>NC_140663.1:63372819-63972819 GCF_054131305.1 Coturnix japonica | reverse complement strand
GCGGCATTCTAGTACCTGAGGAGGACCTACAGAATAGATGGGGAGTGACATTTAATTAAAGCATGTAGTAACAGGACAAAGGAAATGGTTTTAAACTGTAAGAGAGACTAGATATTAAGAAGAAATTCTGTACTGTGAGGGTGGTGAGACACTGGAACAGGTTGCCCAGTGAGGTTGTGGATGACCCCTCCTTGGAGGAGCCAGGCTGGATGGGGCTTTGAGCAACCTGATCTAATGGGAGGTGTCCCTGCCTATTGCAGAGGGGTTAGAACTAGATGAGCTTAAAGGTCCCTCCCAACTAAAACCATTCTAGAATTCTAAAAGCATCCTTTCAGAAATGCAAATTGAGACAAGGTTAGTAATGTGTAATTCAGATATTGTTTTGACCTTAGATATGTGTAGTTTTATGTTTAAACAATAACTTGTTTTCTTTGACAAAGACAATAGAGCCTATAGCTTTTAGCTGTTATACTAGTCTTTCTGTACATAATAGCTTATAATATACTGGTTTATAGTATTATGTTTTATAATTTCCCCAGTGGACTTGAAGTTACTCTTCACGTCATGAATGCAAGGGGTGCAAATGGGTCTTTATTACCAGTTCCTTACCCCTGTTTTCATGGAATCACTGAATGGACTGGATTTGAAAGGACCTCATGTATAATCTAGTTCCAACCCCTCTGTCACAGGCAAGGTTGCCAACCACTAAATCAGGCACTAAATCAGGCTGCACAGGTCCCAAAACCAACCTGGCCTTGAACACCTCCAGGGACAGGGCACCCACAGCTTCGCTGGGCAGCCTGTGCCAGCACCTCACCACTTTCTCAGTGAAAAACTTCCCTTCACTTATCATGAGCTGAATTTAAAGCCATGCTTAATTTATGTTCTCTTCAAGGCAGTTGTAATACTGTTCCCTGAGGCCATTCTGAGGTCATTCTGCCAGACTACAATAGCAAAGTCACCTTGGCTCTGTCACCCGTGCTTGGATTCACCAGAGTGGCTGAGCTGTGTGCTCTGGGGCTGATCTCTGTTCTCTTTGGGTCTCTTCTACTCCAGAAATACCCCAGGTGTCCATGCATTGTGGACTGCAGTGGGAAAAAGAGCCTTAGAAAAGGTGATGAACCAAGTTGCTAAATTTTCCATAGGAAAAAGCCTGCTGTAGAATGTAGGGAGTTTGCCTTAACAGCACGCTAGTATCACAAGGCTTTGTTTTTATATTTGTACAGTGTATGATATGAACAGTTTCTGGAAGGTCAACAAACTTTGTTGAGTACACTGGAATGACAAAGCTGAGTTTTCTGTTAACAGAAAACCACTGAGGAGGCACACTGGACTGGGTCAGCAGAAAGAACAGCAGTGGAAAAATCACAGAAGGTAAGGGAAATGGAAACAAACAGCACAAAGCAAAATTCTAAAAGCAGTATGAAAAAAAGCTATGGCTTTAGGCATCCAGCTTTGAGAAATTTGACTCTCTCACTTGAAACTCTTGGAATTCTCCTTTGAAAAATTTTAGCTCCTTTTTGGGTTATTTAGTGTTTCCTAGACTCTTTAATGTATGTATGCATCTATACACAAAAGCCTAATATATATCTATATAAGCACATATATATATATATATGCTTACACATATTTTTGTACATGCACGCATACATACATGTGTTGATAAGTTTATACAGTGTGTATGCATACATATAGAGATATATAAAAATCTGCCAATATGTCTTATTTTAACTGTATTCTAAGATGGCTGAGATGAGATTGATCTCCATTTCAGCATTCAGTTTTCTCAGCAATTTGATTTTTGAAGCTGGAGTCACTGTTGCTCCCAGAAACAACTCCAGTAAAATGTGCTGTACCTTTTACAGGATCAAAGCCCGGAAGATGTTCACATGAAAGGAGAGATTAAAATCCATAGTCTGCATTTAGTCATAGTTAGATTTGCATTCCATGTGTGCAGACGGGGGAGGTAGGTCTTTCACAACAGGGTATTTCAAATGGTGGCAGGGTGTTGGTAACCTAGTAACTTCATATATTATGTGTAGGAGTCAGCAAAGCTTTTCAAAATGTTTTCTGAATAAAATATAACATAATCTATCACTTTCTCGTAGAAAAGTGAAAGTTTGCTTCCTTAATCTCTCTTAAGTCTGTCAGTTTCCTTGACTTGTTCCATGTGAATAAATAGAGGATGAGGATTGTTTTCCAAATTGGCAAGTCCTTTTTGCCCTTTACAACGTAAGTCCTCTTAATAGATGAGTCACATCATGAGTCAAACACTGTCATGTTTGTTCAGACATTTATTCTTCTTGCCCAGCAGCATCTACTCTGCTGGGTTTTACCAAACGTGTTACAGTACACACTGTGCAAATCTTGAAAGTAAGAAAGAAATAAGGGCAGGTAGTGCAGCAAACTAGATCTTAACCACATCTTTTTGTTACTAGAATTCTTTCTCCTCTGCTGCTTAAACAAAATAAAATCTTGACATTGTTCACATTGTTGATGTTGTTGTTGTTGTTGTTGTCACCAATGTGTGAAAAAACTCCATGCAGTTTTGCTGATCCTTTCTCATCACCTCGATTGCAGCAAGAGAACTGAACTAAGAGAAGTAGCATCGTATCATCTGCAGGCAGGATCTCAACAACCATGAATCTTCCTCATAAAGTGCAGCTTTCTGACAGGGGTCATAGTTGTCACCGACAATGATAGACATGAAGACATCCCCTGCAGCCAGACATAAAGCATAATCGTCACTGTGCCTGACACGAAGATGTCGGTTCCTTGCTCCACAGTTCTGGGAAAATGACAGTAGGTGGCACTGGAGAATAGTAACAGGAGCAGTTGTATCTTAGGAAACGGAGAAGACTTCTCGCTGCCTGGGTGTTTAGCCAGGCTTCTAGTCCCATAGGCTGCTGAAACACTTTGCTGCATTCTCCTTACAAGCCTGCTAAATGCAGAGCCTCAAGGTTTCAAATGCAAAGGTGCGGTTTGAGGAAGCTCCAAACTCTGTATGAAGCAAGACTTAAAGAAATGACGTGCTGACAATGTTGTACATCTTGGGGTGTGTAAGAGCAACTACTTTGCCAGCTCTTTACTTGCAGCTTTTAATCAGACCAAAGTCGTACGTGTAAGCTTATATATGGCTAAACAAAACACGATTTGTCTTTAATTTTAGTGAGGTGTGGGTTCCTGCCAGTTGGTGGAGCAGCAAGAGTGTCTAACAGAACAGAAGGCAGCATCCCAGTGAGTCTCCAGTTTTCTTTGTCTATATAGATTTTCCCACATGCCAGCAAAAGGGGAGGAGATGATTCTCCATAGTTCTAGTAGGAAATAAGAGTAGAAAGTGACTCAGCAGTTTCCCACCTATAACTCTGATGGGAAACAGAAAGTAAAAAGTGTGAAAATGCTCTGGGTTTCCCAAGAAAAATCTTCCTAGCTTTCTCATGCAAATCACTGTAGGGACAGGACATGTCCCAGCTCAGTTCATGTTACACATACAGCTTTTTGTGATTGCTTGGGAACACAGGCTCTTCCCGTGCATATTTCGTCTGTTTTCTTTATCCTTCTCCTTTTAGGACATTCAGTCTCTACAAGATGAAGCAATATCACACAGTCACGCTGCCGTATATTAAGAAATGGCAGCTCCTAAAATTGGTGTGATCCTCTCTCAGGGTCACTTCACAGTAATCATTGGTAATGTCTACAATGCAGTATAAATGCCAACAAATGGTCTGCGGGCAACTTAGCATTTTTTAACAGTTTGAGAATATATGAGAAGGAAAGCATCGCCTTTCACCAACTGAAATAACTTTTGTCCTTGACAAACCGCTTTTAAATCATAGTGACGCCACTGACAGCTTTTGCGGTACTTTGAAGTGCAGAGTTTTCCCAGTAATGCTTTATCAAATTATTATTCATTCGGTTTATCAGATATAAGATATCTCTAATTAATTATTAACTTTAAATGCTTTATCCTGTTCCATTCAGTCTTACTGTACGGCCTTTTCTAATTGAATAAGTTTTGTTTATATTGACTGCCTCACCTTCTTTGAGGATATTTCCCTGCTTTTAATAACCTTGCAGTAGACTAGGATTGGGATTCTGGGTGAATTCTGAGTTGCCACCGCAGTGGGATCATTTATTCCTTATTAAGTGATCTTGGAAGCTTGGAGGCAGATGGGCCCAGAGGGATTTCCTTCCATGTTGTGTACGGAGCTGCCTCTGTTGCTCCCTTTTACGGAAGTGACCTGGCAAAGTTGAGGTCTAGGAATAAGTTAGTAACTGTTGTTGTATTTACCCCAGTTCATCAGGCTCTTTTCAAAGGTGCAAAGGCTCTATCGATCCTTGAGAAATATGTAAGAAAAATTCTGCCCCCACCCAAACTCTGCAGACTGAGAAGCCAAAGGCAGAGGAGCTCTCTGCCAAGCAATACTTCTTCCTCCCATTTCTCCTGTGAGCAAAGTGGCAGTAACTGCCACCAGAGGCAGTAAGGAGCTGTATGAAGATGGAGTGGAATGAAAGTTCTAAATCCTGGTGTAACTGCAGCCTTTCCCATGGAGAAGTTGTCTTTTTATTTTAAGCATGTTTGATACATGCTCTGTAAGTGTGACATCATCTTCCACTGTGTTTAAAGAAGGGGAAAAAAAAAAAAGAAAAAAAGAAAAAAAAAAAAAAGGTTCTTAAGTAATGAGAGAAACAACAAATAAGGTGTTACCTTTTATTGTTACAACTGTTTGAAATTTCCCTGAAGGAAGCCGTGTGAAAGAATCATTACCTCAGTAAACCGGTTAAACGGGAAGAGAAGCTTCTGACAAATAAGTTACACCCCCTTGGTGCTGAAAGCACATAGGTCATCTGAAAGTGTCTGTGAACAGGAAGAAATAGGAGGAGGCTGTATATTCTTCTAACAAACTGTGTGTTTCAGGTAAGAGGTTGCAACATGTATTCTTACTGCTTAGCAACTGAACCAGTATTGCACTCCTGGGTTCTGGGGAAAAAAAAATAAGAGAGAAAATGGAGCCTACAGCTCACAAAGCTTTTATACTAGAATGCATGTGCATGTGGAAGTAAGGAAGTACTTCTGTATAGTAGGACGGCAGCAACAGTGTTGTGAGCATTTTGTCATGCTGTCTGCTCCCTTGGTTTGTAGTGAATGTTTTACATAATTTGTTGGGATTTGCCCTTAAAGCCCCAAATCCCAGAAGCATGCAATTATGTGAAAATATGAATTGTCATTTCAAAGGAAAAGCAAGTCTACATATTGCACAGAAAAATTGTGAAACTCTCCAAAATGCGATTTCAGAAACCATGAAGGAAAGAAAATGAGCCCTGAAATACAAAATAATATGTATAATATATATAAAGCTTGCATTATACATTTTCATTTTGTTAGTGACTTCTGAAAATTCAGCGTTGTCAGTCAGTGCACGTCACTTAATTCAGATGCAGTAAAAAGCCAAACCCTTCCCTGAACGTGGGTGTTGCTTTGAAAAGGATTGAATATTGGTCTAAGTACAGAGCCCAGCCATAACTGAGCAGGTGAGACTTAAAACACTAAGATTTACAACATGACATGCTGAGTTTCCAGTCTAAATGGTTCACTTTAATCATGTGCCAGTGTAAAAGAGATGTGGTGCTACACACAGCACTACATGGGTCTGCTCCTCTTGCCATGCATTGTACAGAATCTCATTTCTCATGTGGACTCCTCAGCCCAGTGAGAAGAACATGGGAACAAATCACACAAATCATCCCAGCCTCTGACACCGTATATCTATCTGGCCTGTTTTTAAAGTCAGGTAGGGAAGCAATACTTCTCCTACAGTATGGAGAATGCAGGAGATAAGCAGTTGCATAGATGGATTGAGGTGAGATATGTGTCTTACCTGTCTGATAAATGTGGGATGCTATGCACAAAAGCTGTAGTGATATAAGAAGTAGGGTTAGCTATTAGCTATTAATGTATCATTGTAAATGGCATGGGTTTGAAAAGTAAAGAAAATATTTTAGAAACTGTTAAAAGGGAATAAAAAGCATTGCATTTTCTGTGCCTCTATTACAGTCTTCCCAGAGCCAAACTTAATTAAGGAAGGTAAAGCAGGATGGAGAGATTCTCCAGTCTTTTATTTTTCCTGAAACATTCCAATTTTTATAATAATAATTTTTAAAAGAATAAAATAAGTTATCTCTGTTGATTTAATGTATGTATCTTTTTCTTTCTCATCTTTCTTTTATTCATCTGCAAATGTACTTCAGAATATACTATGGGAGAAATTTGTGGGGACTGAGCTGGTAATTGAAGTTGATGGTGGCATTCAAAGTGATATGCGTCATTTTAGTTCCCTTCATAAATTTCATTTTTTCATAAATGAAAACTTCATAAATTTCTTTTTTTTTTTTTCTTTTTCTTTTTTTTTTTTTTTTCAGCACAGTCAAGGCATACCAAGCTACACAGCACATGAAATTACTAAGTTGAATGCTTAAAAGAGTTATTCAGCCTCTAACGTAAAGATGTCTTTTCAGCCTATTTAACTTTTCATTTCTCTTCTCATTCCTTACTCTGGGTGATAGAAGTCTGTGTCACCTAGAGTTTGACTTCAAGTAAAACAAAAATAAACAAAACTGTGATGAATACCTTCTGTTATAGTATAGGTTTTCATTGCAGGGCAGTATTATTGAAGCTAATATAGTATACATCTTGGGGACATATTGGAAAAGCAATTTGCAGTGTTAAGCTTTAACAATATTGAGTGTACTTTTCATCTCAGTAGTGGTTTGTTGTTTTTGGTTTTTTTTTTCTGCTAGGTAATATATTTTTATTGAATTATTAAATCAGATGTTTCCATTTATTCTGTGTGATAAAGTATGCAGCATAGCTACATGCTTGGTGGTATTGCTATTTTGTGTTTCAGTCTACTTCTATACTAGTAAATGCCACAGGCCAAGTCACTAAGAGCAAGTGGAATAGAATAGATTTAAGTTGTTGGGTTTTTTTGGAGTTTCATTACAAAATATGATTAGGAACTTTGCCGATAAGTTTGAGTGATGGTGAACTACTGCAGAAGCTTATGTCCTGTCCTATTAATTTACTAACAGAGATGTAATCTCAGTCTGTTCAGATGCATTAGTTTTGAAAAACAAACAAAAGACTGGAATTTATTTATAATTATTCTTATTTATATATGTCATGTACAAGCTTTTTTGGTATAGTGCTTATAATAGAAATTGGAGATCCAAGTCTTCTATATTTTATCCTTGTTCTTTCACTTGCTTAACCTCTGTAGGATAAAAAATGATATCATATAAAAAAAGTTAGGGAGAGAGGGTAAAAAAAAAAGAAAAGAGTATATGAATGGAACTGTCATTAATATGAAACCTTCCTACACTCTTTTTTTTTTGGATTTCTGCCTTATGTGTGCTATACAAGTGTAAAATAAGGGGAATTATGTGGACATTTTCTTTAGTGTTTGTCAGAATTAGTATCTTAGGTCAGTTGTTCTAAACACCCTTTTGATGTTATTCGTGATACAGGAAATAAATAAAAATAATTGTAAGGGTACCTGGAGATAAGGATCAGGCAAAAGCCATTCAATCTTCAGATGAAGAAAACTGTTACATCTCATGGAGAGAGCTCTAAACTAAGTAGACCAAAACACAGCTTTCACTATACCAGATTTTTGTTGCTGTTGTTTAACTCTTGTTCTGTGCTTTCTTGCAGTGGGGTAATATAGCTCCAGTTCCGAACATCACTCTTTTGACCATGAAAATATTGTATGACTTCCTTGAGGATTAACAAGACTGAAGAGGAAAAATCAAAAATGGCATACTTTGGAAAGGTGCCTTTGTCAGGCGATGAATTTTATGAAGGACATGCTGGAGACCAAGCATCTTACCTGGCATACCATTCTGGTTCTTATGGAAAGGTCTATCTGGGCTTTGATCAAATAGTTGATGAAGTCAACAATGAATTTTTCTTTTACGGTTCTTCACACTTACATCATCCTGAAGAAGAACATTTTTTCACATCAGATATCTTTAGTCTGAATGTGCCAGAACAGCAGCTTTGCAGTCAGCCTTCAGTTGCTTGTTGTGAACTTAACTCTGAAAATTTTGTACCTCACTGGCAACAAGGCTCAATGTCACCAAAGATTGGTTTCAAGTCGCCCTTGATGTCTGATGATGGAAACTTCTCTCTGGTGGATTCCTACCCATATAACCAAGAGAGAGAAATCTACAGATGGAATAGTATAACTCCAGTCACAAATGTGTTTAATTCAAATGTGGAGAGAAGCTATACCTATTGGAATTATCAGATAGGTTTTGACAACATAGATGCTCAATGTCCTGTTTCCTTGAACAACTATCCATTTGGACAAAGGAGAGATGAAAATGGAAAGGGTGAAACCTGTTTAACCAGTACTTCCAGAAGATTCAGCATAGGACCTACCTGGCCAAACAGCCCTGGACATGACAAAGAGGTATTTACATTTTCTGATCTTAAGCATTTTGTAACAGAAATACTAAGTCATGGCTTGAACCAGTGATTGAGCACTTGATGGAAGGCAGGGCCAATCCAGGGGAACTCAGGTGCATATAGTTCACCTAAGTGACCAGGAGGGATGGAGCCAGGATCCATCCCTTCCCAGACCTCATTTAAGTGTTCGAAGCAGAGACAAGGGTATCTTGTTAGAGTTCCCTATATACCTGATGTCTTCTGACAGTAAGCAGCTTCTTTCCTTTATTTCTGTGCACACTCTTGCATTTGAACAAACCATCACTTGCCTGTAGTCTAGGACCTTGCTACTCTGCTGTCATTGCCTTGCTTTCCATTGCATTACACATTTAAAGTTCTTGATTTTTATTGCCCATGTCCTTGCACTTTATGTATTCAGTCATACTGATGCAACATGAATTAGAAGCACTTTATTTTAAGACCTGATGAAAAAGAAAACATTTATGCTTTGGGGGAAGATAAAGCTTTTAGTTCTGTAGAGAGTTTTTCTCAGCTGGCCAAAGGCAAATATGGGACTTCTTATTTGCTTCTTATTTGGTCTTTACTACTTCCTAAAACAGAGATGTATGGAAGCATCGGGTGTATTTTCCAATAATTGTGTAACTTCTGATTTCTAGGCACTCAGAATTTCCCATATATGTTTATAGAATGCATGCCCTCAAACAGTACATGATTATTTAAAAGATTTTTATGTAGCATGAAAACATTCAAACATCCTCTTCCTTTGATTCTAATACCAAAAGAGAACCCAGCAGACCATATATAATAACTTCTGAAGGGAAGATGCCTACTCTGTCTTGCTAATCAGAATTTTATACAGACATAATCTGTGTCCCACCTGCTTCATGTTTTACCTGATTTATAATTAGTGTCAACATATTTCTTCAATCTACTTACTGAATACGCACACACACACACACACATATATATATTACTGGTTTTTTTCACTTTAAAGTAATAAGGCAAATTTTACTCCTAGTATAAAATGAAATATCTCCATTGACTCTAATAGAAATTTGTGATTTTAAATCAAAGAGAATCTAGATTATGGTCTAGAACTCACGAGTGGTTCAGAATTTAACCAGTAATTTGATTTTGTGCCGTTGTAATTATTTGGCTCATAAAACTGCCACAGAGGGATAAGCACGAAATGTGGAATAAAGTGTGTTTGAAATAGATAAAAAATTGGTTTGATCAGATATGTAACCTGGGATTCAAAACGACAATGCATTATGATGAACATGTTGTTCTGTTGAGCCAGATTGTCTGCGTCTCACTTGACTGATATATCCTTATTCTGAGAGATGAAATATACCATGTCCTGACTTCACCATGTGCTGCATATGCTTAAGCGTGTCTATATAATTCTCTTCTAAAAATAGATACATCTACTATGGCTGTGAAAGCTTGTCCCTGTGACACTCAGCCTTTAGCTGTCTTTCTGAAGCAAATATGTGTTATATTTTTTCTCTTCCTTCTATCAGGTGTTTATGGCTTTACTGTTTTTAACAATAATGTCTTCTAGGATTCCCATGGCTCTCTCTGATGTTGTATCTCTCTTCATTTTCATTGTTCATCCTGACACAGAGAAGGAAAAATAAAATGATAAATCTTCTCTTTCCCCCAGTCCTTGTTAGCATTCTGATTCATTACAGGAAACCTGAAATAGCCTACAGGATACCCTATCACCAGGAATATTAAAAGGCAGCTTAGGTTCACCTTCTGCTTTTAACTCTGAGTGATCACAGTATCATAAAGCAAAAGGAAAAGACATTTGATTGACTTGTTTCTCCACCTGTGAATAGCAAGAACTACAAAAGTAAAGATATGCAAATCCATACAGATGAGTGTTTGGAGGGAAATTAATCTGAGAACAGGAACTCTTAAAATTAATGCAAGACACCACATTTAGAAAGTTCAGCGATGAATACAAGAGGAGATTAACTAGTGGAGAGATAAATAGCTGTTGTTCATTGTTTTCTGTTGTTGTTGTTTGTTTTTAATTTAAAATAGGAAAAATAAAGCATACTGATATCTCGATGAAAAGAACAACAAGGCTTCTCAGGAGTAAAGCAGAAAACAGTGGGATTCAAACAAGCAAGAGATTAAATTGTGGTATGGGATGGAGACATTCTAGAGGAAGGAATATAAGAAGAGGTAAAGATGCTTCTGATGGAGGAGGAGAGAACTAAATTATGGAGGAGGGAAGAGGATAAGAGTGAGTCAAGGGCAACTACAACTGAAAGTGTGGGAGGATTTGATTAAGTCAGAGAAGTGTTTGAGCAGTTTAGCTAGGAGAGAAAGAAATGGAATAAAGGAAAGAATTTATTTGTAGCAGAAAAAACAGTGTGGTCAAAGTAATTCCTTCAGGGAGAAGCAACTATATCAGGATAGAATGTGAGACAAATCAAGGGAATGGCAACTGAGCCTTGAGTTGGCAAGAGAAGGAAAACAAGTGAAAGAAAACTTGGGGCAAAAAAAAACAAACCCAAAACCTGGGAAGAGGAAGTAAATCATTTCTAAAGGGATGGAATCTTTTGAGAGGACTACAAGGGCAGAAGAATAGAACTGGTGCTGAATAAGACTGTTAGAATGGCCTGTAAAGTGGAACACCACAGCAGAAGAAAGAATGAGCACAGTTGGGATTTGTATCATTCATGTGTCCTGGACTTGACATTTGAGTAGTAGGAGTTGAGAAGTAGGGCTACCGGTAGAGAGAAATGGAAAAGGATGTTAAAACATGCAGCACGGCACTGAGATAGGTCATAAGTACACAAACTGAAATATTCACACTACTGAAATTATACTGTCAGTCCAATCCTTAGCTCTCGGATGCAATTGTACGGCCCTGGGCTTTGTTTAATGCATGCTATTTGAAATAAGTACTTTGTAATAAAACAAACATTAATTTTCTGTGGCCTTGTCGCCACCAAGTCAGATATTCAGAAACACTGTAGAAATGATCTGTGTGACATCTGTGACAAGTGATTTTATTTTATCTACATTAGAAAGAAAGCTACAAAACAATCTATAAAGTATCCAGTAGACTTTTCCACTTCATTTAAGATATTTAGGATCAGTTTTCTTCAGAATAACTAGCAATGCTCTCTTCCCACAAATCCAGACATTATTTCAGCTTAGGGACTTCAGAAATGAGGAATATGCAAATATTACTTGTATTTGGGAAGGACAGTTCAGGTGACTCAACCAGCACCGTATGAAAAATCTGTGGATGTGTGGAAGATTCCCAGGATGCACTGTTGCTTTATCCCTGTTATTGTCAGTTCTTTTTATTTCCAGATCTGTCTTGTTCAATGCAGACTTGCTGACCTTTGCAATGGGTGGAAATCAGAGACCCACAGAAAAATGTGTGATCATGTAATGAATATTTTATCTTTATATGCAATGGTAAGAAGTTAAAGATTCTGGACACCTGAAAACAGAAACAATGGGGTTAAGAGAAGAACAGGGAGACTGCTTACCATCACTCAACTACTGTCATGGGCAAAACAGATTCCATGTTGAGAGTACTGTCATTTGCTGCCTCCTAGTAAGAGACTAAAACAATATGAACTGAAAGCAAACTAAAGCCTCCTCCCCCATCCACACCCTATTCCACCTCCTCCTCCCAAGTCAGCACAGGGGAATAGGGAATGGGTGCTACAGTCAGTCCACAACATTTCCTCTGCTGTTTCTTCATGGCCTCTCTCTGCCCCTGTTCCATGTGGGGTCCCTCCCATGTAACACCATCCTTCCTTCCTCATCTGATCCTGTGTGGGCTTCCCACAGATCCAACCACAGGCCCACACTTCAAGATCTGCTCCAGAATGGGTCCTCACAGGTGGCAGCTCCCACCCAGGGCTGCTCCTGCTGAGGTGCCCATGGGCTGCAGCTCCTTCAGGCCACATCCTCTGCTGTATTGCAGTCTCTTCCATAGCTGCATGAGGAGATCTGCACCGTGTGGTGCCCATGGGCTGCAGGGGCACAGCCTGCTCCTGTGTGGGCCTCTCCTGAGCTGCAGGGAGCTGCTACTCTGCACCTCAAGCACCTCTGCCCTCCTTGGTGCCTGCAGGGCTTCTTTTCTTAGTTTCTTAGTCCCCCCTCCTGGCTGCAGTTGCATGGTTGTTCCCTTCCTTAACTCAGCTCACCCAGAGCACACCCAGAGTGGCTCATGGCTTGGCCGTGGCAGTGCCAAATCTCTGTTGGAGCAGCTGGAGCTGGCTATGGACAGACATAGGGCAGTTCTGGGCACTGCTCACAGAGGCCACCCTTGCAGTTTCCTGTTAGTAAAATCTTGCTTCATAAACCAATATAGATATCTATTATATTATAAATATCTGTCTCCATAACAGGTTTGAGTCAGTTAGGAATGTTACAGTAATTCCCTCTGTGCAGACTGCTGCTAGTCTACACAGAATTTCACTCAGAAATGCTGCCAGCAAAAGCTCCAAAATCCTATTCTCACTTCTATCTACTGCAGGAGAGCGTCAGGATCCCTTCTTTGTCAAACCCCTTTTTTGCCACCCTTTTGTAGTTTATCACATTCTTCAAGCCATGAACTTGGGGATCCACACCGCTTTCCTTATGGCTGATCAGACTTTCCTAGCTATGGTGCTCTTATTGGTTAATTTCAAGATCATTGAATGGTTTGGATAGAAAGGGACCTTTAAGATCCCGTAGTTTCAACCCCCGTGCTACAGGCAGGGACACCTACCGCTAGACCAGGTTGCCCCAAGCCCCATCCAGCCTGGCCTTGAATGCCTCCAGGGAGGGGTCATCTGCAGCCTCACTGGGCAACCTGTTCCAAGTGTTCTTTCTTTCTCAGTTCCTGGCTGTTGTTTTGCTTTTTTATACCTTTAGCCCCATGTAGTGTCCTATCCATATCATTTCTCACCTGCAGCCCAGTTTTCTTAACTTTCCATTTATTAGCTCTCTTCTTTCATGAAGTTTTCCCTGGACTCTGTAATGGCAGAAATTCAAGAAAAGAAGGCAGTTTTGTGCTTCTGAAAGAAGTACATTTCCAGCTTTCTCTCCTATGGGACTCTCCGTTCACTGCTACTTTAATGGTAGTCATAGCTTGACCTTCCTTTTCAGTTTAAGTTTGAGGTGGTCCTTGCCTCTGCAGAGCTCTTGCCCATTGGCTGCTTACCTGCAAGATTTTGGTTTGGTTTTGAGAACTGTTTGAGAACTGTTGGGAGCCCATTCTGGCTACCAAATCATCTAAATACTGACCCTCTACCAAAAATCTTTAATAATGTTCATTGAGGGGGAAAAAGTGAAGCAGCAGAGCTGTGGTTTGCCATGACTTGAAAGAATTTCTTCAGCCATTCAGCACCTTTCTTAGTACCAGAGTATGATGTCCTAGTGTTTTGTGTTGCTTAGTTTAATTTTGCTCTGTAATTTCAACCTTCTGTCTTATCCATTGTTTTTTTCCTACAGATATTCTGTTTTATGTTGTTCTGTTTGTTTTTTTTTTCCCTTGCTATTAATGATGTCATCTTTCAATTTTTTAAATCTTTAAATTTCATTAACATTCTTCTAATGCTTGTGTTGTTGTGGTTAATGAAAATATTAAGTACATCATGTCTCAAGACTGGCAGGATTTATTAAGGGTCTGTATAACTTCCAAACCATCACCATTTTGGTTTCCTCACTGATCAGCTTCTATCAGATTTCCATTTTCATTTTGTACTAATCCCATCTTTTGAACTGCAGTCAAGACTGCTGACAAGTCTTCAGACACATTGTACTTCTTTGTCCAAAAGAAAATAAATAAGTAAATAAATAAATACATATATATATATACATACATATAAATATATATATATATACATAAATTGTGATAATTTAATATTTAATATTGAATTACATAATTTTACGTAATCTTATTTCATTTCACATCATTTACTAATAAGTTATTCCTAAAATGAGCACTGGAATAGGCTCCCCAGGGAGGTGGTTGAGTTAACATCCCTGGATCTGTTTAAAAACCATCTGGATGTGGTGCTCAGAGACATGATTTAGCAGTGGGTTGTCAAGGTTAGGGTAGTGTGGTCAGGTTGTGGTTGGACTTGATGATTTTTAAAGTCTTTTCCAACCTGAGAAATTCTATGATTGTAAGAGAAAATACATTATTTTAACAAGTATTTCTACTTTGGTTGCTTTTTCTTGTGTCTTTGTTCAGCATTGAGTCCATATGTCTGTATGTGCAATTGTAAAGTGAGCTTGCGGGTGTAACAGTATTACACCATTTCTGGAGGTAGCATTCTAACCGATGGGTGCTACACCAAACAGAGGAGTGAGTGCTTTGATCCAAAATAGCAGTTTAGACAAACTTTGGGGAAAGTATCTGGTAGCTTTTCATGTTCAGACTGGATACACTGGATTCCTGTTATCTTTTCTGGGAAGCTCTCTGAAAGGCTTATGGAATTTGAAGCAATCTTTTGCAGGTAGAACAAAGAGAAAATAAGAATTAAAATTTGCTGTAGTATAAACTTCATTTTTTTTCCCTCATTATAAACTAAGAATATTTTTTGTGTGTGTAGGTGTGACAGTAGGTGATTTTCTTAAAGCTTTGGAAATACTTATTTTCTGCAAGAAGGAAAAAAAAATCATTAAACTCTGGGCAGTGGATGATTTTTGACTTCCCATTTTATCCCTGAGGTCATTAAGAGCGCGTTCAAAATGGTGTTATCTATGGTTATTTGGAGCTCTACTGAGTTAGGCTTGGGATGATAAGATACCAACTTTTGTTCTCATGGAACCAGTGTAAGTTTAGTCGTATGTTCGTTCTGTTTATGTTGTCTAAATAACTGAGATCTTTTTCGTTTCTTTGCTTTTAGATTACAAGTTGGTCTATCCAGCTGATTAAGGCAGATCAAGGGAGTAATGAAAATGTGATTTCTTTTTGCAATACAGTGGAGAAGTAAGTAATAAAAAATGTTACTCAGTCAATGGTGGCATTTCACTTATTTATATCAATTGTATGGGTTATCCCTGCACTCTTGAAGAGTGCCATAATTTCAATATCTATTTAAATGCAGAAGTGCTCCTAACTTTGGTTCAAAGATTAAAATAATAATTTAAAAATGTAAATTCCAAACATATTTTCTTGCTTATCTGTCATCTTTATCACCAATAAGTACATTTGACTCTTCAGTGTCAATAGTGTGTGAAATAAGTCTTATTTTCTGCCGTTTACTTGGAACAGCATTTTTGCCCGTGGAGGTCAAAGCAGGAAGAAGTATTGGAGGAACCAACTGACTGACAACAGAATATCTTGATGAAATGTTGAATTTAGCAAGCCACAAAAATACTTTTAATTATTGTTTACAGTTACAAGTTAATAGTGCAAATTGATGGAATAAAGCAATTTTTTTTTTACTTAATCTGCATTAGAATAAGAATGTCTTTAAATGTAGCAGCACTAAGAAATGCATGTTTTTAGACCATCTGTGCAGTTTCATTCTCCTTTGTACATATTCACAGATAATACTATCAAGTTGTTCGCACAAATGCATGGATTTTATTTTTTTTTCCCCAGAAAATGAGCTGGAAAATGTAATGCTTTTTTAAAAATCAGATTTTAGATAATTTATTATATTTAAGGTCAACCAGCTCATTTCTCTTAAAAGAAAGAAAAAAGGAAATATATTTTAGGTTCATAGAGTGGGAGGCTGGCCTCAAAATGTATTCAGTCACATAGAATCATTGCTTTGGGTTGCAAGGGTCCTTTAAAACCATCTAGTTCCAACTCCCCTGCTATGGGGAGGGGGGTGGGGGGGGAGAGAGACTGACATATATCTCAGGTTTTGTTGGTTTTTTTTTTCCACAGTTCCTCAATATGAACCCTGTTTTTCACTGATATCCACCTGACAGCCTTTCCTTTGAAGCGTTAGATATGTCCAAACATTCTACATTTAAATTTGCACTCTGATTATAGAAGAAGTTTTCTATTTTTTCCCTCAATAAATGAGTTAATTTCTAAGGTTAAAAATATTAATAGTATGAAGCCATTGCTTTTCTGCAGTACCTTGTTTAATGTGCACCGCTAGCAAGTACTCTTTTAATAGCAAAATAGGAATAGTCTTTGCTTTTTTTCTATCACATGAGAAAGCATTCTCAGGAGAAAATGTCACAGCAAAGAAAAGACCAAAAACATTAATCAGTTCACAAATAACTAATATTTTCTGTCTTAGCATATGAGCATACTTCCATTCCCCAAAGAATCTCAGTAGCTGTCAGTTCTTTACATTAGAAGCAGAATATGTGATTCAAACTCTGTCGTGTGAATTTCCAGCTCCAGCACGTAGCTCAAATAGAAACCCATTGTGTTTTCCTCTAGGTAATATTTGTACAGACAGTAGTCTATAATTGAAACATTTCATTGTACATATACGAACCTTAGAAGAGTTTTCCAAATCCATTTATCAGGTTTCTTTTACAATTATGGACACAGCCATAGTGAACATTCATCCACAAGTGCCTTTAAAATACATCTTAAAGTCTGTTTGATTCCAGAAGATGCCAGGCTGACAAGCCAAGTGTTCAGTGGTGCTAAATACAGTTTCTCCAGCTCCTTCTGTCTTCAAAGATATACTCAGCACTACAGAGAAATACTGTGTTTTGCAATAGCAAATCCCTATAAATATTAGTTGTTTCTGTAAACACTGATTTCCTACAGCGCAGAAAGTGGCATGGGATTTCACATAATACTTCTACAGCATTTCAGGTATGCTTTGGAAGACCAAGTATTTTGGAATTCTGGGATGAACATGTTTTGTCTTCCAGCTCAGGCCCAAAGGAAGTTCTTAATCAATTAAAGACAGTACATAGCCATAAACACTTTCTGGAACTGAATGCATTTTTATCTAAAAGGCATAAAATGCAAATTTCTGATCCCATGTTATCTTAAAAAAAAAATAGTCCAAGTGTAGGAAGGAAAAGAGATGAGGTTCACTTTGTTCCAAAATGCCTGCCAGCAAGTTGCGAGGGTGATGAGTGCCTTGCAGGTCTACAGAACCCATTAGTTTGATGCTGGAGAATAAGTAGTGAAGTTTTCTCTCTTATTAAGTCCTTAGCTCTCTTAGAAAAGCAGGTAACAAGAGGGAATTTGGTGCTAGGGGAAAGCTTTATGTGTACATTTCTCAGAAAAGAAAAAGATTGACATCACATACACAGGTCACCAAAGCAGCTTCTGTAGTATAATGACTTTTTACTATGAGTATAAATCTATCTTACATACTGAAAGTATTGTCAAGCCTCATTTCCTCTTACTCCACTGAAACATCATGGCCTCTGGCTTCTCATAGGAAATAGGCTGCTACATTGGATTATTAATTTTGGAAGCCTAGGATTTGTCTTCTTCCTTTTTATTTTATTTTTTTGTTTTCCTTCTATAGAAATACATGGCATAAAAGAAGAGCTCATACTGTTGAGAACTGTGCAGCAGCTTTAAGGCAAGAGGGCATAATAATGAAGAATTTTCTGTGAGAGAATCATAGCTCAAAATACACTGTAATGAGAAAGTGTGTAAAGCGCTGCCAGCTCAGGCACTACAAAATGCTGCTTGAGCTAACAAACAGAAAAGAACACGGGATGCTTAGTACAGAATGTTTGAGTTTAGCTACTAAAATATTCAGACCAATTAGTGAAATGTAAAGCTTCAGCTGGTACAATGTGTACCCTTACCTGCAGCTGCAAAGTGTATTTGCTTAAAAAGCAAGTTTAATCTCAGCTGACAGCCGTAATACCTGTGACCAGTGTTCATTAGGAAGTGGCACCTCTGGAGAAATAAGTTTCTGCAAGTATTTGGTAATTGAAAGGAGGAGGGGCAGTTTATTTTATAGGTAATGGTACATAAGATCAGAGGGACTTGGAGACTCTCCCATTTACTGTGCTTTGAAGACATTTACATAAATACCCAGGCTATTAGAAATGAGGATTTCAGATTGGATCCTAGAGCAGAGGGAAAAGAGGGACTTCTTAAGATTTTGCATAGAAAGCATGTTCCTGTACTCATTTTGACCAGCTGTCCTATTCACAGCTGTCTGTGCACATGCTCTTGGTTAGCTTTATGTTAAAACTCTGATATTAAAGTGCATATTTGAGCACCCTCCTTTCTACTGTGCTAAGATTCATATCACCGTACACTGAAGTTTGTGCTTAAACTCCTTATGGATTCACTGAGGTTAGACTCAGCAGTGGTCTTGTGAAATTCTGTGAAGACTTTATAGAAGGTTTTCATATTAAGTGATATATAATTATTTTACTAATGTATAAAAACATTATCCTCTCTACACAAAATTTAATTCCTGTCACTTTTCTAAATACTGTTATTGTTGGAATCTTATAGAATTTTTATTTTTTGTTATGTATGCCCATTAAAGCACAATTTCATCATTTTCTTTTCAGAATAAGAAACGCCTATCCTGCTTGTGATTTGAAGACCAACAGTGGGAAGATCTGGAGTGTTGTAACCAAGTTCCCAGACAACATTCTTGGTAAAATAAGATTCAGAATCAGCATCTGGACAGATTCTTCACCATCTCCTCTGCTTCTTACACAACATGGTAAATGATTGAACTGTCCATATGTTTCAGTTCCATTGAGATGATAACAAAATAAATTTGTTATCTGGAAAGATACTTAGACAGTAAGCCATACGTGAGTCCTGAGTATATTAATTTAATGAATTTGCCATAAAAGTAAAACCTCATAGCATATGAAACTTTGCTAATATGTAGATTCCTACTTTCTTCAATCATAATCAAGACCAATACTGTCAGTATAAGATGGGGCCAACATTATGGCTTTGATTCATAATAAATTTAAGCTTGTGGCTAATTTAAAATGTAAAGGTAGTCTCCATTCAGTCATGGAATTTTTCACATCGTTAACTCTACTGCTAAATTGAAGACTTAAGAGTCTTTGATTGTTAAGACACGTCTGCACCCAAGGACATGTTCATAAAATGACACTGGAGAAATTCCAGCTGGGTGTAAGAAAAAGGAGCATAACTGCAAATTGGAACAGTTTGCCCATAGAGGTCATGGAGTTCACATCCTTGGAGCTTTTTAAAGTCTAGCAGGACAAAACGCAGAGAAAGATGGTTTGAATTCAGTATTCACCCTCGTTCAGGCAGGAGACTAGACTAGATGGACTTCCTGAGATTCCTCTCAACTTGATCACTAGTGTTCACAGGAAGCTGCCACTGACAAAGTGCATCCTGCATGCATAGTGAACAGGAGAAACTTTGATTCTAACGTTATTAATTTTCACATCTTAATCCACATATAGATAAAAGAAAGAAATGAAGAATGAATCCAACCCTCATGCTGCTTCATTAAGTGAAAGGCTGAATATTAGTTTGACAGGTTGAAAGCTGTAAATCCAAAGCTCTATAGAATGTCAGTCAGCATGTATTAAAACACTTTTTTGTTTGTTTGTTTGTTTTAATACGTACTTCAGCAAAAACTTCCACATTTACTTATACATGCTTGATTACTTGTATTTGGAGCATCTCCACAGTTAATGGAAAGCCTGGCAAAGTAGTATATTCAAATCATCTTCAAACAAAATTTTGTGAATAGCATGATATGTAAGGCTAAAGGTCTTGGGCCATTTGGAACAGAATGCTTGGAGTACAGTGTTTTGTCCCATCTAACAAAAAGAACAGAAAGAATTGTTTATCGAATCACAGAATCACAAGGTTGGAAAGGACCTACAAGATCATCCAGTCCAACTGTCCTCCCATTATCACTGTTACCACAAGCCACTAAACCATATTTCATAGCTCCTCATGCAGACACCTCTTGAACACTGCCAGGGACAGCAACTCCCATCACCTCCCTGGGCAGCCATTCTAGTGCCTGACCACTCTCTCAGAGGAAAAGTTCTTTCTTATGTCGAGTCTAAACCACTTCTGGTACAACTTGTGGCCGTTTCTTTGGGTCTTGTTTGTTGCCTGGGAGAAGAGGCCAAGCCCCTCCACATCACAACCTCTCTTCAGGAAGCTGTAGAGTGTAATGAGGTCTCCCCTGAGCCTCCTCTTCTCCAGGCTAAACAATCCCAGCTCCCTGAGCTGCTCATCATAAGATTTGTGCTCCAGACCACTCACCAGTTTCTTTGCCCTTCTCTGGATACGTTCCAGAGCCTCGATGTCTTTCTTGTAGTGAGAAGCCCAAAACTGAACACAGTACTCAAGATGCAGCCTCACCAGTGCTGAGTACAGGGGGATGATTACCTCTCTACTCCTGTTGGTCACACTATTTCTAATACAGACCAGGATGTATTGGCCTTCTTGGCCACCTGGGCACACTGTCAGCTCATGTTCAGCCAAGCATCAACCAACACCTCCAGGTCCCTTTCTTCTTCACAGTCATCCAGCTACTCAACCCCAAGCCTATAGCACTGCATGGGGTTATTGTGGTCAAAGTGCAGGACCTGGCACTTGGCCTTGTTGAACCTCATCCCATTCACCGCAGCCCAGCAATCCAGCCTATCCAGATCCCTTGGAAGGGAGCCTACCCTCAGGCAGATCAAAACTACCTCCCAAATTGGTGTCATATGCAAACTTACCGAGGGTACACTCAGTCCCCTCATCTACATCATCAATGAAGATATTAAACAAGATCGGCCCCAGTACTGACCCCTGGGGGACACCACTTGTAATGGGCTGCCAGCTGGACTTAACTCCATTAAACACTGTTGGGCATGGCTCTCTAGCCAGTTCCTTATGCATAGGAGGGTATATGTGTCCAGGCCATGGGCAGCAAGTTTCCCCAGGCGAATACTGTGAGAGACAGTGTCAGAGGCTTGCTTAAGTCTAGGTAGACTACATCAACTGCCTTTCCCTCATCTACAAGTCTGGTCACTCAGCTGTAGAAGGAAATGAGGTTGGTGAAACACAACCTGCCTTTTATGAACCCATGCTGGCTGTGCTTGATCCCCTGGATGCCACACACATGCCATGTGATCTCACCCAAGATGATTTGTTCCATAACTTTCTCCAGTGCCAAGGTCAGGTTGACGGGTCTGTAGTTACCCCGGATCCTCCTTATGGCCCTTCTTGTAGATTGGAGTCTACATTGGCAAGCCTTCAATCCTCTGGGGCCTATCCAGTTAACCAGGAGCACTAGGATTCATTGCCCCCTTTGAGATGGGTGGGTTCCATAAACAGACAGCAGGCCAGGGGCTGACTAAACTGCCCCGTAGTCAAAGAACCCAGTTTCTGGTTTGACAACAGCCTCTGAGCCATTTATTCATTGCTTGTACTTTCCAGGCCTGCTCTGTGTCCCTCACTTCCCCCAAAGAAAAAAAAATCCCTTGAGCTCCCATTCCTTCAACTAAACTTTTCTAAGTTTCATTTGCAGAGAGTGAGATTGCCTTGGAATTGTGGAAGAAGTTTAGACTTTACCTTGCATTGTATCTCGATACATAAAACTTTTCTCTGAAGTCAGAAGTGGTTTCTGCTGAAGAAAAGTGTCTCTAATTTGAAGCATCAGTGCTGGTGGAATACGATCCACATGTCTATGAAGAGCAAACCTATGAGACATACTTGAAATTTGCCTACCAGATTACTGTTTGCAGTTATTGATCAGTTCTTCTTGTGGCTTTTACTAGTTTACTTCTTGATTATGACTAGTAAAATGTAGAAACAATGACAAGAAAAGTTCTGGAGCCTCCTTGCAACAAAATCTCAACTTTTGCATCAGGCCATATTAATTCATGGGAAATGTACTTGGTTACTCATTAGGAAAATGGCTCAGTATTTACTGATTTAAAAGTTAACTATTCCTATTCACCACTTCCTTTTTTTTTTTTTTTTTTTTGGGGGGGGGGGGGGGGGGGAGGGAGGTGCTGTTAGGGGGAAAGAGGTGGGAAGTAACTCAGCACTTAATTCCAGCTACCTAGAAATCAGACAGTTTCCTATAAATAGACATAGATTCTGTTAGATGTGGACTGTTTAAAGCAAAATAAATAAAATCAGATGTGGCTTGTACTAATTCCTCTTGATGAATCTAGTCTCCAGCAGTAATAACCAATTAGAAAGAAATTCTCATTTACTTAAGAATGCAGCCTGAAATTCTCTAGCAAGCTACAATAAATTTTTCTTGCTATCTTTATTTACAGCTGGATGTATCACTCATGACTTAATTGTGGAGATCCTTCATTGCACAAATCAATACCCAGTCCATGAAGAATGTTTTCTAAGTGTTTGTGGCTCTGATGAAGTCTTACAAAAGTAAGTATCTAATTAAGAGGTTGTATTGATTATGAATTGCATAATATAAACTAGGCATGGAACACGCTCTGCTTATGTGCTATGTAAACAAAGGCATAGGGAAACTTAAGAGTATTATGTTCTGAGCACGTAGAGTTGCTTAAACTCCTGGATCACATTGTACTTGCATTATGTTCTACAGAGATGATTGTGTGGTTCAGTGCAAGGATTTAAATCCTGCTCCTACAGAAGCTTTTTCAGGTCTTGAATATTTTTTATCACTCCTTTGTCTTTTTTGTTTTTCTTGTCTGTAATGCAAGGGTGCTTCTTATTACTGATGTCTCAGAGAAGCATTAGGAAGTATGTATGTCTTCAAGGGGGAAAATCACCAAAAAGGTGACAAACAGTATTAAACGCATCTGCTTAGCAGGACATTTCTCTCTATATCCAGTGGGTCAAATGGAGACAGCACTTCTGCAAAGTGAAGAAAAGCATTCGTACAAACAGATCTTTCTGTTTGTAGACTACAAGTCAGAAAGAAACTGCTTTGATTCATAATCATTCAAGTACGCTTTTGCGGAGGCTGGAAATACTGCTGGACTCAGCTAGTTGTTTTCTTGCTCTCTGACAGCTTAAATACAGCTATCACAAAAGAGAGCAGATTTTGTGTTTTAAGTAACTAAAGTGCAGGCTCTTGCTGTCAGCTGTGCTACAGGGATGGTGACTTTTAGCAGAAGGGGAGAAGCTGGCAATTCTGTGTGGTAACATGTTAAGCTGGTACTGCAAGAATCACAGCTCATCTGCTGGGGACGTGAAGTGCTATATAATATAGTATATTTTTGCAATATAAAGGGAATATTTTAGAAGCAATCTTTTTCTTGGTATAAAGATTACTTGAACTAGCCGAGAGCAAGCCAGCTTGAGTAATAAAAGTAATGTAGTTGTCAGAGCAATTAAATATCATCCAGTGCAACATAGCGAGTTTGTACACTTCTGTGCTTACACAGGTAAGCAGATCAAGTGTTTCTGCCCAGTTATAGTTTCGAGTTGAAAACAGATACATTAACATTCCTGAGCCCACTCTTTACTTGTTCAAATCTCTGCAAAACAGGAACTGGGATAGCAGAGCACCTCCTGAAATGCTGCAATGTTATTACCACTAAGTAGGGAATCAGGCCATACATACATCTCTTCATTACATAAGAAGGCCTGGACTGCTGGTTTTTGGTGTGCTTTTTATTGTTTTATTTTGGTTTTTTTCCACGAGTCTCTTATCATTTCATATTAATTGCCAAAGAAAATGAAAATAATGAGCCCTTGTGTTGAGAGTGAGCTCAGTGTGTTTCAGTACAGTGTACAGTATGTTCTAGTTTTATTTTCACTGTTGGGCAGAGCTCATCAATTGTGAACTGTTTAAATTCCTGCACTTGCAGAACCTATGCACGTCTCATTAGTAGCAAAACAAGGTCAATAATGTTCTCATCTTTTTTTCCTTTGCTCCTTCACTGTCATGCAGGCAGGACTGGATGGCACTTCTGGCCTCAGCAGCTTGTAATTCTACTCTGCTCTATATATTCAGCTTCCTTTCTTCTGTCTCCCCAGAATCTGAAATATAGACCAAAATCATCCCTCAGGTAGCTTAACAGCCTTTGGAGATCCCTCAGGGTTATTTTTTTTCTTATGCCTGAGCTACCTGTTAGAGCAAATTGCTTTCCACACTATGTTGCTAACAGAGCGATTTGGTGTACTTTTGCAGAGTTCTTCCCTAGCAGAGTATATGGAAATCATTAGGGATGAATTCCAATAGAAATTCCCAAAATTATGAGATAGCATAGGGAATTAATACTTTGCTGCTCCTGCTTTATTGTAATCTTGAAGAAAAAAAAATATAAACGGAAGCCAAAATGTTGGCATGATGAATTATTCTTAGACCAGAGTGATTTAGTGAGCCGAATGACATTATGTAATCTGTCAAAAGCTTTTATTTGCTGTTATATTGGACTGTATTAATGAACACCCCATCATGCCACCTGCAGAAACACCTGAAAGATTTGATTACTTCCAGAATCCATTTAGCTTTCAGTAGGATGGGGGACAAATACTCATGCGCTGGTTACAGTTACAGTTAACACATCAAAATGTTATAATCCATTATTCCCTTACTATGGAGATGGCCTGGAGTGCACATCCATTCTAATTCACAAGGGATTTCAAATAGTCAAATTCTAAAAAGTCAGGAACTTGTGTGTAGGTTGCAGTTAAGACAGTAACTAATAGAGCAGTATGTGAAACTCTGATTTGCAATCTCATTGGTCTCTGCTTTTTAAAAAAATAATATTTAGTGATCAGTAATCCTAGCCTTGCCTCATCCCACAACCTTTGTTTCCCTTCCTACACTTCTTTTTCCTGCAAGACTTACTTGCAGGATCTGTAGAGTGCTATTAGGAGCCATTGCTACCTTCTCCCTGTCCCTTTTGTCACTGTAAGGTGAATGTTAATAACTTCTCCAGCTGATTTCTCGCACACATTTTTTTTCACACATTCACTATAAATGCATCTGGAGGCAGAATTCTGCCCTTGAAATAAAAGAGGAGTAAAAATCTTTCTCATCAATTTTTACCACTATTTGTATCCATAGCTTAGTTCTGACTTCTGTCTCTGTGTTTCCCAGCTGAGTCTGAGGTCTCCACTCCTTTACACTTGTCCTGTTCTTTATTTCTTGGAGGACCAAATATGGTATTTCTGAAAATCTTTTCTTTGTTATTCCCCATCCCAAATCTTCTACATCTACTTCTAAATCTTTAGTTTCCCATCTCTCTTTAATTTTAGAATGTATGCCCCTAAAAATGATTTTGCAATGCCTTTTATGAAAGATGTTAAATAAAAGTAAATTATATTGTGATTAAGCAGCTAGTGTCAAATAACTCAGTGCCAGAAGCAAGTTGGAAAAAGCCCTTGCCATGTGACAGCAATGAATCAATCTTCCATTTAGACTATTTTTGCTTTTAGAGCTGCAAGAAGCTCTGAGCATCCTGAGGTGCCTAATCGAACAATGCATGTGACTGTATATAAGAGTTTTGGACTCTTGTTTACTGATCTGGCTGTTCTTAGCAAAGAGGTAGCTGCAATGCAGACCCAGCAATGAGCTGTCATCCAGAAATGGTTCTAAGCTTTATTTCTGAACATTTATCTTTTTACTTTATTTTTGAAGGTGTCAGATTGTATAAAATATCTTTTTTCCTATGTATTTTTAATACCATCTACACTCTACCATGCTGTAACATTCACAGTTGCTTTATTGCTTTGCAGTTCAGCCAACATAGTGAGCAGGAGTTTGGAAC
The DNA here is from genome assembly GCF_054131305.1 of Coturnix japonica. Taxonomy (NCBI): domain Eukaryota; kingdom Metazoa; phylum Chordata; class Aves; order Galliformes; family Phasianidae; genus Coturnix; species Coturnix japonica. The sequence goes on along the minus strand of NC_140663.1, from coordinate 63,946,748 downwards.
AGAAACAACTAATGCTTATCATTTATACTTGCATGCTTGCCTGTGACCTTCCTGATGACATTTTTTTGCCTCGCTAATTATATTCTCTGAGAACTGAGACCTAAATAAGAATTGGTTTCCACTCAAAGTTAAGTTTAAGATCTTAATTATAGGCTGGCTGTAGTTATATTCAGGCAGATTGGGATCATTACAAGCAAGCACCTTTTGGATGAATATATTCTTTATAAAAAATAAATATCATTTTCTCTTGCCACTGTGGACTATGTCTTATTCAGAGATGCTGCTCAACTGATCATTAAAAAAAAAAAAAGTGATGCTGGTGGAACTGCATTAGGACTAGGAGCTTGTAGCACATCAGAGAACATTGATGAGGAGAGGCAAGATCATCTAGTGATAAGAGAATTAAAAGGGCGAGGGATTTTCCCTTTCTCTGTTTTAGATATATTGTGGGACCATGAGCAAGTCACTTTGACTTGTTCATTTCCTTGTCACTTAAAGACTGTCTTTCACTATGTCTTTTGTTATGGAGTTTTCATCAAAGCTGTATTCTCTACAAAATATTTCAGCAAAAATAGGGGGAAAACTGGTAATAGTATAGCATTATTTTGTATTTTCTTTACAGAGCTCAGAGCACTGCAGGCTGGTTACTTACAATGATACTAGCCTCAAAAAAAAAATGGCTGTTATGCTTTTCTTTTTAGTACAGACAGAGTAATAGATCCACAAGAGTCCAGGCCTGAAGCTAGAAGACAGTCCATCAGTCCATGACAAAACTGCACCTCTGTTTTTGTTAGTAGCTCACTATTTGTTTAAGACAACTTTCCATTTTGTTTTACAGAGATAAATTCATTTTGTCTAGTCTGCTGTGTCACAATATCTATAAAAAATTTCTGTTTGCATTTATGCAAATAAACTCCAGTCATAAAATCAACTGAGGCTGGTGCATCTGAGTACAGTGTTTCAGGCAGAATTGCTGTGTCAGTAAAGGATTTGTTGATGTACAGTATCTCCCTGACACAGCAGAGCTAACACAAACCACTGTGAAAGTGTAGTTATTTTGCCTGCAAGCATGATGAAGTGGAATAACAATACTGATCAAAGTTTTTCTATGCCTGTGGTACAAACTTATAATGAAAGAGGAATGTTCTGTTAGTGTTAATTTGTATAGCTGTTCCAATTTTTAGCATTGGCTTGGCTTAAAGTTGGCATTACAAGGGGAATCAACATGCTGGAGGAATCAGGGAAAAAGTGAGGACACATAAGCATGTTCGTTTATAATCTTCTTGTTGGTATACCTGCCCTGAGACAGAAGGCAGGGCAGAATGGAAAGAACAGAAATAATGTTGGGGTAAAAGGAAGGAATGGTAAGGACTGTGAAGAGGGGGAGCAGCCTTGGATGCAGCAACCATGAGATAGTCGAGTTCAGGATCTTACACAGAAGAAACAAGGTGATAAGTAGACATTTCAACCCTGGACTTCAGGAGAGCCAGCTTTGACTTCTTCAAGGACCTACTTGGAAGTATGCTATGGGTTAGAGCACTGGAAGCTAAGGGAACCAAAGATAATTGGTTGACATTCAAGCACCACTTCTTCCAAGCCATGAGCCAACGTTTGCAAGATACATGGATTTCTTGTCATTTTACAGAGTGGCAATTATGTGCAGCACATTTATTTATGTTTATCCATTCATTTGTGCTGGAGACTTCTGCTGTTGTCTCTCCTTTACATCATTCTTTCTGTGATCTATTTAAAGAGCTAGGGTTGCTTTTTTGGAAGAAAATTAAGATGATATTATTTAGACAATCTATCAGAAGTCCTTGATAGATAGAAAGAAACACCTTCTACATTTGAATTCTGAATTCTCCATGATACTCATAAAGAATAGAAAGCAAACTGCTTTTTTTCTTTCATGGCCCAGGGAGTCCTGAAACAACTTGCCATTCTGTAAATGTGTATAAATACAGAATATTCCTTTTGACACTCTTGTGTCTGGAGCCTTGAAAGAAGCAACATGAAACTAATCACACATACACTTGAGTTGTAACTGATGCATATTTGTTGTAGTAGGTGTTCTTGAACATTCAAGCTGTGACGTGATAGCCCCCCCTGCTCTGTGATAGGCTGTTAGCAGTGAATATATAAGGAGAGGTAAGAAAGAAGACAGAAGGACAGAAGCCATTTTGAAGCAGTTCACACTGAGACTGATGGTGTTGTGTTTGGCCCTGGGCGAGTGTGAAGCAGTATTCACCAAGACGAGCTCACAATACTAGTAATCACTGCAACACATATTAGCTTGTTTTGTCAATGAATTTGCCTTTGCAAAAATCAGTGTCACTTTTCCCGGCCACTAATCCTAAACAATTTATTTTTTTTAATGTAAAAATATAGTTCCCTTAACTCTGAATTTTTTATTTTTATTTTTTATTTTATCTTACTTTTTGCATTATTCCATATGACTAAAATAAGAAAAGGAAGGAAGGTTCTAGAATTATTTTTGTTCCAAGTCATTTTATTTTTAGTTATAAGTGGGCTAGAAGCTGCTCTGGAGAAACAAGTAAGAAAAAAGAACTTACCTACCAATTAGAGTGTGCCTGACCAGCCAACTGCTCTGTAGGTATTGCTACATAACCACTCCATCTGAGTGAGTAGATGTCTTTGTCTGACTTTAGCTGACATATGATTTGAGGGGACAGAAAACTGACTTGCAGCTTCTTTTACTGTCTTTATGTGAGCTGCAAAGGGCTAGATTTTAGATTTCTTTGAGAATCAGGGGCCACCTACATTAATGTATGTGATTTCTAAGCCTATAGTTAATATTTGATTTTCAGCTTGGGTTTCAAACACTGCAAGTCATTCTACAGTGGTGCATGTATAACCAAGATACTTTGTACAGCTGCACTAATTTGGGACTGAAGAATGCATTAATAGTCTTAAAGTTTGGGAGTACAATGCAGTTTGTTTAATATTTCTTTCCGTTTGATTGTTGTGTTTTTTTTGTTTGTTTGTTTGTTTTTGTTTTTTGTTTTTTAATAGAAATTAATGGTTGAAGATACAACCAAAGAATTATTCATAAGTTGTTTCACAAGAGAATATGCCAGAACCAAACTCAATCAGTTTGCACAGATGTAGACACCAGGCACTAATTTTATGTAATTCAGTCTGCTTTGCACTGAGAATTACACCTGTTCTTTAAGGAGAATGAGAGATAGGAAAATAATAGAAATGACAGGCAGAGATAACCATTTGTTTTTCTCCCCAAACTGCAGTAATCATAGTTTGGGCAGCCACGAGAGTCTTCGCAAGGCAACAACTGATATTCATCTTCATCTACACACCACTACAAATTTGAAGCAAAGTTTGGCTCGAATGGTAAGTCTGCTTCCTGCTTTATTTCATCCTCTTTCTTTCAGCATGCCTGAAGGAATAGAGTCCCACCAATCCTTTCATGTAGCAACCTGCAGTAATAATTGAAGTGATTATTTGTTTTCCTGTTTATACATATTTTATTGCCGAATTCTGTTTGAAACATACAAGGAAATCTCTCTACTTTGTTCCTGTGTTTACATCTAATGTGTCACCGTAGAGAACACACAGCTGAAAAGGATTAAAAGCAATCTTTTTAGAAAAGATCATTTTTATTAGACTTTAATGATGCTAATGATTTCAGTTTGTTAAAGACACATTATTTTGCATTGGTCTTTCTATGTTTTGAAATATAACAAGGGAAAAACACTCAAAGTATTGTGTGAAATGAATTGAATATGGATTCTGGTCACTATCACTGAAAACCAAAGTAGGCTGATGAAAGCTGGAATCACATTCTTTGTGCCTGTGTGAGGTGCCTTAAAGTGTGTGTGTTTGTACACATGCATATGCCCTTAGAGAAAATATCATTTTTTTTATTTTAAATTTAGGGAGATTCGTATTAAGGTTATTTGAGGTTAAGTAGCCTTTGAAACAGATTGCTGAAATTTAATGACACTGATTTATGCTAATAAATGTGAATTTTATTCCCAGTGGACTGTCTTGAATCACCTCTAATGCAAAGTTTGCAGTATAGCAGAAACTTTGATATTCTGCACAGTTTTCACTGACAGCATTGACTCTTCACATATGTGTCCAATTACCTGCTTCAGATAGGTGTGCTGTCATCCTGGGTCTGTCAAAATAAGAATTAGGTGACCAAAAAGAAAAGGGACTTCCTTTTGACTTGGTAAACGTCACCTAGATAAACATCAACTTAAATATGTTATGTGAAACATTAAGAAAGGACTATTGTGAGGCCAAATATACATACTTTTTTTCTTCTACTACTTGACACTTCTGCTGTTCTATAAATGATCGTGGAATAATCCAGTGCTAATCTGTAAAGTTATAGCTTGAATTATTGGCACTATTCACTGTCAATATTATTCATTTAATTACTTGTTTATTTTTAAAGGCCATTGCTTCTTCTTAGTAGAGCATTAGCCCTAAAGAAAGTAAAGTTAGGAAATACAGGAGTTTTCATCCCCAGGTCATTTCTTCAAAAATGATTCAGATCAGTGGATTGTTCTCAGTCTAGAGTAAGTTAGTTGATGTTTACATATGTCCTTGGAAGGGAGTGAGTTGGTATCCATCTCGCGTGTCCTTTTTCAGCCTGTCCTCATATTACAGCAGTAAAAATAACACATCTGGTTACCTTTGGAATGAGTTTTTTCTTGGCAAGGTGTGTGTAATACCTTACTGTCATTTAACTCTTGCTGAAATGAAGACAGGAATCACTGTAATTTCTATTGTCTGCATTAACCAGTTAGTGAACTTAAACAGAAGTTACGGTCCTTTTTTGGTGTTAGATTTGTGATAATACATCCTGTATTAAGAGGTGGGAAAAATTATTTTTTCCATGTAATGCTGCCAAAAAAAATCTGGCATTGAGAAGAATAGGGTGATGGTGATTATGTATAATTACAGACACATCTAAGTCTATGTAGTGGCAGAAAGGTTATTTACCTCTTTTAGGTCATCATCTCTGTGAAATGGAGTAAGGCATTATAGACCCTTCGACTGAGTAGCTGCTAGTCTCCAGTAATAGTAATAGTCTCGTGCTGGTTGGAAGGGACCTTGGAGATCATCGAGTCCAACTCCCGGGATTCGAGCCTCTGTGCTGCAGAGCGGCACTTCTACCACTTGCACCACAGGGGGGATTCGAACCCCAGGCCCTGGTGTTGCAAGACGGCATTCCTACCACTTGCGCCTGTATTTCCTGTGTTAGAAAAAAAGTGATACAGATTAGAAGTTTGATACAAAGACATTTTGCTACTTACATGCATACAGGATGCACTGAAGGTATTTTTAACATAAATGCAATTGAAAGGGGAGGCTGCAAATAACTTGCCAGCAAACTCTTTTTCAGACTAAAAAAACAGTGATTGATTCTTTGAAAGATGTTCCATTTTCCAATGAAAAAAAAAATAACAATAAAAATGCAAAAACCAAATGTCTTGTTTGCTGTGTGTGGATCTGCTGTTAGTATAGATTCTCAAAATTATTTGCTTTGGAACCTGATGGTATGCATGTACAGGGTTCTGCTCTGAGGATTAAAATCTTGCGTGCTAGGGAATCAGAACTGTACACCAACACCACTGCAGTACTTATTAAGTCACACTTTACATTGTGAAAATCTGGATGCAGAGTTTAAATTTTCTATCTGTATATGCAAATAATTATTTCACTATTATTCTTAAAAACCAATATGATCGGGTGCCTGTAAGTAATGTGTAACTAATTTTTTATTTTTTTTAAATTGAGTGTTTACAGTCTTTGGCTAGTAACTGTTTGCAATTCTTTTGTGAATTTAGCCCCCAAAAATGTACTTGTTAAGGTGAATTTGCCTTCTTTCATTCTGTGGGAAGCTAACTTTCTGTGTTATGATATATTCATAAAGAGGAAATTGTTTTGAACTGAGCAGTTGCAAGCAAGAAATTTGGCCTGAAGCTTTACTTGGAATCACAGACTTTTGAGCTAGTGCATGACCTTTAACTTGAATTTGTTTGTTTGCTTTTCAGTCATGAGATTTACAGCCTTAATGCTCTTAAACAAAACTCATTTAAGACACCAAAATGCCAGATTTCTGCACAATTCCAAACAGAACTTTTACAGAAAGCATAAATTATTTTTATATTATAGAAATATATTGAAGCACTTACTCCATATAGAGAGACAAAGAACATCTCTTCACAGGAGTGGGAAATTCTGCACGTTATAGATTTTTTTTTTTTCCCCCACATTTTTTAATATACATTTATCAGTGTTACTGGTGTCAGTGTTTTACCAACTATAATGAGATGTGTGAACACTCTGAGGACAGTGAACTCAGTGGTCCCTCTGAGGTGTGGTTTTTTTTCCCCCTTTTATTTACACATCTATGTCATTTTAGAGGGACAGTGTAGTACCTTAAATAGAATGGAAACATTTTCTTGTGTTTAAATATTCACTGATACTGTGCTATGGCAAAAATTTCCATTTCCTATTAGCAAACTCAATGCCTCCTTCATCTCTGTTGCAGTTTGATGCATCTAAAAATGAGGTTTAATATACAGCAGTGCATTGTGAAGTCCAGGAGCAGGGACAGAGCAGCTCCTGACATTTCACGTTTCACAAAGACTTACAATTACATGATTATGAACAAATAAAAACAGTCTGTCAAGAATTGTTTCAGACAAGCAACAAACTTGGAATACAAATTAACAGTGTTCTGGCCATCAGAAAAAAATGTACTGTCACAAATGATTTGTGGATCTGTAATTAATAACTTACAATAGGGTTTAACCAGGAAGGGTGACATTTTAAGATCTGTTCAAGTGAATTATTGATCACTCCTTTATGATATCTGACATGGCTGTGAAAGCTTCAGGCCATACAGATACTTCAGGGTACTAATAATAGCGAAGAGCATGACCAGCTCTTGAGCTGGCATAAGTTATAGACCTGAATTTTTCCTCCGGCTCTGGGGCATGCCTGTGAGAGAGCACTTGCAATGGAAAGAAGAGATGCTGCTTGCAGGCAGGGGCACCAGCAGGTCTGTCAGGTCCAGGCAGAAGCAGCAGTATTTATTTTTGCTCTGGACCCAACCTCATAGATATTTTTGGATGTACTGAGTCCCGGTCTAGACACAGCAAACTGAAGGACCTGAGGTAGACTACACTGAGCTCAGAAATTCAGTTTTGTTGCTGCTGTTCTCTGGAGCTTGCATCTTTAATGGTTGTAAAATGTATTTGAAAGTCACTGCTTTAGAGGCAGTTTATGAAAAATATTCTTTTCTCCCTGAGATATGGGGAAATGATATGGGCCTTTTTAAAGATGTGCACTTTGGGACATTTTAGACACAGTGGAGTTTTTTGTTCCATCTTGTTGTTATGTGTATGTGCAGCTACTGTTTTAATGTGTTTATTCTTGAAGAAAATTTTACCTGTGATCTGTAGAATACCGCAGAATTTTGATCTTTGAAATAGGTTACTTTATAGAAATCTCTATTAACGCAGTTTAATGTCACAAAAGCATATTCATACTTTGACAGCCCTTCCATATATTAGATACTTACATACTAAATAATTCACATTACTCGTCTTTTACAGTAGAGCATCAGTTCCCCTAAAGCTTCTGGGCTTATATCAGTCATATATCTAATTTTCTCTAAGCTTCAGGGCTCAGTTCTTCACTGTATGTCATGTTTCCAAGTTCAGCCCTCCCTGTCCTTTAGCCTTCCTAGTGTAGGAGAGCAAGGAGGAAATTTGCTGTTTCTCAAGCTTAATCTGTATTTCCAGTCTTGGTACTTTTACTAAACATCTACCTAACAATCTAAAGCAGAATTAGTGTGAATTAATTTGCATTAAGCTTTTCACCAGTAGGAGTCTATGGACTGTTCTACACTCCTGCTTTTGTTTTCTTATTTAATTCTTCTCTCCCTCACACCTTCCAGAGGTTATACCCATTCATAACTATCATTCCCTTTGTAATCTGAGGTCATAGTTGTCACAAGCTTCTCAGTAACTTTGCCTTTTGGGTTATAGAGATCTGGATTCAGTCATGAGTCAGAAGGAGGGCAGATTTTTCAGGACATGGTGGTGACCTAATAAACTGATAGTATATGCCCAGCATGGGCTGAGCTCCATCCATAGGCATCAAAAGAAACAAATGTGTGGGGCTGGAGAAGTGACTATATCTGGAGAGAAATAGGTTTCTTGAGCAGAATGCCTTATTGCAAATTCAGAGAATTGTTTAGGCTGGCAGGGGTCTCTTGGGATGATATAGTCCAGCCCCCTTGCTCAAGCAGAACTCCCAGCTAGCACCTGTGAACTGTACCTAGTCAGGTTCTGAATATCTCATCAGATATTTTGACCTACTCCATAACCTTTCAAGGCAACCTTTTCCAGACCCTGATCACTCTTGCAGTATTCTTTTACCTGTGTTAAGATGGCCTTTCATGTATTTTGTGTCCTGTTTCTCTTCTGCTAGCAAGCACTACTGAGAAGTCTGTCTTTCTTGCCTTTATTTCCTCCTACCAGCTGTTTGTACACATTGATAAGGTCCCTCCTGAGCTTTCTCTGCTCCAGTCTGAACAGAGTCCCAGCTCTGCCTCTCTTCTCTTGAGATGCTTTAGTCCTATAATCAGCTCTGTGACCCTTCAGTGAGAGAAGTCTCTTCAGAGAGGTTGCATAGGGTAGTACAGATGTTCTCCATTCTGTTCTCAGCAGAAATGAGCAACACAGAGGTAGTCAATGTAAACTAATTTCTGCTGCATTACTTTTATATAACGTGGTTGCAAAATAATGCTTTCTGCTTTCTGTAAGTATGCATAGGCAGGGTTTATTGAGGCCTGAATACATTCTTAATTTATATATAGGTAGAAGGAACTAGTGTGATGGTATGGCTTGGTCTGCTGTGTAGTATTAGCCAGTGTAATATGACTGAGCTACCACATTAAATCTCCTGAAAGACCAATACATTTTGAAAGGAAAGGATTCCTAAAAGAGTTTGTTGAGTTTTGAAAATACCAATAAAATTTGTCCAATGTACATTCATCCTATCATAATTCTGTATCTCATTATGTGTTTCTCTGTCACAGCACGAGGATGACCAAAACAAGTTCAGTGTGAATGAGCTGTTAGAATATACTTGTGCTTGGAGACTGACTCGGTAAGAAAACTGGCATTTAATATTAATTCTCTTTATAACTACATCTATTGGTAGTGAGGCACCTGACCCCACAGGGCAAATCCAAGACCTTCTGAGCATAGGAATTATACCAATGAGAAAGCAAGTTGATTCTGTGTTTTCAGAATTTTCTTTCCAGACATTACTGATTGCTTAAGAAAAATCAATGATTGTATGTAGATCTACAAAAATTTTTCTCCATTCTCCCCCTTTCATGTTGAGGATTTCAGTGGAGTTTTCATTTTCTCAAACTTCCCAGGGACTGACGGAGAAGAATTTAAGAGTAAACACTGTAAAAATAATAAATTTATTTTCATTATCCCTGTGGTTTCACCATTCAGTGATATTTCATTGTATTTCTTTTGTTCATTCTAGCTATAAGAAATTTTTAACTTTGTACTCAAAGTGCATCTGACTCTAACTCTAACCTGCCACAGACAAGCACTGAGATAGGTTCGTCATTCAGCTTTCGTTGTATTCTGCTTCAAACACTTAGAATTTTATTTTTTTTTTTGTAACGTTTTTCATTAATATGCCATAAAATACTTCACCAAGGAAATTATATGTCAATACTGTCATTTAGCAGATGAAGGAGAAACCCAGCTGTGGGTTGTCCAAGGAGAATGTTTGGTACTTACTGAATACCCATCTGGTTTGCTAGGAGCATGGCTCAAATTTCCATTCTGTTCTGTTGCTATATGGAAATCAAACTAATTATAAAATCTATATATTCACTGCTTATTCACACAGAACATCACACACAGAATTACCCGGGTTGGAAGGGACCTCATGTAGTTCCAACCCCCCTGCCTAGCAGGGCCACCAAACATACACATTTACTAGATCAGGTTGCCCAGGGCCCTGTCCAACCTGGTCTTGAACACCTCCAAGGACGGGGCATCCACAACCTCACTGGGCAGCCTGTTCCAGGACCTAACCACCCTTCTAGTAAAGAACTTTCCCCTAACATCCAACCTAAATCTTCCCTCCTTCAACTTAAAACCATTTCCCCTAGTCCTGCTATTATCAGCCCTTTCGAAGAGTTTACTCCCCTCCTGGGAGTAAGTTCCCTTCAGGTATTGAAAGGCTGCAATGAGGTCACCTCGCAACCTTCTCTTCTCCAGGCTGAACAAACCCAACTCCCTCAGCCTGTCCTCATAGGGGAGGTGCTCCAGCCCCCTGATCATCTTTGTGGCCCTCCTCTGGACCCTTTCCAAAATCTCCATATCTTTTTTGTACTGAGGGCTCCACACCTGGACACAGTACTCCAGATGGGGCCTCACAAGAGCAGAGTAGAGAGGGACAATCACCTCCCTATCCCTGCTGACCACCCCTCTCCTGATGGAGCCCAGGATCCCGTTTGCTTTCCGGGCTGCCAGAGCGCACTGCTGGCTCATGTTAAGTTTCTCATCTATCAGGACCCCTAGGTCTTTTTCAGCCGAGCTGCTCTCAAGGACAACTCCTCCCAGCCTGTACAGGTGCCTGGGGTTCTTCCGGCCCAAGTGCAAAACCTTGCACTTTGCCGTGTTGAACCTCATTAGGTTCACCCGAGCCCAGCTTTCCAGCCTGTCAAGGTCCCTCTGAATGGCATCTGTTCCCTCCACCGTATCGACTGCACCACTCAGCTTGGTGTCATCAGCAAACTTGCTGAGGGTGCACTCCATTCCCTCATCGATGTCATTAATAAAGATGTTAAAGAGCACCGGTCCCAAGACAGACCCTTGAGGGACGCCACTCGTTACCGGCCTCCACCTGGACACAGAGCCATTGACCACCACCCTCTGTCTGCGGCCTTTCAACCAATTGCTTATCCATCTAGTTGTCCACCCATCAAATCCACCTCCCTCCAATTTGGAGATGAGGATGTGATGGGGGACCATGTCAAAGGCCTTGCTCAGGTCCAGGTAAATGACATCGGTCGCCTTCCCTTCATCCACCAACGCCGTCACTCCATCATAGAAGGCCACATTCACTGTTTTATTTCTTGTCATGTAAATTATGTGACCTTTTTCATTACAAAGAACATCTAGAGAGAGGATGTGTAATAAAACATGTTGAGCTGCAAAACAACTATGCTTAACAAGATTTCCTCTGATGCAGTAGAGCAAAGAACTGATAGCATGGGCAATAAATAGTGTCTTCAAACATGAATTCAGTAAATATTGAAAAAGTGGAAGCATGAGCTGTGTTAGATTTCTTTTCTGCTTGTCCTGTGGATTGTCGATGGTTGAGAGAAAATATTTTCCAACAGTGATGATCCAGAAAGATCTGCAGTCAGACCCAGTACCATTGACTGCATTTCTAATTTACATGAGAAAAAAAGAGGTAATAGCTAAGTGACAAAAGTATGCTGACCATAATGTGCACAAAAGTTGCTCATGGTGAATTGTAGAAGGATTTTACAGTACTGAATTGTGTGTGTGATAAAATGGCAGATGAAATTTTGAGATGATAAATGTAGATGGAAAGAAAACAGTCTTAAATTCACAGAAGTCATAGGCTTTTAGCTGAATTTTACCACCTGGAATGAGTTCTTGGGGTTATAATTAACCATTCAGAATGTCAGCTCGGTGAACAGCAGTTGTAAATAAGATAAAACAGATGATGGGAATTATTATTAAACAAAACAAACAAACAAACAAACAAAAAAGAACAATATTATGCCTGTGATACTGTGATACTGTGATATGCCACAGTATCAATTTATCTTGAATACTGTTGGCAGTTCTGATTCTTCTATTTCAAATAGAAGAATAGAATAGAAGTAATAGAACTCGAAAAAGTGGAGAAAAAGGCAGCAAAGATACTCAGAGGGATGAAATGCCTTTAATGTAAAGAAACAAATAAGATACAATGTTCTTCACCCTGATAAATATAAAGGAGGGGGATTTTATGGATGTGAAATATATGAAATTGTGGAGCACAGAGAATTTGCATAAGAAAGAATCATTTACTGTACCTTACAATATAAGAATAAGCGAACAGGAAGTTAAAGTACAGGAAGGAGTAGGCACTTCTTAGTACTGATTCTAATTAACTGATGTCTGGACACAGTTCAGATATATCTTTAAGAATGGAGACTTCACAGCCTACCCAGACAATCTGTGTCAGTGCTCCTTCACCTTCACAATGAAAAAGAGTTTCTTCATGTTTAGATGGTGCATCTTTTTTGCAGTTTGTGCCCTTTGCTTTTTGTCCTCTCACTGGACACTTTTGGAGCCTAGCTCTGTCTTCTTTGTACCTCCCCAGTGTGTTTAAATTCATTAAGTCTTCTCTCATCCTTCTGTGCTCTAGGTTAAACAGTCCCAGCTCTCTCAGTCTTTATTCACATGAAACCTATTACAGTCTCTTGAACATCTTTGAGGTCCTCTACTGGAATCTATCCAGTATGTCCACCTCTCTCTTACTGGAATGTGCAGAACTGGACACGTGCCTTGCCAGTGCTGAGCAGAAGGGAAGGGTCACCTTCCACAAGACGCTGGCAGTACTTTTCCTAATGCTGCCCAAGACACATTTAGTAACTTTTTGCAGCAAGGGTACATTGTTGGCTCGTGTTCAGCATGCTGTCTATGAGGACCCTCTAGGCCTTTTTCTGCAAAGCTGCTTTCTAATCAGTCAGTTACCAGCATATATTGGTGCATGGAGCTGTTCCTCCCAAGGTGCAGGTCTTGACAGAGAAGAAAAACTGTTTCAACTGCTTTGAGGCCATGTAAAAAGAACAAACTGAAACCTTACTTTCAAAATTACCAGATCTGCTCTCACAGGTAAATGTAAACCAGCAGCACCTACATGACTTAACTCACCAGTTTCCATAGCTTTAAAATCTAACCCAATATAAATTGTGAGTGCATTAACCAAATTGCAGCCCACTGGCCAAAATCTGAATTTGGCCCATAAGCACTGGCATTCAAGTGCCAGTAACTATAATGTGTTGTTAGTCTGGTGCATACATTTAGGCAAAGCAGAGCCAGAATGGTCATAAATTTCCTTTTAGATAGGAAACCTGGTGCCATTTCACAGTAGGTGCGGCTGCCAAGAAGCTGAAAAATGTATTTGGTAAATATATGCTAAGTACTACTGTCTTATGCCTCACATATAGAACAGCCAGAATCCAAGCAGGTTATTCTACTTCTTTTACCTTTTCTTTTCAAAACTATTGTAGTATATTATCTTGAAACAGCGAATGTTTATTGATTGATTAGCATTGACACATTAAAGTATAGCTGTCAAAGATGTTTAAGTATAAATACATGAGTATGATTAGTTATCTAGTAGGATCAAGATAGTATCAGTAGAGGTGTTTTGGTCACTGTTGTGTGTTGTTGGATGTATTTTTTCATTCATTTGTTATGTAAAATTTTGTCTGCTTTATGTAGAAAATTCTCTAGAGTAGAATAGACTAATGGAAAATAGGCTTTTTTATTTTTTTTACTTTTAATTTTTAATTTTTTAAGACAAGCACACTAATAAACATGTTTAAGTGTGTGTGCATCAAGATTATAGGGCAAGTATATATATATATGCATATATCCAGAACTAGTTCCGAGCTGGATAATGCTATAAAATGATATTATGTCTGAAGACTTGGTCAAAGCAAAGCAACAACTTGTATTAGATATGATTTAACAGGATTACAGGAGGAATTGCCAGGCAGCTTCTCAATGCACAAACTGCTTGGCTAGATAAGACTAGTGTAGATTGCAAATGAAAAGCTGCAAAGGCAAAACCATCTGCAGGAGGAGGTGAACAGTACGCATCTACAGGAAAATGTACTCTGCTATTTGTGCAGAGGAGTCCTACCTGAAATTTTGTATACTCTGTGTGATGATTTCAGTAGAATTTCTTCACCTTTCCTGCTCTGGCATTACAATATATGATAAAACTCAAACAACATAGCATGCAACCTATACTTTGGGCCATAGTTACAATTCTAATCTCTCATAGCTTGGTTTGACCAACTTAGATGCATAAAGACGTGCAGAATTCCTCTACAAACTATAATCTGTTTGCTCTAAAGCAATCAAAATACTTTCATGACTTTTAGACACCAGCCTACAAAAGGTGGGAAATTCTCTCTAAGTGTTATGATGAGAGAGAATCCTCATACATAAGAACAGCTGGAATTAAAAGAGGAGGGAAAATATCAGGAAGAAAGTGTCACCTCAATGCAAATAAATGATAAAGAAAGAAAAAAAATCAAAGTTTCTACATTACTGTGTAAACATGCCTGTACTTAAATTACTACACCTGTACCATCGAGGTAATAAAGTGTTTATTTCCAGTGAGTAGGTGAGGCAGGGGGTGGAAGTGTGAATTAAGGTTTCCCTACCATTTTCAGAAGACCACACCCTACAGAAGAAGAGTCAGAGGCAGCTGTAAAGGGCAAAGGAAGGTGCATTCCTGAGTGCAGTAACTTCAGCAATGACAATCCCATAGACATCATTTTAAAGATTTACTACTAAATTCACGGATGTGGTAATAGTACGGAAAATGTAAACTTTAGAACTGTAAGCAAATGAAGTTTAATCAATTCTGTAACTATTACGCCTTTTTTATAATACACATTTTGATACTTGTTACTCAGCATAGGCTTTTGAAGCATAGGGCTTCTCCAGGTGTTTTGCAGATGTTTTGCCCTGATACTCTGAAGCTTTACAGTTTGAAGTGATTGAGAAACAAGGCATAATAGCATTTAATTAAGTTTGTTGTTCAAGGTAACATTTAAGCACATGCTTAACCTTGTAGAAATAAATGGAATTTGGAGTTAGGTAGACACTTAATTAGCAAATCACTCTGAGAGTTCTTTCACTATGAAACATATACCCTCTTTGTAAAGGAGAACTTTTACATTTATGCCCTCGCAAATGGCCACCAAAGAACAACAGAGAACCAGGCTCAAGACTACTTGACATGTACTTAAACACTTGTCTTTATTCTGTGTCAACAAAAAATTCACTGTCAGTTAAACTATTCTTGATTTATAGGATATGGAGGGTGGAAAAAATATCTCTTTATCCAATTGCTGTTAATTTCATGTTAATTTCTTCTTTCTAATTTCCAGACAGAACCTTGTTGCAGCTCTTAGGAAATACAGAGGTCAAGTGGAGCATCTTTTGCAAAATGAGGTATTTGTTCTCCATCTGTTATACCAAAAATAAAAGCATTACATTCTTTGTTAAAGGTATCTAATTATTAATCTGCCTCAAATGCAATTAAAGAGGATTTTTAATTAAGGCTATTCAACCTGACTTCAGAAGAATATAAATTCTCTTAAAAAAAACTTGATTTGAGATTAAGGAAGTGTTACAATATAAATATATCACAGGTGACTGTTTCTGTGACTGTCAAGGAATCTGGAAATGAGATGAGTATCATTTGGGTTGGCAGTGTAATATTTAAAGTTAGTATGGGCATAATGCACTTTATATCTGCAACATTTGTCCTTGATTTTGAAAACTCCCAGGCAACTGTCTGCATCCTTGAGAAATGTATATGTATATATTGCTTGAGATCACTTGCAGAGATAGGCTTAGGCAGAAAAACTCACAAGAGGTTTTTTAAAAAGTATTGTGGGCTGCCAATAGAATGTTATATGCTTGAAGGAAATATTAGCTATAATATTTCAAGCAAAATTTAAACCCTAAAGACAATTTCATATTTGAATGGTAACTTAGAAGAAACTAAATACTTCCTTGATCTGAGTTTCAGATTGTCATGCCAACTGAATTTTGAGGGTTTAGACTGGAAAGAAATAAGTTTTCTTTTTTTCATAATTCATTGTGCTGAGATAGGGTTTTTTTAAAAAGTATGGTAAAAAATAATACTATTTTGTTTCAGAAATGTCACTTGTATTCGATATACACACCAAACTTATATTTTAAAAAAATTCTGACCACTAACTATTGCAGGATAATTTATGTAATTCTTTCATACTTTAGTTCTGCTCAAGGCAGTTAAATACTGAATTACCAACCTCAGTATTTTTTTTTTATATTTGTATTAATGACAGGTTCTAACCTTCTCATTACAGTCTGGATATAGAACTTAGCCTTGAAAACCAAATTTATACTGGTACAGCTTCCCCTTTTCAGGCATGAAATGGCTGAGTTAGAGAAATGGCTTTATCAGGACATTAACATGCTGTAGCTAACTGAAAAGGATGCTTATCAGTATGGAAACATGGAGAATATTTTATAGAAGAGCTTCTGCTTGTTTCAAGAATGTATTTCAAAATTTCAAGAAGTCATATAACTGTTCACTAAACACATTAATTTTTGTTTAGTTTCCTGAACATAGGTTATTTGATACTTATTCAAATGGCATTTTCTTTTCCTTATGATTCAGATTTTTTAAAAAAATTCCCCATTGTACTTCTGATATTATTCCTGTAGGGATTTTTTTAATGTAATGATATGTAAATATATGGATTTATTAATAATATTTTATAGCTTCATCTATATATGTTTTGCAGAAAAGCCAGTTACAGACTACTCAGTCCACAGGTGTCAAACTGTTCAGCTTCCCACACGGCCTCTATTTTTAGAAGGAAGAGAGATCTCTGCTGTCTCTCACAGAGAAGTGTACAAGACAATAATGGGGATAAATTCATAGTATCATAAAAGCATCAGAAAGTTTATGTATCATTTGGGTTCATGTTTTCTTAGAAGTTTCTTTGGAATGCTTCTAGAATCACAAAGTTCAGACAAACACTCATTTTGCCTTAAGATTCTAATTTTCTCAGTTTTCAACAAGGTATGTTTTGTGGAAGATTAATCACTGACAACTTAAACATAGCCAGATTAATGCTGTTTGTTTTTTCTTTTCCTGCTATCAGCCACATAATGTTGATTATGTGATTGAAGTAACTAAAGAAATCTGCAGTGTTCTGTGCTTCGTGGAAACCAGAGAAATTACCAATGCTGTCAAGAAACTCCGTGCAGTGCCATTGGTAAAAACACAGGTAAAAAATGCACTGAAGTCTTTCTAAGGCTGCCTTGAGAAGCTGATCTGTTTTTTCTATAGAAGTGGAGCTTGAATAGGTGTCATGAATTTTCTGATTGACCAAGGCTGTTCTACTCTCTTGCTTCAATCTGAGAAATATTAGGAAGTATCATCATAAATAGAGAAGGCTCAACTTTGTATTGCACAGGAGGATGCAAACTGTATTTAAGTGTAACCGATATGCTCCTGTGGTTGTTCTTTCTTACACCAACAAATGTATAAAAATACCTGCTTTGCTACATCAACTATATACCAAATAATGGTACATAGTTTCATGAAACTCCAGTTTTGTGTAGTTAGCACTCCTTCTGTAAACTGTCTTTAATTTATGAATTCTTCAGGTGGAAATGTCTCTACTATTTATACAGAGAAAGACCAACATAACATAATCCTGATTCTAGCTGCAATCTTCTTTCTTAAAACACTGGAGTTTTGTCTCCTGGGGTTGCAGTAGAATTCTGAGCTGGGGCTTTGTGGAGTAGTATCTGTTCTCAGCTTTGTCATCAGCTTCTTTGGGGTGACCTGGAAAAGTCACAGAGGACCTGATTTACAGAAAGTCTGAGCACCCAAAATTCATTTGGAGTCAGCAACTTGGAAATACAATGCTCAGCAAATTTGAAAATCAAGCCATTAATCACCTGGATTTAATCTGGTGTAACCTTAAGTCTTGTTAATTCTTTTCCACCCTAACGACATTCCTCTTCAAACATTTTTCTAATGATTTTAATATGATGCAAAGGTTTTTTTGTTTTTTTCTTTCCTACTCTTGCCTATTTCTTATCATTCTTTCTTACAGCAAATATCATTAAGAAATACATGCTCTGTTGAGCAGGGTGTTTGCTTTCTCAGGCCACTGCCTCCTTATAAAGCTGTTGTTCTTTCTCTTTAGAGATTTTTGGTCTATGGCTAAATATGAGTAAGAATACCTGGAAAAGTAAATGACAGGAAAACTAGTGTTAGCTGGGTTAACTAGTGAGTGTTGATTAAAGATGCTTAGCTGCATAAAACAAATCATTTAATTTCACCTGATAAGCAGTTTGAGGTCGCAAACCTACATCTGGGGAAAGCTAACAATTATTTTTCTAGTATTTCTCATGTCAGCAGAGTGAGCATATAGCAAATTAATTATATTTTGTCATCCATATGTACTTATGCTGCACAAGTTCAAACCCTTATAATGCTCTTTATTTTACAGGGGCTAAGCACTTACTGCGAGGAAAGAATTGCCATTTTAAGTGACTTGAGTATTGCTTATAAAATCTCTTAAATGTTTTTAGCCTGTTCATTCCCCTTACGTGTTGGAGTGGAGGTAGAGGGAGATAATAACTTCCAGTTTTGGCCCAAGGAAATAATCTCTGCATTAAGTGTCTCCGCTTGCTTTTCTTTCTAGGTTATGTTCCGCTGTAAATCTTGTTTACATAGCATCCTAAATCTTTTCAGGTCCACTTCAGCATCAGTTATTAGAAATCTCTATTGTCAGTAATTGCCAACCTAAACATATTTATTACAGTGCACATTTTATCTGGTGTGGTTTAAATGGAAATTTAAGAAGAGTTCTTTCTGTGATTAAATTAGAAAAATAGTTAAAAAAATAGCAAGAGCTTTGCATGGTCTGCTTTTCACTTAGACCTCAGGCTGTCCTGCGAGATGTCAAGAAGATAAGTATCTACCCCTTGAGAAAAGTATTTTGTAAACCAGAATCTTTCTTAAAAGATGGATAAAGAGCTTGGTTTTGTAAACAGAGTGGAAAGTAACAGAAGATAGTCTTTTTTAGGAAGGAATCAGAGCAGAAATAAAGTACTGGAAGTACTGGGACTAATTTGTTAAAAGACTTGTTTTGGAATGAATGGAAATTGTTTTAGCATGTTTTCTGTTAGTGTATTTTCTCTTTGTTTATTCAGATCATCCCTGTGAACTCAACATGTAAACTGCCTGATATGGCTGGTTTATGTTTACTGAGTATCCTTGAGTCTGCTTTCAATCCCATCCTCTCTGAATTCCAAACAATAAATAAATAAATAAATTTTAAAACATAATTCCCAGCATGTATCTAATGCTGGGGAATTTCCTTCTCTGCTGTGTGGTCAGTCTGTACAGCAGTAATCCAGGTTCTTCTGAACCAACTTCCGTATACTTCCTGTCACATAGGGAGTAATATTATTTTCTTTTTCTATCTTATCTATTTAAGTTATGAGCTTTTCAGAGTAAGGAATGCTTTTCTTTATCAATATGTACTGTCTCCAGCATAGTACAGTGCAAGTCCTGTCTGAAATCTCCAGAGGATAATACTGATAAGCAGTGGTGATGATGACAATGGTTGTGTTTGCTCATCTGTAATGGGAGAAATGATACTGCTCCTGAATACCATATTTTGAATGTTAAAAAGACTGTACTGGTTGAATATTTTCTTACCAGTCTTAAAGTATTTTTTTGTTCTAATAGTCCTATGAGGAGCTGCTTATCTTCACATTGCAAATGGAGAATAGACTAGATGTTTGGGTTTTTTTTCTTCTTCTTTTTTTTTTTTTTTTAAAAGAAATATAGTTTTAAGTTGTTGAGGTTTTTGTTCTTTTAACATTTCCTTTCAGGCTTGGCTAGTTGAACTTTTTGTCTGTCCCTTGAAACCCTCCTGTAAAGGCTGCCGATGACCTCGACTGACACTCCTTTCCCACTAGTCCCTTACCTGGTGAAGCAGTCCTGACTTCAAACAAATTGAGAGGGGGAAGAGTTGAACTGTTCCTGAACCAGCAAACACTTGTTGCTGCTATATGCTTCTTATTCCTTTGAGAAATAAGTGCTAGGGCAGTCTATTAGACTTTGACAATCTATGAAAAAGTTCAGGTTTGATTTTATGAAAATCTTCTCGCTCAGCAGACACTGAACTATAAATTTCATTAAAAGCAGTAAAATACATTTCTGTATGTTCTATAGCTCAAACATCACTCCTATTTATAAAATAAAGATTACACTTTATATGACACTAATTTATATATACATACATATATAAAACTATGTTACGTATAGAATAATATGTAAATATAACTAATAAGAGTTTCTTTATGTTTATCAATACCTGCAGTATTAGCCTATCCTGTCAGTCTGCTTTGTGTTTCCATTATGCTCATCAGCAAAACATCCCCAAGAGTTTTTGTTAGGATAGAAGAGTGGAATGGTACTTAACTATTACAAGGATCTCCCTTTTATTCAGGCAAGCAATTAACCTGAATAGCACCCAAAGTGAAATTTTTGAGGCTATGTATCACATCTCAGTGATGCATTGTTACACATTGGGTGAGAGTGGCTACACAAAGCAGACTGACAGGATATGATTTACATTGGAAGGAGTACCATAGTAGCCAGTAGAGAAGTTCTAATTGCTTTTTCACTATGGTTTCTAGATACATCAGTGTAGTGTAATGGTGTGGTTTTGTCTGGAACACTTTTTGACACTTCCATTTGGCAAGCTCCATGTACACATAATGCCTCAGGGAAGCTAATACTCCTTCCAATGTAAATTACATAGGATGTAGTACACACTTGTGTATATGTATCTGTATGTGCAGGCTTGCTGACTTAAAGAAAAAAATAATCTGTGGTTCTATTCTATGATATTCTACTTAATTGGCATATTATGTAAAAGCAATAACAAAAGCACAACCAAAAAAAAAAAATATCTTTTTCTTCAAATCATCTTATATGTTCTATTAAACAATACTTTTACTTCTTTACTGTCTCCTCCCTACCAGTGCTGTGAATTCCTTCATTGTGGCTTAGGAGATTATGAAAACAACTGGCATCAGTGATAGCTTCTTCTTGACTGATTGTGTCTCTTAATAAATGTGATTCATTCAGTCTCTAACCACCCTAACACTGGGATTTTAAGCCTGCTGTACAATTAATATTTTTCATTTCTTCTGTTTCCTCCTTTCTTATAGCAACTCACAAAAAGTCCTATGAGGGAAAAATCCTGCCAGAACCAGCACTAATCCACTATATATTAAATGGGCTACACTGTGTTGAAATTATAAGCACTGTTTCAAAAGGTCATTTTCTTTCCAGAATTTGAAAGAATTGAACAAAGGTCTCCATTCCCACTTGTCTTGCTGCATATAAAGATTGTGAAAACATATTTCTCAACGTGCAGGTTGCTTTTTTTATTTGGTTTCCCCCTCAAATAAGCATTTGGCTGTTCCTCATAATTGCAAGACAAATGCTGGAAACTCCAAGATGCGTACCCAAGGGAGGATGTACATCAAGCACTGTGTTTCTTATGTCACCTCTGTGTGCACTGCCATTTTTAAGAAGCCTCTAACTGAAAGTATGTGAACTAATGCAGCATTCTCACCCAGTTGCAGAGGGATTAATAACTCTAAATTATAATAAATCCTACAAGGATGCGTATTAAAACAGAGTGTATACTCTGGAAATACTAAAGTACTTAATTAGTTTGACAGCCTCTCTGGCTGAGAGTCACAATTTTGTTATGTATTTTTATGTTATCTTGGTAAATGCAAGTCTGATGTAAAAGTCAGACAAAATGGAGCAGGGAAAGATTTCAGGCTGAAGCCAGCTTGGTACCAAAGACCATGTAGTGATGACAGATCTGCCTGTGTGAAGTGGAATGTATATGTACTGTAGTGATACGTAATTTTGCTTGGTGTCTGAGAAGCCCAGAGCAAAGTCTGACAAATGTCAGTTCTTGGACTTGAGGTTTTAGTAGAACAACTTTTTCAAAAAGAAAGATAACTAGCCTTGTCTTTTTGGGTCAAATACAGAAGATATAAGCACTCAGCAGTTCCCGTCAACAACACTGGGACTCCTGAAGTGAGAATCCATATACTGCCCAGGATGTTAGGCATCAAAATCCATGGTTAGAAACAAGGAGCCTGAATGTCCCTGGGTCGCTCTGCCTGGTGTTTCCTGTTCGCTGACTCTAGTTAGCTGTCTTCTCAAAGGACTTTGTAGGCATGTCTATTTTTACTGATTTGATGTAGGAATGCAGGCAATACTTAGGCTCCCTGAACAGGGAGTCGATGCTCCTCAGATTGGAGAGGTGGCTGGAGCCTCGGTTGAGTGGATACAGGTGTCATAGTATCCATCCACTCCATACATAGTTGCCATGTATGAATATACAAGGTGTGCAAAGAAGTTGAGGTTTTCTTATCTCTGCTATACCGATACAAAGGCTGAAAATGTTTGTGCATCCAAATGCTGATTAAGTGCTTCTTTGTGTCTTGGGATGGTTAAATACTGCCAGAAATCAGATTCTGATTGACTTGCCTGGGCTGGTAGAGGAGGCGGGTGGAAGATCCAGAAGGTGGGCCATGCATCTAAGTCGTGACCACTCTCCTCGTAGCATCCTTCTCTGTTCTCATCCAAAACAGCTTTATTTTCCATGAGAACTACTCCTAGCACCATTTTAACTGCTATCTGGTATTTTCCAAAGAAACTGATTACCTTTTCCCCTTGGGTTTTATATTTCTAGGATTCACTTCAACGGGTGGAAGCACAAGGTAAAGCATGTTTTTTTGTTTGTTTGTGTGTTTTTTTTAAAAATATGTTAATTCAAGTTTTATAATAAGAAAACATTTTTCTGTTTGTTTTTATTAATGACCTGTCTCAGTTGGCACATTGCAGATGTTTACATATTTATTTATAAAGTAATTGTGCTAAATAAAATATACAGTGGTATAAAAATATAAATAAGCCAGCATTTCCCCAAAGCAATATTGAGATTCAGATATGGAGAATGAGGTGTGATAAAAGAACATACTATAGTTATTGGTGGTCATAGTGGCAATATTACTGCTATTTTTAGTAGCTGTCCTGAATCCCAGTGTTTTCTGTACAGAGAAGAAAAAATAAGAAACTTCCTGAAAGCCTGAAAAAATATTTTTGTATAGTTTTTATCCTCAACTCGATAATTTTCCTTTCTCCCTCCTTAGGCTTTAGTTCTTCATTGTCTTTTGTTGTGTGAACAGTATGTTGTTAGGAATTATATACTGTCATAAGAAGAGTAGATTTATTAGCAGTAATGGATAAAATCATAGGCTATGCCTTATTTAATCCCTCAGATAAAATCAGAATCGCTGGCCTGGTACTGTTAGCATTACTGCATAGCACTGAGGGACAAGCAGGAGTCTGTTCTGCTATGGCTGTCTGTCAAGTTTCTTGGGCTGATGGCCACCTGTAGGGCTCAGGTCCTGCCCTACCTCTCTGTAGCTTGAGACCTGTACTCACAATAGTATGCTGATGATCTCAAAGGAGCTGCTATCTAAATTTTGCGGTGAGCCATTGCACACTGTTATGGCAGCCTGTCTGTTTTGACTGAGGAAAAAAGGTGGCCATTTGAGATCTAAGTCTTGTTCCTCTCTCCCTCTTACAGCTATTCTGATTGCAGTGTGCTCAGAGTGGCAAACAGGTGAATCAACCACGGAGATTGCAGCAGCCTTTCAAACACAGATGTGATTTAAATGCAGGGCTCCAAATGCCAAGCTTGTTGTTTCGCCATTATTCAATTTCATGAACAGCAAACAAAGATTATATTTGTAAGCTGCCAGGAAAAGCTAAGCAGCTAGGGGACCCAGGTGCGGAAAGGGGGAAATGGATGGGAAGGTTTTTGTAGGATTCTTCTCCCTTGGAGACAGTCATTTTTTTTCCATTTAAACACTATTAATAACAAAAAATTCTTGAATACAAAAAGTAATTAATAGTTACTAATCAACATCTACCTTGGCAATCACAAAGTATTCAGAAAACCTCCCTGGAAAGGATTTAAAACATTCCTCTACTTAAAGATATTTTCAAAGTTGAGCTTCACTGAATCAGCAACTCTCTGTCTCTATTTACTTATGCCAGGAAACCCTGAACTGTGAAGACTGATAATTCCATTTGTTTTTACCACATCCAAATTTCATAACAATTTCAGGATCCGTTTGGTAGTATAATTTTAAAAAGTGCAACTCACTGACTGCAAGTCAGAATTTTCCAGGCCATTAGCAATTCTGTGGAGGAGCCTACATTCAAAGTTATCTGGGGTGATCAAAATTCAATTACATGCACTGATACCCATTTCATGTGAATATTAACACAGTATGTTTATTACATTTAGGCTTACTAACTAAACTTCTAAAAGCCAGCAAATAATTTAAAGCTAGACCAACAAGTCTGAACTGAAAAGTCTAGAACAGAATAAAAGCTTGTGTTAAGTTTATATCTGATAAAAACAAAGAGCAGTGACAAAAACTGATATATTGGAGCCTTGGTGTCATCTCTAGGAAGTGAATAAAAGCGTTCCACGAATCTTTTCATTATGGGATCATGAGCTTTCCTCAGTCCTTCACCTTCATGACAATTCCTTAGGCTCTCCCAGCCACTGTTCCTAGGGAGGCTGAGCCTAAGAGAAATTCAGGTTATATATTCGCACTCTGAGGCTAGAAGTAAAAACCACCTGGAAGGTGAAGCGTGCATTCCTGCTGAAACCACCTCTGTGTTTACTTTTTTCCACTCCATTAGTACTCCAACCCTCTTTTAATTTAGTTGGCTAACTTTGCAGACATGGGAAAAAAAATTGCCTATGATGTGAAAGTAAAGTAAAATCATCTTAGTAAAAAAGTAAATTAAAATCATTTTTTCAGATCTTGGAGAAGTGAAAGAGCACGTGCTTTGCTATCTCTAGCAGCACAATTGAAAATAAAGTCAGCACTGACAGTTGAGGAGAGGACAGACTACAATTCCCATTTGTGCTGTTCTTTTCTGTCTCTTTTCTGAATTTATGTTTCTCTTCAAGGAAGAGGTATCAAACTCAAAAAAAAAGCAGGAATCAGTTACTCCAATAATTCTTCTTAATTTTCCTCCTTTCCCCAAGCTATAGTTATTATTACCCTGATTATCAGAAGACTGCCAAACAGGTTTTCTTTTCTTTCCAGCATAGTTTTTCTATATTCCAAATCTCAGTGTTGTAGTAACTGAATGTTAACAATGCTATCTCTATAGACCAAATTATTCCATAGCTGTGAACAGAACACTACTCATCCATGTTACATCTAAGTCTGGACCATGTTCTGTTCCCTTTACATGAAGTCCTTAGAAAATCATATTAATATTTTAACACTCGGTGTGTTATTTTTCTTTGTTCTTAAATTTGAGATTGGCATTTTTAGAAATTATCACTTTTCTGCAGTATGAAGTTTTTTTAGAAAATAAATCTATTCAAGTTAATAGAGATTTAGCATTCTGACTTGCTGCAGTCTAGAGTTTGAAAGAATGGGCTAGAGGTTGGTACAGTCAGTGTGCCTTTCTGAAAAGTTGATAAATGGATGTTTATACAACGTTTACAGCCTTGTGACTTCAGGCGGGGATTTTATGAGATCAGACACAATAAGCAGCTTTTGGAACTTGATCCATAGTTCTCTGGGATCCATCCCAAGAAGTCCAGTATGCACCATAAGCTGATGATGTTGCATCGGCAGCTTTTCCTGTCTGAACTGATGCAGTTTTTATCGTTTTGAGGGAATGCAGAAAATAGATACCTTGATGACAACACATCTAATTAAATTAAACTGCTGTTACATTTGAGTGTAAAGGTTCACTGATGGTACTTTGAATTTGATGGCTTCTTCTAGAACTGGTCATAAAAGTACTTACCACAGAAAGCTTCAAAAAATAAAAAATAAAAAGAGGAAGGGGAGAAGGGAAGAAAATGGGAAGTTTTGGTGGAGTGTTACTATAAATAAATAAATAAATAAATAAATAAATAAATTGAAAATCTTTCTTGCCCTGGGACAGAGGTATTTTATATTTGTTCTATTTGGAAAAATCACTGTTTGTTTCAGAATAGAGAGGAACATCAAGAGCTTTTTTGATTGTATTTCTTCTTTGTTAGTCTCTCCTGTGTTGTTGTTGTTTTTTTTTTCAATTTGAGCATGGCTTTTTACCTCTAATTTTTTGCTATGTTTTTTTTTTTTTTTTTTTCCTAGAGTGAAGGTTTTTTTTTCTCAGGTTTGTTTAATTAATACTAGATTTCATATAACTAAATTCCCCCAGTCCTCCAAATAAAATAAAATAAAATAAAATAAAATAAAATAAAATAAAATAAATAGATCTAAGTTAAAAGGGCCGAATACTAGGACAGCAGGAATTTTTCAAGAGATAATTCAGAGGATTAATCAGCTAATAGGAGGAAACAACAACGAATATGTTGATGCTTGGAAACTGCATCTCCGATAGGTTTTTGCTCTCCAGCCCTTTCATGTTTTGCTTTTTACTTATTATGATGATGATTTAATTAACATTGCTTAGCACTTTGTCTAAATCTTGAGGGTTGCATTGGTTTTCCCAAGGCAATGGGGTAGGAGGGGGAGAGAGAGAGGCCAAAGCAGAATTTATGATCTAAATATTTTTCCTCTTTCTGAAAGTAAGTGAGAAAGAGTAATATCAAGCTCATGTTTTCCAAAATAGCTTTAAGGTGCCACAGGAATCTTAAGCCTTTCATCCAAATTCAGCCATGTTTTACCTAGAGAAAATGTGTGTATGGAATCAGGAAGAGCATGTTCTATATGTATTAAATTGATGTCATCTGCTAGCAAAGTGCCTACTCTGTTGAAAGATCTGACACTGAATTAATATCTGAATTGTAATACTGGACTGAGAAGAAAGTATGTGGTTTTCTGTATGGAATAAGCAGGTTTGTTGCTTACAGTCTCTAGAATTTACATGCAAGCATATTCGTTAACACTTCCAGGGATGGTGTGGGTTGTTCTTTTTCTCAGGGGAGAAATTAATTCCTTCAGACTTTCATGTACAAGGAGCATATGTCATAAGCAAACGTATCTGACAGCTGTGGTTAAAGTTCGTTTAACTAATACCCATTTTCGCATAACTTAAACACCCAGTCCTCCAAAAAAAAAAAACAAAAAAAAACAAACAAAACCCAAAAAAAACCAAAAAAACAAAAAAAAGGAAAGAAAAGATACCAGTTAACAATGCCCTATGAAGATACTGATATAGAAACATTTTTGATACTAGGACTGCAGGAAAATTTAAATTTCTTGTAAAAAGAACACATCAGAAATAAACATATTTGGCAGCTATAGATAAAAGTCACTTCTCATGTTCTCATCTCCTTTCCTCTGTGGAGAAGTGAGAAGATGATGACAAATAATTCTAAACCAGAAATAAATTGAGACTTGAGTTGTGAGATTATGAATCTCAGTCACAGTTCACTTTAGCATGTCTTGTATTCATCATTTTCCTAAATACTATGTGTGGGATACTTTCTAGAAATAAACTCTGGCACAGCACACACTGTGAATCTACTCTGGGATATCCATAGCCTTTGGAAGGTATATCAGTGAAACAACATAGACCTTTCTCATCTAAGATTTATTAATCGTAAAAGCAGTTAACTTCTCTGGTTCATTTCTCTGCAGTGAAAAGATGCTGACCAGTGAAATGGACCCATACACACTCACCAAAGTCTCTAATTTAATTAATTGCCACCAGGATTAATGAGTGAGGAGAGGGGGTGAGGTGACCATGGCAAAAAAGCCACAGAAAACATATGTAGGAAAAAATGGGATACCTGCTGACTAGGTCATACTTGAGCATTTGCTTATGCTTGAGGGGCTTTATTTGTGAGAACAGTCATGCTGGATCTCCTATAAGTTAGATAAACAGTGCTGAAATTTCATGAATTGAGAGAGAGAGAGAGAGAAAACAGGAGAAAGAATATAAATTTCCCAGTTTACTTCACAGGGAGTCTCACAGACCGTGCCTGTAGCTGAGTGAAGGCTTTCTGTCTCATCTAGCCATGTAGATATTATAGGGTGAGCAGGTCTGTGATACCCAGGAAACTTTTTTTACCTTACCACTGACAGAATGAATTATGTTGCAAATAACTGAGGAAAAATATATATTTTTTAATTATTTTTTTCTCCTCCATTTTTGGGGCAGTCTGCTGATATTCTTTTCTGGACCTCTTAAGAAGGTATTATATGTATGACTATCAGTAATTCATTGGAATGTAAAATAATTCAGTGCAAGTTAAACATTTAGTTTGGAAGGTGCTCACTCACTGCACATCCAAGAGAGATGGGTATAAGAATAAAATGCTATCCAAGGGAAAAATGCATTTGAGCTAAAGATTTATTCAGAACCCCTGTAGAAAAGGATGGTGAATGGAAAAAAATAAATAGTAA
Organism: Coturnix japonica; assembly: GCF_054131305.1. Lineage (NCBI taxonomy): Eukaryota > Metazoa > Chordata > Aves > Galliformes > Phasianidae > Coturnix > Coturnix japonica. The sequence goes on along the minus strand of NC_140663.1, from coordinate 63,918,354 downwards.
AGAGAGGAAATAAAAGGACAATAAGGAAGATATATCAGTCTCAGAAGTACATACCAAGTAAAAGGACTGAGTTTTCTTAATCGATTTTAATTGATTAGTCTCTAAAACAATTCTGTTCATATGTGTGGAGCACCACCTCCCAGGGCAGCCTGTGCCAGTGCATTACCGCTCTTTCAGATATATAATAATTCCTTTGTTGAGTTCTCCATGACTCAGTATTTCCAAATATTTGCCAGTTTAAAGGGGGTAGGCGTGATAGAAGTTCCAGACAAGGAGTATGTTTGAAAATCACTTCTAGTGACAAACTGAGCTAAGTCCTGTGAATCATACTGTCTGTATCTGCTGTTGGACAGGATGCTTTCAGTTGTCCCAAGATAAAAGTTAAAAGTGAATGCAAGCTAGTCTCACACTTTCTGTTCTTCAGAAAAATAAAAAGAAAAAACTAATAGATACTATTACTTGGCTAATAATGGCTATTGAGTGCAGTGGCCAAACATACGTTGGGAACTGTGGCACAATGCAATGAGAGTATGTACTTGATCATTTAGAAACGTGGGAGATATAGGGAGGGGGAAAAGAAGAATTTTGGATATTTCTCTTGGACGACAAATCGTTCTGACCCTGGAATAGTACAAAGTTCTCCGACACTTTCTTCTTCAAACTGTCCGTTGCCTGAGAAATAAGAGTGCTTGTACCAGCTCTCTTCACTCGATGGAGGCTGCCAGGGCTGGGGATTTTAATTTACAATGGCAATCAGATAGTCCCTAGCTGCTCCAAAAATGCAGAGAGGGAAGATGGATAAAAGCCAATAACTGCAGAAAAAGAGCACTGCAGAGCTCATGCCAAAGAAAACAACATAAATAAAAGTGAAATATAAATGAGGGTACAGCCTGCATTTGATATATCTGTGTGGATACATCTTTTAGTGTCTATCACTGCGGAATGTTTTGACCAATACATGACCACCTGAATGCTATATCTGATTGTGGCTGCTATTATATATATATTTTTATGAGTTGTTTATCTGTATCTGCAATAGCTTTATAGTCTTAAGAGCTAACCAGTGCCTTTGCTCCAGTCTACTGCAACATTGCCATTTCCCTTGAACAAAGTAGCTATGTAGCTGCAGAAATTACAAGACGCTTACATAATATAAATCTTTCTAGCGCAGAAATTGACAGACTAAAATGATGTATCTGAAGCACACACTGACTTACTGTAGTTTAAAAGGCTTACTCTGAAAATGCCTTAATTTGAAGGCACTGTAATGAAAGACTGCTAATGATACACTAGAAATAAGCTAAGGCTGGTTTCAGAAGCACAGATGGCTAATTGGCTTCAGTTGGTAGGTTATGTCATTTAAATTAAATTTTATTAGGAAGCATTTCAAAGCCATGACTGATGGTTTAAGATAAACATGCTTTATCGCAAATGACCTATTTCTAACCTTTTTTTTTTTTTTTTTTGTTTCTTTCTCTCCTCTTAGCATTAATGGAAGCTGCTGTGACAGAGCTCTCCATGGCCATCTCCCATCTCATTCATGTGTACAGCAGCAGCTTTGATACAGATTTCCAGGTTGCCAATGCACCTAGAAGCCCTTCACATGCAGACATCAGCCTTGATTCTCAGCTTAGCTTCACTGTTTACGCTGCTCATAATATTCCTGAAGCCTGGGTGAACAGGTGGGAGAAGATCCAACAGTGGTTCACAAGGAGGGGTGGTGCCTCATCTCTCACAATCTTGTATTTTTCACAGGTGCTAGCTAACCTCTGTTGCTTTGGCAAAACTTCAGTTTTAATGTTAGAGGTTGAGTCGGTGCATCTCCACAATTTTTATAGCATAAAGAGCACTTATGTAAGCTGATTAACTAGAAGTCTTCCATGTTTCATTCAGGAGAATCAAAGAGGACTTAGCTGGTTACCCCAACTAATATGGATGTACGGTAACAAGCAAGTTCATAATGTTGAACTTGATGGGTATGTGAACAAATGCTTGTGTGTCTGACTTGCTCAGAGAGGCAAAGAAAAGTGTTTGTGCTTCATGTCAAAAGCTTGGACTTCAGCTTTCTGTATGGCCTTCAAATGAATGCTTTTTTCACCATAAAACTAGTGTTCTACTACTCCAGTGCAATCAGATATGACTGCAGTCTGGTAGTATCATTTTTATGAGTGAAAATGCTATTCTGCAGGTGTTTTGTTAACACTTTCTCTTTGCTCTTCCTCCACCTTGATTTCCAAATGACTGATTAAAAAGCAGTTGGATCATTTGCATTAGGCTGTGAACAAAAAAGTGTACTATACAACATTAACTGTAATTAGAAATTCAATAAAAATCTGAGAGATTTACATTAGTTGAGGTAATAAATGGAAAACTATAATCACTATCCTGATATTACAGATGGTTTTATCATTCCCACTGCATTTTGTTTTACCAGTGAAATGTGAAATTACATATGGCCTAAAATGCCATGAAATGTTCAAGCTTGTGAAAATGAGGATCTCTCCTTATCTCCTCTTCCAATCTTTTTAATACTTGTAACTAACATGAATTTCTTAACATAGACTGCAGTCCATTTTGCCTACGTTCCTCAGGTACTTTAACTAACTTAATCCATAACCACATTTCTCCTCCTTATTTTCTACATTGTATGACTGTATTCTGGCTTTGTCCATTTCCAGGAGGCCAAATTTTATGATCTTAATGCTGTTTGTAACATGTATTTTTGTATATATACCATGTGTATACATATATAATACGCATGTATATATATATACACAGTATGAATTTAAGTGCTCCAAAAACATTGCTTACTATTTTATTATGTTTGCCCACAATATCAGAGGAGGATGTTGGTGATATGGCAGTAGAGGCTGAACCTTCTTACCAATGTTCTATTACATTTTGTTGCTGTGTGACAGATGGCAGCAGAGGGGCAGTCTGACATGGAAATTTGTATGGAGCAAATATATGTCACTGAATTCCTCCTCGTGGAAAAGATAGCCCTCACTGACATTCATTGATACTTACTGAATGTTTATGGAGAACAAATAGTGGATATGAGCACAGTGGGGCAATTTGTGGTATTTCTCTTGTTTGTTGCTGGAAAAAATGCATAGCTAATGATGGTGACTATGTTGAAAAATCATTTTTTGTAACTGAGAAATTGCACTATCAAGTAGCATTACTGTGCTTTTTGTACCTGTTGTTGTTTCTATGGAAATAAATAGGAAGCATTACATTTGGAGCAAGCTACATATGTTAGAATTCCAACATCTCTTATACCTTGTTTCATTATTTTTCCATATATTCAAGTCTGTGATAAATGATCTTTTTTCTAATCACTGGGATAAGAAGGAGGGTCTTGTGTTCTACAGAATCATTTTAGTGTCTCACTAAATTCCTTTGACACTCATTTTTGTAATTGGCACTTTATCAATTTTTATATTCATGCTTATAATTTTTCATTTCAGTCCTACTGTCTTCATTAAAAAGGTAGTTGAAGACCTTATAAATTGTAGAAGCAATTACCTTTCTTTACTGTATTTTTGTTCCTAGTTTCTTTTATCAGTTTGTTGTTTTGGCTCATATAGGTCCCAGTCAGATATTCCCTGATGCCAATGACATAATGTTGCTAGCATTGTTATGCTGCATTTGTTTCTAGAGCCCTCATATTCATACTGTTGTTTATATCAGGATGATATAAAGTTACCTTTGGGACAAGACTCCATTTCCCTGCATTTGAATACATGGGGAGGGAGGATGCCTAGGCAAAATATTGTGTGAAGAAATGTGTGCTGAAATGTGAATACTCTGAACTTAACACTGTGTAAGCATTAATCTTTTTAGGATTAGTGTTTATGGCATATAAATCAGGGATATATCATGGATTAAGTGATGCTTAATCACTTTATTGTACTAAAATCTATTATTTCCTTCACTGTAATCCAATAGTTTGTAGTGTTTGGACTCTAGAGAAAAGATGCTATATTTAAGAGCTCAAGCATTTCCTACACTTGTATGGTAAATTTTTCTTTCTTTGCATTGATACCTCAAAGGAACTACAGATTGTTAAAGAAAAACAAGAAAGAGAAAAGACACATCTGCTACAATAATTATAACAATTACTACAATGTTCTGGAATAGATCAGCAATGATGCTTGTAAATAAAGCTAAGCCAGGCATCGTTAGTCTGCAAATGCTTTAAACTTGCTTTCATCATTCCTGTACAGAACATAGTCTACAGTGAACATGGCAATTTTCCATAAAAAGATCTGGAAGTTACAAGATGAATTAAGAACATGAAACTAACAGAGTCGGAGACCTGAATTACACTAGCCCATATGTGACAAATGCCAACACAGATGTCTTTAACTCATCTGCTATAATGAATGTTTGGATTCCCTGAAGTATTATCCTTTAGGGTTTTTGTTGTTGTTGTTTTGTTCGTTGTTTTTTACAGATTAGGAAAAGTATGAGTGAAATTTCACTAATGACTGAAGTTCTATGATGAGAAAGTTGCAACACTTCACACCTTTTGCCTAAACTTCCATTGACCACCATAGGGAAAAATAAACAAGTATTACATATCTTAAGAACTTTCTTGAACTCTATTTTTTTTTTTTAAATTATTTAAACATTACTATGTGATTGATTATTTTAATTCTTTTTGCATATAAGAATGGATCTTCATAAGTTTCTGAATGGTTAACTTTGAATTTTCAGTGCTGGAAATTACATCATAATTCATTTTTCTTCCCCTTTTTCCTTTATAGGTACAAAGTTTTTTCTTTTTCCTGTTTACTAACATATGCTCGAAAGACAATATGTCAAGTGAAGATTTGCAAAAATATACCTATTAGAAAATCCTTTTTTTTTCTGACAGACTGGAATGAGAAGTAAGTTTTTATCTATACTTTTCTGAAGATTTTACAAACTTAATTAATTTGAAAGAAGCAAGCAAAGACATATCTTTATTATTGATTTCCTGTGCAAATTAAATCCCATAGAATTTAGAGAAATTTAGAGAGGTGGGAGTGGGAAAGGAGTGTGATAGAGAGAGGAGAAACAGTGCTAGACTAAGTTTAGTCTAATAATAAAATAAACTAAGCAGGCCTGAGAATAGCTTCTGTTCAGCGATGCTGGCACTGGGAGAATAATAAAGCTGAAAGGAGATACAAAAGGTTTTATTTCAGTTCTCTTGTGAAGACTTTGCAGTTTGATTTCACTTTAGTACACGTGTAATCCAGCTTGAGAACCTGTTGTAAAATTTTCTTTTATTCTTTATTTAGAAGGAATTTGATTGTGTTGATTTTTATATAAAAAGGATCTGCAGCCTAGGTTTTAAATTGAAGTCCTTTGGTTTGAGCCTAGAATTTTTAAACAGAGGCTGCCAGCTGCTTGTCTTGAGCCTGTCTGCTTTCAGGAAATTAACTCCATTTAAAAGCAGGACACACACTTAAATAACATTCACTTAAGGCAATGAAATGACAAAAGGCATATTTGCAATAAATGAAAGAGAGAAATAGGCAGGTTTGGGTGTTGTTTTTTTTTATGTTCCTGAGTACAACATTTTTATTTATAGTGTTTCTTTTCTATATATATATATTTGTTTATTTATATATATATTTTTTACATTACCGTTTATTCTAAATATGAAAGATGCTTGATTACATCGTAACTGAGTAAAGACTAAGATTCACTTATAAGGGGTTTTGTTACCTTATAATTGAGTACAAAGTGTGTAATTCATAAATCTTGATTGCCTTACTCTAAGACACGTAACAGTGTGAAGCTGGTCAAATGAAACAAGTTTTATCTCAAAATCATTCCACTTCTATCTTAATGGAAGTTTGTTCACCCTTTTTATTCAACACTTCTGAACAGATGTGAGATACTTAATACGTGTGCCCTATAGTTAAGAAACAAAATGGGTGCATTTCTGCTACTAATATAAATTAGTTTTTTAGGACCTAATATCTTTGCTGATAAGTCAGTTGAGTCTAGAGTGTTTGTGCTCAACCAACAATCATTTGCAGGAATGGTTATCTTTGTGTTGAAAATGTTGGATCGTTCTCATGTGCAGTATAGGAATTTTCACCTTGCCCAGGTTATGATATGAATGGGCAAATACAGCTGAAGTATAGGGGAAGGATGACATTGTTTATGAGTATTTCTGGCTTTCAAAAGGTGGCTAACACATTTCTAGGATACATCTTATAGAACCTCTCTATACAACAAAATATGAAATGACAGCATAGAAATAAATTTCTCAGCCATGACTGGAACTCCACCTTTCTTCAATTTCTATAAAAATATGAGGAGATCATATGGAAGCTTCAGCATTTCTGTTCAAACTTCCCTTTCTTCAAAGTCAGCATGAAATGTTTGCAATTCAGTCAAACGGCTTATTGGAAAAACAGTTAAGTACACATACCAAATTGTTTCATAGGTAGTTGTGAGTGACAATTAAGACCAAAAATAAGATGCAGAATTGCATGAAGCTTAGTAAGAGGCCTGCTCCATAAGCAATGCTTCCTATTTTATTATGTTGGCCCACAGCACCAGAGGAAGATGTTGGTTTCATGGCAGTTCAGCCTTTCCATCAGTATTACATTTTGTTGCCATGTGACAGATGGCAGCAGAGGGATAGTTGGTCAAAATGGCATCAGACATAGAAGTGTCTATGAATCAAAGATGTGTAACTGAATTCTTCCTTGTGGGAAAAATGGCACCCACTGACTTTTATTGACATTTGCTCAGTGTTTATGGAGACCAAATATTGAATGTGAGCACAGTGAGGCGGTGGGTGGTGTGTTTCAGTAGTGGTGACAGCAGCGTGAAAGACAAGTTATGTTCAGGAATGGCCATGCATAGCTGTCACACCATGAAATGAAGAGCGTCTTGATCAACTCATCTGCACAAATTGCTGTATTATGGCCAGGGAACTGTGTACAGAGCTAAATATTGATTTAAATTTGTTGGAAATTATAGTGATAATGTTGAAATACTGCAAAGTTTGTGCCAGATGAGTCCCACAAATGCTCACACGGGAACAGAAAGAACACTGTATGCGTGTCAGGACCTCGAACCAATATAAGGTGGAAGGTGACAGTTGAATTGCGTGAATACTGATATACACTGATACACTGGTATCAGTGACGAGATGTATGAGCTATAAGCTGCATTCAAAGTTGGAGTCTGTGGAGTGGCAACATGGGAATTCCCCACCGAAGGCACAGCCTTCCCTCCTGTCTTTGAGTTCACTAGAATATTCCTGCTTGGCATGGTAGATTTTATTTGTAAACAGGTGCTTATAAAGCACCAATTCTTACTCTGAATCTAACATAGCCCTTCACAGGAAAATCAAATGTTTTCACATAAAGAAAGGTGCTGACTGCTTTACTGAATTGTACTTAACACAGTATGATTTTGGTATTGTTTCTGAATATTAATCAGGATAGTGATGCCAGGTCTTTTCAGTATGATGATATATAAGAAGGAATTGGGTTGTTTTTTTTCCATCTGTTTTTAGTTTTTAAATATGAAATAGTTGTCAAAGTATACTAGGAATGGAAAATTCTGTTGTTAAGAGTTTTGCTTTTTGTTTTTGGTGCTGATATTACTCTAATGAAGAAGGAACAAACGGCACCAAACTTGACAAAATAATCATTGTATTTGGTTTTCTGAAATCTACAGAGAAAAGTAACAGTAAATGTGTCATTGTATTCTTATTGAAGGTGTTGTGTGCCCAACTAGCAGAAGTTTAAAACATACTCAAGAACGGGCTGGTTTGTCTGTCATACAATAATACATGCATAAAAACACTCATTAGCACTTTTTGTAAGATGCAGGCTGGGATGGATTAAAAATAGTGTATTTTAATGAAATAAGTATTACCACAGTTGTTCTTATATGTCATGAAGTGGCCCCAATTTATTATTGTAGGAAGTCTGCATCACTAAAACTGTCACCCATCTGTGTTTACTCTTGGTTTTATTTTAGTTGTAAATTCACTTTCTGAAAGAGAAGGGAATATATTCACATCAAAATTTAAGAGAAGACAAGATTTCTTTTTTGCTAGATTTTTTTTACTGAGCTGTAAAGTGCTACTTTTATTGGAACCCATATGCATTTTCCAACTGAGAGGAAAATGCAGATGGTAGGTCATCAGGAAGAGCTTCCATTACACTAGGAACTATTCACTGTAAAATTAGAGATCAATCAGGACAAAAAATAAATCTACCTAATTCAAAACTAATTTTGCCTGAATGAGGCAAAAAAAATGGAGAGTGGTGCTTTGATGAATGGGAGCCCAGGAAGATCATTTTAACAAAACAGAGAGAGAAAAAAAAAATTAAAAAAAAAAAATTGCTATGTTTGCTGATTTTATTTAGTTTGTGTTTTACACTGTTTTATCTCATTGATGTTTGAACCTGGTAGGTTTTTGTGTTTAAATATGATCTTCTGGTGAAGTCCTTAATCACTTCCAAAACTTCATAGAATATCCTCAGACTGAAATTACTTGATTCCTAAGCAGGTTCCCTTACATAGCATTTTTGGTTTTTTGTCTTGTTTTGTCTTTTTTGAGGATTGTGTGTTTGAAAAATTTGTATCGCTTTGGTGCAAAATTTGAATAGACTGATAGTCTATTGCATAATGAGCAGTCCCAAATTTCCCCTTTTATTTTCACATCAGCTTCATTTTTAAATGCGTGAAGCCTCTCCAAAATTGCCTTCCTTTTTGCCTTTGTTGGCTGCTCTTCACATCTTCATTCTACCACCTCCTCTCTTTTTCCATCTTCCATAATTTATATTAAACTTACAGACATAAAATATGGAATTAACATTAAGCCTACCATTCATCAACTCAGATACTTTCTTGGCTTTGGTTTTCATTTTTCCCATATTATGTTTGGCTTGTATGTATAGTTTATACTCTCCTTGGGCAAAGCCCTGGTTGCCTCAGAGCTTTTCAGTGTTGTGTGCTGTTATGATGTTAGGGCCATAGCCTTTGAAACCAGCTGTATAACATTATTTAACATCCGTAAACAGCACTTTCTCAGTTAGTAGCTTCTTTGTTCTTCTCAACTACTCCCGAAGTCAGTCACCCACAAGGTGTCTTGTTTCTGCCCACCTTTCCGTTTCCTCTTTCCTCTTTGTCTCAGCCTCATGCAGTCAGAAATTATAATACCAACTGGGGAAGCTTAGATATGCATTAAATCCAGTATAAATATTCCCTTTCTCTGTATATCATATATCACTGAAGGAAAATTTTTGGCCTGGTTTAAGTCTTGGGATGCCTAACTCTTACTTAAAACTCCAGGTTCTTTTCTTCATATACGTACATCTGCTAGTGGTATATTTTGTGTCACAGGAAATCTCTGACAAGTGTTTTCTTTCTGCAAGGAAAAGGATATTATGAGGTTTATTTCATTTCTTCACATTCACAAACAGTGCTAACAAATTTCTGCATTAGAAAATGTGTGGCTTTTCTTTTTCTTTCCATGAAAAATATGAATGATGCTATGAAGCTAAGTGTAACTCTTTGTGGAATCATTTTATGAAACATGAGCAGACTTGTCCTGTAAATAAAAAGAAAGCAGAACAAGATATCCATGAAACATAGAGCAGATCAGTTTTCCAGTAGATGAATCTAAATAATTATGAGTGAATAAGGGGTCATGAAATGGGAAGCAGAATTGAAAGCTATAAATATAGATGTGTGAAATGTGGGACAATTGTGAATTGCTTCTCAAACCTATTTGTGTTAATTATAAAGGATGCAAAATTGCTGTCTTGCTTTTTTACCCAGATAGGCATATGGAAATTAGGCTAATTTCAAAAATGTTCTAGATTCATCTGGAACCTTGACACATCCATCCTGGCCTTGAATGCCTCCAGGGATGGAGCATCCACAATCCCTCTAGGCAACCTGTTCAAGTGCATCACCACCCTCTGTGTGAAAAAATACTTCTGAATATCTAACCTAAACTTCCCCTGTCTCAGTTTAAAACCATTTCCCCTTGTCCTATCAGTATTCACTCTCGTAAACAGTCTTTCCCCTTCCTGTTTATATGCACCTTTCATGAACTGGAAGGCCACAATATGAATGAAGCATCCATTGTTATTCTGTTTTGTTTTAATTCAAGTTTATACGGGCATTTTCTTTTCTTGACACTTTTGCTGTCAGCAGAAAAATAATTCCTTTAGCGCTTAGCTCCTTATATTGATTTTTTTAAACCAAAAATAAATAAACAAATAAATAAATAAACAATCTCATTTAATGCTTGAGAAGTTTAAGTTTTGAACTGAATAACCATCTACCACAGACATTCCAGGAAAACTGAAGTAAAATTTTGCATGTCTGATTAATATCATATGTGATTTTACCATATAGCATGGAAGTATCTAGTTTATTAGAGTTGCTCGTAGAGTTATGCTTGTAAATTGGTCATATAATCTACATACACATTGAATGACCAATCAAATATGTTAGTGATTAATACAAAGTTGAGAAGTATACTCATGTACTGGTATTTTCTCTCTAAAAAATATGAATTAATCTTTTTTTATACAAAAAAAATCTGCTTTTAAATTGTGCCTGAGAAATGCCACTCCACAGAAGTACACATAAAGGAGAGTGTTTATAATGCTCTATTCACAAAACAAGTGATAGTTCGAAGTAGTAATGCTTACTTGTGAAGATGCACGCCAGCAAATTAATCATTTGTTTAAAATTCACTCTTAGGGATTGCTAGTGCTGAAATATCTCTCCATTGACAAAATGATACTAAAGCAAGATTTTAACTAAACTAGGAATCTATACTTCTTAAGTACCATCATGCAAGTTAGTGGCTGGCAATACTTGTAAGTGTGTGGCTGGTATATTGAAGGGGTCTATCAGTTTCATTTTCCTTCAGAGCTGCGCTCCTGTAATTTATATTTTGATGCAAGTGTTGAGGAAGACAGAAGAAAATTTGAAAAGATGTTACTTGTTGTAACAATGCTAAATTTCTTCTTCTTTTTCCTTTATTTTATTTTAGAATCAACTTTCCTCTACGGATAAAGGCTCTCCCAAGGGAAACAATGCTGACAATAAAACTACTTGGACTAAACAGTGCTTCTAAAACTACAGAGGTGCTTGCCTGGACATGTTGCCCATTGTATCAAAAAGAGTAAGTTCACTTTCATATGATAGTTCATGAAAAAGAAACACTGATTTCAGAACCTGGCTGTCACAGTAAACTGCTCTTGATGTGCCTCTAAGAGCTCCACTCCCAAGCTTTTCTTCTTTTCAATACCTTTTTTTTGAACCTGGCTTGTGTAACTTTAATACAGTAAAATTCCTTTGGCCTGCTGAAAGGCCTTACTGAAATCTATTTTGTAGCTTTTGCAGCACATCTTCCTGTTTACAATTGCATGGGTATTTTTCAGTTTTCCCTTCTCACTGCCACTCATTCTGCTCAGAGTCAGACAGGTAGTAATGGCTACAGTGATCCCCTTTTCATCTACTGATAATTTAAGCAGCTTTCTTTTCTTTTTTACCCTCTTCATTCTACACATAACACACTGTGATTTAAAGATGCTTGTAGGCTTGAGTGTCTCTTTGGTGATGCATAAACAGTCATCTAAGATACATTTTCTGCCTTACCATAAATATATTTTAGTAGCACTGAGAAATCCAAGTTTAGATCAGTCCATTATGATGATACTTGGTTTTTATTTGGATGCGTTGAGACATCTGAGTTTAGATCTATTACAATGATAAGTAATTTTTTTAGACTCCTCAGCCCTGCATGTCATAAAGTAAGATACACAACAGCAGACTAACTAAAAGCACAGCTGCCTAAGTTGAGCAATAGATGAATATGTTTAAGCCCTACAAGCTTCTACATAAGCATTTGTCTCTAAGCTATAGTTCTCTCCTCATCTTGAGATATCTTTATCTACTTTCACATATTATGGCAGTTGCCATTAAAAGCAAAAACAAACAAAAAACCACTATTGATTGTGTTTTGGCATTTACTATGTTATGAAAGACCTTGACTTCTATTGAACTTCTAGACCAAGAAGCTTAAAACAGAAGACAGTAAGTTGGACTTGGCTAGAGGTTTGTTTTCTTTTCTTTCATATTTCCAGGAGAAAAAAAAAAAATAAAAAAATCAAGATTGCTGTATTAAAGTAAGGAGATCATTCTTCTATAACTGAATAATTAGAATTCTTAGCTTGAAGGAAGGCTTTTTATATGATTCTTTCTATGAATTAAATATTTTCTCCAAGGATTATTTTTATTTTAAGACATTTTATTCAGTGTTTTTTCTTGGCCTTTCATTAGGCTACCTGGAAGAAAAGCACATCACTCACTACAATTGTGTGTGCATTTTTAAACAAAATATGCACTGAATTTATTTTGCGTCTCTCCACTATTCTGATGCTTAAAGTGAAAAGGTAGAGGATACTATCTTAGCTGAAAAAGTACCTGAAGATAAAGTGCTAATATTCCCTTAGCCCCAGCAAGCTAATGTGTCCTTAGTACACACATAAATGGAACACTAAGCTTGGTAACTTAACTGGCATTATTACTATTATTTTTTTTTTACCACTTTTCAGCACTTAAGTTCCAAATAAATTATATTTGAAAGTCCCCATCTCACTGTATTATGTATTTTGTAATGCATACCTTCAGAGGAAGCATATTGATTTTCATTAGATTGATCTCCAAGTCACCCAGGCAGTTTCAAAACTCACTGGAAAATGGCTTAATTGTTTCAAAGTACACACAATCAGCACAATGAAGGGGATACAGGGTTACTTTCTTTTAATCTGCTGCATAATTGTACAGATCATTGCTGAAATGACCCCTTCAAAGCAGAAATGAAAGTTGAGTTGTTGGGTTGGAATAATTTAGGAATAGCTTGTTCAATCAGTTAGCTGTGTCACTTACAATTATAGCAATTATTAACATAAAGAAGCCTAAGTAATTTTTCCTTTTAGCCAACCATAACTCCATTCAACATTACTTGAATTGATAGACCGATTTAAAAATAGAGTACTGAAACTTCTGAAATGTGAAACTTGAAATTCAGCCTGCTTTTGCTTTTGAGTATTTTTTGTAAACTAGCTCTCAAGGTTAATGACTTAGAGACCTGCAAGATTAAAATTATCAGATGATTCTTAATAATTAATGCTATTAATTAAGTAGACTTTGTTCCCCTCATGCTTGAAATGCAATTCAAAATAAAAAGATTTTTATTCATTTCAGTGAAATACTTCTGAACATGAAAATTTCTGAACAAGAAAATGTTTGCACCTGTAGTGCCATGCTATTGTGTCAAGTGTATCTTGTATTATTGCGAAGGTTATGGTATTAGGACCTCTAAATGAACAAATTCTGTAAATGCATATAAAAAGATTAAATGCATCTAATCAGGAAATCTCTAACAAAATATTTCTGACTTGGAAAATACCATTTCCTCAAACAAGTACTTTTTGTAGAGATTAATTTATGTTTTTGAATATATCTTAACAGGTACTCAAGTCTAGGATTTATAAGGGAATGGACAGAAAAATGCTCTTTGAAGAAGCTGGTAGCTGAGATATTTGCCTTGGTCATCAAACATCCTTCTTCAAATCCTTGTCCCAGTTTGTCATAGAGTCATTCTTCTCAAGACCAGAAAAGATAGAAACACAGAGTGGTTCTTTTATATTGAAGTGCTTTTTAAATGTTTCTTTATTTTTGATAAGCACTGGGGAAGGAAAATAATTTTCAATTATTCAAAAAATACAGTTCTTGATTTTTGTTCCATTATAGTCTGTTCTGGTTAAAAACAAAGTAATTCTGTTCAAGTTGTCTGTAGATTATGCTAAAAGAAAAGAAGGAAAAAAGCGTTGTGATCACTTTGAGATAATTCCCCAACATTTAACCTGAACAAGTTCCTTTCATCTTTTTCTAGAAGTATAGTAAGTTTCTCATGCTTTTTGAGCAGGACCATGTTGAAGTACCTTTAAAGATCAGGGAACTATAGCTATTCTCTGGGATTTTAGCACTCCAGTTCTTTAATGAAAACACTAAGTAGAAAGTATGAGAAAAATATTTTTAGAAGTACAAACTTAAAGTTGGAGGTGTTGAAAATATTTTTACACTGTATTTGGTCCTCTTTCTTATTGGTATATCTGGTCTAAACAGTAACTTCACTCTAATTTTACAATTATTTGAGAATGAGCTCAATAATAATGATCATGGCTGCCACCTTGTTCATCTAGGTGATCTGCATCCATATTTCTTATCCTTTGCAGGTAGTTGGCTTTGGAGTCTTTAAGTCAGTGTCAGTAAGGTCCTTTATGATTCATCTTAATCAAGAATTCTCACACAAAAAAGGAAGCTGAGAAAATGTTTCCAAACCAGAGTGCCAGTTTTCCATTCCTTAATGTCATAAAAATACATTTGTCTCTTGGGCTGAATAATGTAGTGATCCCGAGCTAATTAACAAATCAGGAATCGATTACCTGGGGAAATAGGAGAGTTTTAGTGTCTCCCATGGTGCCCATTGCCCTGAGTTCACTGGTTCTAACAGCACTATTTATTTTGTACTGATATTTCCAAATCAGATAGAACAAGCAACAGATTTTTTCTCTTGCTAGGTGTGGTGAATGAGGTCTTCCACTCATGAGAATTCAGGACACCAAACTGAATTTGTAAGATAGAGTAACTTGTGCTGTCCTTACATCTCTGTTCTCTTCTACTAAAATAAGATTGGAGGTTTATTTTAGCTCCCGTCATAGACAAAAACTGGGAATTTTCATAATTTTACAATTCTTCTTTAAAATCATTCTTAGTTTCAGAGAACAATGTTATTGATTATCAGAAAAGAGAACTCAAAAGAATAATTTGGTCATGTTCATTCACTTCTCATCTACTCTCTCTAACTAGTGTCAGTTAGTTCAAATTGTGCAGTAAACACCTGTCCACAAGGGAATGGGCAAAGGGTTCTTCATTTAGTATAGGTCATCTGAGCAAGCATCACAGAAAAACAGCTTTGAACCTCCTTTGATCACTTCCACATTTACCTCACTGAAAGACTTCACAGCACAAACTGTTTTTCCCCAAGTGCTATCTTGTTACATCAGAGTTCCTTTTTCTGCCTCCCTTCCTCCACAAATTAAACAGTTGCAAAAGAAACTTTGGAAAACGATTTTGTCTTTAATCCTCCTGAGTGGTGTTCTCACAATAAATCAAAATGTTTGCACTTACAACATCAGTAGCTTCAGAAGTGAAAAAGAAAAATTAGTCCTAAGTTAGGTTTGCAATGAGTGTTGTCTTAAATAAATGACTTTGCAAGGAATTTTCTGTTTCTTCTTTAGATGTCTTTGCAAAAATTTATCTCACTCCTCAATTCAGAAAAGTACTTTTTTCCAGCAATGCTGCAAAATTATTCTGGGACCAGAAAGTCCATCTGAGCTCTCGTGTGGATCTGATACTCTCATATCTGATAAAAGCTGTTTACTCAAAACTCATTTACCTGGCTGAGTGTTTCTGTTAGAGTTACAGAAGAGAATCTAGTCCATTCTCTTATGGTTTTATTGGCTGGGCAGTCCATGGAATAACAGTAATAAAAATTATCAGTAAATGAATAAATGTTAAACACAATCATATTTATGAAAGTATCCTAACTGTTAAGATGTAGACAAATTAGAGGCTATATCCAATATACTATACCTTTATTCAGGTGCTGAATTTTTTGAGTGGGTTAGTCATGATTAGAATTTATACCTGAATTTTCTCATTTTATTCAAGTTTTCTAGAACAAGAACCATTCTGGTTTTCTTATCTACAGACTACATTTATGCCTATTTCTGATAAGGCTTTATTGTGCATGTAGGGTTCAAACAGGGATTTCAAACCATAATATTTTTTTTGTCCAAAAAACAAATGCAGTAGGTATAGCACAATTGATCTCACTCGACTCCTTACAGCTTTTTGGATACTGACATCATACCCCCTTTTCTCCACCATCTGTACATCAGCAGGGTTGTTGGTGGTTGCAGTAGGTTGTCACAGGTTTCTTCTTTCTGTAGAATAAGTGTACATTGCCTCCACTTTTCCCACCTCATTTGCAGCATAATCCCCACAGTGGATACTATTATGGCACAGAGGCCATCCATGCACAAGCACTACCTCGGCTATATGTGTGCTAGCCACGCAATAATGAAAGGTTTGTTCTCCTTTCACTTGTCCTTTAAGCTACCCAGTTCCATGTTTTCTGATGTAATTTCAGTAAACCCAGTATATTATATCCAGTAATGAGGCAGTATTTTTGTTTGTGTCCATTGCAGGCAGCTCATTCACGGAACTGTGCTGCTTAGCATGAAGTTGTACAGCATGCTCCCAGCAGCAATGATTACCCCAGGCATCTGTAGTACTGATGCACCAACGTCAGTAATGTTGCAGGTAAGAAAATGAAAAAGCCAAGCAGAAGTGGGTTTTTTTTCCAACAAAGTGCAAGAAATTGCATTTTTCCCACAGCTCACCAAGACCTCAAAAATTGAAAACCCTATTTCCATTATAGCTGCTTAGAGAGAGCATATTAATCTTTGTGGATAGAAAAGTATAGTGCTGCATAGCATATGATTTTTATAGGAAATACCACCTCTGAGGACTACAGAAGTTTTTCATAGAGTAATTTTTATTCATAAAATTTTTGTTCCAAAAGTACTTTGACAAAAATTGCTGACTTGTTACCTGACTTGCAGCTGCCTTTTCAAGTCTGAACTTTTGTTCCATGTACTATTGAACTGCATGCCATTATAAGTGTAACATACAACTTGCAATTAGCATGAAGGACTTATAAAGGAAGTGGCTACAAGTAAATTGTCAGTAAGGATCAGTAAAGCTCTATCTCTGTGACTACATGCTGAGAATCCACCAACTCCAAGCAGAATAGTGCTCCCAGTAATGAAAATGCATTAAGGCTGCCTGGCTGTTTTGTCATCTTTCAAAGCTGGACAGGCAATTGAATACTTCAAAAGCAAAGCAAATTGTTTATTGTATTAAAAAGCTGAAATGACTGTTAGCAAATGACTTATAAAAGTAGATAATATGGATAAATGCTGCTGGCCTAAAAATTTCTTGTTTTTAATAGACACGGGATTTTCTTGTCTGAAGAGTTCACTCCAAAAAAGTACCTTAGAATAGCTCTCTCTATTAATAATAAAGGAAGTCAAGATAGTAAATGACTGCTCATTTGTAATTTGTCTGTGCTGAAAGAAGCAGGAGAGGAAGGTCTCCCATTTCTTCCCTTTCATTATTGCTTATTCTCATGTAAGAGACAGCATCATGATTTGACCACAAATGGTGCCAAAAAGACTGCTTTTCTGAAATGGCCAACACAGAATTTACATTTTCTAGGGCATAGCTTTGCTAGCTTTTGACAAGCAATACATATTAAATACATAGACATACATAAAATAGATAGATAAAAAAATATGACGTGAGTTAGCAAGCCAAAATGTGATGTGCAAATTAAGATAGATTTTAAGGAGCTACCTGAATTTTCAGCTGACTGTATTAAGATCAGCAAATACCACAAGCTTCTTAATTTTGGTGGGACGTTTTCTTTCTCTGCATTTTAAAAACATTCCCCTTAGTTTCTGATGCCCACATTGAAGTGCAAAGAATGAAAAAAATAGTAGCTGTTTCACAGTGTATAAGAAATTGACCATCAAGAACTGATATTAGGAAGCTGATTCTTGTATCTTACACAGGCAAAGTGCACAACAGAATAATCCCTATATTTTTGGAAAAATAAATCTAGGGCTAGGGAAGCTCTTCAACTAAGACCCATCTAATTAAAAAGCAAGAGAGAGGAAAGAAGGAAAAGCAACTGCAGCCTTCTGGACACAGTGAAATAGAGTGGGTGAATTTTTTCTGAGGAAAGTCCAAGATGCCACTGATTTCTGTGGTCTAGGTTTATCACCAGCGTAAGTAATACGTTGCATGCAGAAAGCATCCTCTTTTCTCTCTCATATTTTGTACGCTTCCTGTACAAGTCTAGTATGACATTTGTTAACTGTTGTAGCAGAATACATATCACTAATAAGTGTTCAGATTTATTTTTTTCTTCTCTCTCGCTCTTTTTTTTTTTTCTTTTTAATGAAGATTGAATTTCCTGAAACTGATTTGAAGTTCATTAACCCTGAACCTGAAGAGAGAAGAGATGATCTTGAAGAGCCAACTGAAGAGTGCCTGAAGCATATTGCAAGACTTTCACAGGCACATTCTCTCTTGCTGTAAGTTGTACCTAACTAGTCCTGCTGACTCATATCTATCTATTGATCACAATTGTATCCAAAACTGTAGACACAAAATTTTCCTCTGAAGGAGCCTAGTAGGATTGATTTATGAACAACATTTCCAAATGTGTGAATAGATCACAGCAAAGCCTAAATAAGCTCCTGGAGATGGTAGTGTGTTTTTTATTTTAGAAAACTGTTGTTTTTACCTTTCTCTTGTTACAACTTTTCAAGTCACTGAGGGAAGAAATTAATTTTTTATTCAAAGATAAGATCTTCAGGTGATGCAATATGTCTACATCAGTATTATTAAGCAGACATTCAGATTTGATGAAAATCATCCTTTATTGATGTTACACTATAAAGGTTAAATAGCATGTAAGCGTTAAAATGCATACAAAGTTCTTTCTAAACAAAGAAGGAAATATGCAAAGTTCAGCATTAAACAGAAGGTACATAAAGAAAAAACAAATTACAGTGTATATAATCAGGTAATATGCCAAGATATATATAGATTTTATAATAAATTAGCTTTGTATACTATATAATTTTATATATAATCCATGTGAAATTAGGAGCAGAAATACTTATAGAAAGTTATTATGCCAATCACAGTTAAAAAATGTGAATCAAATGTCAAAAGATGCATTAGTTTTACAGTAACTAAAGAACCTCCCTCTCAGTCTGATATGACACATTTTTTAAAAAACTTTTCAATTCTGATTTCTTTTTTCTTTCTTCCTTTTATTTTAAATAACCATACAATCACAGAATATTCAAACGAGGAATTTTCAGTGACAGAAGTAGATCGACTATCAATAAATTGAAGAGAGTACTCCTTTAAGCAGGCAGTGGTGAATCTCTGCTACTGTGGAGGTAGACAATGCCATTAGATCCATAAAGGCTATCCAAAGATTCATGGCTAACATGTTCATAAATTGCTATTGTACAGGACCAAGCAAACATAGAGCCTATTACATCCTTAATGCAACAATTTTGTATTCTGTGGGTGCATGAAGGGAGGAAACCATTGCAAATGGCCAGGCTGGCATCCTCTGCATAAATTATATCTCTAGTTGCTGCTGCTGGGAGCAAAACACTGGGTGAGAAATAGGCCAATGACCTTATCTGAGATGACATGTCTTAAATTTTAAAGGAAGCAAATGAGATCATGATCGTTTATGATGACTAACAGAACTAATAGTGTCATTCTCAAATGGCTTCTTTTTCTGGCTTTATCATATTTACATTACCCTTTGTGGCTTTCTTCACTCACATTCCTTTCCAGGAGTTGCTCTTATGGAACATTATGCTGTAACATACAGTATACTTTATTACTCGTTGAATTATTTAAGAAGTTCATTACAGGTTGTAGTACTTGCAGGAGATATAAATCCTTCTACCATCTTGGAAGTTTGCAAATCAGTGGTGCAAATATCTGCTGCTAAGGCTACAATAAGTTCAATAACAGTCTTGGAGGAAGAGGAATGATAGTCCTTGCTTTTTTCACAGATTGTTTTCATTTACCCCATATCATGAACAAAATTGTCTACCAAATAAATTGTCTAGTTGAAGGGTTGCGTATTTGGGGGTTTTAATGGAGGAAGTTCATCTTTATTGAGCAATTTCTGACCATGAAAAATTAGGGAGACGGCATTTTTTTGTTGTACCAATATCAGAGGGATTATTTTTACCTCCCTCAATAACAATGGGGTTTGATTAAAATTTGTAAAACTATCTGTTGCCATGAAATCTCAAGTTATCTTTCTTCTTTGTTTTCATAGTTCAAGAAAAGTTGGTAAATCTACATAATCTTTTGGGGGCAAAATGTCTGTATGATGATGCTCCAGGCCTACAAGTTTCAGAAATGATTCTGAAATAAAAGGTTATCTGTAGATGGAACACACAAGAAACCACCCTCAGGCTGTCAGGATCCCTCTAGTCATTCTTCTGAAAGCAGACAAGTGAGTGGACAGAAAATGTACTAAACCCTGTGGGAGAAAAAGGAGAAACAGTGGCCAGAATTGGACAACTACATGGCTGTTATTATAGACTGTCAAATTTAGTACAATCTTGGATGCAGCCTGGCTGTGGTTTTGTGTTTCCATGTTCAGCCGTTAGAGACTTGTAGTGTATATTCCTGCCAGGCACACATACTATGGGAGGATGTCCAGCCACACAAATCAACACAGACAGAAAGCAGTGCCTTACCAGCACATATAGAAACGCATAGCACTCCCAAAAAAAACAGGCAGCATGGACATCCTGATTCTATTCCTCCTCTGCCTGATCAGGATCAAATTCTGCCATTGGAATATATCCATATTCATATCTCTATATGTTTAAGTCTATAGCATTAAAATATTAATTACCCCATTAGTTGTGCTCAGTTCATCGACTGGCTGGCTCCAGATCTTTGTCCTTTCCTCAGCTGCTGACACCCAGACACACAAGCCCCCAAGTTTACAACCATACTGTGGTTATTGATATTTGGATCTTTTCATGTTATGCAGACATGGGTCTCCACAGTAGCTGGTCCAGACACATGGTCTTCACAGCAGCTGACTCTCTCTGACCTTTGTCTCTGGAAGTTGTCTGAGATCAGTGGTCCCTGTTGCCAGCATCTCATGGATGTTGATTAGTGATGGGTCACTGGAGAAGATCAGTGGGGCTGAAAAAAGTGAACTTTAGCATATGGCACTTGTACTCCCCACAAGCCTGCATAATTTGGTACTTTGTGATCTTTGCTGTCATCATGAAACCAGATGAGAGAGGGAAAACTAAGTGAGTTCATTAGTCGACGCCAGATGCTTTGACTGACTTCTGAGGGCAGTTGAGATGTGAGCCTTTGTTGCCTTTTAGGATTATTGTGCTTGAAACACAAAACCCCATAACCATCTGAGATAATGGCTTCTTTTTGAACGTGGTATAGCCTGCTTGCCCACAGTGGCTCCCAATGAAAGGATCAGAGACTGATTTGAAGCCAAGAAGATAACAGTCATTTTTGCCATCTTTCTTTCCTTCATTTGTAATTTCTTTCTATATTTTCTCGCTGCTTTCACTTCCATTTTTCCTTTTTTGTCACTTAATGAGTAAGAATATAGTTTGCCTACCAGTCATCAGTAGACTGCCTTTGCTGTGAATTGTGGTTAGAAAGACTTCTTAGAGCCTGGTTGATAGCAGAACATGATTAAAAAAGGGCACTGATCTGCACATTTCATGAAATCACAGAACTGTAGAGGCTGGAAGAGACCTTTAGGGACCATTGAGTCCAACCCCCTGCTAAAGCAGGTTCCCTACAGGTACCTTACTCTGGTAGGTGCTCAGATGGGTCTTGAATATCTCCAGAGAAGGAGATTCCACAATGTCTCTGGACAGATTTTGCTAATTTGTACATAGGAGAGCAACCTGCAAGTGAGAATCAGAGCCAGGGGAGGAAAGTTTGCAATCTCAATTTTCTTTGCTTTCCTGACTCTGTTTTTGTTTGTCTGTTTTGCTATTTTGTCTTGTTTTGTCCTAGGGCTGAACATGAACAATAAAAATAAATAAATAAATAAATAAATAAATAAATAAATAAATAAATAAATGAAAAATACCCAGAAGCTCATTTTTACCATTTCCCCACAACAGTAAATGATAATTAAGACCGGTTTCCACTGAAACAATTTCCATCATCTAGTGAAAGATACTGGGGGAAATTATCAAAAGGAAAACTAATGAATTATTCAGGTTTTAAATAAGATTTTCTTTCTCCTGTATTTTCCTTTGTTTTGAGAAGGCCAGAAGGCTATATATTTGATATAGCTCATATAGGGTGGGAAACTTAGACATAATAACTTAAAGAACTGCATTTTTATCAATACATAGAGTTTATTAGGATCATATCACTCCCAAGTCAAAGAAAAAGCCTTATTAGCATAGCAATCTTCAGATGATAAACTTATGCAAAATACTCTTACCACATATTTCGTATGTTCTATTGTATGTGTATGCAAACTTTTGTTACAACCAAGGAATAAAAGTAATAATTCCCTCCAAAAAAAGCAAATTACTACCAAACGAAAGTCCAATCCAGCCTTTAATTTCATTCTGAATCTTTAAAACGTTGGTCTAGTTTTCTTACAGAAAAATGAAAAGAAAAAACGTAATTGTCTCTACAGCAAAGTGTGAAATCTGTTATTTAGAAAACTTGATGCATTTTGTAAGCTCAGTGGAGGCTTTAGCTGCTTTAATTTGAATGACAAAACATGTGTTTTGGATCGTGCTGTTTGAAAGCTTCGATCTCTGCTTAAAGTTGACATATAAAAGGGATATAAAAGGGGAGCTTCAGCTGAACTGTCCTGCAGAATGCCATCTGAATGCAAAAGAAAACAAGATGGAAATAAAGTGTTAGACCTACTTTTATCTCTTTTTCTATGTGACTTCTCCTTTACTGAGAGAAACATCCATGTGTTGTAAAAATAGGCATGCTGTGAATTCTGATGCAGTCTCTTAAGATGACTGCTAAAATATTTTTCTTGAAATGATTACTAAAAGTCATGACAGAATTTGGATCATGGGTAGATTTTTCTTCTGCATACATTTGTGAGCTTATTCTCTTAAAGGAAAGGAATAAACATTCTTGTGACATTAAAACAAACAAAAAATGACTACAGCAATGAAACTACTTCTCTTCTAGATGTTGAGTGACATCAACTGTAGCAATATTGAGAATTTTGGAGGGGCTAAGTTCCTTATTTTGACTAAGAATGCTCCAGATCATTGTAAGTAGAAGGAAGATGGTTCCCTTCCAATCTGGGATATTCTATTCAAAGATGCTGGATTTTAAGCCCAGCTCATGTATCCAGATAATGGAATATTTGACTGGAAATAAGCTATTTACTGACTGCCTTCTACAATGTTTCTTTCACCTTGCTCTGAAATATCTAGATGATTTTTAAGTCACAATTAAATTATCTTACTAAGTAAATGGATCAGTTGTATGTTCAGCTGCGATGACCAAGATATCCAGTGTTCATCTTGGCTTCAGTAATGACATGTGTCAACTGGAGATCACTTTGCAGTCTCAAAGCTTTAATGTCAAATGATGGAGTTTTAGCTTGTCTCTCATAGGTGATTTCTTCTTCTGTTTTCTAATGATAACCAAATGCTAGGATTTTAATATAGATGAGACAAAAACACCTGAATTGTTAATAAATTAGAAATATAATTTAAAAAAAATTATTTTGAGGCAGTTACAGTGGTGAAATATTGTGTGATTTCCTACTATTTTATCAATATGTTCTTCAGCTACCTAATATCTCGATGAGGAATTCAGTATTGTGTCTTTTTTTTTTTCACAGCATGCTTGCAAACAGGTCTTAGAAACAGACGGAGGTTGATGGGAGCTTTTCTTCCCCTTTGTAAGCTGAGGCAAACGCCATGACACTGTATGAGCACATATGCTCATGTTCCTGAGCATGGATTAATGTAACCCCCAATTTTAATGCAAACATGCTAGAAATAAATACACCTGTATTAGTCATAGCAAGGACGTGAATAAAAACTATGGCTAGTAGTATTGTATGTCTGGTTGTTACAGAACTTAGATGATCCTTAGCAGATGGAAGTAACAATAAATTACCCGGTAAAAACTGAACCTTCTTTGTCTCTGTCAGAAAATCTTGATGAAAACAAAAAAACAAACACCAACAACAGTGGGGAAGAAAAATGTGAGTGCTTGGGAAGTGAAATAACCACATATGTGCGTCTTTTGACACTTCAATTTTATATGACCCAAGGCTGACAGATCCAGAGTATAAGTATCACTTTTCTTATGAAAGCTGGTCTGCAGAAAATGATGTCCTACCCCAAGGAAAGTACATACATAGCCGAAAAGGAGTGTACTGTATGACTTGGCCCCTCACTACAATAAAGTTTGCTGCTACACAAAGCTTCAGGTGGTTTTGATTTCAAACTGAAATTCTAATCTTCTTTTCCAGACTCTCGGAGCAACAGAAAAGAATCTTATGGTTTTATCGTTACTACTGCAATAATCAAAATTGCTCCCTTCCTCTGGTACTGGGCAGTGCACCCAGTTGGGATCGAACAACTATGTCAGAAATGTATTCCGTCATGAGAAAATGGAGATTTTCTAACCCTGTGGAAGCACTTGGGCTTCTAACTTTCAGGTAAGGGAAAATTAGCTAAGTAGGAAATTATCAAGAAGCTAAATGATCATTATGTGCTGCTGATTAATCAGTGCTTCACTTATTCAACAAATTTAACTGGTTGATTTTGGTTCTGTCCTTCTGTCAAAGTAGAGTTGTACTGCAACTCCTATGACATCCCTAAGTTGAGTACACCAGCCCTATGTTCTTGGTTGAGAAAGTATCCTTGTTTTTCAGAATAATGAGAAGAGTATTTCATTCTGTGTAGGAGATTCAGTCAGTTTCTTATAACAGGTGATCAGTCAAATACATAGCACTTGCATAGAGTTCAAACTACTGTGCAGACATTAACTGAGTAAGGGGAGATAAGGAAGACTGAACTATGCTCCTAGATACCAATAATGAGTGCAGACTTAACTGTTGCCCACCTTTGCAAAGTAGAATTTTTACGACAGCTCCCCAAAATTAGAACAACTTCTGTGTGATTCCTTATGTCCCACCCTGACTTCTTATGCTGAGAGATGATTTTCAGGAATGTTTGAGATAGTCTAACCTATAGCTGGTGTCAGGGGACAGAATCTGGCTCAGCAGTTATGTTTCCTCTAAAGCCTCAGTAGGTGTTTTCTGCTAGACATTCTACCCATGAAAGATTTAACCCTGTGGATGAAATAACTGAGCAAATCTGGTCTACCAAGTACTTGTCTGGATAAGCATGAGCTGCATCTGCTTTGCAATATCAGTTGCATATTTTACACATGACATTTAGAAACAAAATACTTGACCTAAAGCTTTACTCAAAGAGAAAGAACTATATTTATTCAGCTCCATATTATTCAACAACAGTTGCTTTAAAATATAAAGCAATTTCCTAAGAATACCTGTGTCTGGTTTATATCTGAAGCATTAGGAGTTTCACATTTTTGCATATATGTCTTTCTTATGTTTAGTAGGAGTGATGGAAGCAAGTACTCTGAAACAT
Organism: Coturnix japonica; assembly: GCF_054131305.1. Classification (NCBI taxonomy): domain Eukaryota; kingdom Metazoa; phylum Chordata; class Aves; order Galliformes; family Phasianidae; genus Coturnix; species Coturnix japonica. Next base: position 63,892,939 of record NC_140663.1, on the reverse strand, counting down.
GGAGTATATTATTGGCATTTCATTTGGCATAAATGATTAGAGTGTATGAAGGACTCGTAGAAAGGAGCATACAGGCAACATGTTTTCTTCTATACCTTGGAGTAACAAGAGAGTTTGAGCTGGTTTGTCAGAGCAATTTCAGAACAGACCGATTGTCAAATTTTGATTTCGTGTATGAGTGACATTTCCTCAAACATGGATCTTGACTGTTCTTTGAAGGTGCAACCCTGCATCAGTGTGTGGTGCAGAATATTAGCCCTTGTCAGGTGCTTCACAGGGTATTTGATATATCTTAGTCTATCAAAGCTCCTCAGTGTGAAGTGAATGCATTGTACAGGCTGTTTATTCTTGCAGACATTGCTGGCATGGAAAAACAAGATGTCACCCCTTTGTCTCTCCCAGTGCCACTGTTGTATGTGGCTGGTATCTCCAGTGATGCCAAAGATCAAGGGCTATTTATTAAGACTTTAGTTGGTTTGTCTCTGCAGCTTCTTTCTCAACAAAGACAACATCAATATATTTTGCTTTACTATGAAAAGGAATTCTGGATCATAGTACAAATCTTTTTTAAAAATTTTGTTCTCCACATGTTCCAGTATTTTACAGGCACATGAACAAGTGGGAAGTTAACATTCTGAAAAAGGGGGATTACATTTCGTTTAAGATTTCTAATTTCAAAGATGTCTAGGTCTCATGATTTAACTGCTGAGAGATGTGTAAATGCAGATTGAGAGAGTGGGTTGAAGGAGTGAAGTACTTTCTGTGTGGAAAAAAAAAAAAAAATGTTTTATGAGGTTTCTTCTCTTTGTTATCTTTTCCTCAGATTTCAGTCATATTGAAAAGTAAAATAGCATTGGGTACAATCCAACTTCCCTTCACAATTACCTTCACTGACTTTGGATTGTAGGCTCCATAACTGAGCTGTTTTTGAAGGTTCATTCATCTCTATCCTGTATTATGCTTGGCTCTGACAATTCATCAACTCGCTGCCTGACTTCTATCATCAACAAAACAGCTCTCTGATTTCTCGTGATTACTGAGACACAGCTGAAAGGTCCATGTTTGTATAAAACATGAGTGGAATATAAAAGAAATACTCTTTATAGATTCATGCCTATTTTAAGGACTTGTGTTACCATCCCTATCTTATCCTAGGTAAGTAAAATAAATTGGGCATATGTTTTGTTAACATAATGCAAGAGTGAAGGAGCAGCTGCACCAAATCAGAACAAATGTCAGTCTAGTGCATCCTGTCCAACAGCAGATGTCTAGGGAAGGCAACAGAAATAGGCCAATCATAATGATTTTGCCTTACTTTCCTGACTCCCAGTAAACTACAATTCAGAGAGGTTTTTAGATTTAAAATAGCTCTTAAATTTTTCTGCTATTTTTTTTTAAATAAAAATGAATTTATTGTTTACAACTGAACTTAAACGACATCCTGTAGCAAGAAAAACCATACTTGAGCTCTGTATTGACACATACCAATTACACCATATTGTAAGGAGCACCATAAAAGAATAAGATGTTCCAATCACTCAGAATGTTGCTTCATTTTCAGGAACTTCACTTTGTGGTATCCAACAGAAAAGCTGAATTTCCGCAAGAATATGCTACTTCTTTACATGATGTAGGAAATGTACTCAAAATCACTAATCACTTTTGCAAGTGTTAGGCTGGGGACCCTAGTTTACCATTTTTCTCACAGCAGAGAAGAAGCATCTGTCCCAGTGATTTAGCTCAAGCTCACATTTGCAAGGTTAAAAAAATCAGATCATTGGAGGTGCAAACTCATTGTGTGAGTTACAATGCAGCATTGGTGTGCTTAGGGAAAGTTATCATGACCCATCAAATTAAGCCCTGTTATCCTGCATCTGAGTTAGAACTCTCTTTGCAACTTTCTGAAACTTTTAAATTGTCCACAGTGTACACAATGTACAGTTAAATGTACAGTTTAATAGATGTTTCTTGTTCATTAGGCACGTCTCTCCTTCTGCTTTTGCTGTTCAGCTTTTCAGGCACATATGAGGGCAGACAAATGATACCATAGTCATTTATTCTGTGGAAAGGAGGAACATTCATAAATTGAAAACTCAATCATGGTACATTTCACAGATATATTCAGCAGCAGTCTTGAATCCAGTACTTGGAGCAGTGCGTTGATTCTTAAAGCCCCAGAGCCAACACTTAAAAAACAACAACAAACAGAACAAAACAAAAAAAAAAAAACAACAACAAAAAAGACTGTTTTTTTAATCAGTAAATGTGGGATGAGATGAGAAGGCTGGCAATGGATCCTGAAAGGCCATTTCATTCTTTACAGAAGTCCTCAAATGCTAGAAAATGCAGTAAAATGCACAGTTCAATTTATCTGACAATATCTTTGAGCATGGGGCTATTTGAGACATTGCAATAAAAAAAATAAAAATGAAATGCACATATATTTCTCATTTACAATCAAGTCACCACTGGCAGATGCCAAAATCTCAAGAGAATATCAAAAATCCACAGGATACCTCGGCATCACTTAGTTTTCTTTTTGAATCTGATTTAGCTGAAAGGTACAGATAGACAAGATGCTCCCTACTGGCTATCTGTATGAAAATAATCAAAGACTGGATGTTGCTCTTATTTCTACAGCAAATTGTAGTCTGTGCTCATCCAGCTCAATATTCAGCTTTTTCAGAAACTGTCATAAAATCTCATGGGAGACCTGAAAAATTAAACTGCTCAGACAGAAGTTAGAAAATGGATGGCTGTCAATCACTGGCAATCATGCAGAGACAAAAGAACAAAACAGCAAAATGTTAGTTGAGGGTATATATCACAGGAAATCAGTTTAATAACTTAAGGAGTATCCAGGTTGCAAGACAAACCGTGAAGGGGGGAATTTGAAATCCCTCATAATATGAACTGTTATGGACTAGACCTCACAGCTATTGTTTACATATTGTTTTTTTCTTCAGTAATGTCCTTGAGAAATATAAATGTGGGACAAACTTAAAAGTCCCAGTCCTAGTTGTGGAATATCCGTTACCTGAATGGATGACAAACATATAATTATTCGAAAGAAGAAAGGTACAGTGTGTTGCAATTCAGGCAAAAGAATGAGGATCACAGTAGTTCTATCCACTTAATTATTTATTGACCAATAGCTTGTTTGTTGAGAGGGAAAAAATAGAAGAAATAGAAGTGAAAGGAAGGGAAGACCACAGCTAAAAGTAATTGGAAACCTGAATGAAAGTGGCCAGTTTGAATCGCATTTATAATCTATGCAATGATAAAAATCAAACATTTTTAAGTGTTTTATTTTAATTTGTGATTTTTTTCATGCTAAATTCTCAGCTGCAATCTTAAAATAGCCAGGGAGAGGGGTACCCAAATCTCTGCTCTCACAAACAGTTGTCGAAGGTCACAAGTCAAGAACCTAATGGTTTAAATTTTTTCCAAAACTGATAAGATATACACACTTGAGATCAGCTCTTGCTCCTTAGGAGCCCTAGAGGTTGTAATACTGAGTCTGTTGCGATAAGGTCATCTCATCTCATATATATTTCACTGTACAGGAACCTGCTGGATTAGAGAATAGAAATAAATTGTCTAATTTCCATATTTTCAGCACATGCTTGGCACACAAGCTTTTGGAGCAGCTGCAAAATTAAATAATAGGATGATATGGAAGGAATTATATTTTTAATATGTGATCCTACTTGAAGTATGTTTTGTTCTAAATAGCCATATGAATATTAAAGTAACAACTTCATGTTCCTAATAAATAAATAGTAAGATAATTTGGGACAAGCATGATAACTTATTTATAAAGTATTCTGTCTGTCCCCATCAAGGTCCTCCCAGCATCATGCAAGTATTTATTAACTGTACTATAAACATCATCAAATATGAACCATAATAGAAAAATATAATATTAAAGTCTGAACTGAGCCACATTGTTAACAGAGGGTTTGAAAGTGTTACAGGTGGTAGCAGCACAAAAGCCAGGCATCTCAAGAAGGTCTTACTCTTAGCCATTTGTTCTCTAAATGTCCAATTTCATTGGATGAAATGTAGTTAATTTGATGATCAAAGCATACATATGTCTGTTTATTATTTTGCTTCAGTTTGTTTTATTAAATTTAGAACCTCAACTTTTGAGCTGCAAGGGCCATTATACTTCAGAGCACTTGCCCTTACAATTTCTTTTCTTGTGATAGCAATCAGCAAGTCAGTGCTGCAAATGTGGCACTACCTCTTGTGTTTTACTTCTGATTTATTTTTCTAGTGCATGAAGTTTACAAAGGTGCTGGATAAAAAGCTGGGAGAAGACCAGTCTGTTCCTCTGCTGAGCATATGAAATAGCAGTATTGATGTCCCCCTTATGCCTTCTGCCATAAGTGACAGTTCTGATTTCAAAGGAATTCCTCCAGGGCAAATTGACAACATAATCTGTGGTCTTTATTCATCAGTTTAATGTGTGGTATGGACTGACAAATCAGTGAGACACTGGACTGCAGTGTATGAAAGAGTCTCATGGCTGTATTTGTTCAGAAGTGGAGGGATACACGGCTTCTTGTGGGGCAGATGCTTGTCCTTAGAGAACAGAACTGCAGCATAGTAGCTCTTTTAAAAAGTACCTAATTGACTGCGGTGCGTCTGAAGACATTTTTGGCAGAGATGATCACTCTTACAGTCCTGACGATAGAAAGGTTTGTATGAGCATTCCCAGTTTGCTTCAGAAGACAGAAGAGACTCTTGGGATTGTAATGGACAAATTTCAAGTACAGATAAATAGTTAAGGAGGTTGACAGGTAACAGATATGCAGATGAACACATCTGTTGTTTTCCTCAAAAAAGCAGGACCATGGCAGAATGCCTAAGTGTGAAGCAACTTAGGCAACTTCTTTGTTCATGGAATTCTCTGCTAGCATCAAAAGGGCAGAATATCAAAACCCAGAAATTACTTTTGCTTTTTTTTTTTTTTTTTTTTTTAATTTTCTGAAATGTCAGCTTTCAAATATTAAAAGAAACACTGTGTTGTCTTTTTCTGTTGTAAGAGAGAAAAACTCAGTTTTAATCAGTCAAGATTACATAAAAATTTCATTCTTTTTATTTGAAAAATAATAACAATAATAATTTGAGCAGCTATATTATCTGTCCTCCCTTCCCTGTTATTATCATCGCTGCCACAGCATCTTTTCTTCTTTTATCATTTACAGTTAAGTTTCATCACAAAATCTGTATTAGGACAAAATCATACTGATTTCAACTAGATTGTTTTAGAGAAGGCAGCTTATTTTAAATACTCATTGAACATTTCCTGCCAGGATTTGTTGAGGATATGGTTTATGATGAGCACTGTTAGAGCATTTTCCTATCAGAGAAGCATTTTTCACAGACTTGGAGACCTTCTGATTTATCACTGAATTTTCTTTCAGGAGAACTAAAGTGAAAACCTGCATTCATTTCAAAATTACTTCTGTTTTAAAATATTTAAAATTTTGTTATGTTATGAACCAGGAGCACTGACAGAGGAACAATCTATCTAAAATGAAGCCTCACTGTATGGAAGTTTTCATGCTGTTACTCAAAACAAATGCTTTCAAGTGACTGTTGTTTCCATTTTACAGAAATTTCACATTACAGCCAAGAACAGCAAGGGAAGATCCACAATTCCCTTCATATTTCAATAAATATAAAGGAAATTATAACCCTTGATAATTCAAATGAAAAAAGGCATTTGAAGATCAGTGTTCCAGGGTGCTGGGTTTATGATTTTCTTGCATGGCACTATAACAGTCGGTCCAATTAAGCTATCTGCTATCTATTTTTTTACTCTTGCTACAGTAATCGATTTTTCCTATTCCATTTGGAGAGAAAACCTGTTTTTCCAACATTTCGCGCCAGTGAGAGCTCAAGAGAGTTGCAGTGCATAAACAGTGTCTTGGTACCTCTTATTAATATCTATTTGTTTTGCTTTAGTTTTCCAGATAAAGATATTCGCAGAACAGCAGTGCAGCAAATAGAAAATCTGTCAAATGATGAATTGTTAGAATACCTCCCACAGCTGGTTCAGGTAAGAAAGAAATTTTTAGCCAACTATGTCTTCTGTCCAGATCAATATGTTCATTAAACAATTTTGGTTCTTTTCAGTTTGATACATTATAAGAGCAATATGTAAGAAAGACTGATCAGCAGATGAAATGATTGAATTAACAGGACAGATGTATAGACTTTCTCACTTGAGAGAATGCAATTGTTTTGGCAATGTCATTGATCTTTTCCATGTACCACAAAGTGACCTTTCTACAGGAAGGGGGGGAAAAAAAAAAAAAAAGGAACAAGAAGAAAAAGTACCCACACAAGACAAATGTTGCTATGACTGCTAGGCCAGGGTCTGGACTATGCTGTGATCAAAAAGTGGTTTCTCTGCAATGAATCACATTTTTCTAATGTCACATATATGGCGAAAATCATTGTCAGCACACGGTAACTACAGCAAGTTGATTATAGACTAGTTCCTTCACAGATGTACACTCCTTTTCACTGGAAATTAATGTATTATGTGTTATGGGCCCATTGCTTGCAAAATAATTATTTTTTGGTTGAATGAGTCCTGCTGTGCAGTTAAGGAGGAGCTAGCCAATTTGAAAACCTTATCCATTTACTTCGTAACTCCAACCACATGGATTTCTTCATTTCAGTTCTTCATTTCAGAGTTCCTCAGAGATTTATTTGAGTGATTGGTTTTGTTGTTTCTTTTAGAAATATGTTTGTATGTATATGCACACATATCCATGCACATATGTGTATATGTATACAGATGCATAAGTACACATGAATGCACATGTATACATAGTCCTTTACTGTGAAGAAGTGGAACCATCACACCTTTACAACACTAAGCACAGTTGAATGCTTATGGTAGATTTCACCTTTCATAGTTCCTGTTTCACAAATAAATTTTTTGATAGAATTTATTTTCCAAATGAGAATGGTAAAAATTTAAATATAGCAAAGGCTGTATATTTGCATATGTGTCCAAAATCCAGATGATATCCTCTGGTCTTGCAGTGGATAGTATATACTTGTATCCTGAAGTTTCTTTGCTAGTTTCATTTCTGGGTCATTCTCCGTAAGTTGGATTGTTTCATGCAAACTAACCACTGGAGATTCAACCCACTTCACAATTAATTTTTTTTTTTATGTAAGTAAAAGATAACAAAACCAACACTCAGGTGGTTGTTATTATTATCTGCTAAGGTGCTCAAGTTTGAGTGGAGTCTGGAAGGCCCTTTGGTGAAACTCCTGCTGAATCGCTCTCTTCAGAGCATCCAAGTAGCGCATCAACTTTATTGGTAAGATAATTTTTTTTTTTTAATTATTTACACATCCATTTTCCATTACAGTGAATATTATCCATAACTTCATCAGTGACAAACTCTGTGTTTGTTTAAAATAAACAAAAGTATTTTTCACTCTCTCATTATTATCCTTTCAGTAGTGGATATGAGTAAACTGTATAAAGTCCTGCTTATCTCTGCCTTCATCCGGTCCCTAGAAAAATAATTAAAGGTCTGCTCTCTTAGTTAAGATACCATTTGTATTTATTTATTTTTTACTTATCTGTTTGAATAAGTAGTCTTATTCAAAACTTGCAAGATATCCACACAGCACTGTATTACTGCTAAAGGGGCCTGTTTTTGAGATTTCTCCGACCTCTTTTCATAGTATCACAGTATCACAGTCTCATGCGAGTTGGAAGGGACCTTAGAGATCATCGAGTCCAACCCCCCGGGATTCGAACCTCTGTGTAGCAGAGCGGCACTTCTACCACTTGCGCCACAGGGGGGATTTGAACCCAGGGCCTCCAGTGTTGCAAGGTGGCGTCCTTAACCACTGCGCCACCGGAGGCACACAGTCTACTTTGCAATGTAGACCTGTGTAGGTCCTCCCCTTTTCTTTTTTTCCTTAATTCTGTTTGATTTTTCTGATGAAATAGCCTTGAGAAGTACATAGCAGAAATTGTATTTTGATCAATAGATATCCTTATCTGGCACCATGTAATTTAATGCGGTAAAGGAATTATTTTATATTTGTCTTAATCACAGAATCATAGAATCATAGAATGGCTTGGGTTGGACCTCAAGGTCAGCTTGCTGCAGGCATGACCACCAGCCTCCATATCTGATGTTAGACCAGACTGCCCATGGCCCCATCAAACCCAGCCTTGAACACTTTCCAGGGATGGGGCATCCACAGCCTCTCTGGGCAGCCTGTTCCAGCACTTTACCACTCTCTTGGTGAAGAACTTCCCCGATATCCAGCTTAAATCTTCACTCCTGCAACTTCAAACCATTTCCCCTAGTCTTGCTATTATCTGCCCTTTCAAAGAGTTGGCTCCCCTCATGTTTATAGGCTCCTTTCAGGTATTGGAAGGCTACAATGAGGTCACCCCACAGCCTTAATATATAACATTACTGAACATACTTATAACTAGTAGAATATTTCTGAATGTTCACTGTATTCTCTGCCTTTCAGCTGGTAGCACATGTGTTGATGTCATCCAACCTTGGGTTATTTTACAAGCACTTTTTATCCCTGAGTGCATTAGGAAGTAGAGATATCATCAGCTACTGTATGTCTATTAAATATTTTTATTATCATCCTATACCTTGGTTGCAGATGGAAACTACTAATTTACTAAATGTCTTTCTGGAGTATCCTGTGGATACTGCTCTTAATAATATTTCCAAATTCTATAAATAGTAAATTGCTATTTATTCCTAAATAAACAAGTGTAAAGAAAGTATATTTTACCTGAAAAGTGAACAGTAGTTTCCTAGAGGGGCAGCTTTGATTAAATGTTAAAATCGGTATATGTTCCTGTGCATAGATATGTAAATATAAATACACATTTATAAGTATATATACACGCACATATAAATATAACGCGGACATAAATATATATAAATATTTTAAATTTTTTTTTGTATTTTCTGAATTTTCAGTACCTTATCTGGCAGAAATTCCTAGCAGAAATTTGATGAATTCATTCATTCATTCACTTATTTAAAATAGGGACAGGGTTTTTTTTTACTAACAAGTCCCTACACCTCGTGCCTGGACAGGAATCTGCAGGACCCCTGTCACATGTTGTGTTTTCCCATGTTGTATCTGTGTTTCTGGAAGAAGAAATCAATACATACATATCAATAGATTACGCATTTTTGAGAACAAATAATCTTAATGCCCTTTTCTAAGAATATGGGAAGGTCTGGTCGAGTGGTGCAACATGAGAAAATGCAATAATACAGAAATAGCAGCGGCCACCTCTAAAGTAGCCATCCTTGAAAGTATAGTAGTATAACTGTGTGCAACCACAATACACAGAGCATTCAGTAGTTTCAGGAGAAATGTCTTCTCAAGGCATGTCTGCTTGTTTGGCTACTCTCAAAAACTGATAATTTTTAAAAAGTCTGACTGGACTTGAGTTTTAATATATAAGCTTAGCTGCACAAAGTGATCATGAAAATATCCAGTAGTCCCATTTAGTGGAAGAATCTGTCATACCTCTTTTATTTAGTTTTTTTGTTCAAGCATTTCCCAATATGAATTAAAGAGCTCAGATAAAGCACACAGTTATAAAATTTTGTCTCTAGTGTTCTACACTTCTTTGTCTACTCTTCTCCACGGTGTTCTCCAGAAGTAAGCGAGCATTTAAATTTATGTGATTATTAATATTTCTGTTCCAGAAGTTTTTAATCCAATTTCCCAAGTAATAAATTCTATTTAGAAAGTTTATACTAATAAAGGCTTTCATTTACTCTGCAAACTGGATTTGTCTTTATGAAATCAATGGAAAACAGAGTTTTGTCTAGGTATCTCTGGAGGCATTTTTAAAAGAAGCTCAATAAGTGAATAATATGAGCAACATACGTGCGCATGCACGCTCCCAAACTTCTTCTAAGAAATGCAGTTAAATGGCATTTTATTCTTTGAAGCATTTAATCCTCTTTCATATCAAGACTGGCAACCAAACCCAGTCTTAGAAGCAAGAATTGGTAAAACCAAACATTAGAAATGATATTATGCCAATTTTTAATTGTAATAAATGACATTAGTATTCCACTATGAAAAAACAAAATCAATATATGCACCATATATCTACCCAAAATAGAACTTGGAGCAGAAGACTCTAATATAATTCAGTAAACTAGTGATACATTTTCATAACCACAAAGGAAACATCAGCTGAGTTAAACTTCCATGTTTTGCAACAGTATTGTAAATCCAGACACTAGTTACTAGGACTGGTGGTGACTGTCAATGCTAACTCACTTAAATGACAAACATCATTTTAATAGTAGTTCATTTATTTATAACTGTCTCAATTTCTCTGCACACCAGCAATAAGCTGCTGCCCTTAATGTTGTACCAGCTCATTAACTTTTTAATATTGATGTTGGACAGTAAATGGTTAAAGCCCTTGCCATCAAGCAGTGATAAGTTTGTCCAAAGATTTTATTTAAAATATTAAAAAATAAAAAATAATTAAAAAAAAAAAGGACAGTGATTGGCAAAGGTGAACTGAATCTTCAAGATTCCTGGGACACATCTTCATCTGTTGTAAATCAGGAAAGCTTTGGTGAAACCAAATCTTTTATTGCTTGTACCAGCTGTGAATTTGTCCCATTAATTCTGATATTTAGAGCAAAGTAGGTAATTTGATCTTTCACCCTTTTTTTTTCTTATCGTGCATGACTTTTCTAATTTTCTATTCTCTAGCTATTTCAGAAATTTAGGCCATCTGTATCACAGTAGTCATTTTGAATGCCTTCACCAGGAGACTAAAAATTACCCATGCATACAGTGCTAGCACAGGATTGTGTACTACTTAAATCCCTTTTTAGCTTTACTGCAAGGTAAGTTCTTCATGTACAGGAGACAAAGGGAACATTTACCCTTCTCAACTACCTTATAGAAATTTACTCTGATTCTGGTCTTTTCATAGATGAATTTGTAGAACAGGAGAAAGGTGAAGTGAATTTTCCCATTCCCTGCAGCTAAGTTGAGTAGGAAAGCGTTCTTAAAGCTTTCTTCTAGCAAAGCAGAAGAGTGGCTTAAGAGGAAAGAAACCTGCTGACACCCTTCAGGCCAGGCCATTTCACCTGGTGTAATTCTCCATTTATTTTCTTGCTGCCACATGCCACAGACAGTTTCTGTCAGCTTTCGTCCTCAAGTTTTAATCAACTCCTCTTTCTCTGGCAACCTGCCGATCCATTTCCCCTTAGCTTGGAGCATTTTTTGCTTCCAGCTACTTCCATAGGTGGCAGCTGCAATGTACAACTGAAACAGCTGGCTGGGGCAGCAGGTGGCTAGAACTATGTCTTACAGATGGTTGCATTTCACAGGAGGATTGAATAATGGGGAGAAGGGTACTGTCCTCTAAGATTGGTGGCAGCTGCTTGAAGGTGGTGCTACAAAAACAGGTTTCGTTGTCGGGAAAGACTATGAATGTGTGTAAATTTTGGCAGGCCATGAGCATTTTATATGCTTAGCTCAAGAAACCAAAAGGATAAGTGAAACCTTTGTTGAAGGCAAAATGTTCTTTTGTAACTTGCTCTTTCCAAGTTCTCTTTAAATTGCAAAAAGCCCTATAGATTTTTTTTTTAATTTATAATATTTTTCAACTACATTCTGTCTGATAACCAAGAGAAAGGGAGTTCTATCTTTACAACTACATGCCTCATAAAGAATGTGAGTTAAATCTTGGTGAAATCCAGCACACTGAAAACAATGTGAATTAAACTATTGATTTCAGGAATAGAGCATCATATTTTATTTTTATCTCATTTTCTATATGAAAAGAGCTGTAGGAAACAAAAACAACATAAGAAATGTATAAAAGCTTAAAAAGACATCATTAATTTCTCTACCACTAGGAGGTTTGTCTCTCAATACTCTGTTTTCCAGAATTGTTTCCACTTAGATTAATTCAGAGCTCCATTCTTTGAAATTCAGGATTATTGCTTCATATTTTCTGAAAGGGAATGCTTTTCTTTTTTTTGCTGTTAAAACTAGTCAACACTAACTATATTTTACTTGAAGACTCCAAGAGAAGGAATATACCAAACAGACACTCATCTGTCCAACACCCTTAATTACTTGAATGCTAAATAGGCAGCCATGCTCCAGCTTTTCCCACAATATGGTGTCTCTCTGTGACAGTCAGAGACTGTCAAGTCTGCTAATTATTAATGAACTTCTTAAATAACCATGTAGAGAAAGCTGAAAATCCCAACCCAATTAAATGACATTAACTTATATCCACAATCATTAACTTTGTTTTGTGTTTATTTCATTCTCCTTATTGATCTGAACCAAAGAGTGCCTAACCACATATGTATCTTGAAACCTGTGAGTAGGCAGTCCTAGCGTATACTTGATTGGTTCTTCTGCTACTCTACATTAAAATTTGAGTTCAGTTCTGGAGCTGCTCAATCACACAACCTTCTGAGGTAAGGTGTCATTCATGCAAGTAATAATTAAAGGTTAACCTGAATTAGGAGTACTTGATTGTTTTTTAGACTAAAAAGAACCTGAAGTGTAGAGTAGATTAATATCCAGGGATTTTCATTCTGAACCTGTAATGCCTACTTCTGACATGCCAATAATTTACAGTTTTGGTTGTTGTTGTTGTTTGTGGTGGTTTGGTTGTGGTTTTTTTGTTTGTTTGTTTGTTTGTTTGTATTTTTACTGTAGCTACATGTCTGTACAATTGAACTATTGTACCTTTGGTCTATTCAACTGTCTACTGTGCTGTGTTTCATTGTTAGCCTAGGTGGAACTTAGATTATTGCCTTTGAAAACAGGAATATCTTGTAGCTTCTTTGTGTTAGTCAATACTGCTCAATAGCAGTGGACTAATGGGCAAGGCCAACTGTTCGACCTGTGGTCAGCTATACCTCATAACTGCTGCCTTCCACTTTGGCTCTGTTTTGGACTGCTTTTTTCCATTACAGTACTGAAGCAATGTTAGAAATAGCTCCTATCAGGAACCACCCCCAGAAGATGGGATGAAGAAACTTGTCCTACACGTGAGCTGCCTCCAACACTCCCTTGCCCACAGTTGGATGCACATGTTAACCATCTGAGGCAGATACCACTGACCTTAAGCCTCTTTTATTCTCTCTAATGTTTGTGGACTATAATATAACCCTCACAGTATTTCTGATCTGGTTCCCATGCTGAAAATGATGCTTTCAGGAAAAGTTGAAGGCAGATTGGCAAGTGTTCTAGCATTTTAGTAAGACTATCTGTAAATTTACTTTCTATTCTATTCCACATACACAGGAGATCAGTCTGAATACATAAATAACTCTTCCTATTTTGTGATGCTTTCCACTGGCTTTAGCAGTCTTTTAGTCAGCCAATTTTTCTCTGGTAGTGAGTGTGACAACATTTTTCTAGAACTAACTTCACTTTTATAATTTAAAGGGTTTTGCACATATCGTATTTATTTGCCAAAGACCAAAGGAGTTGCAGGTGCTGTGATTTCTCTTTATATATTGAAATATCCTAATTAAAAGAATAAACATTTTTCACTCCTAATTTTCTAATCAGAAGGAAATAAAACTAAGTTTCAAATAATTAAAAAACAAATTGCAAACGTTATCGTGAAAGGTGAACAAAGAACCTAAACAGTGTTTTGCCATTTTAAATACAAAGAGGAAGTTAGTTTTAACCACTCTGATAAAAATCACAGCTTTTAAAGGCAGGATCAAATTAACATAGTTTTATTTGCTTAATTAAAATAATGGCTTCTTTGATAATTTGATGAATATAATATAATTTTGTGAATTCTTAAAAAATGATAGAACATAGCTCTGTGGGTCTTGTTTTAATGATTTAACACTGTTAGTAGAACAGATGTGTTGAATGTTTAAAAGTGGAGGAATACTTTGTGTTTTTTCAAACTGAATGAGAGTATGAAAAAAGAAGAGGGAAAGTATCTTTGTGACCATATAGCAAGGTGAGAATGGAGTGAGGCATGGCCATTCCTGTGATTGATTACATTTGTACAGGCAAGTATGTGGCTGCAGCTAAATTAGTACTTGAACACAGAGATAATTGTTCCCACTTTCAGAAGAAAGGAAATTATAAATGCCAAAAATCATATTTGAGGAGGATTAACATTGCCAAGTTCAATATAAACAAGCCTGCAAGGGCCGAAGTTATCAGCATGTGTTACTGTAACGATAAAATACAGTACTATATTTGTGTGCAAGTAAACAGAGTTGGAGTTGAAAACATGAACTAAAAAATATGAGATCACTCTGAAAACAAAAAAATATTGAGCAATTGGCCTCAGCACTGTTAGGTGCTTTGTGATTTATAAGGTAGCACTAAGGAAAATGTTTTTCGGTACATTGTTTTTCAAAACACTGCTAGTCTGCTTTATTTCATTTTCACTCTTTTTACATTTAAAAATATTGATGCTAGGAAATTTGGTTTTTTTGTTTTTTTTGGTTTTTTTTTAGTTAGATTGAAAAACTCCCTATTAGGTTAAAGTTACATCTATCACAACCACCCCTCCAAGAGTGTAACTGAGCATGAAATACGGCTGTTTTCTGTTGGATGTTCTCTGTGGAATGGATTAAATGTACCATTTTGGTGGTCTGTTACTATGTCTCTGATGCACAGATGTGATGGACTAAGTGGCCAGCTTGGGGGGTGGAACAGAGCTGGAAGCTCCCATCCTCCAGCTGTTCTGGCACAGGATGCCCTCTGCTTAGGCTATAAGAGTGAATCTGACTCAGGAAGTGGAGCTGGTGTTGCTGCGATGGGGTTTCTGAGCAGGGCTCTGTGCAGCTGTCATGCTGGGCTTTAATCTGCTCCTCTCATCTTTCTTCCATAAAACATGTTTTATTGTTGCTTCCTTCAAAAACAAAACAGCCAAAATCTTGCCTGACGGATACGTCATATCTCTCTCTGGTTGTCTCAGGGGAACATTTGGGAAGTAAATCAAAGCAGTAATAAATCAGGAAAGCTTTTGAGAAAACATTCATTTAGTCCTGTCACTTCAAATGGATAATTTGCAGCCATGAATTTGATTGATGTGGATGATTTGGTTTGTGTTTTTATACTGTGAAAGACTGCTGGAAGGAGATGACTGAACATAATCTATACAGCTCTGTCATTCCACTGAAATACTCTGTATGTAATCATTGAGCTAGGCCAATATATGAAGTCCAACCAACTTAATAATCTGAAATGTAAAAATAATAACGGGAGCTGCAATATAAATATGATTCAAAATTCCCAGATCTGGCCATAATGATTGTGGAGAGTTAAATTCTCTGCTGGAAAGCAAGAGGCATGGTGAATCTCCTGCAATTCTCAGCTGAGCAGGGGCAGTTGTGTTTGACTAGTGCAATTTTGCACTCAGCAGATGAAAGCAGCCCTGCAAATGAGAATAGTCCTCTGCCAGGCTGCTTCTCTGCTACACAGCTGTGGTGATACCAAGCGAGTTCTGATTTATGGAAACTATTTTGTTATGATCCCCTGTGTTTAAAGATTTCTTCCTATAAAGGGCAATTATTTCAAGGTTAATCTGCTGATGTTTCAAAGTTGCATCATGATGTGAAAAAAAAACTTTGCTCTGTTAGAGGTCTTTTACTCACTCTAGTTCAGCAAGCTATTGTGTTTTAACTGCAGCTGTTTGAATCAGTTATTGGGAAAATTTGCTTTGAACTACCCTAGAGAGTTCTTTTCAATCCATTTTTCTTTGAATATGTTTTGCAAAGTTTTTACTGTACAAGTTGTATAAATGTTGTTCAGACTCTGAGTTTTTTTGATTGGTATGTTGGGAGTACTCATTTATAGCCATCATGTAACTGATCAAAAAAATTTGTCTGGCAGGTAAGAATTTAGTAAATCATTCCTATTTCTGAACATTTCCAGTAACATCATTAGGGAGAAGTACAAGTAAATAGAAAAAGGCTCAAAGTGGATACAGGACATTCAATGTAATGAGTGATTTGGTCATTTTGACATCACAGTCAGCTGTATGCTTCTGTGGAAAGTACTTCTAAGTAAGTGAAATTATTCTTCAGAATGAAACCTGGGCCTTGGTCCCTTGCCTAAATGACTGGAATATTCGAAAAAGGAGAATTATGAATCAGACTTTGTTGAATATGTGCCATCAGTACATGATTTGACAGAAGATTACTTTGTGACTAACGGGAATTTTTCTAAGAAAAGAACTTCCTAATGTAAAACCAAATATAATTATTAACAGGCTTTATAATAAAAACTTCAAAAAATATAATAAAAGGTGATATTCCTACAGAGATTATAGTTGAGAACTGACAAAATACCCTGAACTGACAAGAGTGCAGAGTTATTATAATTCGGTATTTTTAGGTATTTTCAAATGATAAGTGTTTAAGGATTGTATTCATAAAACTCCTGCTGTTTGAAAATACTTCCTTAAGTGTTAATTGCTTTTTGAATGCCTAACCCATGCTAAATGGTATACTACTCTATAACCATAAAGTTGTCATTTGGCAGGGGACCAAATCAGAAATATGCTTACAGAAGAAAAGAACTGACTGATTAGTTGAATTTGCATTATGTTTTTTTGCTCAAACAATACTGTGATCAGGCTGTCATAACATTTTAAGCAAGAGAATTTTGCCACAGACCATGTCCTTCATCATCTCATTTGGTGTTTTGTTGGCAAAGAGCCCACTTGGGTAAAACTGATATTCATTACAGACTTGAAAGGGAGTGGTGGCCTCTAAAGGAATTAAGCTGAATTAAGATTCCCTCTGAATCAATACCCTGTAAAACTCTAAGAAGTGTTTCAAAGAACTAGAAGAAATCTCAGTCAAAAGAAAGACAACTGGATTGTTTTTACCTGTGGCTACCAAATACACAGAACACTATTCAGGAAATTCATGACATTATTTTGTTGATTTGGAAAGAAAACCAGACCATAAGAATTGCCTTTCACCTTTTAAAAGTCATTATTCTTGTATAAATATATTCCAAGATTTGTTATCTCAGTATTATATAAACAGTGGCATTTTTACTAAATAGTTCTTATGTGACTCGTGGGTGAAGGATTAATGTAGAATTAGTAAGGAATTATTCACTGAGATGTCTTTAAGGAAAAATGTTCACAAAAAAATCAAGATTTTTTTTTTCACAGAAATATTCAGCTGAGATACAGACATTCATATGGTATCAGAAGTGCAGGATGATGCTGTGGAAAATGTCTGGATAGTTAACGCTAGTCATTGGAGATATGAAAGTAGAGACTTAGGGCTGAGGTAACCCAGTGAGTGTCACATTGAGCTGCTTTTACTAGTTCATCTCTTTTTTTTTTTTCTCCGTATTTTATGTTAAAAAATCCATCCCAAAGCCATCAGCATTTTTTCTACTCAGACTTGGTAGGTTGCAAGTCATAAAATCATATTTTAAGACAGTCCCTAATATAAAGGTTGGTATAAAAAGTACGTCTCCTCCTTTTGGTGGTTGTCTGAATTGCTGATTACTAAATCATTAAGAGATGATTGCAGTTTGCTTCAAAGCAGACTTTCTTTTAAACTTAATAATCTGTGAAATATCATTTGTATCTCAGTCGTGCAGTATGTGAGTGCTGTTCCCCGACTGCAGTTATCGAGTTAAAGTCCATTGAAATATGATGAGAAAATAATAAAATCAACAACAAAATAAAACAACACTAACAACAAAAAAAAAACAACAACAACAACAACAAAACCCAACCACTGTTATGTGGAGGGTGACATTTATAACAGGATATGGTATAAATTCCTGGCAGTATGTATATGGGAAATTATTTGATTGGAAAAAGCTTCAGTACTGGTACAGCTTTGTTTTTCATCTGGCTTTCTTTCAAAGAGAAAATCAAATCATCTGCACTTGAAATTTTCAAAGGTGAATATGAACTTGTTTCTAGTTGCTTTTATTCAGTTCGGGATTTTAATAAATTGTGGCAAAATTACGTGCTGGGTGTTGGTTGCATCAGAAAAAAAGAGGACTTAATTTCTGAGGTGTGTCTGAGCCACGCAAGCAGAGTGCAGTGAAACATTTGTAGGTCTCAAGTGATGCAGATTTTCCTATGTCAAAAACAGATATGGAAGCCAACACTTTTTGTTAGTATTATTAAAATTATAAATTACGTGAAGAACTGCGACAGTTATCAATTCAAGATCTTTTAGAAGATGACTTCATGGATTTTCTAGCCCAAACTAGGAAAAAAGATTTGTCTTCTCCTGCTTATGCTTCCCTTATAAGGCCCTAGATACACTATAGTGAACAAGCAAGCAAACAAACAAACAAACAAAAAACCATCCTGTTAGTAAATCTGTGAATAGTAAAGTCCTTCTCATTAAAGAGAGAGAGGTAATATAATAATATAACAACATGATGCAGTAACAAAAACTTTCTAGTCAGTCGAATAGAGAAGTAATAACGCATACACAAGTGGATGATCTTTTCAAATCAGCACCATACCTCACACACTAATATATTTCCTTTCTTTACACATCCAATAAATGTCCTGGAGAGTTCAAATCCTTAGGGATAAAAGGTGATTCCAAGTATTTTTGGTGAAAACAACAAAGGAGCTTTCAATATCTCTCCCAATAAAATCCTGTTTTATGCTTCTTATTCTTCAATTTTCTAGTTTGTGCAGCAGGGCTTATATCCAAGCAGATTTAAAAACAAACAAACAAAAACAACTGGTTTTGTCTTACATAAATGTTCAGATTTTCATGTACAGCTTCCTCCAGCAATTGTTCACAGTCTGTCATCCAGTGAAATTAAAATAACAGTTCCCCAAGGCTGCCTCCTGTTCCAGTGCTTTCTCGAATGTAAGCACTGCTGTTTATTTACAGATTTGCATACACTGGTGTACATTCTCTCATGCAAGCAATCCTTATCACCTAATCTGTGGTGTTTCATATTTAGAAACTGAATGCTTTCCTCAAGATTCACTAGGAAGTGAGTAAAGGATGTAGTGGGAAAAGCAACATGCTTCTGACAGTTGGAAAGGTTCTAACTGGGAATTCCCTCCACCATAATGTGCACACATTCCTGTCTCTCCTACTTCAAGATCCCAATTCTTCTCCAAGACTCAGAACTTGGAGAATTCCTCTTTAGCTTGAGATCAGAGGGAGTTGCTACAGTGTTCCTGTTGGAACTGGATTTGAAATGAAGAAAAAGAAACTTCAGGCAGGAAAATGATTAAGAGGAGTTTGGTAGTTATTGAGGGAGCCAGGAAGGAGAGGAAGGAGAGCAAGTAGAGGTGTTTTTTAATTCTTTACATTGTGCAAGTGAAAGTTGCCTATGCCATGTAATAGGCAAAATCCAAGTCTCTTCTGTTCTGTACCCAAGGATAGTTCTGGCTGATGTGATTTAGACCACGTAAAGAATGATATGGATTCTCTGTTCATACACTAAAAGTAATCTGCATTACATAAATTTGAAAATAGTTGCTGTTTCTATGACACGTGCCCCAGCTAGAAGAGCTTGCAAGAGATTCAGTTGAAATACAGAACTGCTCCAAACATAATGCCTCCATTTTTATTATGTTGACCCACAACATCAGAGGCAGATGTTGGTGCAATGACACTAGAGACTGAATCTTCCTGCCAATATTCCATTACATTTTGTTGCCATGTGACAGATGGCAGTAAAGTGGCAGCCAGACAAAATGGGTATCTGACATGGAAGTGCATATGAAGCAAAGGTGTGTCACTGAATTCCTCCATGTGGAAAAAACATCACCCATTGACATTTGTTGATACTTGCTAAACATTTATGGAGACCAAACAGTGGATGTGAGGAGGTGGGTGGGGTGTTTTAGTGGTGGCAGACAGCACTGATAGGAAAGGCAAGCCATGTTTCAAATGGCTATGACTGTTATTACACCAGAAAACATAGAGCAACTCGGTCAGCTCATCTGTACAAAACAGCTAATGTCGGTGATGGCGTTTTGTAGCTGTGAATCTGCTCTATTGAGTAGTGTTATTGTGTTTTTTGTATCTGTTGTTGTTTTCATGGAAGTAAATAGGAGGCTTTATTTTCATGGCAACCTATGTAACTAATAGAACTGAAGGCAGACCAGATCGGAGTTATATTCATACCTTAGAAATGCAGACACTTGCCTGCTTATTCATGCTTCTACTTCCAAAGAAAAATCTATGATGTTCACCAAAGATATAATGGTCTTCCTAAGACTGATCACTGAATCCCTGAAGTCCTGCCTATCATTTGGTCACATCCTTTGAGACCACCCCAGTGTTCTGAGGACTCAGAGTTGTATGATTCAAGTGCAGCTCAGTTCACTCCTGTCTCAGGAATTCTCAGCCTGTTTCTGAGGTCAAGCCCTTTGAACTTCTTGGTACAATACCAGAGCTATATCTGCTCTGACCAAATGTCCTCCTGGGGTTTCTCTCAATGTCAGCTATTACATGATTTTGTAAGTTACAAATGTTAACCATATTTGCTTATGTACTGATTCAGTTTCTACTTTCCTTTAATTTTTGATCTTTTAGGGTAGTCATTAGCACCCTTTCCCCAGGACTTTATCTTCCCTTTTAAGGATTGTTATATGAAGCCTTTCACTGATAATTTTCTGTAGTGTTCCACCCAAGTTATGTTGTGGCTAGAAGACAGTATGATGATGAAAATCAGGAGGTTGGGACAGATGAACAGGAATGGTCAAATACTGTGTTCAGCCCCAACGAATTCCACTGACCAAAAGTGAAGACTGTATCAGGCCCCTATAAACACTCCACCAAGAAAATATTAGTAGTATCTTCCACTCAAAAGTGTAATGAAATATGCTTTTGCCTCTTCTCAATTCCTTAATTTATAAATAACATTAATGTGTAGCCGTTGAGGATTTCATGTTTTATATTGGAATAAAAGCAAATGGCATCACAGCAGAGGTGAGCACTGCTTTTTACAACGTCTCATGAAAAAGAATCTGAAGACAAGCTGAACATACCCCAAATTATTTAGTTAAAAATAAATAAATAGGGGGGCTGTGTTCAACAGTATTTAAATGCAGAGTAGTTTCTTATATTTTCATTCATTTGTTTCAATCAGAAAATTTACAAATGTGTAAAGGAAAATGCAGGAAAAAATAAAAGGAGAAAACCTTTAAGATAGATTCCCTAACTGTTTCATTTTGCTCATATTGCATACTTGTGTTTAAAATTCTGCAAGTAGAAGAAAATAGACAATTTGATGATTATACTGCACAAAAAACTATAAGTGACAGCAAATAGTCTTTGGAATAAGAAACCAGTAGTTTTCAATTAGTGTTAAATGAGAAAAGATTATGTCAGCTAATATTAAGTAGACATAAATGTCTGAATTAGTAAAAAAAAAACCAAAAAACTTATATTAATCAGGTTAATAGCTTTAGTGTGGCAGCTGCCATTTTGGCTAATGCAGAAGGGACTGAAGAGGAAATTTCAGAGCAACATGGACATGAATAAACTTAAAGAAGAATCTCTTGTTATAAAAGCTGTAACACATTATAGCTTTTTACTTACAGAAGGTCTTGTTTTTACTTCACCAAGGGAAGGGTTTTGTCCTGCAAATAAGATCTTGCTATCTGTAATAATTATCTTATGGGCACCAAGCACAACAGAGATCAACAGAGATCAGACAGCAACCAAAATTTCAACACTGCTTAGGGCTTGACTTGACAGTAGCTGATAAAACTCTGCTTACATTATTCAGCTAATTTCGGCTTTGACCTGTAGCATTTTCTTTGTTGAGCTGTCTTTATGGTTGGTGTTAGAATTGGGTGTTTATTCTTCTACTTAACCTTCCGGAAAATACTGTTCTGTGATGTGTGATAATTTCTCTCTGGAGAAGCATTTTTATTAATTAAACTTTTCTTTTTAACATAGGTACTGCTTAGCCAGCTTCAAGATTACTTGAATAACCCACAGATATTATGCACGTGTTTTTGTTGATAGCACAGTTTGTTGAACTGAATTTAAGCAACCTTCATGAAAAATATTCTTGCAGTTGTCAGTGCTTTGTACTGTGCATCTCAGAAGTACATTGCTTGGTCATGGTATGAAAATGGAAAACCAGTAGAATAAAAGCCCATTTTAATATCAGTTTTTGCAGTAGTTTAAAGCTGACACAAGCAAAGCCTTCAGTTGTTGCCCTGCTTTGTTGTCAGATTTTTTGAACAGAAATTTGCAGGAGTTTTAAACTATAATTTGCCAGGCCCTGGTTGGCTTGCCCATGAGTACCAACACTACTTTGCTAGCAGAGATAATATGACACTTATCCATATTAGTTTTTTTGTCACACGGACTTTTCCCACTTAGCAGAAAATTATTATAAGGAGAAATGTACATGATCTGTGGGTATTTGTCCACAAATTATGGGAGAGAGCGTGCGTCTTTTGAGGGATGGGAGAAAGATTATGTGCCCTTAAATGGACTGAGCACAAGGGCAGAAATCTGATGCAAGAAGGATAAGGGTAACAGATGCAATGAGTTTCAAAGTCCCAGTAGCACTTTTTCTTGAATGGCTGATCTATATTTATTCTGCCAGTGCAGAGGCTGCCCCTGGAGATCACACTCCACTCTTTACCTGACTCAGGACATATGGAAATATGACACCTGCTTACTGCAGCAGTACTTCCAGAAGTGGGATTTTGACTTGGAACCAGAGCTCAACTTTTCATCACAGCAACTAATCTGCATTCTGCTTTTCTCATGAGTGGGGGAAAAAAAAAAAAAAGAAAAAAAAAAAAAGCCCAAGAGTGCTATTTTCTCCTAGATGATTAGAAAATGCTGGTTATATGAATACCACTTAGGGAGGATGTGGTGATGTTATTAATAAGAGCTATTTGCCATAGAATTTACCTCTATGTGATAAAAGCAGCTTGTGAAGAAACACCGCATTCTCTGGAGAAGGTAGGTAATTCTTTGAAAAGGAAAACAAAAGCATAAAAAATAGAAAATAATTTTGCCACAGTCACCCAGCAAGTAAAAACAGGAACTCAAAACAGAACAGAATTCTTTTATCTACCTTAAATTTTAACTTTAAGACTATAGAATGTGCTCTCAAGAGAGTCATGATTATCATATTTCCTTGATAAAAGCTAGGAAGTAATGCCTTCTTGGCTGGGGTTCATTAGAAGGGAATTCAGATGATTCAAAGGTTTATTGAAGTCTAGTCCTTTGGCTGAACATGTTTCAGTAGAGCTCAGATGGGCCTGTAAACCCAGATGAAACTCAACATCTACGACGCATCAGTGAAAGGGCAACAGTCATTCTGAAATGTGAGAAGAATTTCAGCAAGCCTCTGACTAAGCCAACCTAATTTCACATAGGTCTATGCCTCCCTTCCCTACTGTGCTTGCCCTCCAGCTCTTCTATTTTCCTTGGTAACTAGACCAGCTGTTGACTAGGAATATACCCCTGGGCCAATTAAAGAAAGGTTTTCTCTTGCAAGTTTTCCTTGAATTATCAGCTTAACTTCAAATTCCCACTTCTTGTTTTACAAAGTCAATATTTGGTGGAAATAAAGTGGCAGAATGGAAGAAAGATGAGAACCAGATCAGTATATAAAAAAGAAATCTAAATATGTTAGTCTAGCCTGCTTTCCTTTCCTACTCTTGCAAAAGAAGCTTGCTATATAGAAAGGGGAGGGAAAAATGTGTAGATAGTAAGGAAAGAGGAAGAAAAAGAAAAGCAGAGAGGAAGAAACTGACCTAGAAAGAAGGGGCATGAAGAACAGAAACACTGTTCTTTACTGTGCAAATTCTTGTTCTTCTGTCCTGCCACTTACAGAAATGAAATGAGAAGAGACGGCTTTAACTGAACAAAAACATGGTACATATTGTCTTGTTTTACTGCAGGGTTCTCTCCCTTAGAGTAATGATTACAAGATGAACAAGTGATATTGGGGCTCTAAAGTGTCTCCTATTGAAAAGTCTGATTCTATGTTTTCTGTTCCCTGCAAACAGTTTTTCTTGTTATTTTAAATTGTTAAAGACTGCATGTCTTCATGATACCATTTAATTTCAGGTGCGGAGATTCTCTGAGTTATTCTTTTGACAAAGACATGCGCACACAGAGGTAGCAAGTTGCTGTGATATGATGATCTGATACACACGTCCTTTGTTGTCATGCAGCATTAGTCCAACTGCTGAAGCTCTACTCTTTGGCAGATTTTTCTAATGAGATACCGCATGGCAAATTGCCAGAAATAGAAGACTTGACATCTTACAGAAAGCACGCTACTAACAATATGAGGGGAATACTTAAAACAAATTTCTGCAGTCCTGTAATTGTATTAAGGTGCCATCGTTGCTAAAACACATACAGTGACATCTGCTGAAGGCTCATTATACCTTCTTATTGCTTTGTAAGCAGTGATCTGGAAAAAAAAAATGCCCTTTGTTAGATACTAGTAAAAGAGTAAGTGGGACACCAGCTATAGTGGAGATGTCTAGATGATAGCAAAGATCCAGGAGACACTGACATATGAGGAAATAATGTGGGATTGTGTTCTAGTTCTTGCACTCACATTAAGTGCAGTTAAAACACAATAGATGTATACAGCTTCCTCAAGAGAAGCAATGCTGCCTTATGTTAACTCCTCATGTATTGTATTAAACATTATCCATTCCTTTGCTACAGACATATGCATTTCATGTCTTTAAAAATCTGAGAGACACTACTGTAAAGTTGACAACACAGACATTATTAAACAAAGCAAATTCCTGTGAGTGCAACAAATAGAAAAATTAACAGAAAAACTCAAGACTGACTGCCCTGCAGAATAAATTCTTATATTTTGACATATATAAATTCAAATATTTTATAAATATAAATAAACACATAAATCCTTAAATTTGAGACATATATTTTGTAAAATAATGTCAATCTTTTCCTATCCACCTCTGCTCTCTCCTTTACCCACCTACCAAAAATACCTGTTCCTCCATACACAGAGTGAGTCATAAAAACAGTAATTTGAAAGCACTAAGATTATAAAGTACAGATTTGTCTCACAGTGCATGAATAAAACCTGTTACTTTTCCTTACATGAGCAGCCAAAGGCCGTATTGGCCTTGTTGAAAGACAATTTTATTTTTCTCCCTGAAGCTACATCTGTATTGGTATGTAAAAAGAAGAATGGGAAAAAAAGTGTGTGCAGCATTTAAAAGAGAAGTTAACCAAAATGCTTCAGTGTAGCTCAGGTTTACTTCTGCACTTTGTTGTATATTTCATTTGCCCAGTGCATGTAGAGCCACACAGAATTAGTTCTGTGTCATACATTTTGTTTAATAGAGTCACAGGGGTTTTTTTTGTTTGTTTTTTTGTTTTTGTTTTTTTGTTGTTTTTTTTTTTGCTCCTGCTGTGAAGCTAATAGGAAGCTACAGAAGCATCCAAAGCCATGAACTACTCAAACAATAGGAAGAAGAAAAGCATTTGTCATGTTCTCCTCAGTATATTGTTGTAATAACCATGGCCTAAATTCAAATATAGTACAAGGCTTTTAAACTCCATCTATGACTCCATTGGTTCTACTGAGCCTTCCTGAACACAGATTAATTTTGCATTTTATTTAAGCAATTTGAAAGCAGAGTAGCCTACTCACTTTCTGTGTGCAATTAATTGCTGCCATATTTGGATATCATCCCATTAAAACCACTGGGTCTGCTTATTTTAGTGGTGATTATCCCTTCTAATCCCACTCATTGAAAGCTTCCAATGCAGTTACCCACTGGGAAGAATACAGTTTCTGTTATGACTGGAATGAATGGCTTGTTTCAGTTTCTGTGCTGCAAATTTACTCTAAGCTATTACAAAGATACATGATTTATAGCTCTTAAGCTTGCTGATTCTGGTATAAGTATGGTACGACATGCTGACTATAATGTGACATTTGTTCAGAAAGGAAAATCCGCAGTTTTTAAATGTGCACAGGCAGAGTCATACATAAACACACATAGAAAGTACCGGTAAAGATGGAACCGTACTTCTCAAATGTAGTGCTGGTCTTGAAAGCTGTATTGCTTATTACGTGCACAATAATATTGCCTGATTGCTAATCTTCATGCAGATATTAATTGTAATTTTTATTTTTATTCTGATCACAGTTTTCAGAGGGTGAGTTTCATCATTCTCTTTGTTTCTATTCAGTGTGATAGTAGTACTTTTTCTGCTGAAAACAGTTGTTATACATGTAGTTGCAATTCTGAGCTTATGTATGTCACTCTTGGTGTTAGTAACTCTTTAGCGTGAAGGAGTTCTCATTTACTGGTGCTTCATCAGACTGACATTTCATCTGCAGACAATACTGGAAACAGCCATTAATTCTGTTGTGGTGTTTTTCTGCAGGTAATTTATGTGTTCATGAAAATGAGATGATAAAATAGAGTTTTTGTTTTGTTTGGTTTTGTTTGGTGTTGTTTTTTTAAAACTCCCTGGAACAGAAAGACACAAACTGCTGGCACTTCATTTTACTAGACAGTTCTTGTATCGCTTATATTAATATGTCCATTCAAATAATTGCAGAAGACATCTTCTCCATATGATTATTTCTTGCTTAGACAGTAGGAAGCATCTGCACTGTGGTAGTGATAAGTGGTTCCTGCGCACCATTGTACTCTTCTATTACTTCTTTATACAGTTCATTTCAAGGCAGATGCTCTTTCTACTTCAAACATAGCTGATTTTATCTGGAGTTTATTTTCTCAATATATATTAATATACATATATTAATATTAATTGATATAATATACATTATATATTATAACTATATTATGTATCAGCAAAAGTGTTGCTCTGCTAGACAACCTTAGCAGGCATTGGCAACCTACTCACAGGACATAGCATAGCCTTTGTTTTCTGTTAAGTTTTGGTGAGTCAGCAGGACATATATTCCACAATGAAGGCATTCAACAGGTGTAGGGGGAATGTGGTCAACTGAATTTACTGGATCAAGTGATTTTTCTGGTTGCAAATTCTGTTGCTTAGTTCATAAGATCTTCAAGAGATTAGCAAATGAAGGCAGCTAGTCCCTGGGCTCCCATAGAAATGTTGTTTCTCAAGGCTGAGTAGCGTATATTACGTCTGCCATAGTTTTTGTTGTCTAAGGGAGACTGACATGCTAGACATCTGTTCTAAGTTATCATAGGAAAAAATGAATCAGAAAAACTAAACCAAATGTATCTTATGACTTTTTAAAACAAAATTTTACTTTAGGCAGAAGTACTTTCCATTCCAGGCTAATGCTTTGAAAAATGGGTCCATAAGAGCAGTTGTTTTTTATGTGAAGTGGCAGGTGAGAGTGACTTGCAGGTTTCTTGTGTGAGAGCTGTGAAGAACCAAAAGTGAACTGGTGCTGCAAGATTCCAAACAGACGCTACTCTTCCATCCTGGAGAATTATTTGGTTGGAAATATTCAGATAAAATAATGCTTCATTGAGTCTCCTGAAGAAATGTAAACTTTCATTCTCTTCTTTTTCTAGAATAAAAATAAACGAGGGAAGAAAGATCAGCAGAGAAACTAGGAATCTGCCCATTCTCTTATGGTTCTCCCTTTTTTATAGCTTTGTATTTATTCAAAGGACAGGAGAGTGAATGGGAGTTCAGTCTGAGTCCTTCCAGTTGAGTGGATGACCTTTCATTGTCTGTCTGTAATTCCACGGAAAATGCCTGGTACCACAATCATTTGAGAGCACTGCTGTGACCTTCTCATCCTGGTTGTACGTTAACTGTTCTGCCCACTTGACTTTGCTCCTCAGCCTCCCTTGCAGAATCTGTGTTGTTCTCAGTGCATTATGCCTTTTCATTTTTTATTTTTATTTTTATTTTTGTTTCTTAGTTGTTCATTTGCTTTTACATCTGCTGTTTTGCTGATTTCCACGCCACAATATGTGCGATCAAGCTCTCTTAAAATTTAGGGTTAGTTTAAAAAGGCTATTATTATTCTGTCTCTATTTTCTAGAGTACATTGACTTTGAGAACAGAGCCACCTTAAAGCTTTCCAGCAAGGTAAATGAAATTAAATTTTGATGTCTAAAGGAAGGATTTTTTACCTCACAAGTCCTATGAAGGAGGTTGGGAACAGAGATTACATTGCAATAAGTGCAAGTGTTCTTTTCTGTTCTCTGAAGCAAAAGCTGCCATCCTACAGACTGTCTTGGGCACATCAAGTTCAGTAATCTCTCCCAGGCACTGGCAAAGGCATCAGAAAAGCCACAGTCAGATTTGCCAGCTTGGCACCCTACTGCCTTAGAGTTTGCTTGTTTCTAAATTGGCCATGCCTGAGAGGACCAGTTTATAAATAAATAAAGGTGAATTCTATACCCTGTACCCTGCACAGGAGCAGGGCAGATGTGGGAGTAGGAGATGGAGGACAATGCTTGGAATTCTTTGGAATGGCTGTGCAGTATTTGTTATGTTGATGTCTCTATCAAAGAAATGATTAGTGTCATCACTGGTAGGGAAGTAAACCTTGCGCAGTGTAACCTTGGAGAGATAAAAGAGAAGACTAAGAAAGATCTTATTTGCAACCAGATAATTAATAGCAATTGCCTGCTCATCCTTATGACCCTTCACAGGCTAGATGGAAGTACTAATTTTCAACTGCACATTTTTGTCTTCTGTCTTATACTTGTTTCAGTGAGTAATCTGCAGTGGGATTTAAGAATCTGCAAAGCCCAAGTTCATTTGCCCCTCTGGCAAGTTATTTAGTAACAGGTGAATGGTTGGATTGGATGATCTTTTAGGTCTTTTCCAACCTTGGTGGTTCTATGATTCTATGATTCTGTGATTCTATTTACCTTTTTAAGTGCAAACAGTAAGATGTTTTCTTCAAGGATATGGAAATTGAATGCCTCGTATGCTCCAGGTATGTTCCATTGCTCCATGGCAATATAAAGCAGTATTGACACCTTAAGAATGCTGCAAGATGTCTAATGAAAATTAGGTTGGATAGAAACCTTAAACATGGAAATTGTGCAGCAGTAAAGAACTGCATTTTATGTGCTAATCTTTGATATGAAGAGCTGCAAAGAAACATTTTAAATCAACTGTTGTTGTAATTAGTAGTAGTCCTATTCTGCCAGAAGCTGACCATAAAAGTAAGGACCTTAGCACTACCTTGAAACCCTGATGAACTTCATCTTTATGGTGTGTCTCTGACTTTGAAACACCTTGAGCAAAGTGTGCACAGCGTGTGTGCTGGCGGGTACAGCTTTTGTGTAAGAAATATTAGACATCACTTGTA
This sequence comes from Coturnix japonica, assembly GCF_054131305.1. NCBI lineage: Eukaryota > Metazoa > Chordata > Aves > Galliformes > Phasianidae > Coturnix > Coturnix japonica. The sequence goes on along the minus strand of NC_140663.1, from coordinate 63,863,623 downwards.
AACACTGAATTAACTAGGGTCTATACACTGCCACCACAACTTGAATGTCTTTTTCTACAGAGTAGACTAATAGGCTGTCTGCAAGCTAATCTGTCCTATTGTATATTACCTTCTTATTTACAGTGTTCCAGTTTCTGAAAGAGATGAGGAGCAGATGTTCAAGCAGGAAAGTTGCCTGAGCAGCCTACCTCTTCCACCTGCCTGCCAGCTCCCAACCCAGAGAGCAGACTGTGCCTGGTGCAAAGCCGTTTGGGCACCAGATTTCTCCTCTCCCCACACTGTAGCAGTAGAATGTGAACAGCTCACCTGATAACAAGATGCATTTCATTTCATGCCTTTCCTTCGTAATATTATCTTCTTTTCATTTCCCTTTTCTCCAGAGCTGTGGTTTTAGCACTGCTTGTCCTTCTCCAACACCGGAGACAACTCTGCTAGATTCTGTCCCATCTTCCCTTCTGCCCTGTGGCTAAAATCTCTCCAGCCCTCTTGATTTTGTCTCCCTGGAAAACACAAACACACACTTTTGCTGCTGCAGGAGCAGGAAAAAGGAGGCTTGAGCTGCCCTGCAGGTGTGGAGTGGTTGAATATAAAAAGGAAGAAAAGCAGTTATTTGCAGAAGGATGTTAGGAGCATGTCTCAGGGCACCCCAGTATATGCCTGACTGCTGCTAAACAGAGGATGTCTAGTTGACTTCACTGCTAACTCTCAGGTCAGAACCCTTCCATTTCAAGACCCGTTATTCTATGTCCTACAAGGTGACCTCTGGACAGTGCATCTGAATTCCCCTAGCCTTGCTGAGGGCAAGGACATTTGTCCCAAGTCAGAATCTTGAAGAGTGAGGAAATCTCTCTTGTTCATAAGAACAAGATCTTCTAGCTAGGCCTGGCATCAAGCAAGCTTTTCTGTTGACTTCCATCTTGCTCTGAATATTGTTGGGGGAGGGGGAGGGGGAGGGAAAAGAAGGGGAAAAAAAAAAAGGTTTCACGTAATTCTTTATTGTCAGCCCTGAGTATTAAATCATTCCAATGTATTCTTCCTCTGTCACAGTTAGGTGTCCAGTCGTTACTTGAAAATCTCGTCAGTATCTTGATTATTTGTCCATCCTGTGACCTCAGAAGTTGTAAATTTTCCCATCTCTGCCAAGCTCTTGCAATGGTACAGTGAAGATGTGTGGGCCAGGAAACTGGAAAGACAGAATTACAACTACGTATTTGTTCAGTCGTTGAGTAAACATTTTAGCAAAGCCTACAGTGAGTCATCACATTAAAAGCTGGCCTTTGTATCCTCCTTGGGACTTGTTTTTATGAAATGAACATAGAAGTCAGACCGAGTTAATCCAAATCATTTTGAAAATTGAGGTCTACAGGCTTTTAAAAGCATGCCTACCCGAGTAGGCAGGCAGAAGGGAGTTGCGCTGCCTCTGCTGCTTTCATTGTACAGATCTTGAAAGCAGAGCACTGAGGTGAAGACCCTCCTGGGGCTGCAGGGAAGCACATGGACTGTCAAAGCTGCTGTGTGGATTCAGACTGTGGAGTGTGTGCTGGGTTGCAGCTGGCAGGAAATGGATTTTAACAGTGAGATCATAATGACTGCTTCAAATTCCTCATGGCCTGGATTGCAGAAGCATATCTGAGAGGATTCAGACTCTATCCATCCTCTGTCCTCGTGTACACCTTGTGCACAAGCTATCTGAATCTGAATTGCTGTCCTCAGCCAGTTCTCTCCTTGGCCACAGAATGGGTGGTTGAAGGTGAAGCAATCTTTGTATGTAATAGAATTAATGCATCTAAGCAAGAAAACTATTATTTTTAAATGAGAACATAAAAAATAGCAACAAAAACAGAACTAGTGGGTTGTGTGACCTTGTTTTTGTGACATTAATGCATCACTCTGGTTTGATGGCAGTGGCTGCAATTCTCATTGAGTTCCTGAGATGTTCATCAGAGGTTTTCTTATACATTTTACTCTTTCTGTGCTTCATGCTTGAAAACAGTTGCTCACAAAGGTGTGTACATCCAAAAAGTGATGACACAAATAAGATATGATTGTGAATTGGAAGGTATCTCTTTCTGGTAAGATGGGGAACATGTTCATTCTACCTGTGATACAAGGGAAATGCAATCTGTTTATCTGCACTGAGCCTAAGCTTGGCTCTGCTTCATTAAACAAAAATTCTTGCCTGTGTGATACTTGAGACAGAACTAGTAATATTTGCCTCTAAAAAAGCAATCACCAAGTATGTTCCTGACTTGCTGTTGAAACTAATTTTATTTTAAATCAACTTGTTTTCCTGTAGCTGATCTAGGAAGGCCACTACAGAGTGGGATGCTGTAGCCTAAAGTTAGGCCATTTTATACAGCACAGGGTGTCTGGATGACATCTGCTAGGGTCTGGCACATATCAGATGTTGCCTCTGGTAAGCCTGTGTCCTTCCATGGAAGTAGCTGGAGGCCAAATGGGAATTTCTAGGACATCTAAAATGACACAAGTTATCTACATTCAAGTAAAATAGTTATATCCCATGGAAACTTGGAGCTAGCAGGTGTGAAATCTGGAGTAATTGATATATAAGCCACCAAATATGCTTGTGCTCACAGCCATCTTCAGTCTGTGGTGAAGGGTACAGGATAGGAACATAACTGTCTGTGTGCTGGGTTTTGCCTTCCACCAGACACTGCAAAAACTATTTTTATTTCTTTCCAACCCAAAAAGTAATTATTTATTATTACCAAAGTACAGGAAGAAATGTTATTTCAGTCTCCTTCAGAGAGTCTGATAAACTTCTCATGTTCCTCTCCTTTCATGTCTAGATGTTTCAGATAGCAACACTGCACATTTTTTCAGGATTTTCAGTACTTATGTACCTTTAGATGTTCAGAGTTTTTGTGTAACCAGAAAGGCTTTTCAGAAGCCAGTGTGTGATCTTTTTCTTCATTGAACTTTATAGGAAAAGAGGATCTAAAAAGTGATTGCCTTATGAAAGGTGAAGGAATAGTTCATTACTAAAAAAATGCATGCACTATAGTATCGATGTTGTAGTGCCTTATATATGATTTGAAGGAGACAGAGTCTACTGTCAATACAGTTTTTTACCTGTAGATAGAAGTGCTTGATAATATTGAGGTGTGCTGTGTTTACACAGTCAACTTTTCCAATTTCTGTCCTGTTAAAAGTAGCATTATCTATTAGGTTTGAGTAACCTCATGAAATAAGAAAAACTGCATTAAGATCCAGGCACTTATGAGGAATTTGAGGTTTGGGATGTTCTTAATGAAATTGCTGGGACAGTTCTTAAGGGCAAAAAAGCAAAATAGCAATCCATAAGTCTTTCGGTGATAGGGAAATCCCAGGTAATAGTTGGGATGTTAGTGGCTGTATAAATTAGCTCATGATTCTGTCTACACGTACAAAAACAAATCAAAGTTGTACAAAAACTCTGTCTCTCATCAAGGAGAGACAGTCATCAATTCAATTAATGACAAAAACAGAAAGCTCACACAACTTTACTAACACCAATGAAGTTGTAATTAGAGAAAACCGCACGGTATGCCTGTGAAAAATGCATGGGTTTCACTTTACATCTCACTTTTATGTGGAGAATAACTCTACTTCCAAAACTTTTACAAACTTCAGTGGAACTGAAAGCTGAATTATAGCTTAAGACAAACACCAATGAGCAAAGAAAGGAACAAAGCAGGCTCATTTATTCTTAGCAATAGTGCCAATTTCATGAATGTCTCCTCAACTTAGATTAGTGAAGGCTTCTGGAACTAAAATGGTCTTTAAATGCACCTCCTACCTGATAGATGTGTTTGACTGGGTGAGTGTACTGGCAGAAGAGAAAAAAATAAATTTAGAGATATACCTTTAAAGCTGAACTCCAAAAAAACTTACAATTTATTAGGAAAAAAAAAAATAGGAATATAGACACAGCACTGTGAATGACAATAAGAAATGGTATATTTCTATCGATTTAGCACATTTGGAATCTCATTAGTTATAAATAAGACTTCAGTACTACCAAAAAATAAATATTTTTTTTTCTTTCTATGTTGCTAAGTTGCCTAAAGTCACCAAGTACAGATTAGTCTGCAGTACGTTTGTTGCTTCTTCTAGAAGTGTTATAAAATAAAAATCAGATTTAAATACACTGATTTTTTTTCCCTTCCTCTCTTCAGGCTGTTGAAGAATGCACAGAATGAAGTTCATTTCAAAACCTGGTATCGGAAATTACTGGCTGCTCTCCAGTTCATTGCTGGGAAAACCTTGAACAATGAATTTTCTAAGGAGGAGAAACTTAACAGAATTTTGGAAGATATTGCTGAAAAAGTAAAAGCTGCCAGTGACACAAAAAGAAAGGTTTGTTAAAAAATATTTCCCCTTCCATCTAAGCTTCTCAACATCTCCAAACATCTTTCCAAAATGTGTCTCCTGTAGAGGTGCCATGTTCCTTGAAAACTTTGCTGAGAGTGGTCATTAACATGCTGAACATTCTCATTCCTTAACAAAGCCAACCAAAATGTCCAGTACTTCATAGCTCATAAATAGCAGTCGATAATTAATACTGCAGGTATAACTGCAGAGATGCATTCTTGGCAGTAGAAGGCTTATAGTTATCTCCAGCGGGTGCAGCTTTTATGTTGTGTGGGTATGTTTCCAATTCAAACGTTAATTTTCCAAGACAACTTACATTACTTACCTGAAGTGTAAAACAATTTCTTGCTGAGATCTCTGTGAAGCAAGCCAAAAAGACAGATAAAAATATACCTACCATTGCTAGTTATCATGAAAGTTACCATGAATTCTTTTTGCCTTGTTAAGGATTCAAAGATTTCATAGTATTTTTCAGAAAATTCTGTGTTGCAGCAAAGCAAACGTGGAAGTAAAAATAAAAATAAATATATATATTTACAAAGAGAAGAATCCACGTAAAGGAAAAAAAATAGTAGTGATACATTATAAATGACTGTTGCATATTTCATCTCTTTAAGATTAATCTCCAGACTGTAGTTACTGTGGTACTGAGGAACTTCCAAACCTTGCAGATAACACACTGACTGTTAGGTGACGGAGATCGCAGTGTTGAGGCAACAAATTGTAAAGTTATCCCAAATGGCAAAAAAGACATGAAATGCAGCAGAGGAGGTGCGAGACTAATCAGCCACTTAAAGAAGGGTGTCAAAAATGAACCTACATAACAGCATGAACAGGGAGAGACACTAGATAGATAGTAAGAACATCAATATAGAGTAAAATCACAGGTTGCTTGGTGTTGTTTTTTTTTTTTGTTTTGTTTTTTGTTGTTTTTTTAAATAACCGTACCTCAGTTTGACCACATTGAATGTTAAATGCTTAAATGGATGCTATTTGTTCCAAAATTTGATTGTTTGATTCAAATATAGCAAGACAACAACTTAAGAACTCCTATTATATTCTTTTATCTTGCTGTAATGATGTGCTTGTTGCAGGAGGTGTTAAAGATGGAACTCAATAGACTTCAGCAGTTCTTCCAAGAGGTAAAAGTTTGCCGACTTCCTCTGAACCCTGCACTTGTTGTACAAGGCATAGAGGCAGATGTAAGTCTAGCTCATGCAATGAATTACTTTTTTTGTTTGTTTGTTTGTATTTTAATATGAAGAGGAGGAGAGATTGAATGGCTACACTGGCTGGAAAATAATCCTACTGGTGTTAAGCATAAGTTACCTGGTAAACTGACATCCATACTAATCTCCTTGAAACTGGGGGCCTTTGTTGAAGGCAGAGGTGAAGGGGACTGCGGGGCTAGGTATTGCCTATCTGTCTTACCTCGTGCAGCAGCAGCACATATTTCAAACTCTCAGCAGTTTTCTCCTAGTTCAGCTCTCCAGCTGTGGTGTTGAGCTTGGCAAAGGCAGCTGGATCTCATGAAAATGACTCTTGTTTTCCACTCTATCCATGGAGCACTTGATGGCAGTTTTTTCCCATCCAAGACTTTCCTCTGTCACAGATGGGAACAGCTAAAGATCTAGACCTACTCTATTTTTTCTTAGATGAGACTAAGCACTGGCTGAGAATTAAATATTGAAATTGAGTGTTCATGGTAACTCACCTATGTCTACAACTCATATTAAAAGTGATTTGTAAATAAAGGAAACAGTTAATGCTGTTTAGCTTTGCTTATCTTGACTTTGACCACAGTACTAAGACTCAGTTGATCGTTGTTTAGAATGTTTTCATAATCAATGTTATGCCAGAAATAAGCTGTTCCAAGTCTACAAAAGGAAAAGGTATCCAGCAGCAAGGAAAAACAGATCTAAAGACCCACATATATTATTGGTTATAGCTGTTTAATTACAGCAGTTTGTGCTCTATTTTTGTTCTCTGGCTCATTATCCACAGCGGACCTGATTCTGAGAGGTGCTGATCCCTTCAATTGTCTTTGACCTCTGATTCTCCAAGCAATTCTTTTCAGCCTTGATCTCTCACAGAACGGAGGTCTTCCAGCACCCTGCAGGTCTGGGCCAATTGTGGATGATATAAGTTGGAAAACCTTGAAGCCTGCTGCTTCTCCCTACTTTCAGGCTTTTTGGAAATAATGACTAATAGGGAAGTATTTCACCATACAATCATGATATTTATACTGCACCAGCTTGTCTGGAGAGATACAAAATGTGTAAATGCAAGTGTCTGAGGAGATTTTTTTTTCACTTTTCTCATATCATTATAGGCTTTTATAATACTATAAATATCTGCAGCTTTTTTACTTATCTATTTGTTAAAGTAATCACGCAAACTAGCATTTTTTAAATGCTCATAATACCCTCAAATGTAGTTAATTATCCATCAGTTTTACTAGTAGCAAGCGCTGCTCACAGCTCTATCACTAATGCATTGTATGGCAGTAACCTTTTAAGTACTTATTCAGACATTTCAATTGTCGAAATTCCATAGGGGGTCAAGATTTCTTCTTCAATCATAGCTACTGAATGTTACAGAGAAATGGTGTGGCTAAGACAATATTTGAATTTGTGCTTTGAGATTTTTAGATGAAAAGAGTGAGACAGCTGTGACTAGTAGTGGTTTTGTTAAAATTAGCCTCCATTACACTCCACCAAGTAAGCACAGCAGTATCTGGTGTGAGGTGCTCATTATTTCTAGAAACCAGGGCATTAATTTACTATTGTCTTTGGTTGTGTTGTTAGGTTTCCCTCCCTCCCTCCCCCCTGTCTTTTTATAATGATGATAATAATACCAACCTAACTCACACAGGATTTGATAAGCTTGGCTCATTAATGCTTTTTGAAGCCTGTTGAGATCTTCAGGTGGAAGAAGCTACAGAGCATGAGAGGTCATTAAACAAAAAACTCTCATGTTTAATTAAGACAAATTCCACATAAAATCAATTGTGGTTTTCAGAATTTTCTGTATTCTTAGTCAGCATGAGGTGACCAATGAGATTAACAAGTTGTTTGCTTCCATAAAGACCATATCATCTGTAATTCTTTTGCAGGAGAAAAAATAGGACCGAAGATATTTCATTGCTTTGCAGTTTCCCATTAGATAAATCTTACATATTTTTGTTTACTAAATCCCAGACAAAGTTTAGCATTAGAAAACTTGGTGAAAGTGAAGAAGAATTTGTATGTAAAATATTATCTGTTCATATAATCTGATTACTGAGTGGAACAATTGTCAGCAGTAAAAGAGTTTCTCATTTTTCTGATCAAATTAAACAGCCAGTAATATCAATAATTCTTTGTTTTTGTTATCTGAGATATTGAGCAGTGTGAAAGATGGTACCATTTTTGGCATTATTGTTCTAACCTGTTGTTTTGTGTATGTGTTACTGCTATCGTCTTGCTTTCTTTTTCCCTGAAGTCGTGTTCATATTTTACATCCAATGCTTTTCCATTAAAAATCTCCTTCATCAATGCAACTGCTCCAAGTGGAAATATCAATATTATTTTTAAGGTAAGTTACTTCTCTAATCTTCACTTCCTTTTGTATGCAGAAGGCTGATTTTAACTTCACCTGATTTACGTTTTAAATGTAGAGCCTGAAAATGTTTGATTTGGCTGTGTTCTTCACTTTTCACGGTTATTTTTGATACTAGAACTTTCATTGGAATATACAGAGAAAATACACTGAAGTACTCAATTTTTTTTATTGAGAAACCAATTATTTCTTGCATCATTTTTTCCTTAGTGGAGAAAACCAGGCTCAAATATAAAGCTTATTTTCTAAAACTGGTTTATTAGCCATGCAAAGTCAGAGGTCATGTCCTAAGAAAAGATCACTCAGTATGACTGCCTGCTGTAACCATGTCCATATGCCTCTCACAAATCAAAGCGCTGCAGTGTTTAATTCCAACCCTACCAGAAACTGTGGGGGAATGGGCTGAGGAAGGAGAGGCAGAGGGGACTGCAGAGGGGCTCTGTCTCAGTAGTTAGTCGGAGGAACTGACCAGTACTCTAGTTTATTTTGCAGTTAACACCTTCAAAGCTTTGTAGCTGGGACAGTGCTGTGTCCATAAGAAAAAGACAATACTTGCAATCTAGAGCTGTTTCTCTTTCAAAAGTGTATGCCTTCCATAACAATGGGTGCTGGTTTTAAAAGAACACTGAAGGTCATAAAATATCTGACGCAAACAAAGCAGTTGGTGTTGCCAAAGAAAGACATTATTCCTTGATTTCTGGCAATATCATGTTCCAATCCCAAAGCATAACAATTGATATAAATAGATAAATAAATAATACAGATTGTGATTCTCGAGAATAGAAATTCTCCAGGCATTCTAGAGTAGGCTAGCAATGTTTAGTTTTGAGAATATTTAGAATGCTTCTTATTACACCTGTGAATCTATGTGAGATACAGTGCTTCCTAATTTCTTGTGCAAATGCTTTGCCATAAGGCATTTAAATATTTGAGCTAGTTCCACCTACGCAGAATTTCCCCTGCCTGGTAATGTTCAAGAACCACCAATTTTCTATCTGCTGTAGGAACATTATAACAGACATAACTTTTTCCTGTCAGCAACCCCTTGTACAAAGGTATTGTTTATTTTTACTGTCATTCAAGTGTTATTCGTGATGTACAGTGCATACATGAAATAATAAGCACTGATATTGTGCTTAATTTTCTAGGAATTGTATGTGTGAGGATAAGAGGGCAAGTAAGTGGAAAGAGTGTGTTTCTCAGTCCTAGGTACTGCGAAGAATTAACTGGACTCAAGATTATCTAGAAGTGAAGGAAAGATAGATTTGGATTTTTTATTTTTAAGGATAAAATTATCTCCTCAATTACTCATTTAGTGACTGTAAATGTCTGTGGATTGGAATGTGTTTATGTAAAGAACAGAACAAAAAAGGAAAACATTTAACAATATCAGCAAAAGTCACGTGTATTTTAGATGAGGTTAGGGGTAGGGATTAGATAGAAATAAAAGCAGGCCTTTTGTTTTCACAGGCAATTTATCCAGCTATCCAGCAATGGTTGAAGATAATCTCTTCATTACCTCTTGTGGCTACAATTACAACCCCATTTCACTAAGATTGTTGTTTAGCAGACTCCATGGGGAGAGCAGGCACCACTGTTTGAAACTGAATATGAATTATGTCTTGGACAAAATGTAAATTGATTATAAATTTCCCCTCAGCCCGCTGCAAACTCCAAGTTGTGAAGCTTAACATTAGGTCAAATGCTGTCATTTTTGAAAAGGGATCTAGCATTAGGTAGACTTTAAAGTGCAGCTAAATTAGGATCCTAGCTCTGGATTAAATTTTCAAACCTTAATAAATGCATAAGAATAATAATCAGAGAGGCTGTTAATCAGAGAGCATTTGCTACCATTTCTATGGCTGCCTACTTGTGCCATCTATTCTGTTCTATTTCTGACGCAGAAAGTGAACTAGCAAATTTGAAGAAAAACAAGAGGGTATTACTGTAAAATAAGTGTAGCTATTTTTGCATAGGGAATAGTCCAAATTAATTATGAAACTGTGTGGAATTGAAGGAGAAACTTGGATTTCTTCTGCTGTTTTAACAGATAGGCGATGATCTACGTCAAGATATGCTGGTTCTGCAAATTATTCGAGTGATGGACAACATATGGCTCCAAGAAGGTCTGGATATGCAAATGATAATCTATAGATGTTTATCTACAGGAAAAGGCCAAGGTCAGTTTCAGTTTACAAAAATTAATCCGATCACATTATTCATATCTCATGTAAACAATGGTACAGAAATATCCTCATCTCAACTTTTACTTTCCTGAGTGTCTTGTTTAAAAAAAAAAAAAAGTTCAGAACTTCATTTATTCAGGCCTTAGATCATATGCCTGTATAATCCTGAATGTTCATTGCTTTCCAGAAGTACAGCCAAATTAACTTGATTTTATATTAGCCTAGGCTAGAAGTTTGCAAAAGCTTCAACACCATCAGCTTTCACTGTATTCTTAAAAGTAACTTCACATATCAAAAAGAGGGCCTTGGAGAAAATTTGCTGTAGCTACTAAAGTTTTAATCCAGTGTGATCCCACAAAGATGCTTAAATGAACCTAGAAGCTTGTGGCTACAGAAGGTACCTGTAGACAAGTGATGACAGCTTTCCTATGTTGAATTTGAAATATAACTCTTGCATTTTATGCTGCTTAGGGCAGATCTGACTCATCTGAAAGCTTTATTTCTCTCTTTTATGGTTGTTACAGTAGAGCTGTAGCAGGCATGCCAATTGCCTGCTTCAAAAAATTACTGACAGCAAAAAGCTTACTATTTTTCACTTACTCTCTAAATGTTTTACTGAAAGTATTCCTTTCACAGCAGAAGACTGATGTATTCAGATTATCTTTTGTAGAAAATCAACCTTCCAAATAAATTGTCCTTTCCCCGCCCCCCCCCCAAAAAATAGTAATAATAAAAAAATTCTCATTTTTAATGGGAGCTACAAATTGAAAATGAGAGAGGATAAATGATCTGAAGGGACTATGAGGGAGTACAGATAACTTCGCACACATGGCAGGTGGTTAAGGTGGACTGAAAAAGACTATTGCCTTCTTTGTAGAAGTTGTATTCAAAGCCTGAAGTCTTCCACTTCAAAGGCAAATAATACAAAGAATATTACTTCTGAACATAGTATAGTAGTCTCTCTGATACACTAACACTTAATTTGATTTTTGCTAAGAAAGATGTAGATAACATCTGCAACTAATATTTTGTCTGATGTTCTCTTCCTTTCAGTACCACTGTAGCAGAAAACCTCTCAACATCTCAGATTTTCTCCACAGTGTCTTTCCTTAAGAATAATAGAAAATATATCTGTTTTACGATTGATAATCAAGTATAAAAGGACCAAGTGACATGTCTGTGGTTGCATAGAACATGTTCAAATGTACACTTGTTTACTCAGATCCTCCAAGTCCTGGGCTAACGTCTTGCTTAGTGGACCAACATTTCTACTCAAGGGGGATAGGAGATAATCACTGTGTAGTCATGGGAACACAGGAATCGCTTAAAACTCAAGCAAACACAGATAAGTGTAAAGCAGATAAAGCACTCTGAGAATACCACTTTCCAGGTATGGCATTGTAGAGAAGCCTGTCACCAGCTGAATTCATTAAAAGTCCTTCCTGTAATGCAGCATTGCAGAGTGAGGTGCCGGGGGACCATATACAGGAACAGCAACAGAAGGCTGGCAAACCAGCTCTGTTTCAAAGAATGAATTAAGTACAAGCAGTAAGGACATAAGATTCAAGTGAAGCATTGCAAAATGTTTGGCTTCTTTTGCATTTTTAAGACCCAGTGTATGTCACCTTGGATCAGAATAATCTCTGCACTATCTGGTAGTGTACTGTCTCCAGCTGTGATCAGTATCATATAATGGAGAAAAAAATGTCTGTAGTTTTCTTGACAATAAATGCATATGAAAGAACTTTCTATTCCATAGTAAATATCTGATTTTTTTTGTTGTTGTTGTTTTAACAGATTTTTATTTGCACACATATTATACCAACTTTGAATCTTGTTGGCCTTGTTGGTACCTTGAAACAGTTATGCATGCAAAATTGTTACTGGTGATTTCATTTCTTCATGGAACTGCCATTTTTCACTGCCTGTCCTTTATTTTATTGTCTCTAAAGGCAAGTTGTAGGCTTATCTCTCATGTGACCTCTTTTGTATCTGATTAGGACTTGTACAGATGGTGCCAGATGCTACCACACTAGCCAAGATCCACAGGGAATCCGGACTTATAGGACCACTGAAAGAAAACACAATTAAAAAATGGTTCCGTCATCACCATCGTCTGGAATCCAGTTACCAAGAGGTAACATCATAATGAACCTTATTATATATTTCATCCTATGTCATGCGAAACAAGAAAGCATAATGACAGTATGTGGCAAAAACAGATGACTCACACTTGAGGCAAACAAGTAACAGGCATAGAAGCCAGGGAACTGATTTAAATTGCCATTCTCTTTTCAGAGATACTGCTCTGGATCAACAGCTTTGTAATGCTTTGCCTATAAAAACACATCGTAGAGATGTTTTGAAATAGAAATAGAAGTAGTAAAGTGAAGAGAATCTGAAGTATTAAATTTTAAGCTTCAAAATATTTTTTTTAGGTTCAGCTCTTGAAATACTTGATTTTATATAAACAGTGCAAAATGACAGTGGGTTTTGTAAGGCTGTGTTATAGAAACTGCCTAGTTGTATGATAGATACATAAGATCAAGCTTTTCACTTCACACTGCGGGATCCCATGTAAACCAAGAATTTAGACTGCACCAAGAAACCAGTTTTATTTGCAAAAGCAGAGATTTCCTCTTAAAAGGAACTTCATTCTTTTTTGCTGAGCATATTCTAAGGCCCATTTAAAAAGTATTTACTATTTGTGTTGCTGGTACAATTTTTTATTCCTTCTTCATGCCAACAGTAGATTAGCAGCCAACATTTTAAATGAATTTTATAGGGAGTCTTTGAGCGTTATTATATTCACCTTACACTTGCTGGTGAGTTAACCTTTCTCTTTTACTTCATAATTTTTTACTCATACATTACTGTATTTAGGGTGCTCAAAAAGCTTATGCAGAATATGCTTTAATATCCTCATTTTATGGTTGAGTGAACAGAATCGCAGGAAGCTTAGGTGTTTTATCCAAGGTCATCTAAGTGGGTAAGTAGTACAGTTAGACATAAAGTATAGACACCAGAGCCTCGTGCTGTGGCCTGAAGTCTTCCACAGCATTGTCATCCATGATATCAGCCATTGCAGATGTCACCCTCAATCTACATGGAAATCCTGATTGCCTGAATAATGATTTACCTCACATCATGTACATTTTGTCCAAAAATGTGATGATCTCAAGTAAGCTATGTAAATGAATCACATTGTGATTGATGCCCATGAAAGATTAAGACTTTTGAATAAGAATTGCATTTAGAGTTCTTAAACTGTTATATTTAAAAAAAAAAAAAGAAAAAAAGAAAAAAAAGATGAGAGATTTTAATCAGAAACAACTCTCCTCCTCACGGAGAGGATGATGAATGCATATGTTGTGAAAGTGATTGGGTAGATATAGAAAACAGATCCCTACTAAGGGTGTCTGGTAAGCAGATCAGCAGCTTGCGCTCTTACCTGTGTTGGTTGTAGACACGTTTTTGGCAAAAAAAGAGGGCACAGTGTAGTACTGTAATGATTGATAGGATAGATCTGAATGAGTAGAATAACTGGGAAAGTACACATCACTGCTAAGTAAAAGCACTCATCAGTGGAGTAGATTATATAAAACAGGAAAGTTAGACTGGTTTGCAGTTTAAACATTCTTTTGGTTTTCTCTATGTGACACTTGGTTTGATCTAATAGTTTATTTGGACTTGCAGATGCTATGTGCAGAAAATGATAAAGCCTTTGTTTTTTTGGATCATTTCTGTAAAATGGAGTTGAATGATTTGGGCTGGGATAGTGTAGGACTTGATTCATTGTAATTTAATGCAGTTGAAATGTGGAGAGAAAAGACCTATGTAGGTACAGAACAATTGTGTAAAATAACCCACTTGTTTACAGCACAGTTTGTAAAATTAATCGATTTCCATCTCACTTCTAAACAATTTATTTTACAAAAGAGACGCAGGCTACTGCACAGATAATCTAATCTTCCTGACATCTATCTTGCTCTTCTTAGGTACCTCTCACCTTGTAAGTTTTCTACAGAATTCCAAGAGTCTATGAACTACTAGTTAAAAACTTCATGCATAACACTGTTGTTGCAGTGTAACTTTGAAAGGTCTGCATTAATTGTTCTTTAAGCTATCCTAGGAATACCTTAAAAAAAAAAAAAAAAAAATACATAGGGAAAAGAAGAAAAAATGTCTCTATGTTTCTAATAAGTGTTTTTGTTTAATTAACTAGGCAATAAGGAATTTCTTTCATTCCTGTGCTGGCTGGTGTGTTGTCACCTTCATTCTAGGAGTCTGTGACCGACACAATGACAACATAATGTTGACAAATGCTGGACACATGTTTCATATTGATTTTGGAAGATTTTTAGGTCACGCACAAACATTTGGAAGTATAAGAAGGTTAGTATGTACAGTAATACATATAATAAACAGACAGTAAAAAGATGTTCTGAGTACCCATTAAAAAAAGTACAAATAAGATCATTCTTTTTTCTTTCAATTTTTCACAAAACATCCAAAAAATATAGGTTTGACTGGAAAGGTTGTTAAAATGAAATGTTGGAGTTCCACTTTCAGTTTTAAACACAAATTAGCAAAAAGCCCTAAATCCTTGTCTGATCAGAAATTTGAATTAGATTAACTTGGGTAGTGAACAGAATAGTAGACTGGCCTATGTCAAAAAGATTCTGTTTTCCATTGTTTCTTTAGCAATGTTTCTATAATGAATGCCAAACCATATGTGTGTCTAATTGACAACTCCTTTTCCATATTGAGAGAATAACCCAAATTTTCCAATTAGACATGAAAAGTGATTGCATTATGCCTCTGTAGGTGAAACTGCAATCTTTTCATCATCTTTCAAAGATTCTGAAGGTCAGGTTCTATTTTGCAATTATCTTGTTTTACTTAGACAAGACTGTGACTGTTCTTTTTGTATCTATCTCTGATGCCTATATGATGATAAGTATAAACAAAAGAGCGTGATCATGTATTCTAGTTCCTGCTGTGGACATGCTATAGGGGGATTAATAAAATAATAAATAATATTTTTTAAAAATAGGCTGGATCATTCTAGTGTGTACGGTACATGAAGAAACTGTTAAATAGGAAATGGATGAATGATACTTAATAATGACAAGATATATGCGGAGAATTACTTTTCTCCATGTTTCTTAATAGTTTCCAGAACTAGTACTTGAATCAATAGTTTCAGTTAATCTTTCTTTTGTTTTCTTTGTTTTCTTGCTATTTTTTTTAAGCTTGCCTTTGACTATTTTACACTACCTCTGTGTGTGAGACAGAAATTACTGTGGGAATATTGATATGAGGGAAGCTGATGAGGCTAATAAATACTCCCCGAACTAGACAGTCAAAAGATTTAGCTGCAGTGCTCAGAATTATCATCAGTAATTCAAGATATGTTCTTTTAATTCTACTTACTTGCTAGAGAAATAATAATACAGAACAGAGCTATAAAAAAAAAGATACTTGGGCACACTCAGTTAAATGTTGCCTCCCTCACTCAAGGAAACCTTCTTTTAGAGCATAATAGAAATTTTCCTCAGTAGTATTTTCCCATGAGCAAGGAATTATTTAGTGGGACTGAAAGTCAGGACCAACAAAGTATAAGCAGATACAAAGCAATCAAATTTAAGCATAAATTATGTAATAGCAATACAATAATAAAAGTAGATTTTTATTTTAGTGTTTTACAATTCAGTCTTAATACACTGTGTAAATAAGACTATAAATATGACTTATATTGTAGTAACATCCATAAACAGTAGCCTTTTTTTTTTTCCTGTTTCTCTATGCAGTATATTACTTTTATGCCATAAAATAAAATGATAATTGGCATTTTAGGACCTCTACTTAATTCCCTCATGATTCCTCAGCAAAACAAATACTCATACTTTCTTTAGGTTGTGAACATAATGGGTCTTCCCTAAACCTGCATGCAGCTGAGTAAGTATGAGATGAATGACTATGTTTCTCATGAGCTGAATGCAGCTTCAAGAAATGAAACATATTATACGTAACACAGAAACATGCATATGACATTTCTATTTCCCATAAAATTCAGGCTCACTCAGTTTAAAATGCTCAGTGCTGTTTCTATCCATCCAAGGCAAATCCTGAGGTAGTTTTGGGCTCTACTTTTAACACTTCTCTGTATTAAATTTTTATTAGAATTCTTTGCACTATCAAATGATTTTATGATCCTAAAATAATATTGATAGAACAGTAACTAAGTAATTTCAGATATTTGGGATTATTTGAGTTGACCCTTGGGTTTTTTTGTTTCTTTTTATAAAGTAGATGCTATGTACATACTTGTAAAGTTCTGCAGGTAGCTTTAAAGAATCAAGTGTCAAATGCAAATCCCTAAAAAAAATAAATAAAAACAATAACAAAAAGCTATGCAAATGAATACATTTGTGTAGCTTACTATAATGATAGAAAATGGACTCTCCTTTCTAAATTTAGGAAGATATCTTTCTTGCAAAAGTTATCCAGTCTGTTTTCAGTGAGTTTTTTTTGACAGTAACAAAATCTTATTTCTCATAAACATTCCTGAGAATAGGTCTTCTCCAGCATTCCTAACATGGAGCATTAACTCTGACATAAATAAAGGTATACACAGTAGCTTTGAGAATCCCACACTCTCATGCATGGGCTGTGGTTCATTCTATGAAATCCAATGTGAGTCTTCAGAGTATCCTTTGGAGATTATATAATTCATGCAGTCATGCTCATTTTTGCATTCATGATTGCATAACATCCTTGCAAGTGTTTAGTGAATTTTTCAATTTCTTCCCCTCATTATTAAAAGGTGCCCAATAAACCTGCCCAGTTTTGAGTCCAAGGCAGAAGACAGTGGTTCAGCACTTACTGTTTTCAGAGGGAAGACTAATCAGGATTATTTTGTCTTTTCTAGTTCCCTGTACCATCCCAGAGACAAATATCTTAAGTAGTAATAACAACCTATTTTTACATGGGTCAGGGAGCTAATATTTTGCAAGAGCACTGAAGGGAGGCATATCTAACCGAAAGCATCATGAGAGAGCTTGGCAGAGGAGCTATTCCCAAATTCCCACCAGGAAACTCATTTTGAAAATGAGACTTCATTTATTTAATTTTTAAATCATACTAAACAACACATTTTGTTAGTGCTAATAAAATTCCACTTCTTTCATTTTCTAATCCAGCCACTGCATTTGACCCTATATTACCCTAAAGTACTGAATTGTTCAGATTCACTTTAAACTGCATGAAGAAACTTCAATAATTTAGTTTAACTGTCCTGTTCTTTCATTACTGGCTATTCCATGGCTATCACCTTCTAAGACCCACTCTGAGTGAAACAGGTGTACTATTATCCAGTTAATCATATGGAAGTAAGGCAGTCATCAAATGGCATGGAAAAAGGTGCCAGGCTCATGGCTGTACTTGCTATGCTTTCTTTGATTTAGTTTTTTTCTTTTTAGTGCTGGCCACTTTTTTTTTTTTTTTTTTAACATTTTTTAACATTTTTTAATTGATGATATTTTAATTGGTAAGATATTTATTTGAATTCTGTAATAACTGACCTAGTCCAATCTTTACCAGTCTCATCCTTTCCCCTACCAGTCATTTCCAGAACTACTATATTTTTTTTTGTCAATGATACGTAGTGTGAAAGCTGATGGCAAGATAATAGTACAGCTCATGCTTTATGCATGCTATATTCACATTGTGATAACTTGTGTCTGGTTGTTGTTTTTATTTCAAATAACCAATCACAGATCTTTGTTTTCCCTGATCTGAATCACAGAGACACTTATCTTTTTGCCAAACTAATCCTTCATGTTGGCAGGGTTTTCCCAGAAGTTACATCTGCTAAGTTGGTTTTCTTCTGCAAAGTTAATTACTGGAGGCAGTCTAACTATTCCACTGGGTTTTTTGAAGGAAGTTTCAAAAATATGGGAAAATGATGTTTCCCACACTTCTTACATCACTAAATTTTCTATACCAAAAAGCACTTAAGAAAGTCTGAGCATAAAGAAAATTATCTCATCTTATTTAATAAGTAACACGTTTCATTTTTAGTATTAATAAAATTGATTTTAGATTTTGTGGAATAGTTTATTTGAAGAAATGCATTTTTTAAGTAATTTCTTTCTAAAATGTCAAAGTTGGAATCTATACAGAGGAAAAACAAACTAAAAAACCTACAGCTGTATCTCCATGATTACTTTTTCTACTTTTAGGAAAATAATGGAAAAAGGAAGATAAGTATTTGAAATATATATATTTAATTATATATAAATTATTATTTATATAATAAATTTTGTTATATATTATATATTTATATACACACATATATAAATGTGTGTATATATATGTATATATATACTTATACATATAAGTATATTTAAACGTTACTCCTCAAAGGAAAAGCCTTGAATGTGAAAATAAAAGTTGAAAAAAAAACTGATTAATATTCAAAGTCTTCCTTTTGGCTGGCCTGTTTTGCTTGCTAAAAATAAATAAATAAATAATCATTATAAATGTTTGAGTGTGCCTGCTTAATATTTTATTTTCTGCACATTATATTTATTTTTCCTGTATGATCAATCTGGAGTTAGTAGTTTATGTGAAGTATAAAAGGCAGTATCCACTTTCAGCACTTCCTCTATGTTACCCTTCAAAAATCTCTGAGAGAAATCCTGGAAAGATTTAATTTCACTTTCATGACATAAAGCATTAGTATTCCCAGTGGTCTTAATAAGATTATACTGGTGTTTAAAGTTAGTCATACACATAAGTCTTTGCATAAAGACCAAATGGTGAAATATGCATGAAAGACATAAAGGTGAAGTGGTATCACCTGAAAGGGTGATAGAGGCCTGAAAAGGCCTAAAGAGGCTTTAATTTATGAGAAGTTCACTTCTGAAGTTAAGCACCTCTAATTGCCGTAAGTTAAACACCAACAGCACAAATCAAGACCGAACAGTACAATTTGCAGTCCTGAGGTTTGGATGCATTGCTGTTCTCTTTGTCTGCTTTGAACAGTGGCATTTATTGTTGCTGTTTTGCTGCTTTCTCTAATTGTCAGTCCTGAATAGTGTGTGTTTATTTTCAATAATAGCCTCTGTGGAGAGCATTCAGTTAAACCTTTATGAGTAAATTATATTCCCTGTCCACTTGGTATTCTCGATTCAATTTGTTATCTTTTTCAAAGTGCCAAGACTTTGAAAAGACTTTTAGGAGGACATGTTTGTTTGTTTTTCCCATGCCGTCCCTGTACTGATTTGACCCTGTCCAGTTCTGATCATCTGAGTGCACTGTTCTGCTCCATCGAGTTCCCTGGAACCCAGTCCCATTTGTCATTACTCACAGGGTCCATCCTGGCTTTTCATTCTGCTGAGTCACAGCATTAGGTACTATCCAGTCTTTAGGAATAGCTGCTTTCCTGAAGGAGCTATCATGTATTCTTGGCAACAGTTATTTTGGCTAGATAAACTATTTGATGCCTTTAGAACCACCAGTGGAATTCCTTTTACTTTCAAGATTTATCACAGAAGTTATTTCAGTGACTCTCTATCACCTTCCCATTTTAGAGATTTCATTCTCCCCTTCCTCCTATTTTTTTCTCAGCTACTATGTTAATTTCTTTAAATCATGACTCCAAACAGAAAGTTTAACAATTAAACAGAAATAAAAGAAAAAAAGACATGATGTTCACTTTGATTATATGATTTTATTTGTTATTCTTTCTGAAGTATAACTGTTCACAGAGGCATTTTCTCTTTCTTCCTCTCTCAGAAACATTTTATTGTAGCATCTGTTTCTCCAAAAGCATTTTACATACCTATTTATATTCAGGGAGAGTTGCTTTCACACACAGTCTGTGTATATCAAGCACTTTTAAATTAATCTCTGTAGCTTGGTCGTGGTATCTATTTCTGCTTGTTCTGCATATTACCTCTTTGTCCTTCATCCTTAAGTGGAAAGCATACTGACATATTTAATTCATGTAGGATTTCATCCCCTGCTCAAAGAAATTTCAGCTTCTTCATCACTGATTTATTCTTCTGTTTTTGGAATACAAAACTCCATCAGACATCTACTACTATCTTTCCCAAATAGTCATCCCATACAGAAAAGACCTGTTAGCTGATTAATTAGTCAGTGTGAGATATAAACGCACTTGTTTTAAGGCATCTTTGAGGTCTTGAGATTTGAAATCCCATCCCTACTCCCATCATTTTTGTTTTTTTCACTGATGAGAAACAGTCAGAACACAAAAAGTAGTTGGGCAGCAATCTCCATTAGCCAGAGGAATTGTTACAATCTCCTTGTGAATTAACTCTCAACTATCCATATGGTTAGTAATAAATTCCTAACAAATCTGGAAAATGTGATAGTCATAGAAAATGATATGAAGGCATCAGAAAAGCTGAACTAAACATTTTCCAATACTGGTACTGAATGTAAAGTAAATAGAGAACTTAAATATACCTTGTTATGCAGTCTGGTTGCTAGTGACTTGGAGTACAAGCTGCTTCATATGTGCCTCTCAAAATATGTGCCCTGGCTTGAAGCCCCAGAATGTGTCTGGACACAGTAGTCCTGGACACAGTAGTGCTTTTAAATTAGTCAGTAAGAGATGAAGGGTTTCAGCCAGGACATGTATGTTCTTTGAATACATCTTGTAGGGAGAATCTATTTTGGGATTCTTCCAAAGTATGTGACTGTACAAGACTGAAATTCTGATGTGCATGAATAAATTCTGTGGTCAAATTTCAGAATAACTAGTAATCACAGTGGAGACTAGGAAAATGCAGTCAGTGTGAAAACCAGCAACAGATGACCCAGACTAGTTTCTGCTTTCCCATCATGAGTCTTTTGCCAGTTTTCTTGTTACAAGGTAAGGTTCTAAATAAGTCCCTGGTGGCGATACACGCAGCAAATGTTAGGTCTACATTGAGAACTGTGACCATGTCTAACCTTAGCTGTCTGTATTTGTCTTACCTATACTGTAACTTTGCATAGTAATCCTATGGGAACAGATGTACTCAAATTTCCATTTCAGTAACTTCACTTGGCCCACTGTGAAAGACATTTCAGTTGAGTGACATTCTTTGCACTTTGGACAGGCATAGGGGCACAGTTACCATGTCTCAGATTATATGGGGAAAATGGATGTTAACAGAATGATAAATCAGAGCCCTTACCTTAAGCAAGGATTACAGCTTGTTTTCTACCACATCGGTTAAGTATGATTTAATCTCCATGTAACCAATTCAATTACTTATGGGCACAGATAAATCTTCTAGAATAGGCCAGTTCAACGTGCAAAATCTTATAATTACTACTGATCAAAACTGTAGGTATGTATAATATAGTGATTTTACTGGAAAGCTTGCATCTAGATTCTAATAATCAAAAATAAATATAATAGCAAAGTTGATATTAAGAAGAAGAAATGCAATGAATAAATAAGGTCATAGGGTCCTCAGTTGCCTAAGAATTGTAGGAGATTCCTTCCACATCAATATTTATTCCTCTAAAAATAGATCATATCATATTGTATCACAAAGAGATGAGTGAAACTATACTCAGAAGGGAGGTTACAAATTTGCAAGTAGAACTTTTAATCCAGTAAATATCTTGGACAGTAGTAGAAATGGCAGAAAATAGAGTTAAAACTTTCTTGTCAGTTATAGATTTCTAGTCATTTGGTTGAAGAATGGTAAAAAATATTATATAGATGTAGTTTACCTGAACTATGAATGCTTTGACACTGAATTCAGTCCTGTTTACCTATGGTCTTATCCAGCTGAATCCTGAAAACCTCCCAGGACAATCTCTCTGGTCATCCTGTTCCACTATTTAATTATCCTCATAATGAAGAGTTCTTTCTTTCCATTATGGTCAGTCAGAACCTCAGCTGTTTCAATTTTAGACCTTTGTCCCTTATTCTTGCCTGGCTCCATTATTTTCCTAGTCTCCTATAGACATTTAAATATTGCTGTTTGGTCTCCTGAAAGCCTTCTCTTTCCATAGACAAACAAGCTTACTTCCATCAGCCTGATCATTATTTTACTACTGACGTATCAGTTGTTTTTCTTTCCCTTCATGTTCACTGTCAGTTTTAATTCTAGTTGAGCTTTGGTTTTCCTAACACCATTTCTGCATGCCCAGGTAGAGTTTATGTATTTTGTTCCTTGCTTCCACTTCCTATATCTTTTTGCCTTGAAGCTTAGTCATGAGTTCCCTGTTGAGCCAAGTGAGTCTCTGTCTGTTTGTTACTGGAAATATAAGCTATAAAAAACTAAATTCAGGGTAAAACTTTCAGTAAAAAAATGCATTGTTTTATTGATTTGTGGTGATTTTTGTCGTTTTTGCTTTTTGTGTGTGTGTGTGTGGTGGTGATGTGGGGTTTTTGTTTGTTTGTTTGTTTGAGGGTACAAGGTGTAGAACTGTTTAAAACTTGCTAATTCACTTTTCTGTTCCATGCTAAAGCACTGTGATTATTTTGGCAATTAAAATTTAGACTGTTTTTTTTTGTTTAGACGTGGATGTTATAATTCAGTTTTTGATGATCAGAGAAATAAAGTATCAGCAAGAGGTGTTTTTTTTTACTCTTTTCAGAAGCAGACACCTATCTGTGGAACAGTTTGCAATATTTCTTCAGTAAAATAAACAGAAACTAGATGTTTTCTAAACAAATCTGAACATAGATTTCCAATAGAAGCCAATGATACTATGATAACAACTATAACTGAAGTCAATGGGAGAACTGCTGTCATGCCCAGCAACCAAAGCGTTTATGTTTTATTAAAAGTGCAGAACTGCTTTACCAATAATTTGGGGAAACTGTCTGCCTGTGTTTCATTGTCAAGATGGGAGGATACACCAAGTAACATACCACAGTACACCACAGTACACCAAGTAATGTGCCACCTACTGCATCCAGGCCTGTACTGGGACAAGAAAGACACAGAGCTCTTAGAAGGAGTGCAGGGGAGGATAACTATGATGATCAGAGGGCAGGAGCACCTCTTCTATGAGGAAAGGTTCAGGGAACTGGGATTGTTTATCCTGGAGAAGAAAACACTCTGGGGAGACCTCATTGTGGCCTTTCAGTACTTGAAGGGAGCGTATCAACAAGAGCGGCAGCGGCTGTTAATAACGGTGGACAGTGATTGGACAAGGGGGACTGGTTTTAAACTGAGACAGGGGAGGTTAGGTTAGATATTAGGAGGAGATTTTTCACACAGCGAGTGGTGACGCACTGGAACAGGTTGCTCAAGGAGGTTGTGGATGCCCCATCCCTGGAGGCATTCAAGGCCAGGTTGGATGTGGCTGTGGACAGCCTGGTCTGGTGGCTGGCAACCCTGCTTGTGGTAAGGGTGTTGGAACTACATGATCATTGTATTCCTTTTCAACCCTGGTCATTCTATGATTCTATTATTCTATAGAGTTTATGAGGTGATTGACATCTTGCAGTATTTTCTTTATCAACTAGTATGCTGTGATAGAGAGTAAGATTGTTGACCTGTATAAGATCTTCTGACCATGCTGAAAGTTAGTTAGCAGTGATACATAGTTTTTCAGAAATGTATCTAAGAGATACACAAGGTTAAATAAGAATTGATGATAGAATATTGAATTATAAAGCATGAAATATGAAGTAATCATATTGTTTCACGTGACACTGGTAAATCTGGAATACTTTCAACATTTTACTTTCAAAAAGATATGGTCCAATTACAAGGAGTCCAGACAAAGTTAATTAAAATTACCAGACAACTGGAAAACAAAACATATGAGAAAAGACTGAAACAATTCTCTACAGAAGATTGAAGACAGACATAATAAAAATCTGTGAATACATTAGAGGCTGCTGTTAAGATGACAAGTACTTCATGTTCCCTTAGAAAAGAGCAAGAATTAATGGAATTAAAGTGCAGCAAGGTTATACTAGACATTAAGAAAAAAGTTCCTTGAGGGAGATACTGGAATGGAAATCTGATAGGGAGATTGTAGAAGAACTCTGTTTTTGAGAATAAGATAAACAAGCATCTCAGAAGCTTGTTTATGGTTGATCTTGTCCTGGTAAGCAGGAAGATCAAGTATCTCATATGGTCACCCTTCTAGGCATATTTTTTATGACTCTGTATGCTTGCTGAAGCTAACTGAAGATAAATTGTACCATGCAGTTGTTTACTTTTTCATTCTGTAATATATACAAGGGACAATTTTTGCTCCTGTTTATTCCATGTTTACAAATATATATATACATGTATGTAAGTATACAACTACTGTGATTAAGTATCTTCATTTAGCTTAGAGAAATAAGAAGTCTTATTCATTGTGTGTGTATTTTCTTCCATAAGTTTTCAGCTTTTGCTGCACAGCAGAAGATGTCAGCATTCAAACATTCCCTAAAAACTCCTATTTTAATGTATACATCAAAATTCCACATAGTTGTGCTGAATACTATAAATCACTCTTGATTCAGCCTATGAAGTTTTAAAGTAGACAGGGAATATATGTGGTATGTGCTACTGAGCAGCTGATTTTTAAACTGTTAAACAGTTCTGGATGTTTTATCACTTTCTGTAGTCTATGTGATGACAATGTGAACTACATCTAAAAAACTCATCTGTTTTGTTCTAATTGTTTTACTGTGATTTAAACAACGATAACAACACTACTAGTAAGTTTGGATTGGATTGGGACATAGCTCATTTCTTGTTGATTATCTAATATATTTTTGCTACTTAATATTAAATGAAGTCAGTGTATCTTTTTAAAATGTCATACACCATAAGATTCATAGTAGGGAAGGCTGAAGCCATTGTTTATCTTATGAGCTTAGTTAATTGGGTAACATCTACTGTTTCGTAACAAATCCTGATGATCTTGCTGATCTTCTAAGAATACAACATATTTCTAGCCTACAGTGAAGTCACAGTAAGTTTTCCCATCACCCCAAACTAAGTTTGTTTTTTCAAAGTGATCTTGAGGTTTCCCTTCTTTCCTCTCTCTCATAACATATTATCCAAACATTTTTCATCTCCAGAGGAACCATAAAGCACATTCCCATCAAAATCTTAAATCTCTGAAAGTAGTACTGAAGGGAAAAAAAACACAACAATCAACTAAAACATAAAACTAGCCTTACTTTTCCCTGAATGACTTGAGTAAACTCTTTAGTCATACCTATAGTAAATTAAAACTCTTTAATGTCTAGACCTGCACTCTGGCTCTGTTATATATTGAGATGTTGCCTCTTTTGACTGATTTATTATGTAAAACCAAAGGGCTCATTAATCTTTTCTAGGTCTTTAGTGGAGGGAGGGGGAGAAAAGAAAGAAAGATATGATTGATTAAATCATCGTGGAGATATTATACACTGTACATCTGTAGTATACCTCAAGTCATACTAATTCTCTCTTGAAGACCTTTTTTTTTCTTTTTTTCTTTTTAATTTGAAATGTAAGCCATTTCATTAACTTCATGGAAATACAAATTTGTAATAGATTCATATTTTGGGCCAAAGCGTTATTGTCCCATTGACTGTAGTATGGAGTCATTAGTCTGAGCATCCTATGGATGTAAGGTATTATAAGGCTTAGCTGTGATCTTGAGTATGTTTTGGGGAATAAAGTATTTCATGCTTAGATTTTTCAGGTAATTTCATATAAACAAATGATGTAGTAGCTATATGTCCAAATGAGTGATGAATGTCATGGTTATTATTACCAAACTTTTGGTTATTTGCAAATCTTCTCTGTAAATGTCACCTGCAATACCATCTAAGCTGTAAACCATAGAGAAGGATGTTAGTTAGAGATGGATTAAACATAGAAACACAGACTGTACACCTCGATGAGGTTCATCTGCATGTTTATCCGTTTATAAATTAGACTACTCATGTAAAACCAGGGCAGCCATTGCTTTTTTCTTATGGAAGGTAAAGCAGCCTCTATTGTTTGCTGATGCAAATTTTGCTATGCAAAATGGATAGTGACTTGCACTTGACTGCAATTTTTCTGGAGTAATTTTAGAGTACTCCTTTCATAATGTTGTATTCCAAAGGAGTCTGTGAAAATAGCAAACATTTTGCCTCTTTATACAGACATTCAGGCTGTTGATTGTATTTTCATAATCCTTAATGTTCAGTGAGTAAGCATCTCTTCCCACTGCAACTTTGCTTTTAAATATTATCATGAAAAATGACTCTTTTGTTCCTTCTAGTGGATCTTGTCTCCAATATTAAACTGTTTTTATAGTTTTTCTTTCAATTGCAAAGTGCTGCCTGTTTGAGCAGACAACTTACTTAGAGACATGCAGAGAACTTCAGTGACTGACTTATTGCAGGGGTTACATTATGGGAGAAGCTCTTATATCAGAAGACCCTGAGCAAAATCAGGCTTAAATACTCTGATATGGAAAGCAAATCTCTGTATCATATTTTACAGGTTAATATAGGAGGACAAGACTTAGAAACAAATGTCTTAATACTAAAGAAATTAATCATGTTGTAAAACTGCTTAAAATTATCTCACAAGTAAAATTAATCTGTAAATAATATAAATGCTAACATATCAGTTATATGTTCAAATAGATCTTTTAGCAGTAATGCAAAGGAAACTGAATAATGTTGCAGTCATTGCATTATTGGGAAGTTGGCCTGCAGCCCAGCCCAACAATGTTAAAGACTATATTTCTTCCAGTCAAGTAATTTCTGCTTGCACTGTCTTGTTTTCAGCTTGAGTAGGTTAATTCGGGATACTTGGACTCTCAGAAAAGACTATGACTTCATAGTGGAATTGTGTCTCTTGATGCAGTTGGACAGCAAAAATCAAATATGAATTCTGAAGACAGTTATTGAGCGTTTAGAGCTCCCAAATCCAAACCAAAGAAAGAGTCTTGATTTGGGATATTTTAGCTCAAAGGTTATAAATAAGAAACTGAGATTTGTTTTCAAAACATCTGGGAAAATGTGGGGTTCTGGGAAAATCACGCTCTCTGAGATCAGTAATAGAATAAGTTTTGTAATTCTTTGAGAGCTACAGAATAAACCCACACAAAACTGTCTTAGTGAGTATAACTGTCGCACTATAAAATCACCTCTTACAATATACAAAAAAAATGTGGACACATAAGAATGAAAATAGTGGATCTTCATGTTTCTTAATACTAATAGTAGTACTAGTACTAATGAACTGGAGTAATATCTCAAATGATAAGCTAGAGAGCTTTGTGATGGAAAACAATTTTAGGAGGTCTGTTTTCAAAGTTGGCTTATATGTAAACAACCAAAAAAAAAAATCCAGAAAGAAGGTCACCTGAGCATTTCTTTTAACAAACCCTTCCAGATGCAGACTAGAATCTCATGGCATCTGAACTATCTACAGTAATACAATATAAACATTTTTGTAGGAAAATGAGGAAATCTCCTATGAAAGATTCTTTGTCTCTGTTAGAAATGAACCATTAAGCAGAGTAGACTCAGCTCACATTTTAGCAAGAAACAAACATTTTGAACTCTGTTTCTGTATTCAAATACCCAGTGTTTCCTTAACTCAAGTTTATTTTGATTTAAGGACAAGCTCATTGCATATATTTCCTTGGGATATAGACCTTTAATCTGTTTTCATACATCTATATACGTAGTTATGGTGAGCAAATCACTGTGGTAGTTTTATCTGTGCTAGTTCGCAGTATATCATTCCTTTCTGAAACTATAAAATGATAGGATTGTTAGCAGAAACCTGGCTAATAGGCTTTTTACTTCAATAGTATGCTATAGTCACAAACATTGCTAGTGATAAGAAAAAAGGCAAGACACATTTTCAGATTCAGCACCTCATTTACTCTAGGGTGAATATAGAGTAAGTGTACAGGAAACAAGAGAATGTATTTGAGTTTGTTCTGCTGTAACTCAAGTCAGAAACATCCCTTCAGAATGGTGTGTATTTAAAGATAGCATCATATGTTATATATTTTTGTTGGATTTGGATTGTGGCTTTGTATCTTTTTTTAAAAATGCACTTCTTGCCGAGAAGGGAGTTGATATTTATATCCCATCCTGTTTGAGAACAACCTTTAAGAATTTCAACACTTGGAGAGAACCTGTTTCCAGATTCGCTTTCAGGAAGTAGTCAAGAAATTGAAGCAGTGAGATTTAAAAGCATGTGAATAAATGAATAAATAAATATACATATATAAAGCCTAAGGAAAAATAAGCATGCCCCAAACTTTTAAGTTGTTGTCTTTCTTACTAGCAAGCTCTTGCTGCGTGACCTGTCTCTGCCCTAATTAGTCAGGGATACCAAGCAGAGAAATAGACCTGTCTACACCTGAGGAAAGAAGAGTGAAAAACAAATGTGAATAAAGAGTTACAATATTAACTGCCTTGCATAATTTGCTGTTTCAAGTGAAATTTCTTTTGTAATTGTTCTCTTTTCAAGGGACCGAGCTCCCTTCATCTTCACATCAGAGATGGAGTATTTCATCACAGAAGGTGGAAAAAACCCACAGCGTTTTCAAGAGTTTGTGGAGCTTTGTT
This sequence comes from Coturnix japonica, assembly GCF_054131305.1. Lineage (NCBI taxonomy): Eukaryota > Metazoa > Chordata > Aves > Galliformes > Phasianidae > Coturnix > Coturnix japonica. The sequence continues at coordinate 63,834,895 of NC_140663.1, read as the reverse complement.
GTCGAGCATATAATATAGTCAGGAAACACAGCCAGTTACTCTTAAACCTGCTGGAGATGGTAAGAAGTTTGAGGATGAAACCAAAAATCAATTTCCTCTAGTGTCTTCTTCCCTTTTAATATTTCTCTGCTGCCTCCTGTAGCACTGTGGGCTGAAGCAGTATCAGCTGCTCTCACAAAATGTTAGTGCTGGCATTTCCTAAGCAAAGAAACTACATGATTTCGTGTGCTGATTTCTGAGTTAAGAAAAGCTAAGCTGCCTGGCTCCCCCTCCTCCTCCTCCTCTCCTTCTTTTAATGCATTCTTTTTTACAAAATAGCAGAAAACTATGAAAGAACCTGGGTGCAGGTTTGAGATTCAGAAATATCACTGTGTTGGGTTTTTGTTTGTTTCTTTGGTTTTTTAGGTTTTCAAGCAGTTGTTTACTAATCTTGTTCATTGTTACAGTGAGACAAAGTGCAGCAAATATTTTACTAACTGGCTGATGTAAGAATATATAGCAGTACTGAAGCTAACAGTGATGCCACTGGAAGGATTTTATGCACAGTTCCATACGCCCTTCTCAGGATGTCAGACAGAAAAGAAAGAGAATGACCCATTCTAAAACAGATATTAAAATCTTTTTATATAGTTCTTTAAGATCTTTGGGTTGTTTGTTTGTTTGTTTTTTTCCTTAAGTATTCATACTGATTCATGTGCTGAATCAGATTCCATAACTTCTTTATGTTGCTATTTACTTGTGTATGAAAGTTTAATCATTTTCCCCTCTTGCAGGTTGAATTAAAATATTGAATTAATTAATATTTGTTTAGATGCTTACTAAGAATATTAATCCAAAAGTTATGACCAGGATCTAATGCAAAACCTAGGTAACTGGCTTTTGCATGAAGAATTCTATTCAAGGTTATAAATGGAATCCTTGATGAGGCTAGAGCATAACCGACATTTTGCTCTGTTAACACAGTTCTATCATCTCCAGTTTCTGCAACAGAGCAGGGAGAAACAGCAGGAATTTCATAATTGCTCTGCTTTGTTCATGGACTCTCACGTAGAGGTACAATGAGTGATTGCCCTCTACAGAATAGGAGAGACTGCCCCAAAACACTTAACCCTCCTTCCCAACCCTATTAGCTGCAAGCACTGCAGAAAGCAGTTCTAGGAAATACTGCTTAGATTAGGGTGAAAAAATCTCAGAAAAACTCAGGAGCACCAATTCACTCTCATCTGCAGCAGTTTGCATTTCTGGACAAATTGTCTAAAACTGCAGTCTGCAAATACAGCTACATGATCTGCCCATCTCCTGGTCCTCAGTGCAGTCAGTCACTTCTGCAATCTGCAGAGATGCTGCTGTTAGATTACTCTGGGATAATAGAAAGAAAATGTTCCCAGCAGGAGCTCTGAAATGACTAGCTAACTTTTTCTGAAGAAAACTTAGGTTTCTCTGTATTCAGGGCATGTTGCATCTTATTCCGTTTCTCCTGATCTTTGAGGAGAAGTAATAGTCATAGAATCAGATTCATAGAATCATAGAATTGTTTGAGGTGGAAGGAACCTTTAAAAGTCATTTTTCCAACCCACCTGCAGTCTGCAAGTACTTCCATAGCTAGATCAGGTTGTTCAGAGCTCCAAGGACAGGCCATCAGCATGTCTGGGCAACCTGTTTCAGAGCCTCACCACCCTTATCATAAAAAACCTTTTCCTTATACTTAGTCTAAATCTCCCCTGTTTTAGTTTGAAATCATTTCCCCTTGTCCTCTCACAACAGACCCTGATAGAGGGTTTGTCCCTTCTTTCTTATTGCCCCACTTTAGATACTTGAAAGGCCTCTATAGACTCCCCAGAGCCTTATCCAGGCTGAACAGCCCCAGCTCTCTCAGTCTGTCCTCACAGGGGGGAATCATTTTTGTGGCCCTCCTCTGGATCTCTCCTATACTGAGGACTCCATGTTTGGATGCAGTACTCCAGGTGAGGTTTCACCAGTGCAGAGCAGAAAGGCAGAATAACCTCCCTTGCACTGCTAGCCACACTTCTTTTCATAGGGACCATAGAATCATAGAATGACCTGGGTTGAAAAGGACCATAATGTTCATGTAGTTTCAACCCCCTTGCCACAAGCAGGGTTTCCAACCACTAGACCAGGCTGTGCAGAGCCACATCCAACCTGGACTTGAATGCCTCCAGGGATAGAGCATCCACAACCTTGGTGAGCAACCTGTTCCGGTGTGACATCACCCTTGGTGTGAAAAACTTCCTCCTAATATCTAACCTAAACCTCCCCTGTCTCAGTTTAAAACCATTCCCCCTTGTCATATCACTACCCACCCTTATAAACAGCCACTGCCTCTCCTCTTTATATGCTTCCTTCAAGTATTGGAAGGCCACAATGAGGTTTCCCCAGAGCCTTTTTTTCTCCAAGCTAAACAAACCCATTTCCCTCAACCTTTCCTTGTAGAAGAGGTGCTCCCGCTCTCTGATCATCTGACTATTATTATTTATTTATTAATTTATTTATTAATCTGGCTTAGGATATGGTTGACTTTCTGGGCTGCAAGAATACATTTCTGGTTCATATCCACTAGTGTCCCCAAGTCCCTTTTAGCAGAGCTGTGCTCTACCCTTACATCCCCCGGCTGATACTTATACTGGGTGTTACCATGACCCAGGTGCAAGACAGTGCACTTAGCTTTGTTGTAACTTATGAGGTTCTCCTGAGCCCACTGTTCAAGCTGGTCTAGGTCTCTCTGGATGGCATCTCATCTCTTGTGCATGTTGCCTGCACCACACAGCTTGGTGTCATCCACAGACTTGCGGAGGGTGCACTCAATCCCACTTAGATGTAGTTGATTAAGATATTAAACAGCACCTGTTCCAAGACAGAGGAATATCACTCACCATTGATCTCCATCCTGTTGCAATTACAGGCATTGCAGGCATGTGCATGTCTGCAGGGCTGTGATGTCATTAGCATTACTAAGACAGTGAGCTGACTCTCTCAGCTGGAATGTAGGAAAAGGCAGGCAAGAGAAGGAGAGAAGGCATTGCCCTCTACATCAGTGACCAGCCAGAGTCCATGGAGCTCCACCTGGGTATGGATAAGGAGCTGAAAGAGAGCTAGTGGGTTAAATGGAAGGCAGGGGAAGGACACGTTGTAGTGGGGGGTCTGCTACAGGCCACCTGATCAGGAAGACCAAGTGGATGCAGACCTTCTATAAACAGATAGGAGCAGCTTTGTGTTTACAAAACATTGTTCTCATGGGGGACTTCAGCCAGCCTGATATCTGTTGTAAGGACAACACAGCAAGGCACCAGCAATCGAAGATATTCCTCAAATGCTCTGATAATAACTTCCAACTTGTATCAGAACCCATGAGAAAAGATGCTGTGCTGAACCTTGTCTTCACCAACAAGAGGTGACTGGTGAGTAATGTGAAGCTCGAGAACAGCTTTGGCTGCAGTGATCACAAAATGGTGGAGTTCAAAATCTTCAGGACATCAAAGAGGATACACAGTGACCTTGCTACTCAGGACTTCAGGAGAGCAGACTTTGACCTCTTCAGAAATAAAGTCTATGGGAGTGGAAGAAGGAATGAGTTACCTGGGAAGGCTACAAAGGAGTTGTCTGAGCAGCCAGGGATCTGGTTAGGAAAGATAAAACCCAGAAAGAATTACTTCTATCCAGAGACATAAATGGAGCAAGAAGAAAGCCTACAGGTATAACAGTGACAAAAATAAAGCTGGGGAAAACATGGGCCCTCTCTGGAAGAAAACTGGAGACCTGATCATAAGGGGTATGAAGGATGCTGAGGCCAGTCAGTCTTACATCTGTGCTAGGCGAGATCATGGAGCAGATACTCCTGAAGGACCTACTAAGGCACATGGTAATAAAAGATGGCTTCACCAGGAACAAATTGTGCTTGTCAGACTTGGTGCCCATTCATGATGGAGTTACAGCATCAGTGGATAAAGGAAGACCAACTGATGTCATCTGCCTGGACTAGTGTAAAGCATTTAACACCATCCCACATGACATCCTGTGCCATGTCCTGTGCTCTGGATGATCAGTAACTGCCCATGGTTTCTAGCAATCTATGTTTGTGAACCATAAATTATTTTGGCCCTGTTTGGGTTATAATGCTTTCTCTTAGTGGTGAGCAGCGTGTTTCTAGAACTGTTACCAACATCATCTGGGAGTAAGAAATAATCCATGAAGTTTCCACCATTTTCAAAAGCAGAAACATCTGTGGGTGACCCAAGAATCTGCCTACAGAGTTAGCTGTATAAATGCTTGTAGTTCATCAGCTTTGATCTCATTGAAGAACTGATGTGAACTATTAAACAGAGTGATAGAAGGAGACAAACACCTTCTGAATCATTTAAAAAAGTGCAAAATTGAGTAACTGATCCACTTACTGGATCAAGAAATAGAGCTAATACTGTAATACAGGAGGCAGTGCCTAGACAGAGCAGAACTAGATCTTGAGACTCCTATCTCCAAACAAGACACAGCAGCTTCTTAAAATTCAAAAATACTGTTTGAGAAGAGAAGATCAGGAAACATCTACTTTCTCCTCTGTCCTGGTGAGGCCTGATCTGGAATATTGTGTCCAGTTCTGGGTTCCCCATTACAAAAAAGACAGGGATCTCTTGGAAAAAGTCCAGCAGAGGGCCACTAAGATGGTGAAAGGCCTGGAGCATCTCCCCTATGAGGAGAGACTTAGGGAACTGGGTCTGTTTAGCCTTGAGAAAAGAAGGCTGAGAGGGGACTTGATCCAGGTTTATAAATACCTGAGGTGTGGGAGCCATAGTGGTGAGACTGGTTTCTTTTCAGTAGTGCGTGGGGATAGGACTAGGGGTAATAGGATGAAACTACAGCATAGGAAGTTCCACACGAATGTGCAGAAGAACTTCTTTACAGTGAGGGTGACGGAGCACTGGAACAGGCTGCCCAGGGAGGTGGTGGAGTCTCCTTCTCTGGAGATATTCAAGACCCACCTGGACGCCTACCTGTGTGATGTGGTGTAGGGAGCCTGCTTTGGCAGGGGGGTTGGACTCAATGATCTCTGGAGGTCCCTTCCAACCCCTACAATTCTGTGATTCTGTGATCCTTGTATTGGGGATCTGCTTGTGGGAAGCACGTATCAAGACTATTCATTTTTTATGGGGTGGTGAGCTAAGATTCACACACCAGCTCTGAATTCAGGCCCAAACAAAGCACAGGCGTCTGCACTCAGTGAGTATGAAGGCCTGAAAATATCAAGTGTATTAGGTAAAGATATACATGTGAGCAAGTGAGGGGATCATTGCAGACACTTAAACCTAGGCAGCTGGTGACATTTGAGTTTCCTTAAACAACCTGTAGTTATTTTCTGAACAGTTCTTTTATGCCTTGTCTAATTAGCGTCTAGTATCACTAGCCAGTTTCAGAAGTCCACCAAGGGACTGGAAACAAGATATGCCATGTGGAGCAAGAAGGACAAAGCAGCCAGCTTTCAGTACTATGTAGGTACAGCCCAGATGAAGACAATTCTTACTTTAGCAAATGGCTAAAGATCATATTCATATCTGAAATTATTCCCTTTTCTAATACAATGAAAGAAGCTTAATTTGTCTATGCAACAACTCTTTTTAATTTTAAAAGGGGACAGAAGTTCTATTTTATAAATGAGTTGGAGACATAAATAGTCCCTAAGTGCTGAATGTTGTTATTGTCCCTGTTCTCAATTCACTTACCAGGTTTTACCTAGTCAAGAAAATATGCTGCTTATGTTCACTTCATTGAGCATTCTGTTCCTTGCTAATCAGTGAGGCAGTAATCTAACTGTCCAGTGATACTATTGGCTGGGCCTGATAGGAAGCAAGATGTTTCTGATAATCCAAAAAAGAATATATACAGAATTTTGTATTTTTACTTTTAAATGTTGAGAAGATTAGAGGAATAAGGAAAAGGACCCCCCAAAAAATCCTTTTCCCCTTTCCTCTATTTCTCTCAACGAAACCTTAAAATAAAAGCAGTGTTCCCTTTTTTTCTTTGCTGTTATCCAAAAAACTCTGTGGGCCTTTCTGCCCGTATCAGACATAAATATCAAGAATGCTCACCATTGACTGCAAATTCACGTTTCATTCTGTGCAGTGTGAAGAAGTGCTTGGTTGTTTTTTTCCTCTATCACACACAAAGAACCATCATTCTCCACTTACTGTAATCATTGAGAAAAATAAGTCAGTTTTGAATTGAGTAAAAATAATTTTAGTTGTTGACATTTTACGATGCATGGAGAGAGATGTATGAGCAATTGAATACACTCAGTTGTCTACACTGCCAATTGAGTTGTAATTTTGCAAGGGAAATATTTGGATTATTTATTTTTTGAACCAAACCTGGCCAACTAACTAGAACAATTCCAATCATAATACACAGGGCATGATGTGCTTCATCAGAGGGCAGTTCTGAATACCAAGGTCAAGGCTCCTGTTATGAGTCAATGAGTAAGGGAACCTTTCTCCTCCATTGTCTTGAAAGGTCATATATGGAATACACAATCCTTTTACAGGAGGAGTCTAGACTGGTGATAATGGAAGCAGTAATTATAGATGAGAAGGTGATGTTGCACTAAATTGTGTTAGGATTTGGATAATATTGTGAGCAAAAAGCAATGCGGCTTCTATTCAGGTGGCTGATTTGGCCCAGCATTTTGTTGCTTTCCCTTTAGTATCATTAAAAGGCTGTGAAGGAAGATTAGCAATGCATGTATTGAGATCATCCTATCTGAATAGAAAATAAATTACTAAAATAGACCGTTGATTTTGATCAGTGACTCCTTCTGGTATCTCAGTGTGATGATTTGCAATGCAGTTTGTTCATTCCAGGCATTGCTATAGCTCCAAAACAACTTTAAAGTTCAGCAAAACCTTGTGTTTTAGAAGTCCTTCCTATTCTTAGCCTCATTTACTTTAAATTTATTTTATATAGTACAACAGAGTAATGGTGGACTTTTTTCTTGTAAAGATGCTGCATGCAGGATTGCCTGAGCTGAACAGCATTCAGGATTTGAAATATGTGTATGATAACCTCCGTCCTCAGGACTCAGACCTCCAGGCCACCAGCTACTTTACCAGGTAAAGATAGAATGTAACAATGAAAGTTTATTTCCTTCAGGCAGAAAGTGAAGCTGTTATGTTAAGAGGTTGTAATCAGTGAAATTACACAAAAGGACACTTGGTCTTCACATGACTGCTTTTAAAAAGTCTTCTCCTTATTCATTTTAAGACCAGCCTTCTCAAGTTTCTCACACAGCTGTGCACTTGCGGTATATATATAAGAAGCTGCTTTTTCAGTGCTTACAGTTTTTATTAATCTGGCACGGTGAAACCATCCTGGCTTATTTGCAGACAACATTTCTCTCCACTTTTAGGTATACTTGCTCCATACAACACTATTTGGACTGCAGACACTTAGAATGAATAAATCTGTATAATGATTGCTGAATGTTTAGTAAAATTTCCCCATAAAAACATCTGACTTGAGTGAGGATTTAGAATTCCCACATTATATTTCTTTTCTGATCTCTTTTGACGTTTTGTGTTGCTTCAGGCAAGTTACTTTCTCTGGTAGCTAGTTTCTCCATCTGTAAAAATGTAACGATTCTTCCTTCTAAGCACTTAACAGATCTATAATAGAAAAGCACTGTGTGTGAGTAGAGGTATATTTAATGCTTCATTTGTATTAGGATAATGAAACCTTTTACTTGTTTGTGTTAATAGCAGGGGATTATTGATGAGGAGATGCAGATAACCTATATGTAATCAGTTTGAATCCTGCACTCATGATCTTCTGAAACAGTTTTCTGCATTACATGTAATTTCAACTGTTTATGTGATGATACTCTAGATGAAGCCGATGGAGACTGAATGCATTTAGAAACTCACTTTCCCATGCTAGGCACAGTATGAGAATATCTCTCTGTCAGAGCCTGTCCTATACAACACTATGGTTTCTAAAGGACAGTATGAATTCACAGCATCCTGGACACAACATACTCATGCACAGCAAGTCCTACCCTTCTGACCTCTTCCTGCACAAGTGCAGGGCATGTCAAGTTCACAGCACTGGGCTTTGAGTCCTTTCAAATTCAGAGCACTAAAAGACACACTCATGAAGCAGCAGAGCTCTCTGTGCTGCACAAACCGCCTAGAGGCAAGAGCAAATCACTCTACCCTTCAATACAGCCAAAGAGGGCACTGCAATGAATAAATAGGATGAAAGCTTCAGCTGGAGCAGCTGAGCCACTCTCATTACCATTGCAGATGCTCATCTGAAGATTCTGGCCAGTCTGAATTGCACTGTGTTTCTATGCGTGCTTTACAACTATTGGAATCCAAAACCATGGCTGCAGGTTTGGAGAAGGATGAAGCAGAGACCTCCTGAGTTTAGATAAGAACCTTTGAATAGAAAGGAGGATGCTTCTCAAAACTGTCATTCCATTACTTTACACATAGAAGAACACTGAGATTTTTCTCCTTTAACTCTTTTATTTCTTTATTTATTTTCAGATGCTTTTCCTCTTGCACCTTAATGAGATTGTTTTAATTTAAAATTTAATTACAGCTTCACATTTAGTGGCAACTCCTACTTTATTCTTTCCTTTAAAATTTCACTTTTTCCAAATTACAGACTTACATTTCCACTCAAATAGGAAACATGCAGCTTCTAATTAAAATGTGAAAGTCTTGATTCTGCCATAATCCGGGTAGCTGTTTTTGTCTCTCATGGCTAGAAATACCTTTTCTCTTAATTAGAGAAAAAGGACTAGGTTATACTTAACCAAATGTGAGTCTTCAGAGTGAAAATAGCATTTGTGTCTCAGCCAGTGCCCAGCACTCTTTTGGAAGTAAAAAGGATCACCATACTTTTCAGTCTGGTAGGGATAAGGTTATGGTTAGGATTAAACTCGCTGCAGTCTTGCTTAGCTGAAAGGTAAAAAATGAGGGCTGGATTCAGGACAAGTCTGTATCTCCACTCACTTTCTTGTAAGTTATTGAAGTAGTTGTAGTGTTTTGGCTGGGGGAAGTGAAGGACTTCAGAGTGGTACCTGACACTGAAAATATGTTTACCAGTAAAACTGGCATCATGCTACAGATCCATTCAGTGCTGTTGATTCATATTTGAAACAGTATTTTCTGCTAAAATGCTTATAGTGAACACACTGACGCTGTTGTTCTTATTTCTTTCATTTTATTACTGGTCATAGTGAACACTCTAGGGCTATTGTTTCTTTCAAATTGTTATTGGCCAAAGAGAGCATTATATCATGCAAGAAACATCAGATATTTTCTTCTTTAATATTCTTGGTGTATGTTTGTATTATATATGCTCATTTGTAAGCACAAGTTCTCTTTTCATCAGCTCATGAATTTTTATGGATTTCATTTTACTTCTTGTTTTTTTCTTGGTTTACTCTAATTTCTATTCATTTTTGAACGTTATTTGTGTTAATTCAAAGCATTCATTAACTAACATTTGTACACGTTTAAACATGGGCAAAACACCAGGTTTCATGTTGAGTTGTGTTTTAATTTCTGAAAAGTGTTTCCAGGCAGTCTTTGGGTTGGCTTAGTACCCAGATCTATTCAAGGCTTACCCTCCATATAAGCATTTTCTGACCTACTCCCAGGAATGTTACCATTACTTACGTTGACTTTATCCTGTCCTTTATAAAAAAATGTTTCCTACTTTCCTTTTGCACAGAGATCCAGCTGAGAAAAAATCCAATCTCATACTTCTCAAGGTCTCTCTGTACTTTATTCCTGAATCTATTTTTTCTAGTTGTCTTTAGAAAGTAAGTGAAATTGGAATTGCTGTTTGTTAACATGACTTCCAGTAGCCCTCATACTCTTTCTAATTCATAGCTGCTTTTTCTCAATAATTACTTTCAGAACATTTTATTGCTTTGAAAAAGTTCCTTTCTAGATAAGGAGTATGGTCATTGGAATGTTAAAAACTGCGAACAGAGAGTCACACTGTATGTTCTAAGTACATGGTATTTATTGTAATCTTTCAGATTCTATCATATAGCATATCTATTCAAAACCACAAACTTTTGCTAGTGGAAATATGAGAAAAATATTTCCCTATTTCCATGGAAATAGGTTGCTTTTAGCAATTGCCTGAGCTTGATTTGAGCAATAATACTATTTGTTTCTCAATTGAAACTCAATTGTTTCTTAAAAATAGCATGATATGATGGCTGGTGTCAAAACTATTCCTTGCAAAACAATGTTAATTTGCTCTGCATCCTTTTTAGCCAGCAGAATATTAATATCAGAGTTTTAACTCCATTGCCCAGATTCTTCCAGAATTGCAAAATATTCTGTTTTACTAAATTCTTTTTCTCTCATTCTTGACTTCAGACATAATCTTGTCCTGTTTCTGTGTACTGTTCTCTTCTCACATTGAGTCAGTTCACTATTATAAGCTGATGAGCAGCAGTGTTAAACCTCACAGATTGCAGCCTTCTGGAAGGTCGCACTGTCGAATCATGAATAAACAGTGCACTCATTGAGAGTTAAACAAGAGTTTCTGTGTTGGCTTGTCATTTCTGTGCACCTAGTGCCAAATGAAACATTGTTGTCTCTCCAGCATCTGCCCTGAACTCAGTTTGATCCTTGAAACTCAATTTGATCCTTTCCCCTCCCGCCTCTCCTCTTTCCCTGAAACTCGGTTTTACCAAGGAAAAGAAGAAAGCCATTTCACTTCTGGATATAGATTTCCTCTTTGGTTTTCTGCAGATGTCTTCAAATGTCAGCATGGTGTCATCTGCTGCCTGACATTTTTTATGTGCCTGTGAAGCAGTATGTGTAATATGCATCCAAAATTATTTTTAAGGGATTAAAGTTAGCCTAATGCAATAAACAGAGCTGATTTCAATTGACTGCAGTATACAATCTAACTCACTCACAGAATCCTATAAATAAGAGAGGCACTGTAAATCTGACTATTACCATCAAAGCACCACTGCATATCCTCAGCCACCTGATTAAAGGAAGGGTTCTGCTTGTGAGAGCTGCCATCTTTACTGTTTATTTATCATTTATTCAGTATCTGTCAGTGTCCAGGTCAGACATATCCACTCCAAGATGCAAATGCCAGCTGTTGCAAAACCAGAAAATTCATAGTAACTCTTTTGAAAACAAAACATGACACTAATCTCAGATTGATCAGATAATCCCTGTTTCTGAGGTGGCTGCAGATACTCCAGCAAGAAATACTCCAAATTGCTGAAAAACCAGTGACAGCTGGTGACTTCTCTAATATGACAAAGATGAAAATGCCTTACTAAACTTTCTCCAAGCTGCACTCAAGCAGTTTGTAACGAAAACATAATTACTGCCTGTGTACTATCACAGTGGGAAATAAGATGTAAACTTGAGAGTTATCACAAAACACAAAGCCAGCACAGGAAGATTATCAATTGTCCATGAACATGTGTTGGTAAAATTCAGAAAAGGTCTATCCCTGAAGGCAGTAAGGTTCTGAAAAAGTCTGTAAAGAGCTGCTGGAGGCACACTTTCTAATCTGTTTTAAAATGGAGCCTGTTAAGTTCATGGAGGAAATTAAATGCCACGTTCATTAACATCTGAGAATCCCACAAAGATAAATTTTACTCATTGAACTACAAGCTGTATTCAGGTCTAGATGGAAAAGTGATAGTGAATTTATTATCATACCTACCAAAACTGAGATCTGGATAAGTAATCAGGAGTGTGTGTAGTCTTGAAAGGCTGGGAAGAAAGTCTGGTGTGTCCATAAAGGTCTAAGCATCAGATCCCAGAACACCTCTCTGGTAAGAAATAATTACTACCTGAAAATCAAGATACGAGCTATTACTAGATACTCTTGGAAAAGTTAACCAAAGTTTTAATTCATTTCTGTTTTCACAAGCGACCAAGCTGTCTGTGCATGTTTCACCTGATCATAACTTGATAGTTCTGTAGAAAGAGCATGATCCAGATCTGAAAGTCAAAGTCCATTCAGCATATGAAAAAAAGTAGAAAGCACTACCTGTTAAAAATTCCAGATATTTAAGTCATTTTTCTGAGACATCTATCTGCATGACAATAGAAAATATTACCATGCAGGAAAAGAAATCATGTTTCCGCTGTGTGTTAGGAATATTATAAACCACAATTAGTCTTACTCAATTTAATCTCTGAATTTAATACTTTTAATGTAGGTAACTTCAACTTAACTATCTATAGACCTTTAAATACTAATTCTTGCTTTGGCTACCAGAGTTCTGAAATAACATAAAACACTTTTTTACATCTTTGTGAAGGCAGAGCTAGCTTTTGCTGCAGGAAAGATGGTAATAACCTAGTGAGCAAGCGGATACCCTGGACCTCACCGAATTCTTCAGCTGTGGCTAAAGATTATGTGGCTGAAGAAAAGAGATGACATCTCAGATTGTTCAAGGAACAAGATCTAGCACAGATTCTTAGCATGAACTTAAAAAATCCTGTCAGAGAGGGAAATCAGATTATTACAATGTAGTAAACTGAGTCAGTGATCTAATCCACACCAACAAGAGCTGAAAAATGTAAGAAGATGGCATATGTATTTGTGTATACCACTGTTCCATAAATAAGAATCAGCTTTTGAAGGTTATGGGATGAGTCTCCTTAAGCAAATTCACCCTTCAAAAGAAAACGCAGATGACTGTAACTGGAGTTCTACCATGCTGTGAAGAAATACTGAAATGTCATCAAAATTGCAAAAAAGCTTCATTGTTCATAGCATGACTTATGGCCTGCTTTGTGCTTTCTGTTATAAGAGGGAGGACTGTATAAAGAGAAGGAATATGCAGAGGGTAAAAAACTGCATGTATTTTTATTTTATTTTAAATGTAAGCATTTGTAATAACTCACTGAGTAAAGATGCAACAGAAGCCTCTGTTTAGGTTTAGATAAGTTATGTTATTAACAATCTTGGTGTTAAAAGCATTTTAGAAGCTTAGTGTACTCATGGAAGGAACAACAAACGATTAACATACTAAACTGTTTAAACAGCAGTATTCTGATATTAGTGATTGAAGTGATTTCTGAATTAATACTGATTTATAAGCAAAGGCCTTTTTTGTGTGAATTGAAATGAACTATTTTCATTTGGAAAGTGAAGTCGACTCTTAATAACATTGCAAATTCCCTAACTGCTCTGCTACAATATGACCAAGTTACAAATTCTATACCTAAATCATGTCACAGTGATTTATCAGGTGTTTAAGCTGTGGATTGAATTAAATGCATAAAAGCTTTCTAAAAATAAATAAATAAATATTCATCTCAGGTGCAGCTTAACTAATCAGAAATGAATTGATTTTGTACTAATATTTTGAAACAAGATTTATTTTCTTGTTTTCAATTTGGGTGTTAATTTGTGTCATTTATTAAATAGTCTTTATGTATCTGTTTTTTAAGAATGCAGTTAATAAGGTAATTAACTAAATCAATTCAGAGATACTTCCCGTTTTATTACATTAAGAAAAATATATACATCTCATTTCCTTAGTTTAGGAACCCTAATTGGTGTATGATAAATTCAGAGTATTTTGAATGGTATCTCTGGTTAGTTTGAACAAGCGAGGGAACTATCTACCGGTAGGATATTCTTTTTGTCATGATGGCCTCTGTGAAGCTACAGTCTTTAACCAAAACTTCTGAGCTCATGAAAATCAGGCTAATGCAATGAATGGAGTTGATTTCAATTGATTGCAGTATGCAATCCCACCCACACACTGAAGCCCATGAATAAGAATTTAATTTTAAATGACAGGTTAAGACGCTCAGCTTTAAAGAGGTGATGATGAAGGTGGTTAAGGGTAATGTCAACTCTTGTAAGCTAGATAGCAATAGTCCAAAGTAGGAGAAAGTAAGACAAAATGCTGAAATTTTGATAGAGGTTTCCTGCTAAATGATCTGAAACTTGTTCTATAACATCAGAATCCACTTAGATTATCAGAGAGCTGTGGAACTAAGCAGTGCAATAGAAAAAGTAATTATTATTGTTTTTAAAAATTTATATTTTCAACAGATTTTAACCAGCAATTGAATTCAAAAGGGTGTTTTCTATTGAGCACTGCATATTATTCTTCAAAGAGCAGTGATTATCTCACAGTGTTATTTCTCAAACTGAGTTCACTTTGATGTTAAAACAAGTTTACATGACATATCTGCATGTGTATCTAGGATTTTTTTTAATCCATTTTGTCTTTTCTGATGAAAGATCTCAAAATGTTAGGAAATCAGATTTATTTTATTTTTTATAACATCTTAAGTAGCTCCTCGTGTATTGATATTGATCTTTTAAGAACTGGGTAGAGGAGTTAGGATGACATCTTACACAGCTTAATTACAAATTGGATGTAAAAGATGCTTAGCCTTGTGTAAACACATTTAAGTCTGTGTGAGATTATTGTGGTGAAGAAGTAAATGCTAAGAGCAGATGCTGTTCTACCCTGGAATCCTTCAGAACACACAAGAGTGTCTCATTTGCATGGTGGAATCCTGCTTGTGAAAAGTAACTACCCCAAGGTGAGTCATGGGAGAGGCTACAGCAAAAATGGTTTTCTAAGTAGTGAGGCTGCAAATGTATTGCTGCAAATAGTGGTGAGTTCATATGTATATGGGTATATATATATTCATGTGAGGCAGGTTTATTGTGTCTGTAAAACCAAGGATCAATTGGAGCCAAACAGATATATACAGTGTCTTCTTTTTGTTCTTCAGGAAAATAAAGGAAAGTTTGGAGTGCTTTCCTGTCAAGCTCAATAACTTGATCCACACGCTTGCACACATGTCACTGACCAGCTCTACAAAGCTTCCATCTCAAGAGACTGTCCCTCAAGAATGGATGATGCTGAATGCAGAGAAGTCAATTGCAAGAGCCACCATTTTGGGGTTCAACAAAAAGTCTGACTATGTATGTGTCATGTTCTTTATTTATCTTGAATGATTTATCTGTGAGTTTATACACTCTCCCTGCTCTTTTATAGAAGATCTGTCTGTGCCACATTGAAAAGATCATAGGAGTGCCATAAGCAATGAGGTTGCAGAGAGAAAGAACACTAGGCAGACAGCTATTAGCAGGGAGCCATTAAAGAGAAAGGTTCCTGCCCAGTAGTGAAAAATAAATCAAGAGCTAATTAAAGTATCCAGAAGGAAAGCATGGCACGAAATTAGGAAGCCTAATAGAAATTGCAGACTGTTATATGATGCTTTAATGGCACATTATTAGTTTTCACGCACTGCAGTGATCTTTCAGTGTTTGAGTTGTATGCTATCCAGGCAAGTTTCTCCTTCTACGCAGCAAAGATTACAAACTGAATTCTCTGGCTCCTGGCACTACACGAAATAAAATTTTTGCTTTGTAAAAATCACCCTCTTGTTTTCTCTTGTACAATATTTTTTAATGTGCCCCTCTGATCATTTGTCTTTTCTGCCTCTCCTCTTTCCCCAATGCAGCTATATCTAGTCCAGGTGGTGCAAACCTGCAATGTGGTCACTTTTGTGGAGAAATCGTTTGACCAATTCTCAGAACTTCACAGCAATCTCCAGAAGCAGTTTCCATCACATACACTCCCAGAGTAAGGCAGCGTATTAGTGAATGTTATTCTGCTGTTAAATGGTTCTCCCTGTGCACAGATAAAAATGTAAGAAAATGTATGGCAGGCATATTTTTAGAATCACAAAGGCAATGAGACATGTTCTGTCAAGTCTTCTATTCAGCCTAGGAGAAACTGAATCATATAAAATTGGGCTGTCACAATATTCTATATCTTGTTCTTTTTTTTTTTTTTTTTTTTTTTTTTCCTTTAATGGAAGGAGAACAGGGGAACAGTTTGTTCTTGACACAGGTATTTCTGAAATTAAAGGGTAAGTGGTACTTATTAAATTAAAGATGTGATAAAGCATTTAATAATATTTATTTTCTTCATGATGCAAGTCAGAATTCCTAGGAAAATCAGTATACTGATTTTCTCAGCCCTAGCTGAGAAATATGCAATAACCTTATTTGCTCTCCTGGCCCTTCAATAACATACTGAGTGCTTTGCATCACTCAATAATAATGAGAGTTTAACATTTCTTGAAAAACAAGCTGTCATTAATTTCAGTAATTACAATTATTCCTTTTTATTGGTGCATGTGTTCGTTCTCTGTTTGAATATTCTGAAGTCTTCACATCTTCATATTTCTATCTTACATAAAAAAATCTCTCCCTTATAAAACAATTTTCTGTGGCTTTGGTAAATTGTTTCCTACAAATAACATATGTATTATTATACTGTAAACGCTATTGAGAACAAAGTAGTCTCCTAGACAATCATGTGGCCTCACCTAATACAAGACCTACTTCAAGCTCAATTTATTATAAAAGACTGGATAAAAAGATGCACAGTTTACCTGTGCCAAGCTGAGATTCCAATGGTGCACCTGAAAATTAAGAATCTTTGATGTTCAACTTAAAGTAAATATCCGCAATCAAAACGATTTTGACTTTAAAATAAATTCAATGAATTATAGATTCAAATTTGGTATTCCCCTGAGTTTGGGAGAGTTATTTAGTTAAATGCCTTTAGATTGGTTAATTCTGGAGCATCTTTTCTCTACCTGAGGTAGTTTTGCTTGGCTCCAGTTTGACTCATTATGACTGCCCAGATTAACTGGCTGAAAAATTTGGTGGGAAATGGAATTTCACTGCATTCCAAAAGTGTTCACAGTCTTGATTTAGAGCCATGTGCATGCTAAATTTTAGTTTGTGAGATAAAATATTTAACAAGTGGCAATTTAAGGTTTGGTTTCCTTCCTTCCTTCCTTCCTTCCTTCCTTCCTCCCTCCCTCCCTCCCTCCCTCCCTTCCTTCCTGCCTCCCTGCCTCCCTGCCTCCCTGCCTCCCTGCCTTACTCCCTACCTTCCTTCCTTTCTCCCTCCCTGCCTCCCTGCCTTACTCCCTACCTTCCTTCCTTCCTTCCCTCCTTCCTCCCCTCCCCTTCCCTTCCCTTTCTTTCCTTCTTTCTTTTTCTTTTTCTTTTTCTTTTTTTACAGTGAGGATATCTATTTGAAGGAAAAATTATTTCTTTTCAGAAATGCATGGATTTAAGAAACTCCGTAGTAAGTTGAATAAGCAGTACTAGCTATTTTTCACATACATCTAACTTTATTAAAATCACTTATATTTTCAATGCAAATGTAAGTTCCCAAACACAGAGAAGGTTAATCTACATACAATGAGGCTGTGTCTAAGACCTGAAGACCATTTTATTGCCAAAATTCAGTCCCAGAAGTAAACTGTCATTCAATGATCTTTCCCAAGACTGTGCTAAATTGCTACATTTTATGATGTTTCTTTCTATGAATGTTCTTTAAAGTTAATGCTTTGATTTGTTTTTTAATATATCTTTGTTGGCTGGAGATTTCTAATGTACTCCGGATTTTATTTCGATAATAAAAAATAAGCTACTTCTTTATAGGAAGTTACAACTGGAACTGGCATATCGTCTGAGACCATTAATTTGTATGATGCAAACCTCCAGCACTAGCCAATGCCAGAGGCTTCAATGCAAGGCAAAAGCCTTGTTTCATAATGTAACCACAAAAGCAATTTGAAAATGTATGATTGAAAAATAAAATGTCTGATATTACCAACTAATTGGAACTGCTAGCAGAAAGGACTTGGTTACTGCTTTGTATTGATTCATGAAATTGTATATGTTTATGTCTCATTAAGAGGCAATATCACAATATGAGTCTGCCTCATAGAGGTTCTAAATACTGGCTGTGTCTCAATAAAACAATGGCAAATGCTCAGAGTTCTCAGCATCTGAAATTGTATATAAACAGTCATCCTATATTTATAATCCAAATCACAGCTGCCCCAAACAAATGCTTTTACTCTAGCACCATCTCTCTTATTTGGTTTTAGACGGAATATTAATAGTGTTGTTGTGGAGCTTTTTTTAAGGCCAAAACACTTTTCACTCAATTAAGCATTTAAGTGAAATAGTTTATACACAGAAATGCTCTTCAGGCTTCCTTTGTTCAGTAAGATGTGGGATCTGGTACCCAAGATGTCTCAAAATGGCAGAAGTTTATTTTTATTTTTTTTTTATCTCCTTAAAGCAGATCCAAAGCTGAAAACCAACTTGGAACATACTTTTCAAATACATGTTCACAAATACACAGTCAGTTTCAGCTGCAGGCACAATTCAGCAAATGTTTGAAGGAGCTTTAAAGAAATGTTCAGTTCTACTACAAGGTTCATGTTGTCCTTCACTGCAACAGAGAGTTATGGGTGCCATCAATCAGCAGCGTCTCTGAAGTTACAGATGCATCTGTCGTCATTTTGGCCACCATGCTTAGGCTGCATCTTTTGAGTGCCAACATTTTATAGCCAGAGTTCTCTCTTTGTGTCATACAGCCTAATTTATTTTATGCTGCTTCCTAACAGATCTTCACTACCATCTTATGAAAGAAATCCTTTCTCTGCCACAGAGGAGCCCAGAACTTTCACAGGCTATCTATGTATGACAAATGACCTGTGTTCTATTTTTGTCTGTACAGTTCACATACATGAGGATCTTGGGTCATGGCACATTGCCTGCCCCATTGCATCCTATCGTTGTAATTTTTTGAGGCAAGAACTGACTCTCATTAAGTTGTACAGTGCCTAACTAAGCCCCGAACTTTCCATGCTATAGGAAAAAATAATGAAAAGGCCATACATACAATATGCCACTATCATCCTGGCCCTTTCCCATTTTAATTACAGACTAAATTATGGCAGCACTGAATTCTTCCTCAGAAGTATTACACAAGATATGTGAAGATTTGTCCTCTCCTAAAAGAGTTACAAAACAAGCTTTAAAAGAATAAATTTAAAAACAAACAAACAAACAAACAAACAAAAAGCAACAGGTCTAATTATAATTCATGAAATATAATTACACCGAATCTCTTGGTGAGAAAAAATGTGTAGGTTAATCATCTTTGGTCATTTTATCTTCAGTAGGTGAGGCTGCTGTGCCATTTTTACAGCTGGGTGGTTTGCAATGCTGGCCGGTGTTCCTCCCCGGGGATGGGAATCCACTGCTCCATGTGTTACTATTTGGCTGGCTTTTGAAAAGCTGATGACATCTTATCACTGAGCTGTGGAATTGTGTAAAACCCGTTCAAAGTAGGAGCTGACCAGCTGTCTTTCAAAAGGCCGTCCAAGTGTCTCTTTGCAACATATTTTGCTGCTAGCTGCCTCTTTAGTCATTTGTCTGAAGCCTTCAGATATCTCTTGAGATCTGCTGGATAAATCACGTTGTACCAGGAAAAAGATGCTTGTAAGCAGCACACTGTTAAGTATTTAAAGTGGCAATGAAATATGGCCAGATCAAAGCTTCTATTATTCTGTATCCCATAGATTAGTGGGCATAAAGCAGAATATTATTTTAACAATCCCAGTATTGGTGATCTATACCATAAAACCCATTACATGCAATTTAGCGCTGATGGCCTTTCAAATGCTTCTTCAGCCTGTAAGAAGTAGCCCTTGTCAGGGCAAGGTTAATGTAAATTGATGTGTACTGCCCTGTGAGGTAGCTGTGGATGCCCCATTCCTGGAGGTACTCAAGGCCAGGTTGGATGGGGCCCTGGGCAGCCTGATCTGCCAGGTGGCAGCCCTGCCTATTGAATGGGAATGGAACTGGGTGGGCTTTAAGGTCCCTTCCAACCCAAGCCATTTTGTGAATCTATGACTGCTAAAATGCTAACATTTTAACTAATCTAATATATGTTTTTTTCTAAAACACAAAGATGATTCAAGTGAAAAAAATGTTGTATTTTTACATTTTCCTCATAACATTTGAAAACTGACCTAAGACCACTCTGGAACTACATTGTTTATTTAGAAAATTGAAGTGAAATTCATCTTAATAAAAATTCTATGGAACATGGCTATTATTACTGTTATTTCTTTTGTTGGGATTGATTTTGTTATTGTAATGATAGTTTGTTTTCATATATTACTTTTCTTGTGGTCGTGCCTGAAACTGCATATGGGATCAGGTACCTGCTTTGAAAAACACTTATCTACACTCAAAATATTAAGGCAAAAAAACACAACAACAACAACAAGCAGTAATATAAAATAATATAAAATGTCATGCTGTAAGGTTTAGGCATTTGGTATTGTAATGCAAGGCTTTGAATAGCATGAGCCTTGAGCTGAGATCAGAGATCTGTTGTGCTATGCACTATGCAAAATGTTTTCCTAGCATCATAAAGGACAAACTTTTAGAAGTATTTAGATGCAATAATACACAAGTAATTGCCTTATAGTGCTTTTAGCATACATATTTAGAATAAATTTATTTAGACAGAAAAAGATTACTGTATGAAAAAGAGTATCATCAAATTTTCATCAGAAAAGAATGAGAATCAAAGGGTATACAATCCTGTGGAAACTGTACTCATCCCTTTATCTACCTGCAAAATATCTTGGAAAGATTTAACATCATTCTGTTAAACAGAGATGGAAATATTTTCAGCAAATAGAGTACAAGAGTAATAAATACAAATATTCTTCTCTTGCAGGTTTCCCCACTCATGGCATATACCTTTTACAGATCTTGAACATAAGAGAGTGAAGGATTTGAATCTCTACCTGAAGCAGCTATTAAATGGATCCAGAAAACTGGCAAACGTGAGCGCTTCCGATCCTTGTTTTATTTGCATGTGGCTTTCAGTAGCATTGTATGAAAAGAATCAGGAAGCTTTCCACTGCATCATTTGAAAAAAATAAATGCCATAGATGACACTTCTAATGCAGTCATTTTGAGATGAAGCCATTGCAACATACTGCAGAGCTTAAGACAAAACAAGAGTGACTGAAAAATGGTTTTATTTTTCAGGCAGGATATTCTTCAAAATAACTTCTCTTCCTTTGCTGCCATCCAAAAGTAATGATTCACTGTATTTTTGACAGTAAGGAGTAGGTTCTGAGGAATATAATGTCTAAAAGAGGAGTACATTTTGAAATATTGAAGAAGTCCAATTTTGACAGTTTTAAAATGAGAATTTTTATTCTTTCAGGCCATAAACACTCCTCATTTCAAAATTTAAGTAACATATCTAAGAAATAGTTTTACAAACAAATGGAAATCAGGATATTTCATTACTATCAAAATGATACATCATGTCCATTAAATTTGTCAGGTTTTTATTTATTCTTGCTTTCTGAGATTCCGTGTTTTCCTCCTATTTCAAAGTGGAAAGTATCAATAGGGACTAAAACAGACTCTTCATTGTCTCCTTTATGCACCTCAGCATTGTGAAAGCCAGAACCTAGAGCATCTCAGATGTCTCTTGTACCTCAGCACAGTGTTAAACAATTTTGTTGCATCACTTCAGAAGTTGAGTTGACAATTACTGACAGCAACACCAGAGTCTGAGAGAAAAGTGTCTTCCTTTGACCATCAGTAGTCAGGAAAACTATTGGGTGGAGAGTAAAAAGCAATGATTTTTGTTAGATCCTGAGGTTATATAGAGGCTAGTAAATTAATGGAGCCAGGGCATGATCTCCCTGCATTTTCACTGGTAACATGTTCTATAGTAGAGCTTGGGTCTCTGCCAGATGGGACTTGTCATCTCCTGTGGCCTCAGGGCTATGGCACAAAATCAGTCTGGTTTGGTTTAATAGTATCAACAGTCTAGAGTAAGGGGGGTATAGTGGGATATTTTTTTCTTCAAATGTGCAAGCATCTTGTAGGAGGGAAAAAAATGTTTACTGCCTACCTATGTAAACTTTCCCAGATGTGTCTGTGTAGTGGGGATTAAAAAGGAAATTGTCCATACGGAAAGCAAACATGAGTTTTATTAGCATTAATAAAAATTCTGTGCTGGGCTGAAATTGAGAAGACTTTCGAGTGATAGGTCTTATGTGTTTCACAGAGTTGCACCTAATTTAACACAGACAGCTGACTTGGGTGTTTGACTCCCGTAACTGACTTTGCTAAACAAACTGCACAGATTGAGTTTAATTGTTGCGTAATTTCTGTCACTCAAGGTAGACTCATGGGTTTGTTTTGCATTATCACTTTTTGGTTGCAGCTGAGGAAAAACACAAATAAGCCAGTGACCTAGAAATGGACAGTGCTCTATCTTCTGCTGTGCTCTGAGCTGCTGTAAGGTACATGAATTTTCAACTTGGACCAAGTATTGCTGTCTTGAAGCCTGATCTGTGGTTGTAAAATTAAACTGTTTAAAGCTGTGGGATAGTAATAAAAACATTTCCCAGTCATGCCCAGATGCTCTCCTCTCCCTCCTGCTCCATGGTCTGTGAAGTCTAATAATCAGTTAGAGCATGCTGCCTCGGAATGGGCTGCTTAATTCCTCATCTCCTCCCTTTATGATTGCAGAGCTGGGTGAATTTTTCCAGTGTTGCTGCTGAAATACTAGGACACAACCATGAAAATGGTATTTGTAGGCAACTGTGAGCGGATCTGTTTGAGAAATGCTGGTGTGGCTCACTGGTCCAGTGGAGCTATACAGTCATGCTGGACTGTTCAGCAGCTGAAAGCCATTCAAGTCTGGTACAGCCTATAAACTGTGAGGAGAATAAAACAATTACGTGCCTAAGAAAACTGTATAGCTGCTGGAATGCAGCCCTTGGAGGGCACATGATAATAAATGGAGTAATAAGCAGATTGTTTCTGTCTATGAAGTGCTGTTGTATGCTGGAAATCAGCTTGCTAACCACATACATTTAGCCTGCAGTTCTAGATGATAACTGTTAGAATTATTGAAACTCTATAAACACTGAATCATTATTTTTTACTTCAATATGCTTCTCCTGCTGGGAGATGTGAGAAATTTGGAAAAGACTGATGTATTCTGACCCACATAGAAAAAGGAGACCAGTCAGTTGGTAATTTCCTTTGTGCTCCCAGCTGAAGGCTTCCTTCTCACTTTCCCCTTTGGTATGACTTTTTTTAAAGTGTCGTTGTGACTTCTTCATTTTGCTCGAAGCAGAAAGCCAAGCTAGGAGGGTTTCTTGATAAAAATAAGCACGATTATTTTATCTCTCCTCATGCCTAGGACCACTTTACCAAGTTAAATTTGTCCTTTTTCTAAGATGACTAGGGAGTCTGACCAAAACCATTTAGGGAGATGTCTATTCTCAGGCATTACCGAACTGTCATTCCTCTGAAAGAGTAAAACTGTGTAAGAATTAATAATTAATTCAGCAATCGTAGAAGAAATCTTGTAAGATTAGATGCCTGTAGAACCAAGTTCCCTGTACTTTCTCAAAATGGTCAGTTCTTTCTGCTTTCAGCTGGATTATACTTCAGCTCTATAGTATCCTAAAGTATTATCTGGGATGGTACTAAGCCAAAAAGAGAAGAGTTGCCATTTCATTATTAAATAGTCTTCCTATCACTGTATCACTGTAAACACATTACTGTAATTGACTGGACACCAGTGACCAACTTTTTCAGCACTGAAGAGTTTAGTCAAGTCTACACAGGACCAACTGCACACTTGGTTCTGCCAATTAAGTAATTTAAAATCCTAGAAATAAAAAAGAATTGGATTATATCCAAATTCATTTATCAGCCATGCATTACGTGCATGCTTTTCAGTCCAGTCTGAGTTTTGATTATGACAATTGGGTTATGATTAAGAGTAAATCGGACTGACACTTTTTCTGCTAAAAGGATTGAACAAAGGAGGATATGTAGGAAACAGCTGCCTTCTCATTTGTACTGTAGCTCAAATGGAATTAAATGTTTCTTCAAACTCCTCTTTAAAGAACAAAAGCACCAAGCCACAGTTCTCTGTCCCTCAATGACAGTGTTAAATCCAATAAATGCTGAAACATCAGCTGGCAAAGATATTTGGTGGTAATTTAGTTTAAATGTGTAAATGTGTTCTTATGGCCATTTCTATCTGAAGAATTTTATCAAGTCTGTGGTTTATTTTGATTATAAATCTCATTCACTGATTTCTTCTTAGACATTTGTTGAAGACTTTTCTAGAATAGGAGTATTTTTTTAAAAAAAATTCAGGTTAAAACTCAGTTATAAATAACTGTGCCACCAGACTATGTACATGAACAATAAACTATATTCATAACGTCAACCACTAAAATGCAAAAGTTAGTTTTCATATTGAGTTTGATACTGTCCTCCATGACATCCTTATAACAAAGCTGAGGAAGTATGGGATAGATGAGTGGATGGTGAAGTGGGTTGAGAATTGGCTGACTAGCAGAGTGCAGAGGGTAGTTGTTGGCGGTGCGGTGTCTGGCTGGAGGCCTGTAACTAGTGGCATCCCCAAGGGGTCTGTACTGGGTCCAGTCTTGTTCAACATCTTCATCAACGACCTTGATGAAGGAACAGTGGCCACCCTCAGCAAGTTTGCTGATGACACGAAGTTGGGAGGATTGGCTGACACACCTGAAGGCTGTGCTGCCATTCAGAGAGACCTGGACAGGCTGGAGAGCTGGGCAGTAAGAAACCGGATGAGGTTTAACAAAAGCAAGTGTAGAGTCTTGCACCTGGGTAGAAATAACTGCATGCACCAGTACAGGCTGGGGGAAGACCTGCTGGAGAGGAGCTCTGCAGAGAGGGACCTGGGCGTCCTGGTGAACAACAGATTGACCATGAGCCAGCAGTGTGCCCTTGTAGCCAAAAAAGCCAATGGCATACTGGGGTGTATTAAAAAGAGCGTGTCCAGCAGGTCGAGGGAGGTGATCCTCCCCCTCTACTCTGTCCTGGTGAGGCCTCATCTGGAATATTGTGTCCAGATCTGGGCTCCCCAGTACAAAAAAGACAGGGATCTCTTGGAAAGAGTCCAGCAGAGGGCCACTAAGATGGTGAAGGGCCTGGAGCATCTCCCCTATGAGGAGAGACTTAGGGAACTGGGTCTGTTTAGCCTTGAGAAAAGAAGGCTGAGAGGGGACTTGATCCAGGTTTATAAATACCTGAGGTGTGGTAGCCATAGTGGTGAGGCTGGCCACTTTTCAGTAGTGTGCTGGGACAGGACTAGGGGTAATGGGGTGAAACTACAGCATAGGAAGTTCTGCATGAATGTGCGGAAGAACTTCTTTACAGTGAGGGTGACGGAGCACTGGAACAGGCTGCCCAGGGAGGTGGTGGAGTCTCTTTCTCTGGAGATATTCAAGACCCGCCTGGACGCCGACCTGTGCAACGTGGTGTAGGGAACCTGCTTTGGCAGGAGGGTTGGACTCGATGATCTCTAGAGGTCCCTTCCAACCCCTACAGTTCTGTGATTCTGTGAGTCATTTGGGGCAGGATCAAAAATGTGTTTCGGCATCTTTTTAAGTTTCCTTCTACTCCCCTCAAATCAATGGTAATATTTGTGCTCATATCATTGGAATATTTAGTTTTGTACTAGCTGCACAGTTGCTGATCCAGCTGAAATGTTTGGGTCTTTTGGATCAGGATAAGCAAGGCTACATATTCATCACTGTTTAGACTCAGAGTTCTACTTCATTAAACAGAAAAAAAGAAAAAAAAGAAAAAAAAACAACAGTTGTGGCACAAACAATAGGAAACAAGAAACAATAGGTGAAACATCAAGGAAAAATAAATTGAAGATGAGTAATGTGGAGGATGACAGAAATACATATTTACAGTGTAAGTAAAATCTATTGCAGAAGTCGGCTGCTGCCTTGCACGTTTACATTTTTCTCTGTTTCACTCTTAACTCCAATTGAGTGATGGGCTGAGTGGAGATTGCAGCCCAAATCTCAACACACATAAGTTAGGGCTGCCCTTGTGGCTTGTCATTTTTATACAATATTGCCTGCTCACTATGGACACAAATGTGAGCAAGTCTCCATTAACTGAGTCTTCTCTTGGCTCTAGTGTCAAGCAGCAGCATGTTAGATATTGGCTAAGCTTACTTATCTTTAAAGGACAACTTCCACTTGGCTTGGGAATTAAAAATAGAAATATAAAACTGAATCTAAAGCAATGTTCAGTGTAGCAATGCTGTGTATGTGGTACCACCAGCCAGCTAGTAACTATCTATGGATAATTTCCCCATCTCTCATTATTTAAAAGAAGTAGCATTTAATTTGTGGATATTGTTATTGATAGCACAGTTCAGAGACCAGATAGATATACTGATCTTACAAAACTACATAGCCTTAAATGAGCATATTCTACTTGTCCTGTATTTTTCACATTGTGAAAAATATTTTGTGTGTGTGGTGGACAGGGATGTTTGAGGGGGGCTGATTATCAAAGTGGGTATTGTTGATGGAAAATTAAAAAAAAAATGTGGCAAGTGTGGATGCACAGGACACTAATTGGTACAAAGACATGAGGCATGTTGGGTTTTGCCCCTATAAAAATTTTCTGTTTAAGTATTCAATATCATCTATAAACTTTGGTATGAATAGATTCTATAAAAATTATTAGGGAGAGTTAAAGGCAGTGTGAGAGGGCACGTACTGGATATAAATAGAAATGGCTGTAAATTACATTCACTTATTTTCAAAGATACATACATTGAAAACCAGGCCCATGGTGTGGTTCTAGAGTGAGTAATGTTTTAACAGCTGCAATGAAAGTAACAAAGTTTAATAAGAGCTTCCCATATTTCACTTGTATTTTATTTGCTAGAGCTACTTGAGATGTACAGAGCTAAAAAAACAGCACCAGTGGTGCCCACATGGAATTATATAACGCAGTGATACAAAGTGCACCTAAGGTTTGTGGGTCCCTTAATCTCCCACCGCTCCTTTATTCCTGCAGTCAGATATCAAGCAAAGGCAAAATGGGGAAAGTTTAAAGTCTTCTCTTTTCCCCTGTCCTCTCCTGAAGTAATAATAGCTGCCTCAAGGTCAGCTTTTACTCGTTTCTTTCTTTCCTGCTGCTCTTCCATCCTGTTAAAGTATAACAGGTGCATGGGTGTTCTCTGACCCCAAATCTACTCTAACACAGCTGAAAATAAAGCTGAAAGCAGAGACTGCTCTTCTTAACAAAATTAAATCTGGCTTGAAATCTGGCTGTGTTTCACTGACAGCAGAGTGCTTTTCTTGTTAGGCTCTAATGGAGAGCAGTGACAGATTCTACTGTGCTACAGTGGTGCAAGGATGTGTCAGCTCCCCTGATGCCATTGAAATTGCTTATTTCAGCTGTATCCTAGTGTAAGCAGAGGTAGAATTTGTCCCTTTTAAGCTAATGGCTGAATAAAGGTCATAACCAGGCCAGCACTGATGCACCTATATATACTTGGCTGCTCCCCCAAAAATTAATATTTTGGGTGATCTGGAAAAATATAAGCATTACCTTTTAAATAATTATCTAATAGGGTAAAAATGGTTTTAGACAACTGATAGGAGGCTTACCTAAAAAATCCCCATATGGTTGGCATCTTAGGGAATTTTCATTTGTTGAAGTCAATCTAATAATTCCAGGGGGGAAAGAAAAAGGTAAATGAGTTCTTGTGGTCTTCAGTGCCTGCCTGTCTAGAAAGACTGTTACATGGTCTCTTAAGATTCCCATCTACGGCCACCTGCCTTTGTAACAATTGTTCAGAAGCAAACTGTGCCTGCCTAAATATGGTGTGCACTTTATCACAGGCGTTCAAAGCTCTGGTGGGTCTTATCTTGCTTAGCAGTGTATTCAGATATTTACTTAACTCCAAGCATATGCTTCAGTCTTGGACTGGAGTCTAGTGGAT
Organism: Coturnix japonica; assembly: GCF_054131305.1. Lineage (NCBI taxonomy): Eukaryota > Metazoa > Chordata > Aves > Galliformes > Phasianidae > Coturnix > Coturnix japonica. Next base: position 63,807,150 of record NC_140663.1, on the reverse strand, counting down.
GGAAGTCCCATTGACTTCAACAGGATTTAGGAATCACCTGGAAGTTCAGCAGCTTTCCTTTTCCTTTGCCAACATTAGCCTTGCTGCTTCTCCACATGCTTCCGTGCCCATTAAGTATGATGGACGCTCAGAAAGGGAATGCTTAGAACTTACTGCTGTGGCAGTGCAGTTTATGTGCCTATCATGTTCAAACCCGATATATGATCTGCACCAATTCCACTTAATGTTTCTAAACCAAATGTCATTTGTTTCAGAGTGTTCTTTCCTTTAGGAATGAGAATTTGGAACTCTCCCCTGAAACAGTCTTCTCACCTTCTGTTTATGAACCACTATTCAATATATGTTCACTTACTGCTGAAAGAGTAAGTGAAGAGGAGGTAGAACACCGGGCTGCTCACTGTGGAACTGTTTTATTTCTCTTTCAAGTCAGTGTATCCTTCCTTCCACCTCCTGCCCACTTCTCTCAAAATATTTCAGCTCAAAGGGCTGATTAAGTTTCCCTGCTTATTTTCATGCTGTCAAATAAAGACTGAGCTGCCAAAACTATGCTCTTACAACCCTTGAGATTTCCTGCCCCTGGGACTCGTGCTGAAAGAGCAAATGGAGGTCTCGCAAGGAGTAACTTGGCTGTTTAGAGCTCTTAAAACCTGAAGCAGGTGCATAGACTTTCTGCTGTAAGATGTCCTCATGAGATGAGAAAATAATTGCATATGTTTAGAACAGACAGGTATATTGGTAGCCTACTGCTAATATCCTAGTGATTTGTCTTTCAATTCAAGGAAAATAATTTTGTTAGCTTATATTTTTCTTTTCTTTTTTTTAATTTTCAAGGGAAAAAAAAAAAAAAAAAAAAGTGTGGAAGGAAAAATTCCAAACAGAGAAATTAAAAATAAAAGACAAGTGCTAAAATAAATCCAAGTTGCCTAATTGTATCTCCATACTGCACATGCACATCTTGGTTTTCTGTCTGCTGACCCCACATGTTAACTCCTCACTATCTGCATTTGTCACTAAACTCTTCCTTTTTTTATTTTCCTTGCACAAATCGTGCCACATCTTGTCAAACTGAAAGAAGATAAATGCTACATGAAATACATCTTGTCGATACGAGACACATTTTCCATGGCCAGGAAAAAAAACAATGGTGACATTTTAATGCTAGAATCTGGAAAGTCTCTTGTTCAGCCCATTTGTTAGTGTCAGTCCAAGTCGCATCAATATGAATGTAGCAATTGTAGCAGTCTTAAAGAATGGCCATTCTGAAATACGGTTTATAAACAAGGTAATAAAATGTAATTACTGTCCACCTTTGATTCAGAATCCTTACAGTTCATATTAGAATTCACATTTTTTATTGCCTTGCACAATACTGAAGCCTGGAGATTTGGTTTATTGCTTTAATTCTCTAAAGCTGAATGTAACTACCTGTTATATATGTTCACTAACACAGTACAGGGCAGTACGTAAAAGTAGAAGTTATACTGCAGTACATAAGGTGGATTACTCTTTGAAACAGGATGATGAAATACAAGCATGCTTTCCAGTCTGCTTTGGTTTCTGGTAGGAATTAACTCTGTGTGGACCTTCTCACTGTGGGCATCCATTAAGTCTCCAAATGAGGTATGCACAGTATCCAAAGCAGGTACAGGTTAGGTCAGGTGCTTGGGGCTGGTCCTGCACCAAGGACAAGATTCGCAGTGTCTGTGCAATATTTAGAGATGTTGTTCTGCATTTGTTTTGCAGATGGGGTACTATAAATGTAGTTGCAGCTGCTAATGCACATATGGAGACACTGAAGATCAAGTAAACACAAATACATGGCCTCCATTGCGCATATTTTTTTGGAAGTGTGTTGATAGAAAGGGGTAAGCTAGGCACCAAAACAGTTTTCCTGAGGCAGTGGTAAGGGGCACCATTATCTTCCCAGTGCCTGTGCAGAAATCATTCCCTGGTGTTCCTACCTATGATCAGAGAGCTGCCCTTCATTGCTGATTTCAATATGTACTTTAAAAGTCTACCAGTAATCTGTTCTGAGAGAACTAAATCAGAGAACAGAGTGCATACAATATTACCAAAGTATTTTTATTGTCTTTCAGAATGAGCTTGTACTCAGATTCTTCTTGAATTGGTCCAAACATACCTTGACGGAAACAGCATCATCTGTGACATCAGGTATGTGGATTACCAGTTTTATCTGTTTTCTAAGAACGAATGCATGAGTAATATTGAATACAGTAATGCAGAGGTGAGTAGTGTTTAATGTGGCAATATTTTTTTAAGATGTACAGATAATCAACACATACTTCCTGACTTCTCAAAGTCTCTGAAAATGTTTTAGTTGATGTAACCTGTAGCTTGCATTCACTTTGGCATATTCTGCTCAGCCTCGCTTCAATTCTTTTTGAATAAATATGCCTATATGCAAAGTAAACATCTATTTAGACAGACTGTGGCACGCTTCTTGTTTTACCAAACAAAAGTTTCAGAGAAGGTTCCAGAGGAGAGGATTTGAGTCATGACAAAGCACCGTGTGTACTTGGACAGCAAAAGAAAATTAGTGGTGACTTCAAAAGTCAATTTCAGAATGAGTGGAGCAGATGAATAACAAAACATTATGTTAATACCTAGGCATACATTATTAATGATTGTGGTAATCCACTTCTTACTAAGTGACATTCTGCATTGTTCCTATAATGCTTAACCTATTTCTCTCTCCTGTGCAGCACCTAATTTAATCTAATCTCTAGCAGTAGGGCTTTAAGAGACAAAGCATAGGCCATATAGAGTAAACTGTGAATGTTTGTTCTCTTACACTGTACTAGTTCTGCACTGAAAATAAACTTCAGCAATCAATTTTCAGGCAAAATAAAATCTCACGATTCAGCTGTTTTGTGCTCCAAGTGTCAGAAAGTTTCCAAGATGACCAGCTGCCCACTTTTCAGAAAGCAGCTCAGCATATTTAGTTTACATGTTAATTTATTCTCCCTGAAGATGGGGTCTTTATTAATTCCTTTGCTGTGACCATTTTTTTTTAAATTCGTCAGATCAAAATAATTCCTATTCTACATTCTCAGCCTTTTGACGACTTCCCCTGAGTAGAGTTTATTTGATTAGGATATGCGATTATCATATTAAATCCATTATGACTACTGGAAATTAGTAATGATTGTTCTAACTTGTACCAAAGAATGAGAGGATAATGCAAAGATGGCCTAGGTATTAGGAATATACAGAGATGAATCTCATTGCTGAATCTTATCGTGGATCAGAAAATCCAGACCAGAATTCAAATGTAACATGAAATCTGAGTCTATAGGCTACTGTTCTCAACAGACTCTTTAACCAGAGTTGTAGGCATGTAGGAGTGAACTGAAGCATAAAGGAGTTTAAGTCTGAGGTCTTTAGAGGGATTTTGATATTTCAGAAAGATTTAGTTCCTAATTACTACAGAGAATCTGGGTGTAAGTATCTTATGCAAAAGCATGAACTCGGTCTTCAATAAGGTTTCAAAATAAGTCTCATACATCTTAACAGTGGTGTCCTTAGAAAATATAGTCCAAAAAGTGAGCCCTTTTTTTGGTTATCAGTGGCAACAAAATCAGAGAACAGAATAAAGAAACAAAAGTAAGAACGTGATTAGTGAATGTTTGATGAAAGCTATGTGACAGATAACCCAATCTGCTGATTCACTATGAACTCAGTGGCCCTGTTAGGTAAAGGTCGCTACACAGTCAGAAGAGATTAATGTAGTCTAGCTTCAGAGGCATTTTATTTCTGCTCAGAAACTCTGCCTTTTAAAGTTTGTACTCATTCATTCTAAATTCAGGACAAAACCTTTGTTTAACAGGAAAAAAAAAAAAAAAAGAAAAAAAAAATCTCCCTTTGGACTGTGAATGGATTGCTGACATTTATTAATAGAATGCCAGTAGTGTAGAAAGTCCAAATCAGGGCTCAATCAGTTTAAATTCTGTAGAAACAAAGATCAAGAATTTGGGTCTGAGTTGCTTTGGGTATGGCACCACTTCTAGTCAGCAAGGGAGAAGGGAGGGACTGCACTTAGTGCCAAGCTGAGTACATCTGGTGTGAACTGGAGTGAACTGTGGAAAGGGATGAGCTCATCTGTGTATGAGTTAGGTCAGCAATGAGACCACCAGCCATGCACTGCTAATTAGCCATTTGAAAACATTTCACACACTTTACACTTTGCCCCTTCTCCCTGGAGTTAGATTGCTGCATTACCCCAGCTAGCTAGATGACTTAGACCTATATTGTATGACATTCAATACACTATTACAGTCCATCCTTTGAGTAAGATATGAGTCCATCTAATGCAGGCGGTTAGTGATCAAGCCAAACTGCCATATACCATAAAAGGAGTTGCTGAGAAGGACACAGTTGCCCCTATGGGCTCTTGTTTGCTGAGGTTACCCTGAAACACTTGATCTGAAAAATAAAACAAAAATCTATAGAAATGGTATTAGTTGAGCTGGGCTGGGAAATAATTTCATTGAGCCTTCAGGAAAAAGGTAATCTCCATGAAAATAGTGCATCCTTCACCCAGAGATTTTGTTGCTTTATGATTTCATAAGCAACTTCATTTCTACCTATTTTGAAGAATACCTCAGGTTTAATATGGCTTTAATACAGGCTGCAGCTTTCCATGATCCTGCTGATTTCTCTCACAACCTTTACATGGGCAAACAATTAGTCTTTTAGTTAGGATAAATGTAAAACAAAGCCAATGCCCAATAGAAGCGGGTTATGAATTTTGATCAAGATAGCATCCTTCTTTTATACAGCTTTAATTTACAAATGTTGTAGGTAATTACACTTACTAAAGTAAAATAAAAATTAAAATTTATGAATTTGTACTGTGCTCCTAGCAATGAAGAGATTAAAAATCAGTGCTAAATTTGCTGTGACATGAATACTGATTCAGTATTCCCAATGGAACAGATTCTGAATTGCACTGAATACTGTCAGCATTTCATTATACCAAGCACACCGCATGGGAGTGAGAACAGATATCAAGAATGATTTCACAGACATACATTTTTAATATGTATCTTTAAAAAAAAAAAAAAAAAAAAAGGAAAAGGAAGAAACAAAATTTATCTTTTTTTTCTTAATTATGTCAAACTATGTTTCTCATTTTTCTTCTCTAGAATTTTTATTTCCTGAAAATATGGGTAATTGAAATTGTTTTTGCCAAAGTTATGAAATTAAGAAGTTTTTGCTGTTGGTTGTAACAATTCACAACCCAGGTCCAGTTCTGGTAGGCACAGTCAGTGTTGTGTGTACATCAGTGGGTTTCTATCCACATAAGTACAGTAGAGAAACAGCTTTGTTTTCTTCCAAAGCAGGATCCAATTTTTTAAAAAATCAAAATGTACCATATGTCTCTCCATAGAAATTCCTAGTCCTTGTGATTGCTCTCTCAGGAGAGTAGCCTATTATGTTTATCCTGTACAGTTTTCTAATCTGCTGCAGTTGCTCGTTCTCAGCATAAAGCTTTTGCCACAAGTTGCATTCTTATTTTAGTTGGATATAGGCTGGTTTGCTGGCCATAAGCACCCCTGGTTGGCCTAGAGGATGAAATGTTAATTAGCATTGCCATTTTCCTTGCAGTCCACAAATGAAATGCAATGTATTAAATTATCATTTCCCTATTGATTTCATCTGTTTTCTGTGTAACATCTTCCACACTGCTTCTATTTCTCATATGGTGTGCAAAGACCAATGCGGATATTGTTTTAAAATGCTTCTAAGGGAAACACTGCACAAAATATTTAGAGGAAGTTCTCCGTCGTTCTAGAAAAAAATTGCTTAGTTGAAGAGAAGAATTACGCAACTGATTGTTCTTACAATCATTCCACTTTCAATAGAAATAAGACTAATTTCCTTAATTTTTTCATCCAAAAAGAAGAAGCCCACAGTTTTCCAGAATTTATGTTCTGTTATGAAAGGCATTATAAACTGGCAGAGTGTTTTGAGTTTCTCTGCAGTGGGGATTGGCAGCTGGCTCTCCTGAGTGGTGGGGCACGCCAACACCAGTGATGTAAAAAAATGTTACAAACCCAGCTCTGTTGGCAGTCCAGCTTCAGGGTCCTCGTTTGACATGTGACAAGTTTTCCACTGACACCTGTGAGTGAAGAATCAGTCCCTGGGAGGAAAATCTTGCTTCAGCTGAAGTCAATGAAGCTTTATCCCGTATCTACAGCAGACTGGCATTTGGTCCTTGCATATAATGGAGTGCAAGTAGAGCGTGACAGTTCCTAAAAATGCAAGTCTCAGCTCAAGTCCATCTGCCAAAGCTGGACAGACTGGAAGTAATTATTGTATGTGCTTTTTATTATCATTTGAAGCTAAAACCACCTAGATTCCAAAAAGACTATGATTTAGCACTGAAGTAGGAAAACATAAACTACTACATCTGAGTCTTGCTAAAAGAAGCCATTGTCTGTTATGAAATATAAGATGCTTCTTCTGTGTTTATCAGTTTTCTTGCATTTTGTTTTATTTTCACTCATTTTCTACAATGTAGAGCTGATGAGTTTGGTGGGTTTTTTGTTAATGCTCAAATTATTACAGAGCAAGAAGTATTTTGGTAATATGCATAACCATACTGTCTGTTTTACATAGTCAACTAGAGATGCATTTTCATTGCTCATGCTTTTCATTATTTTCAGCTTGGTTAGAAATTATTTACATTTGTTTTTTCCTAAGTGAAATTGCCAGCTCCCACAGAAGAAAACCTTTACTGGGTATAAACACTCAGCTGTGGTTCCACTGGTAGGAGAGAAAAGGCAAAATGTACCACTGAATTCAAATGACATAATTCAGCCTCTGAGCTCTGCTGCTCTTGCTGAGCTGCTCAGGATAGCCCACAGCAATTCACAACATTAACAGAGACCCTCAAGAGAACAGTACCCTTAGATAAAGCAAAACTTCCTTGCATTACAGTCTTTATTGACCTAAGATTCTAAGTTTCCTATTTCAGCTTTATGGCAGAATTCCTCAGAAGTTCTTTCAAAAATGGTGACACAACATAACATGGCAGGGGCTGGGGGTGGGGAATGATTTTGTGAGCTTTTTGTTACCCTGGAGAAAACAAACAAACAAACAAAAAAGAAACATCATTTTCTGTTTTGTGCTGTTTTCTTTTCTTTCCTTATCCCTCACTGTCCTGCTTTGCGTAGAACATTTGAAATAAGGTGCAGTGTAGTTAAGTGATTTGTCACAGCTCTTCGGGAAGAATAACAAATGAAGGGCTGCACCTCAGTTTTCTAAGTCCTAGCTCAGTGATTTCTTTGTAACGTTTCAATTGTTCAGAAGCCTGTTTCAGGCCCTTCTCTAATTAGGGTGTGATTAAAAATGTATTTTTGTAGTCTCCAAAGGGAAGAAGCTGGAGATGGTTTCCTATTCTAAAATTCCAGTCGAAACATTAGAAACTCAGAAGTGTTGATATCCAGACCTCCTGGAAAAAAATATACTATGGCAATTGTATGTACCCACTGTTATTTTTAATTAATTTGAATTCCTTTCCTTAGGATAAATGGCAGTTGCACTTGCTTCCTGGCTGGCAATAGTATGTTACAGCACTGTAATTCTATTCGCTTAGCAGTTATTTTAGCCTCTGTCCATCCCAGAGGTTACGCATTTAGTTTATTCTCAACGCGGCTTACTTTTCACAACTTCCCCTCTGCTGCTTCCTCTACTGAACAACAGAGTGAAGGCTGAGAAAAGAGGTTTTCATTTCTTGCCCTCAATGACCCTGGTTGTAACAGCTCTGGTGCACGTGTGGAAAAGAGACAGAGAGTGCAAAGGAGTGCACAGGTGTCTGCTGAGATTGAAAGACAGATATGAGAATCCTGAGTGCTACTGAGGACGAACAGTCCTGATGCTCTCTAAAACACCTCTTTCTGTAGGTGCATAACCTTAGTGTGTGACGGCAGTTCTTTCATGCTCACCTTCCTTTCTCATTTCCTTCACTTTTGGTAAGATAAGAATTGATTGCTGCTGATTGTTTTGTCTTATTATCTTGCCTTGTGGTGTGTTCAAGGCTGGTGCCTGATTGGCTGATCCCAAGGCATGTGCAGGGGAGCAGCATTTTATGTTTGAGGTCTTCAGGTCAGGCACATTTTTAACAGGGAGAAAGGCAGAACAGAACCCAGCTCCTTCAAGATCACTGTTTCATTGTAAAGTTAGCAGGATTAAGTTTTTATTTTTCCATTTAAAGTAAATATAAAATACTGAATGCTACACAGTCTTGCTCTAATTAAATGAATCTCTGTTTGTGCAAGTAGAAACAGGCCAGTTCGTACAGGCCATGTCTGGACTGCTACAGTGTGAGGAAAGTCCTGGGCTTCAGACCAAGTGCCGCAAAGTGGCTTGGGTCCCCCATGCTCAGCATTATCACTGCAAGATAAGATGGTCAGAGGGATACCAACAAGCAGCTACTGTGTTCATTATTATCTAGTTTACTGCAGTAAAAAACATCTTTATTTTCTGCTTTGTCTCTGAGGGTTGGGTAAGCAATATGTCTCAGTTTAAGAACACACCTTTTTGGCAGTGAAGACAGCTGGCTTAATGCTTCCAAAAGAAAGAAGGAACAGGATATGCTTAGTCATTTATTCCATATCGTTAGCCTGATCCTTCTTGCTTGGAAGCTGAAAAATGCTTTTCTCAGTGGAAACTGAGTCGAACTCTGTAAATTAATTTTAGTAGAAATTTTATGAAAGGAGCGGGTTACTTGAAAACCAGCCTGGAACAAGAAAGATAACGAATAATGAAGGGAGAATTTATATCTGTGAGATACAGAAGTTGTTATTGTAAATATGCAATCATTTTGACACTGGTCTAGAAACTTGCATTTGTGCAGGGTTTCTTTTGTTTGATTTTGTTTTGTATTCTGCTGGGAACAGAAAACAATAAAAAAAAAGATGGAAAAATTGCAACAATAGCAATTAATATAATAATAGTAATAGTAGTAATAGTAATAATAATAATAATAATAATAATAATAATAATAATAATGTCCAGAATTAATGCTAACACAAAAAATAAATTTCCCACTAAAATTCAGATTGATGGCTGTTAGAAAGCAAAAGTCCGACTGACAGTGTATAAAGAAGTGAGAAGATGAGCACTGCATGTCAGACCATTCTCTTGATCTTGCTCCCTGACAGTGTTTTCTAATTTCAATGCTAATTTAAGCAGGCAGTGGTTTGTTGTGTGTATTAGTTCATGAATTCTGTGATACGTTAAACATCTGCTTCCAATAAACTGTTTACTGAAAAATCAAACTGTTTGGTTTCAGGTCCTCAGTCAACTGATGGTACACCTGGAGTGCAGTTAGTCATATCATATGAGGGCACTCATCTGACAGTGATGTTGAAACACATGAGGAACATTGTAAGTATTTTCATCATAATCTATGGCTCTTAACCCTTTGACTTTCTTGTGGTACTGTGAAAACATTAATCCTCAAACACAATTTCTGATGTAAATAATTTTAACTCATAATTAGGATGACACTTCTTTATCATTATTTAACACAGTCTTCCTTAGATCTTGCTCAGTGTTGCTGTAATTATGGGACTTGTGTAGAAACCATGTTTGCCTGATGGCCAGCAATGATTTTTTCCAGGCCATATACAAAACCATTTCTGATGCCTGTTGTCACTTTCAGCTGACACGTTTTGATATGAGTTAGGTATGTGACATCATTCAGCATCACAACCCTTTGTAGGACATGATCTTGCTGCTATTGATCATCCATATGCTTATTTAAAGTCCCAAACAACTGGTCTACAAACAGGGAAGAGGTCAGCAGAAAGCAGTGGAGTACTTCAAGAAGCAATGTCTCCTGGTGCTGTGATGCTCATCTCTATAACACAGTGTCTTGAGGTTAAGTGGGAAATACTGCACATTCTTGAAGGCAGGGTATGCAAGGAGAAATCTGGCAGATCTCCCTCAACACAAGGCAGGTGAAATTGTTTGATGAGAATATCAAGAGAGATCTAGCTGGATCTCTCAGCTGAGGCACTGCATCTGCTGTTTTGTCATGAGTTCAGCCACCTGGATGTGCTCTGAAATTCCTGGTTGCTCAAGTTTCAATTAATGGCAATAGCAAAGAGATCATTCACTATCTTTGTCTAGCTCAAAGATTAAAGTGTTTTTGAATGGTTGCAGGCTCTTATTGCATACATTTATGCTGCCTCCATCTCAGACTGGATTGCAATTGCTTTTCTTAAATGAGGCCAAACTGAGGAATGTATGTGGGACCAGATGATAATAAAATAGGGCTGAATATTTAATTGGTTATATGAGTCACAGAATTACAGAATTGTAGGGGTTGGAAGGTCATTTAGTTCAACACCTCTGTTAAAGCAGTTTCCCTATGGTAGGTTATACAAGAAGCATCCACGTGGGTCTTGAATATCTCCAGAGAAGGAACCTCTCTGGGAAGCCTGTGCCAGTGCTCTGTCATCCTCACAGAAAACAAATATTTCTTCACATTCACATGGAACTTCCTTCATACCAGTCCATGCCCATTACCCCTTGTCTTGTCATTTGGCACTGCTGAAAAGAAGCTGGCCTCATCCACGTCATTCCCACTCATTATCTGTAAGTCTTCAAAAGATTTCCTCTGAGTCTTCTCCAGGCTGAACAGTCACAGATCTCTCAGCCTTTCCCCATAAGGGTGATGCTCCAATTCCCTTATCGTTTTTGCCCTCCACTGGACTCTCTGAGAAGTTACCTCTCTTTCTTGAACTGAGAAGCCCAAAACTGGGCACAGTACTCCAGATGTGGCCTTACCAAGGCAGAATAGAGAGGGAGAATCACCTTCCTTAACCTGCTGACCTTACTCTTTTTAATGCACCCCAGCATACCACTGGCCTTCTTGGTCACAAGGGCACACTGCTGCCTCAGCCAACCAATTATCCACCAGGGCACCCAGGTACTTTTCTGCAGAGCTCTGTTCCAGCAGCTCAGCCCCCACCCTGTCCTGATGCATGCAGTCACACAAGGTTTATGTAGCTTTAACTGTTCTCCATTTTCCACTCCAGCGTCTGATCTGCAATTCAAGCATATTCATTTTGGTCTATAAAACATCCAGTAAGTTTTCAATCTTGAGAGACTTTTTTGTTTCCCATGTGCCACCTTGACAGATGAGATCAGCTTCTGCTGGTCCAGTTTATATGAGTTTAATATTTAGATATAGCTTAAAACCTCCTTTATTTTTTTCTTTTTGCACTTTCTAGCGCTAAATAACAGTGATAGGCTTCTAGTTGGTGGAAGGAGAATTTTAAAATGATTGTTGTGTTCATGTTGTTACCGTGAGTTCAGACTGGAGATGTGGAGATGTATGCAAGCAGATAGATCTACAGATGTTGGAAGCAGTTGTTCTGCTTGTTTCTGGCTCATGTGTTCTTTACTTCAAAAGTTTCATTCATTTAATTAAATTAGAATAAATTATAGTGTAGATGGCGTTACATAGCAAAACTGAAATCCAGGGTTCAGGCCACTTTAGTGAAAGGCACAATACAAATTTAAATTGGCTTCTGGCATTTGGAAGTAGTTGATGTAAATTAAATCCATATCAGTGAGTTTGTGGAGAACTGGTTGGAGTCCAATTCAGTAAGACCAGCAATGATTCATGGCTTGAAAACAAGGTGACTGTTTTAGCCACCTAACTTAGGCAATCGTGTTTTTAAATCCTGGGCTTCTCATTCCTTCCTTCCATCCTGCTTCCACCTCCGCTGTCGTGCTTCGTGGTACCGTGATACTGGACTGCCTTCAAACAACCTATTAAGGAAAGGTTATTAGGTTCTTTATCCCATTAGTTATCTTCACAGCTATCCAGTTGTGTAGATCAATCTCTCTGACATGCTCGCTTTTCTTTTTCTTTAATTTTTCCTTTTCTTTTTCCTTTTTTCTTTTTCTTTTTCTTTTTTTCTATCTGATCAAGGATTTTAAAAGTATGCCAAGATCATATCTTATTCAAGACATGTTAAAGTGATTTCAGGTACATTCAATCTTTTGCAGACTCTCATTAATTATTTGTAGTGGTTCATCTTTGCAATATTGTTTTGTTTTTGAATTTATAGTAAATAATTTGTGTGTCTCTTCTTCATTTACTTATCACTTTGTAGAGATTTTATGATGTGTTCAGATGTGAAAAGTATTATAATGGGACAAATTAATCCCAATTGTAGCCTCACAGCACTGACAAGGAGTTCTGATGCAGAATTCTGATCCATGTAAATGCATTTCATTTATTATTTATGGATGGATAGTTTTACAGATTTTAGTAGCTATGATCCTGTTGTGCAAATTCTATATTAACATATGATGCACAAGATAATCCCTAGGGATCTGGTGTTATTTGTAGTCATTTTCAAGTGTCATGTGGGTTCTTTAAATGAGAGAGCACTGATATAGTGTAGACATGCCAGAGATCGGTCTAACGTACGTGCACATGTTTATTCCACAGCTTGGGCACTCTTAGTCTGATGCATCCACATATGCTGGATTTGCTGCATACCTACAAGTTATCCATTCCTAAGTCTGCTTTCCAAGCATACTCTTCTGACTCACTCCAACATTACTGTCACGTGTTATGAAAGACAGTCCTTGATGAAAACTCATTTAAAAATACTTTGGAGACCAACAATGGAGTAGAATGGCCACAATTTTCAAATACAGAAAAGCCATGACAATAATACAATTTTCCAAACATTTTTATTACATAATTTTAATTCAGCCCTTGGACCATTACTTGCATGCTTTACAACACACTTCTTTATGTATGCTTTATGTATTGCCATGGAGGCAATAGTGTTTCAATAAAATCAAGCTGAGTTAGAAGGAAACAATGGTGTAACAGTGACCTGGAGATGCTATAATGGAGATACTGAGAGATTTTGCCTCTGAGTCTTAGATCATGTGGCAGCAGAAGTGGATGAAACAAGGCTAGCTTCTTACACAAACTCAATAATATAGTACCTTGCACAGTGCTCTAAGTAGACTAAGGGAGAAGATACAGGATCCAGGGTGAGTTTGTTTGCTAGGAGTGAGAACATTCCAACTGTGGCAAGCCCAAAGAATGGCAGCAGTCAGGAGGACTGGGAGAGTACTAGGAAGAATGAGGCAGAGTGAAAGGCATGGCCTCCCACATCTGCAAAGAAGCTGTGGAGGTGGGTTTATGAACACTGGAGATACGCAGGTGCTGATCTTGAACCATTCACTTACATTTATGTACATTAACCAACACAGAAAATGGAGAATATTAAGATTATAAGAGAACTTAGAGCAGAGTATGAACTAGCTTAGTACTGCCTGAGCCAGAAAAAGTCAGGCTAACTGCTGCTATGCTTGCTTGCCTATACCATATATATATATATATAGAGAGAGAGAGAGAGAGACTCCATTGAAAAAGAAGTAGCAGTTTCTGAAATTCAAAGAAGGGTTGTTTGATATATTTATTTTTGTACTTCACTGAGATCCAGAAGGGAACATTGGTTGAGCATTGGCACATAAAGAAGTGTGTGTTGTCTGTTGATTTCATTGCCATGACTATAGGCATGCCCTGTTTTTCCAGATAAGCAGCTAAACTTTCAGTCCTCAATGCTAAACATTTTTGCCCACTATTTCTTGTGTACAGAAAAATTCCTCAGGGATAGTGGGGAGGAGAAACAAAGCCAACGTGTCATGAACTTCATGCCAATAAGTGTAAAATGTGACCAGAATTTTTGAAAGTGTGTATGGATGATGAATTCAGAACCAATTTTGCAGAGAGAACGTTTTCTGGAATTAAAATAAATTCATGCAGTACTTTCCAAAACTACTTCCAGCATTCCTTCTTTAGAAGTTCTGAGGCTGTCATGAACTGTGCCTAGTGATTAATGATTCTGGGATAGCTGATATATGGGTGATGAATTAGTAATCAGCTTTAAGCTTTAACAGACATCCAGCCTCTTTCCATTTCTTGTCCTATGCTATCCAAGTGGAAATTGCTTCCAAAAACATTTCTGAAATGTGATAGTTGAAGAACTACAGGAAGAAATGTGAGAGCCAAGCTTTCCCTAAATTAGTGGAATTAAATCAATTTCTGAACCTGCAGGTGTAGAGCTATAGGGAAGTTCCCAAAGACAGCACAAGTAGACGTATCACTGCTTTTTCTGGGCTTCGGCTTCAGCTTGAGCTAAGTAAGGAACGGGAAATTTTTTTCCATCAATTTTGGTTCCCATAATTACTCTTGTGGGCCCACTAATATTTGCACTTCATGAGCAAGTTTGCTGATGATACTAAACTGGGAGGAGCAAGACAGATTAGAAAGCCGAGAAATTGCCAGCTGCATGAGGATGAACAAGACTTGAACAAGTGCCAAATTCTGCAGCTGGGAAGGGGCAACGCTGACTGTAGGTACAGACTGGGGAATGAGGCACTTGTCTTACTGCTATGTTGGTCCACTAGAAAGTAATGCCTCCCATGTATTTCCATGGAAACTACAACAGATATAAAGAGCACAGTAACGCTAACTGACAGAGCAAATTCTCAGCTACAGAACAGTTTTTCAGTTCACTACCATTAGCTATGCATTTTTGCCATGCTTGTAAAAATCTGCATCAGTGGATGTGACCCTTTGTTGTATGAAGCTGCTATGATGGTGTCATTGTTAGGAAAATGTTGCACATACAGCCCATCTTTGATTGGCCCAAACAGATGGAAGTTAGAAGGTGCTAAATCTGGACTATATGATGGGTGTGGTAGGACAGTCCAACTAAGATTGGCACTGTACTTCACAATCTTCAAACTTGTATGGGGGCATGACATTATCATCTTGCAAGAAAAAATGTTGTTTTCTTCTCCGTCCTGACTCTAGAAGTTCAAGCCTTCATCTTTGTCAGTGTTCTGATGTGATGGTCAGAGTTGGTGGTTTGTCCATATTCTAGGAAATCCAGAAGGATCACCCCTTTCCTATCCTAAAAGACAGAGCACATCACTTTACCCACTGAACATTTTCTTTAATGTGGGATTAATGACCACACCATAGGCTGCTGTTTTGACTCTGGCTCATAATTTTGACATCACATCTCATCACCAGCAATGATGCAACTCAGAAAACTGCCACCTTCAGCCTTGTATTGGTTCAGTAGGTCCTGAGAAATTTGCATATGGTTTTCTTTCTAGTCTTGCGTCAGAATTGATGGGATCCACCCATCACAAAAAATTTGTGATATTCCACAATTGCCAACATCACTAACAGTGCATTAAAATCAATTAAAACCCATTCCTAATGTGGCCTGTCTTTCACACCCCAGTCACTACTGATGAAACTCATCACCCATTGCCTCGCTGTGCTCACATCCACTTTTTTGTCTCCATAAATGTTCAGCAAGCATCAGTGGTGCCATTTTTATTTTTTTTTTCCATAAGGAGGAATTCAGTGGCACATCTTTGCTTCATACACACTTCTGTATCAGATGTCACTTTGTCAGATTGCCATATGCATTTTGTCTTCTGCCATCTGTTGCACAGCAACAAAACATAGCAGGTTACTGGTCAAAGGTTCAGTGTCTACTGCCATATAATCAACATACTCCTGTGATGTTGTCTGTCAACATAATACAGTAAGAGGCATTACTTTTAGAGCAGCCTTTGAAGATTAAAATGGAAAATATATTACATACCAGCAATGCAATGCCTGCCAATTAAATAAAAAGCAACATCACATACACCCCTTTCACAATATTATGAACACCTTCCACTTTCTTTACTGAAACCCACAGATTAGCCAGCAGGGATAGGGAATATGTTTTATAGGTAAGCAAAGCCCAACCAGCCATCCACCAATGGAAAACAAGTGGGGAAAAAAATCCCTTTGAGATGAACAAAACTTATTCAGAATGTATTGGTAACAGAATGAAATCAGAAATTTGGCAGATGTGGGAAAGTAAGACATAGTGGTCTCCAGTCATTTTTACAGAAAAACGAAAAAAGACATGAAAAAAAAGTTCTTGTTCTAGCTTCAACTTATAAATTGAAGTTAATTTTGTATTCATAGGAAGTACTTTAAAAATGAATGCGAATTAGTTTAGGCAAACATGTTCTCTTATGGACTGAAAATTAGCAGAACATCTATAAACAAAGCCTATTACTCAGCAGTAGTTGAAATAGGGAAGAGTTGGGATATGATTTTGTGGTGCAGAAATCACTTTTGGATTCCAACATATTTGTCACAGAATGTTTTTGACAAATATGTTGTATGGAAAGTTATGTTATCACTTCTTGTTAAACCCTTTCATCTGTCACAAACACAGCTCTGCCTTAACTCTAAATTCTGATTTCTAGTTTTTCAGTAATTCCTTACACAGCTAATCTCTTTTGAATCAAAAGAAAAGAATGAGTTTTGTTTAATAATGTGAGTGATCCAGGAGATGAAGGCAAATGTAAATTAAATTTGCCATTGGATGCAAGTGAAAAAAAACATTGTAAATAATAGTAGAGATGGAGCAAGATCAGGTGAATAAAAGTAATTTACAGAACACCGCAAGTAGCTTGGACAAATGAAAACTATTCCTTCAGGGAGATACAGATCTATTTCCTGTAGTTATGTGAAATGTAACAAGCAAATGGTGGGACATCAGGTTGCTAGGAGAGATGCCAATGAGAAAGGTAAGATCCTGATGTTAAGATGCAGAAATTAAGTAGTTTATCTTTATAAGGCATTGATGCTAGAATATTGCTCTCAGAAGCTTTTTAATAACTAGAATTCAAGTTCAAAACCAGTTCTCAGTAGGATTGCTCAGGAATGATTTATACTCCAGGAGTGATATATTGTTACAAAAACTTAACTTAGTTGAGAACTGACTAACAAGGACAGAACTCAATTGTGAAAATTCTCCATTAAATGCAGAACACAGCAAGGTTCATGAAGAAGGATGTTGAGCAAGACTTTAAGTAGAGGTAATTAGAAGTAATTAAGGAGCAGAAATTGCTCGCATCATATAACAAAATGGTTTCTTACAGAAGGAGTGTGCAAGCTGTAGAATAATTTCCCAAAGAAAAGTGGAGGGGGCTCTGTACAGTCTCAGAAATTAAAAGCAGTCTGGTTCAGGTACTTAAAGATTAATTTTACTAATTAGGAAGCTAAAGGATGTAGGCACATAATGCAGTTGCCATTTCTTTATGTATTTTACATTCATCTCTGCCTAGATAAGGATAGAAGATAGTATAAATGTGAAAAGAAAAAAAAAAAAAAAAAAAAACTGAACAGCATCTACATGCATTTTTTTTCTCAAAGGCTAATTTCTTTTATACTCTCTAAGAGCCAACAGTTAAGAAATTCTGGGATCTTTATTTCTAAGGGTCCAAAGTAGATCACTGTATCTCAGCCAGTCTTATAGACTCTTTAACTAAACTTGAATTGGGAAATCAGCTATTTCAATTCCAACAATAATACAGGGTGCAAAGAAGAAAATGCAAAGAAGAAATGCAAGCTAGAAATTCTATATCAAAAGCTTCAGAGAGAGATCTTTCCATGAAACCTATTCTCTGCATTCTGCACCCTGCATCAACATTGCTTGTACAAGAATAATATAATCTTAAGACATGACTGAACCCTGATATTTTTTCATCTATGTGGAAAGGAAAGACTTTAAATGACCTGAAGAAAGCGCGGCAGAGTGAGATTCAAGAATCTAGAACATTATCACTTCTTTCTTTCAGAAAAACAAACAAACAAACAAACCCCAAACCTTTTTAGTGATTATGGCTCAAATCTTTTACTGTGAGTAAAGATACATTTGCACTTCAGGTTATGCAGCCACCTTCTTTTATTTTTATTTTTATTTTTTGCAGTATTGGCAAAA
Organism: Coturnix japonica; assembly: GCF_054131305.1. NCBI lineage: Eukaryota > Metazoa > Chordata > Aves > Galliformes > Phasianidae > Coturnix > Coturnix japonica. Next base: position 63,789,271 of record NC_140663.1, on the reverse strand, counting down.
TTTTGATATCCACATGGAGCTAGTGACCATCCAGTAATCTTGTGCTGAGCATTGGTGAATTATTACAGGGGCCTCCGAGCCTCAGGAGCTAGATTTACACTTTGAATAAAATGGATAGAGGCACTCATAATTTTCCTTTCTGTTAATTCAGAAACAATAATATATGCACACACAAAGCCATATCATCTCTTACTGGAGATAACTTAGCCCTACTTTTCTGCTACTGGCTGCAGACAGTAAAAGACAGTAGTCCGTTTTACCTCAGAACTACAGTTGTACGTCCACATAGACTCTTTCCCATTTCATTTGGAATTGTGTCTATCCTAATATACAGCTCCTTTTGGATTATCAAGAAGTCATTATTTTCAAACTGAACAGCAGCTACATCTCTGTTCTTTTCTTCATCTTTCTGAAACAGTTTGGTTCTGGTTTCTGAGCTTTATAGTAATAAAGGCTTAGAAGCCGAGGATACCCTTGTGACCTTCTGGATATCAGTTTTCTTTATTTAATTCTAAGCAGAGTTAGATGTGTTTTCCTCTCAAATGACTGAAGCAGATCAGAAGCGTTTTGCATAGTTCTTTGGAAGCTTTGAATCATTTGGGAATCAGCCTGATACTCCAAATCTATCTTTCTCCTTGCAAGAAAAGAACTATTTTTGTTAAATGTTTAACAAATACTTCTTCCTTTTTAAGAAGTACCACTGTGTGTTTGCCAGCTAGGATTTGGATTCAGTTTGAAATTAAGACACAGACATATATGATACGATGGAGTTCATTTGTCTGACTGTGAGAATAGTGAGCACCATTTTCCTTGTCCTCCAGTGTCTGTTCAGAAGAGTGCCGGTTTTCCATGAAGCCTCTGTCACATACCCTACTCCGTATATGCCTTCTGGCATCTGAGGTGACGCAAGAAACTAATTTAGATGAAAACCTATACTTCCATCATGCTCACTGGAGATTTAAAGAGCAACTCATTTTCCTGAACATACAGGAGATGATGTACCAAGTCTCATCAGGCTACCAGCTAGCACTGTGAATGGGGAGGACCTCATACGGAGCCTCCTTTGTGCAGATATCTAAAACATCTTTTTCTCAAGTGGAGCTATATACCAAAGTGTGGGCGATTTAACCAAGACAGCCTGGAAAAAATTAATATGCTTCTTGGGTACCTCCTTGACAGAATTACAAAAAGCTACATAGACTTTACTGAGTACTTGCAATCATAGCTCACATATACACTAGGGTATGTCAACATTTCAAATTCTTTGCCCAGAAATGGTGTCTTCATTGTGGAGTTGTAGCTGTGAACTTTTCCTTCTGCATCAGTGACTGAAGGTTATTTTTTCCCATTTGACAGCCAGGAGACCTTGCAGAATGCTGGCTGGATGGCTGGTTCATTCTTCAGAGAATTTGTGACTCATGACAGCTCAAGACCCTATTTTTGCCAGAGTGGCTGTAGTTTTCCCTCTTAGAAATATGGCACATCATCTTTTATTAAGAGCTAGGTGCATGAGTCCATTTCCCTTCTACTCTACTACAATCAAAGCTGAACTGGAAAAACTGCATCTTTTTTATTTTTGGCAAAATACCTTAATTCACTTGGGGGAGAGAGGGCTGAAACAAACCCAGTAACAAAATCACTGCTTTTTCTTAAACTAACAACACCTGCATTAGGCATATCTTACCCACCTGGTGCACTGACAGGCTGCTTGCAGAGCAGGCAGGTTGAGAGGGATACTGAAGGTACTGAGCTGCACAGTGTGCTCAGGATATATTTGGAGATTCAAATCAGAGACAAGGATATAGCACCTTTGCATTTTTATCATAGTAAATGACAAAGCCATCTGGAGACTTGCTTCACTGACACCACTAGAAGATTTCTGAAAAGCAGAAAATACGTGCTCAATAAACGTCTTCCAGAATTCCCCTGAAACAATGTCTATGTTCTTCTGAAACGATGTGAAGATATGCTAAATTGAGATCAATTTCATTTCCTTTTGTTGTTGATGTTGTTGCTTTGTCAGTGACCTCCATGCCAGTGTCCTCTGTCACAGTGTCTCTCCTGTGTTTATGCACATACCTGCATATCTGCATGAGTTAGGAGTTAAGTCAGGAATAGGAATGAGGTTTCTAACAGAGAGGTGGGCAAGAAATTTGGCACCAGAAAATATAATAAAACAAAACTTACCTTGCAGAGCATCAGTTAAATATTTTGAAATTTTGGGTGAAAAGAAAGAGAGGATTGGGGAAAAAAAGCCACCAATATCTGTGTAATTACTTTATCTGATTTATTTTCTGTTTTGTTTTGCCAGTAGTAGAGCATGTAGGGTGCACCATAGCAAAATAGTGGATTGTCTTCTTTTGTATTTGTTTGTTAGTTATTGAAAATCTGTTTTTTGTTTTAGTATTCTTTGAAATAATCTATAAATATTTTGTGTCAGGGAAATGAGAAGTGTAGCAGAGGAGTAGACTACAGCTGTTCAGTGCTTTGAGATATGAAAATCTCAAAGGAAAAAGAGGAAAGGATCTTCAGTCCCATGTTACAATTTATAAAGAAGTAAAAACAGAACCTCTTGTTCACTTAGTTTGTCCTCGGGGTGTATATAGCATTGTTCTATTTTGAAGGAACTTGTTGCTTTGTAGTAACATTATTTTAGTGATGATTATTTTCTGAGATCTGTAAATTTGGAGTTAGCCAAAGCACATGTTATGTTTTTCTAAAGCAGAGGCAGTAGTTGTTATTAAAGCTGCAGCTTGCAAAGGTTTAACTTTTCCTTGGAAAGTTACATGCCAATTTTACTCTGTTACTCAGAGAAAGACAGTGTGACAATCCTGATGCCTCTTCTGCATTTCTTACTAGTTTTAATCTAGTCAACTCCTGTTTCATGCAGGTTCCTGGGATAAAAGACCAGTTCTTCTGCAGTTTTTCTTTTTATTAATCCTCCTTGATTGGAAAATAATCAAGTCTACCTCATGTCTACAGTTAATATATAAATATTTTGCTTTAGAGTTTCAAAGTTTTTTGTTTTTTTTTTTTCTAAACATTTGCTATGATAACATGGTTTTATTTAAGATGTAAGGATATCTTCATGTTAAATGTTAAGGGATATTATAAGTACATTCTTCACCATATACAAGACAAAATCTGATGGCTGCGCGTGTAAGAGAAAAACAACAGATAAAGATAATAGATGGGAAAACAGAGAAAACTGAGTTAAAGCTACTGGACAAAAAGGAAGGATTTGTTTCCTTTCTTTTCATTTGGGGGAAGAAGCTGAGATGGGAACATTTCTAAAGCCTGAATTATTTCTTCTTCTTTTTCTTTTTTTTTTCACTGAAGGAGGGGAAAAGTGCAATTGAGATTTGAGAATGTCCAGGAAATTAATTTTGGAGGAAGAAAGGAAGTTATTTATAGAGGTGGAAAGGTGGCATTAGTTAATGCAAGTTACCTTTGATCATTTCTTTTTGTCAAGATAGTTGAAGGTGAAAAATGAGAAAAGAGAACAGCATCTGAAGCTATCAAATCTTCAGGAGCCATCAGTCTGTTTCACTCTGGGACAAAAGGTGGAAGAAAATATCTGCATGTCTAACACTAAGAGAAACAGATGAAGTAATGTAAATTTGAGGCAGTAGTCACTGAAAAACTAAATTTGATGTCACTTAGGAAGACATGTTTAAAAAAATAAAATAAAATTACTATAGATTATCAAAGTTTACTATTTTAACATCATAAAATTTTCCTTAAAATTCATAGGAGTGAAGCCTAGTATTCATGTTGTCATGCTAGTAGTTTAAATCTGGTAAATTTTGAAGTGGATGGCCCTTTCATCATGTTAACAAAGAATCCACTGCTAAGAGTTGAGGATGGTTAGTAATGACCGAGGGAGAAAAGTCATTAAGGTAATGTGATTCTCATGGAAAAATTAATTGAATTTCATCTATTATTTCCCAGATACAGCTAGCATATTTAAAATTAAATTACACAGGACATAACCTATCTATGTGGGTTTCTGTAAGCAAATATCAATACCTTTTGGTTTCAGAAAATAAAATTGGAGTGAAAAATGGAACACAGACATAACAGAGACATGTCTGTATTAGTTTTTCGGTATTGAATTACAGATGTGGAGAGAAGTAGATTCAGAGAATTATTTCTTTTCTTTCTGTCCCCCTTTTCAATATTTTCATTACTTTCTTTGTGACTTCAGTAGAAAATAACATCTCAAAAAGAAACTGGTTTTTTAAGAACATATGCAGAGAGTTATAACTGAGTTCCTCCTTTAGTCATTAGCAGGGTCAAGTAAACAGGTCAGTCTCTGAGAAAATTATACAGAAGAACCTTGTTTGTATATGGAGAAATTACTTGGAGTCTGCCTACAAATTCAACTCATTTGTTTTATTGGCAGATCAAAACCACTGTGGTGTTGTGGATTGTATTTGTCTGTTAGGTTTTTTTTGTCCATATGCATGGAAAGAAGATCTATGGCATTTCTGTTGTGAATTTACTTTTAAACCTTTGCAGCCTTGCAGATTTTTACTGCTGGAACTTGTTTACCAGAATACATAGTCAAAGAAGTAAGATCGTAATTAAAATTGGAAGTAACTTGGTTTACAGGAAATAAATTTACATTACGTTTGAGTTAATGAAATTATTAGAGAACTAAACATATACTGAATTCAATATTAGGCTGTTTTGTTTTTGTGGGTTTTTTTCTTCTGCTTGCTTGATTACAAATATAATCAAGCTGTAAGGGCTTTGCAAAGTAGTTGAAGTTCGAAAGGACATTCCTGTAGTACTGTTTGATTTCTCTTCTGGCTGGGACTGTGAACAGATGTGAGTCACTTCATATTCACATATTCTTCATGTTTATCTAAATTTATAAATCTGCCAGTGCAGTGTGTCAGAGGTGAAAGGGTAATCCAGCAGGTCTGTTCACTAAGTGTGACATTCTGGAATATGATAGAAGACATCATCTCTAGCAAGAAAACAGTTCTGATATTTTCTCCATTTTCCCTTGTTCAAACAAATGTTCAACTTGTATATGAAAGGCTGAGAAGGAACTAGTTTTCCCAAAAGTTCCTGAGTTTTAGAACAATTTACTTCAAATTTCACTTATTTTAGATTTTTAAAAGGTAACTGTAGGACATTCATCTCATTTTTTTCCTGTTGGAGACCATCTAGCAAAGTGCATCCCCTCCTCCGATACCACAAGAAGTCCCCTCTCAAGTTTCTTCACTCTTTCAGTGAAGGAAGTTCTCCATAAGAACTGATTCTGCTGTTGTGCTGGTGAGAAGCCAGCAACTCATTGCATGCAGCATCCAGAGTCTGCTCCTGTAAAGCCATGGCTGATGATGCTCATCCTCTAAAGTTTAGAATGGTGAGTTTGCAAGGGGATGAAGTCTTCTCTGGGACAGTGAGAGAGTTTTGTTAGATGATTTGTGTTGTATTAGGATTCTGGGGAGGGCAGTTGAGTGGTGGAGTATATGATCTGGCTTGAACAGTGCTCAGCTGAAGCTCCTTTATCCCTTGATGTCATAACACTGCCCCTGCAGAGGGAGAACTGGGACAACTGTGGAGTCTGGAGCGTGTCTTCCCTCTGCCTTCTCAGGAGAGAAAGAAAAAGTGGGAAAATATCTGAGAAGTGGGAAGAAAAAGAAAAATCAAACTGACAATGAAAACTAGGATCTCTAGTTGGAATTCAAGTGTCTGCCTTTTACATTACCTCTAAGAGTTTGGCGGCTGATTGCTGCTATTCATGAAAAGTGGCTTTGTTTTTAGTTCTGAAAGATCCCCGAGCAACTGCTCTGCCCTGAGTTTTCTTCAGTGAATTACTAAAATATTCTCTCTTTTGATATTCTGTCTTGACCCTCTCCTCCTACTCACCTCTTTCAACATATCTTTAACTGCTTTCAAAGGAGTACTGTGGAAGTAGTTTTATCTCCATGTTTCATAAGGCACAGTAGTACTGCAAATCCACTTCCTTGGATTTAAACTAAAAAAAGGATTCAGATTAGATGTTAGGGGGAAATTCTTTACTCAGAGGGCAATGAGGCACTGCCACAGGCTGCCCAGAGAAGCTGTATGTGCTTCATCCTTAGTGACATTCAGGGCTAGTTTGGATGGGGCCTGGGCAGTCTGAGCTGCTGGGTGGCTGTGTGGGTTTTAATGTCCCTTTCAACCCAAGCCATTCCGTGCTTCTATAATTCTGTGATTCTGGGAGTAGTATGCTGATTGAGGAAAGTGAGTTGTCCGAAGGCTAGATAATGAGCCAGAAGGAGACAAGGAGCAACTGTAAGGCATAGAGGAAATTTTATCTGACTTTCTTTCAACCCACTGTGTGTGCTTATGGTACACAGGTCCTGTTAAACCACCACACAGCAATTAGCTTGGGTTCTTTCCCTGGCAGGTGACTGTCAGGCTGAGCCTTTTTGAAATGCAGAATGTGCTGCCATGATCTGTGACAGTGCTGTCACAGGTGAGCAATGGGCACAGAGCAGACCTGTTTCAGCAGCTGGAAGAGAAGTGGAATTGGGTAGAGGCATTTGTCCTCTACATTGTCTCTGTTATCTTTATAGCCTCCTGCCTACCAGCCGGGCTTCTCAGCCCAGTGCCCTTTTCAGCTGCTGCTTACCTCAACTTTCAATATTAGCTTTGACATGGCCCCTGGTTAGACAATACAGCACTGGTATGATTTATAAAGCCTGACATTTTACAAGACTATCCCATTTTTATAGCATTTCCATACTTGAGATGGTTAAGATCCTTATGCTGGGCTGCAGCAGTTGTGCTGGCAATAACTCTTTTTGTAAATGTTATTCTTTTTTTGTGTCTGAAATGACCAATATCCATTGACCCTCAAGTTAGTATAGTGGTACTTATCTATTCACTGAGAAAGGAAGAGCTTTATTACAGATAGGATCCTGGTTACTTGGAGTAGTACCAGGCTACATTTTTTTTCTCTTTCCTGATTTTTAAGAGACCATTCAATTTACTGTTATTTGTGTGCCTTGACTGAAGTTTTAATATGGTCCCAGATCAATATAGATAGGCTTTTAAATTGATAGTGTAAGTTATAAATCCTGTGTTAAAAATATGGTACTCTGTCCTGGGAAAATGCCATTTAATGGCATTCTTATTTTGGTAGCTGAATCCCAGTTAACTTAATCCCACATATATTTTACATCAGATATACTTTGCAGAGCTTAGTGACAGTAACATTAATCATTCATATGGTGCTGACACTTTGTAATGATTTGAGCAGTACATCCCTTGATGCTGTATAACAATATTAGTCTTTCCAGTTGACCACATCATCTGCCTTGAAGGATCATTTCAGATAGCAAAAAACAGAGATTTGTTGTGCAAGAACTGGTTGCTCTCACATACAAGCACTGTTTTTCTTCCTAGCAGAGAGTTATTTTTTTCTAGGACACCAGCGGTGTCTCCTATCACAAGAAGATGTTGTTGATGATGTCTGTAGAAAGCCCCATATTTCTAGTCACATACTGTGAATAATCAAAATCTGAGAAACCACTTAATTTTGAGCCAGGAAAAGCTACAGTGGGAAATATAAATGCAGTGTTTGGCTTATGCTCTGGGTTCATGTGTTCCAGATATCTTAAGATCTCTTCATTTGCACATTCATTTGTATCCTGGCACTGGATTGCCTGGGAGCTGTCAGATCAGCTTGATGCCTAAAATAATGATAATACTACTGAAATTACTGATATTTTGATGGACACCCGTGTGTTTATGCCTGTTTATGTTTTCTGTTTGTATACTACTATCTTGCCAACACAAAAATATCTGCTAATTGTAAGCTAAGGCATATGCTGGGAGGATACCTTTTCCATAGTTATTCATCATTATACACTTTGCATGTTCCTTTAAAGCCTCTTCTACTACCAATATGTATTCTAAGTGACAATAAAGTTGATTTAGTAATAAGATTACAGCTGTCCAGTGGTTATCCAGAAGCTGTCCACCATAACTCCATCAATAACTTATGACTGAGCTGGTTAATGGGTTGGCTCTGATCTGGAGTAGCTCCCATAAACTGGAGTATCTGGAATACCATTAAGTAATTTGAACTTGAAAAAATAAAGAGAGTTTGCAGCTGTGTGATGGGAGAGATGGGGCAGGCTGTTATAAGAATGCTGTTCTGCCCATGTTGCTGCAGGAAGTATTTTTTGGCTCCTTTATAGTTAGTCATATGTGTTATGAAATACCCTTAGAAACAGACAGTTCTCAGTGTCAGCCCTGCTACTTAAGGGTTACAATCAATAGGAACTTTTTAGATAGAAACCAGTTTGCATGCATTACTTTGGAAAATGGAAGGCCTAGACATTTTTCAGTGTAAACTGAGTTAAAGCAGGTTGAGGCTTAAGGATTTATCAACCAGAAAATATTAAAGATGGGCAACTTCACATCTTTCTTGTGTGATTTCATTGATTTTTCCTGATTCAATATAAAGCTGAATTCTAAGAGTATCTGTTGTTTGTTGCATTACCACTCTGATTTAGCCAAGAGGACACTGAGGATGTGATATGTTTCTGTGTCTGCATAAAGTCCAGATTTCATTTGGTACTTCTTTATTTGTTTTCTTTGCTAGAACCTCGGTGTTCATATTTATGACCTTTTGTTTTTCAGCGCCTCCCAGATGGCTCTGCCCCAAGTGTGCATGCTGAATTCTATCTTCTGCCAGATCCTGATGAGGTCAATCGAAGGAAAACAAGAACAGTTCCAAAAACCACCAACCCCACTTTCAATGAAATTGTGAGTACTCTTCACTTTCTTCCATCATTTCTTATGCATTTTATTTTTGTTATTTTTTCTTGAAATAATACAGTGCGGCCCTAAAAGCTGTTACAAGTATGATCAAACAGAAAGAATATATCATAAGCTGAACTATAAATGGGAACAGTCCTTTCTTTTGCTTCTTTCTCAGCAGTGAGACGGTCTCGTTATGTGTTTCTCCTTGGGAAAGTGGTTGGATTATTCACTCTGTTTGGTCTTGTACTGTAATCACAGTTATATGATATCCAGATGAGTCCCAGTGTCACTGTACCAAAACCTAAACTGTTTTTAATTCAGATTTATGGAATAGCACGAAAAGCACTAATTGAACGGATGCTGTTACTCAAAATCACATTTGAAAATGGGCAACCAAATTGGTTGTCTCTGTCCTAAATGATAACACAATAATAAATAGCCCAGTCCTTTTTATGTCAAGACGCCAGCAGTTCACAGCCACATATATAATTATTTCACTTACCACTGAAGTGCTTGTGCCTCTGGGGTGAAAAGAAACATTTGGATAGAGAAATGTTTATCATAAAATGGAAAGCAGAATATCTCTATTCTTTTGTAAGAGGAGGTGAGATTCAAACAGTAGGTGGGATTGGAGATGATAAGTTTCGTGTAAAGCAAATCTCCTAAGGATCTCAAGGCAATTTACAAACATACTTTGAGCAGGCTTCATGGAAAGTACTGCCACTCTGTTCTGTTTCACAGATAAGATACAATTAAAATTAAGTTAGTTAACTGAGACTGAGTCCTTATCTTCTAGTTACCCCCTCCTGAGACTTTTATTTTTTTCCTTTTCCCACTTCTAGCTGATTACAAAGCTACCTACTTACACTGATGGCTTCCAGCACTGCTGTAAGGAGGCTCCTCCACTGCTTTCCTGCTCTCTATATTGTTGCAGAGGAATACTTGAAGGTTATTTGAAGAGAAGAAATAGAATTGTTTCTATATTAAAATTTCTTTAAAAATATCCAAAATGGGGGGCTGTTAAGAACCATCTAGTAACAGTGTTAAACAATTTTGTTTCTAATCACTGTTAGGCCAATCTGAATGCCATAAAATCCAAAATTCTCCATGCAGTCACACTGTATGTGCTGGGAGGGGATTTAATTGTGGTTAAGGATCATCCTTCTGCTGTTAAGATAAAATCCATGTACACTTAAATATCCTTTACTCAAAACTTACAGCCTTCTTCACAGATGCTCAGACTTTTTCACCAGGAGCTGCTAATCACAGTGGGGACATATGGATCTGCTGAACTTGGGCATTTCAAACCCAAAGCTTGTACTGTTAGCAGCTCTGCTCCTCCATATGTGATATCATTCTGTATGCATTTTCTGTCCAAGGCTGGTAGACTGAGGCAGAAGAAGCCCCAGGGAAGGAAAACAGCTAAAAATATAAGTCAGCTGTCTTTTAAGTTAGTTACTGTCCAAAATGCTGTGTACAGAAATGCGCTAGCCTTTTTTATGAGTTCATAAGTTTTTATTAAAGCCAAATGGCTGGAAGGAAACTGTAGATTAATTTCTCTCCATGTTCGAGACTGAGAAAATTCTGAAATGTGCTTCTCTTGGGTATTTTTGGTTTTAGTTTTGTTCTTTTATTGCTTATGACTGCCTACAGCAAATTATCAACCGTGCAAAAGTGCATTTTATTTTTGATTTCTACTCATATGTGAGAGTACAGATGCGAAGGTCCAGGAGGACCAGCAATAGAATGAACCATGCTGAATGCTTTGGAGTTGCTTTTAACAAGTGCTCCTTTTCTCTTGTTCCTGCATTTGGATTTCAGTTTGTTGCACTCATATTGGTGTAAAATTGAATTAAAAAAAATGATCATCTCAGAAAAATGGGATTGCAAAGTAAGGAGAAACAGAATAATATGCCAGCTGTTAGGCCATTGGCAATAAATAGGAATCACCTGGGAGATTCCAAATTAGTTTAGTGAAAACAAAGAAAAGTTAGAAAACTGAAAATAAGTCTGAATTATTTAAGTTTGAATTCTCACTGAGAAAAAGACCAATGTGCAGAACCAATGGCCGTGGGGTCTTTCTCGTGTGTCATGTTTGCTACAAGACATACTGCAAGTCCTCACACTCGCTGTGCCCTGTCTCTAAAGCACCTGCAGGTACACACTTTTAGAATGAGTGAACCTCCACAGCAAGAGCAAGTGTGCTTTGCCACAGGGAAGCCAGAGAAAGAGGGAATTCTCTCCATCCTGCACGTGGAGTAGAAGGGCAAACATAAACAAACACCTGGGCTACATCAGCCCTTGAGTGCTATTGTAGCTGCCTTCAGAGCAGGGAGCTGCTGGCATGCAGCAGAACTAATAGCCCAGGCCTAACAGGAGGAGGGGACCTGTGCCCAGAGCCACAGCAGATACCTGCAGCACTGTGCTTCAGTGCTGATTTGGATGGTTAAGGGCGAATTTAGAAAGTTTGGCATGGCTTCCTAAGGGGAAGCAACTGTCCCTCATTTGTGATTAAAATGCCATTAGATAATGTGCTTTTCTTTTTCAAGCCAAAAATACTTGAATTCCAGTTCTAGCTGTCCCACTGATGTGCCACATGCTACACACCTCCATTTGATCTGACTAAGAGGCAAATATTGTTACTAACCAATGATTTCAGTGTTTAACTGTCCTGATTGTGAAATTCTGACTGGGGGTATATTTCTTTTGTCCACATATAATTCACCTGTCTACAGGCTTTCTTCTGTCCCCACATCCTGACGATAATGGGAATTCAGCTGTAGCATCAGTTTAGAAACAGCTTTTGGGATCAGTTGAAAGCCACCAACATCACATTTTAAAGTCGTGTTTATATTGGTGAGAGATTATATCAAAGGACAGGAAAGCTGGATTTTTGTATTAATACACAGTTTGGTTAAATAGGCAGTCAGTAAACATAAAACTGAAAGGCACCTGGCACCACTGTCGTGACAGCTGTTCTAAACTATGATTTCCAGAGGTTTCCAAATTGACACATTAGGCTTACCAGACTGCAGCCTGATAAGACCTTTCAAGGAAAAGCCAGTAAAAAAGAACGATGGGACAGCTTTTCTATCACCAGTCCTGTGGCTGGTCACTCTTTCCACATCAGCCATCCCACTACACCAGGGAGCTTGTTCTGATGTCTCACCTGCCATGGACCAGAGCGCACTGTGGTCTCACAAGGACAGCCTGGTCCTGTTAGGATTGCCTGGGAGAACCAGCAATATCACACCTCCTGGGTACACCTGTTAAGTTCACCCTTTGGCTGCTCCGTGCAAAAGGAGTGCTGCTGGGGCTGAGCCTTTATGGAGTCATTTCTGGCTGAAGTGTTTCACTGATAACCACTGCTGTTCCTCACAGCAGGCAGAACAGGGAGTACTCTGAGGTCCAGCCCACAGAGACCCAGGCTGGGTGGGGTGGCTTAGTCTGACTTTCCTATTCATAGAGACTACGTCCGGGTTGCAGAGTAAATCCAGGCATGCTGCATGGCAAACTCACTGTGGTGATGTCACTTCTTGTGAAGTGACAGTATGTTACTGCATTTGCTTTTTAAGCTGCGTGGTGAGATTAAAATTTTAAGCATTTTCCATTGCAACTAAAATAGCAAAAACATTGGAAACACTTCCATCCATACAAATTTTAGATTAAATGCACTTCTCTAACAAAGCTTTCCTTTGAGGACTGGATCTTGCTGACAGCATTCTTTCACATTCTATCAAGCTGTACGCGGTTCACTCAGCAGTTTTTGATTAATGCAGAGACTGAAACGTAGGAGTCTATTCGGAATGCAGCTCATTCTTGTTAGCCTATCACTCCAGATTTACTTTTTAATTCAGAAACCACTGTGTTATCATTTCATAATTAATCCGTGTTCTCACAGCACCAAGGTAATTTCAAAGATACTGTTTTGAAACTATAGGCTTTAATAATTTTCTAAAGAGATGCTAAGCAAACTGTCATTTAATTTGAGAAGCATTAGCAGCACTTCTCGACTAACAGAAACATCCAGATTTAGTTGTTTCCACTTGCTAAATTGGGGCCAATCTCAGGCATGTTCCACACCCACAGCATCTACTGAGTAGGCTGAGCTTTCCATCATGTTAACAACTAGATAAGTCCCTTAAAAAATGCAAATGTTTCTTATAGTGGGCATATTTAGATACAGTTAACAACCAGGATCACATATACAGCTATTTTTATTGAAAAAATGTATGCAAGTTTCAAAGGAAAATTATTCTTTTTTTTATGATGTGGATTTCTGATCTAGAGCAGATAAGGAATTTTATGGAGGTCTTGGTTAGAAGAAAATCTAGGTTTGCTTAGGTGTGTTCCTTTCTAATTTTGGTGTGTAGAATGAGATTTAATCATGTTACAGTTCTAATAACAATATTTTGCAGTCCTGTGCATTGTGTGATATGCTTACATGAGATGTATGACTATATCATAAAGCTGCTTTGAGGCACTACTGAGCAACATGTAACAAGCAATATAATAATATAGCAAGTCACAAATAAAAGAAAAAAAAAGAGACATAATAACAGGGTTGCCTGGGGGCTTTGTTTATTTGTTGTTGTTTTCCCAGAACAGAAACACCGTTTTTCAAAGCATCTGATATGGACAGATAGATAGATAGATAGATAGATAGATAGATAGATAGATAGATAGATATTTAAATATATTAATCTGCACTTTTCCTTAATTACCTTCTCACACTTCTGTCCATGAGAAGTACCCTTCATCTTATTCTCTCGTCTGGAAAGCCAATAGTTGTATTCTTTGCTAGAGAGGTCTGTGGAGAGCTGATACATCTCTACATTTGAGTTAAAAGTCAGCCTTAGTTCAGATTTTCACATGGCAAATCATGCATTTGTATTTTTTTTTTATCAAGTAAAGCAGCACAGGTTTCAAGTTTGTTTACAAATGCTTGGTAATCAGACTTCACAAGCCTAAACTGGTAGCACCTCCTTTATATAAACTACATCAATCAAATGTAAATCTGAGCTGAATCCACTAACTTGAATTTGGCTCATAATTAGTAGCTTAGCATTCTGGAGGACAGCTTACAGTAATTATTGTAAAGTTATCGTCATCATCCGGAAGGCTGTACTGATGTGTTTTGCTTGACAAATAAATTCACAGCTTCATATTCATTTTCCTGTGCACTTTATGTTGTTTCAGGTTGTGTACAACAAAGTTATGCAACTTGAAGGCCGTATACTGAAGCTTGTTGTGAAAAGCAAAGGAACATTTGTGGGAGCTGTTAACATTCAACTGAGTAGAGTCCATTTAAATGAAGAAAAATGGTATCCACTGGGAAACAGTATAATTTAAATGTGGTCTAAGACAATTCAATTATTTATCCACTAATGTTTCTTTATTCCATTTTCCATGGTACATTTTGTCTCAGTTGCCCTCAAGAAAATGCAGTCATCTGCTGATCTCAACATTTCTAATCATAAGACAATTGTCTTAAAATTGCTACCATCTTCTTGCAACAGATTCCCGTGAGTGTGAGATTAAGAAATCATATTCTAACATGTAGGAGCATGCAGGCATTCCTATGACAGCAATCAAGACTTTTGTTCAAGTGAAACTTGTACTGTAAAAACTCTGAATTTAGTACACATCAAAGTGCGGGTCAGAGCCTAATTCTTTGCCTGCTAATTCCACTGATGGTGTTAAAACAACGCTGATAATGGTGTAATTTATCATTGTCCACTATGACCCACCGCATATGATGATTCAGCAGAGAGATCCATGGGAGGATTCCCTGGGTGCCAATGCGTTTCAGATGTCTAGCAGATTTCATGTTAAATCTTATGCAAATCCATACATTTTAAAACAAGCATACCAACTATCAATCAGGAACTTAACAACCTTTCACGGAAGACATTTTGTGCAGTATATGTTCGTGTTTATATAATGCAACTTTAAATCTCATATATTCATTTGTGAAAAAGTTATTTCAGCATTTCTTTTAATCTGACATCCAAGAAGCAGATACAACTGGTCGATTCTGAGAAGGGAGGAATGTGGAGCTAATCTTCTCAAATAAATAAAACATACTCAATATGAGCTTTCGGTGTTGTATTTATTTAAGATCATATTATAAAGAATCTTTTTTCACTCCTCCATTGCAATTCCTATTCTGTATATGGGAGTCTAGTCAATACATTCATTGACCTTAGGGCTACATATGCATGTACATAATGAATGTGAATTCTACCTTTGAGTTCACTGAGGGTGATTGTGGGCTCTGTTCTTCAAAGCATTCTTACCTAAAGCAAGGAAACACTTAAGCACATCTTTGAACATTTAGCATGTGAATAACACTAATGCACTGTCCATTACTGCCAGCCTGTTACACACACGCAGAGCTGAGCATGTATATAAACCTTTCCAGAAGTAAGGGCACATTTTAAGGCACGGGAGACATGTTGATTTGTGATCCGATCTGCTGTAAAATTTTAAGATACCATACTGAGTGGATCTGACATTTGTTCTACCAGGTAGAAAAGTGGTCAACAGAGGGATAATAACTCCAGAAGCTGAAGATAATTGCCTTCTTCTCCCAGAGGACGCTCACGTATCAGACTTCAGAAGGTAATGTTGTATAAAGCTCCTGAAGTGGCCTGGGAGTGCTGTTTAAGAATCTAAATAAGCTGAAGTTTTTCTCAGTGTCAAACCAATTGGCCATGTCACTTGGTCAGTTTGTGTCTGAGAATAGATACACCAGGTTGCCCTGTGAAATTAAATTCCTCCTCAGTAAAGGGAGGTAGGGGGAACTCTGCTTGAATACTGAGTATTATTATTATTAGAATTCTGAAGAAAGCTATAAAATATTTATCACATGTAAAAGATACTGGCTAGCATACAGGTATGATCACTACAAAGTTCAGTAAGTCTAACATTTTAAATCATAGGATTTCCTGAGTAAAGAATCAAGTGACTTGTCACTCAAGAACAGAAAACACATTGTGCCTGGCTTACAATGTTATCAAATTACGTGACTTTACAGTTCAACATTGATTTTAGATTCTTAGTCTATTCCCTTGGTTTCCTTATTACAACTGTAATGCTATATTCTGATGATGTTATTTTTAGTGACATTTTCTAATCGTTGCTTACAGCATACTGTGATTTTCCATCTCAGAGCAACATTAAATAAAATAGTATTAAAATGGCTTTAAATAAAAGTAGCATTAAAAATAGAATATTATCAGAACAGTCTGCAAACATAAGCAGTACTGTTGGTATTAAAGAAAGAAATCTGTCAATAAAACATCCTTTAAAAATGCACATTTGAGTAACAGATCTGCAATTAGTGTAGATACAGACCTCTGGAATTTCAGCAATACTTTAGTTTTCTAAGGAAGTTGGAAAAACTATTATTTATGGATGAGATTGGAACCAATAGCTCTGTTAGGCAAAAAACTGCCCTCAGAGAACTTAAATCATGCAATCAACTTACCTTCCCTAAACTTCTTCAAATCCACCTCAAAGCATTGTGAATCCTATTCCCCAAGTTCACAGTCAGTAAGAGGTACCCTGAGCTTCCTGTTGCTATGAGGAACACAGCCCTTTACAAATCAGTCTGTGAATTATTTGTCTTTCTTTAGCAGCAGGAGGTTCAGGATTAAGCTGAGAAAAGATACCAATATTAGCATCTTACATATTTATCATTTAAGAGCTACTTTTCCTCAGAACTGTTTCTCCAGGTGGCAAAATTACAGTAGACATTAAAGGAATATAGCTCAAGCAGAAACTGTCATTGCTATCCATTGAAAGAGACTTTAAACTGAATATGTCATTTTTTTTTCTGTTCCCTTGGAGCTATGATTGCTCTTTGTCAACACAAATAAAAATTTGCATGTTAACAAGTTCATAATTTTGTAGTGTAAGATCATAAATATTAAATTATTATCCTCAGTAATTAATCATAATTTTGCAATTTGCTGCAAGTGAAATTATTAATTGAATTCAACAAAATGTCTAAAACAGTTCACTCTGTATGAATTCTTGGTAGGGTTAACTTCAGTCTGGAAATCAGACTACTGGGTTGTTGCGAGCCAAGTGCTGTTGCTTTATTGAGTGGGGTGTGAGTCACCAGAATGACAACTATTGCGGAGCATTGTTAGTAGTACCAAACATACACAAACAGAGATGCAGGTTCAAGTTTGCCACCACATTTGGAAAACAGGGGAACAGTACAGTAACCTGTAAATATAATGACACATGATTACTGTATTAATCACAACTGAAAATACTGTAGTGGTATTTCATAATCTACTATGCAAATATAACATAGCAATGAACCTTGGTCTTTAAAATAAAGTGAAATTATATAGAACCAAATCCCCATTTCTACTGGTTTTCTCATCTACATATACAACATTTTGAACTTGGCACTTCAGAACACAGAGTAAAAGAGTAAGGGTAGAATCTTTTTCTACCTTTTCAGGTTTTGAAACTGAAGGCTGGACTAAACAAAAACAGCAATACTTTAAATAGGAAGAAATCATGTATTCACACATTCTTCTTATAGCAAGTTAAACAACTTGTGATTCAATAGTGATAGTGCTTTACAGAGAAGAATGGTGTTACAGCAATAATACACTGTCCAGCTACGGAAAAAAAGAAAAGAAAGAAAAAAATATGGCGTAAGATCTTCTATCATGGCATCTTAAGCCTGTTAAGTACCACCTTCTACATATGAGTGACTCCCAGTATCAGAGGTAAGGCATCCCTTGGAAACTGCATGTTCATTATTTGAAGAACGTGTAGTTCTTAAATTGAAAATTATCTTACCTGCTCTGAAAACAAAAGATACCCTCCTCCAAACACAAAGGCCATATTGCTTCATAAGAATGTAACATATATTATTTCATAGAAACGTCACATCTGATAAAAAATGTTCTCTTAGGGTTTTTTTTGTTTGTTTTGTTTTTTCTGTGTCTATATAAATACAGTTATTTAAATATCTGCTTTCACTAAAAGTTCAGTTGAGAACTGCAGTTCTCAAAACTATTTTTTACTTGTGTCTGGACATGGACAATCTTCAGGAACCTCCTTTGGGTTTGGATTTTCTTTGATTCTTTTATCCAGTGTGAAAGTTTACTTTACACTTAAGGTTCAGGATCTGAGCAAGAGATATTAAATCAGAACCTTGTAAACATACATTTGAGATCAATGTTTAGAGCACTCCAATATGTGGAAGACTTGATTTGTTTCCTATCTGGTGGCTTACTTCAAGGATTAAGACTCATTTCCAAGGACTGTGTTCTTAGCCCATAGCTACAGAATATTCTCCCAAATGTCCTGACAGAAGTAAAATTCTGTTATTGAAACTGATACAATTTGTATGAAAACATCAGCAGTTAACTCATGCGGTGATAGTGAGCTAGGGGACATGTGGGACAATTGAATTCCTGTCTTATACTGGACTGAGACAGAGGGGCTGTAAGCCCGGGACTATCCTCTAGACTTTAACATCCCAGCTAGAGTGAGATTCCCATCTTCAGTCCCTCTGAGTATAACTAATTCATCACTACATGAAAAATCGCATACAGCTACAGATGGGCAGCAAGTGCTCTTCCCCAGTACGACCTGTAGCTGTGTGGTGAAGCTGCCACTGAGGAGTTACACGCCGTGATTCTATTAAAATAAATAACTGAATTCACAAATATTAATCATTTAAAACCACATGTAAGCTTTAGCATCTTCTATTTAAGTTTATCTCAAATATAGGATGCTTTTTTTTTTTTCCCATTTTTCTGAAATACACATATAGTAGAAAGTGATCAGCGTAAAGCTGTTGAAGAAAAGCAAATATTCCTTAGAAGAAATGTCTGTTCTTGTGTAACTTCTAAGCCTCAACTAAGAATCACAAGCAGCTTTGTGATTTCAGAACATGGAAAGAAATAACCATTAAAAAACTTGCTAAGCTTTATATAAAAAAAAGGCACAGTGCCCACTGCCAGCTCCAATTCTTTGCCTTCATGTCTTCATTTACTAACAAAAGTTGATTCTGTTTGCTTTGTCAGAAATGCATTTGGAAATCCAGTACAGTAAACAGTCATTGTATATAAGCCTTTCTCCTTGGCCTACTGACTTCTGTGTCTGTTCCTTATGTGCAGCCTATCAATCATATAAGATTCCAGGAACTAAACTGGTACAAGAGAAGAAATACTATTAAGAAAAAATACTACACATATTTTTGCTTAATATATATTCTTCATTTTGCACTCTGAAGAGTCATGTGCAATCTGTGCTATCAGAACAAGTTAAAATACAGTCTGAAGAATTTCTTTTCTGAAATGAATGTTCTAGTAGGAATTATTAACAGTCATTAATAGGCTTTTGATTTCTACACTGTAGACTAATTCAGAGACTACAAATATTTAAAAATATAGAGTTCAACATTTAATCTATTGTTTCTCAGTTTTCCTCTAGAAAATACACATAATGCTGTGCTATATCAATATCACAGTAATGATAAAAGCATGGATTGTTCTAGATGACTTTGAAGTGTTATTATCACTTAAAAAGATATTACCTTTACTCAGACTCAGCAGTGGTAATGTGTATTGACCAAGGAAATCATTTGCAATCAGAGAGATCTCGTCTTGTACACAGAAGCGTATCAGTGCTAGTTCTGGAACTTGGATGGTAAAAGAGAAAGTTTCATCCCATCTAGGACTCAGAGCTAATGAAAAGAGAAAATACATAGTATCAAAATACCATTTATTACATTTAATATCTGAGCTGTGTTTGCTCTCAGTAGTGCTTACTGGGAAAATCAGTTCTTTTGTGCCAGTTTAAATAAATGGCAGGACTCCAACTGACTGCAGTGACATAAGTCACATCTTTTGTATGGATTATGGAATAAAAACTATGAGAAGGGAGTGTTTAAGATGAAGCAGTCAGCCTACGATTTGCCTACAGTATGCATACCATCCCCATCTATGGATTTGTTGTGAATTGGATACATAACATTGTTGGTCAAACACCCAAAAAAGTTGCTGTTCTCCCTTCAAAAAGAGCAAAATACAGGCTCAGAATTTCTGATCAACTTAAACTTTCCAACATTCATACTAATTTCACGTTTTTCCCAACTTTTCTCTTTTTACAGTGTTGGAAATGAGGCAGGAGCTGAATAAATGTTGGTGGAAAAGTGATCACATGACTGAAAGCAAAATACAAAAAGGGATGTAGAACAGTGTTTGTCCTGTATAACATCTATACAGAGGAAAAAGGAATGTAGAGGCTATCTACAAAAAGAAGGAAGGAAAAATAGAAGAGAGTGGCAGAGAAGAGATCACAGAGAATCTTTAAGCTGAGACATCAATATAGCCTATAGGATAAAGATAAGGGAGTGCTTGAAGAGAAATACTGAGAATACACACTGTCTTTCCAACAATATAGGGATATAACCTGCTAGAAACCTCATATGAGTTAAATGATGAAGCTGAAGACATATCTTCTTCACAAAAAGCCCCCAGAAATTACATGAGTGTGCTGGTTTGTGCTCATATAGATTTCATTTTCTTCATAGCATCTCATGTATTGCTATGTTTTGGAGTTGTGACCCAAACAGTGTTGATGACACACTGGTGTTTGTGTTGTTGCTGAGCAGTGCTTACAGAGAATCAAGGATGTTTTTGTTTCTCACATTGCCCTACCGTGGAAGAGATTGGGAGTGAAAAAGAGGTTGGGAGGTTACACAGCCAGGATATGTGACCCTAAGTAACCAAAGGAATATCCCATAGCACATGATGATGTAATGAAGTTGAATTGAGTAACCCCAGTGTGGCATAGAGAAGCAGGAAAGGGCAGGACATGCAGAGTTATGGCATTTGTCTTCCCAAGTAACTGTCATGACTGTTAAAGCCCTGCTTTCCTGGAAATGGCTGAACATCTGCCTGCTAACAGGAAGGTCCAAATAAATTTCTTTATTAGTTTTGCTTGCATGCACAACTTTGCTTTACCTATCAGTCTATTTCAACCCACAGATTTTACCTCTCCTTTCTCACATCCCATTGTGTGCAAGGAGAGGGGAAGGTGATAGAGCAGCTGTGTAGTGCTTAGCTGCCTCATGGGGCCAAACTACAACAGTAAGTAAACACCAAGCATATTCCTTCTTCCCTCAAGAGAGTGCTACTATCAGAGAGTTTATCCTTCCTTAATCTGCAATTCAACAAAAATGGTATGCAGTTTAAACTTCTGCTAGAGATTCTGTACTGGAAGATCAACTCTAGACAGAAATAATTGCAGTCTCTGTAAGTACATAACAGCTTCCTGGGAAGGAAAGATGGCCATTCTATATTAAATATTATTGTCTTTTTTCACGGTTAAGATACTAAGACTGATGCTCACCATTGCTTTTTATGACACTAGATTTTCTTTTTGCTTGATCTTCTGGCACACCGTAAATTTCTATCTGCACTAAAGGGTCAGCTTTGTTACTCTTCGACAGGTTACTGGGTGGTAACTGATGACCGCTGATGAGCTGGAAAATTAAAGCTGCAATGAATTGAAATGTCTGCAAGAACTTACTTTACATAATAGCTGTATAGTAACCATTATGGCAAAAACAATTCCGTAAGAAACTACACTTAACAGCCATAAAAGAACTGTTACCAAAATATCCATTAAGCACAATGAAGTTAAGAATATGGTGCTTCTCATTTAATTTAATTCTTGGCTCATTTGATATCATTATGCTTTATATAATAATTTCAGATTTAAGCTTTTTTTATTTATACTTGTCATCAAAATGTTGGAGGAATCAGTCTGATTATTGTTGATTTACCTGAGATCAAACCCATAATTTTCTATCAAAGCTGTGCCTACTAGGCTGGCACTAACACTTAAAGTAACACCAACACAGTGTTGCAAAGTATGTAGGATGCGTTCCTGTTCTTTCACAGGAATATATAAAAACTCACCCTTTATCAGGCTCCCAGATGTTTTTGTTAGTTAGCTACCTGGAAATTTTGCCTCAGACTGTTTTATAATCTGGCACCCAGCCTAAGGAAGGATTTATGAAAATCACAACTTTTTCTACTGTCTATTTGTATTTCGGGACACCAAGGAGAGAATAACTATCTGTACAGTATCTGCTTTTTAGCAATTAGTGCTGGAATGTATCAAAAGAGATACAAACCTGCCAGCCTAGGTGAGAGACATGATGCTTATGGTCCAGAAAACATCAAAACTCATGATACAGATTATTTCTCCCCTGTCACTCACCAAAACATCAAAAAGCACCAACCATACACTTTGCTTAGGTACTTTATGTGACACTTTGGTCCAAGAAAAGTACTAGCCTGAAACACAGATTGGTATTTGCTTAGCAGACCCAGGTACTGGCAGTTTCCTTCCTAGAGAATTAACTTCAATCAAAAGCTTTGTATAATGCAAGCATGGACAGACTGCCCATTTAGAACCAGTGTAGGGCCTTTGGCATGTCCTGAGTGTCCTTACTAAACTCCAGCTGCACTGCTTCCCACCCTGACCCTGTTGCCAGGCCCAGACTATGTCTCGGACAGGGCGGGAAAAAAGGTGCTCACTCAAATCCTTAAACCCAATCCATCTGTGAGATCCAAGGTGAAACAGACATACAGAGGGAATAGAAGACAGCATGACAGGCTTAGAAATTTCTGTATAAAACATCTTGTGTAATTGTATTTCTTCTTCAACAGCTACATACAATCTTTCTCCTGATAGGAACCACAGCACATCAGGTGAGAAAGTGTACTGAATTAAATAAAATCAAGTTCTGTATGATTTTTGTCTTCACTCCTGTTTTCTAAATTTAATCAGTCTGAGAGACTTTTGTCTCAGATGTATTATAGCTCTGCCTGATAACTGCTATTTCTCAATTCATCAAGTTAGTAAATCTTTAGCAGAAACTGTTTTCCCTTTAACTCCTACTCCAGATTTTTTATTTTTTATTTTTGTCTTCAACCACCATTTCCTATTTTTTACTTCTTTGCAGGAGCTCTACAGCCCCACACACAGCTGGTGTGATGCTGTTGCTGATGCTATTGAGCCTGTCATCCCAGTCTATGTCATCAGTCTAAAATCCCGCCTTTCTCTGTTCCAGCCTCTTCCAAACTCAGACATTTCCTTTCCATTGTCTGTCTCCTAGATTACAGTCAGGAAGTTTTCCTCATCTTAATTAACTCCAGCTTTATATAATCAAGGACTAAAGTAACAGATGTATATGCATGGGTGCTTCAAATCATCCAGACATGTCTGTTTGTAATTGGTATGCTCACTGTTAGGACACCAAAATGTTCTTGATTAGGTGCACAAATTATGTAAGCATTTTATAATTGTTATTAGCTAATATTTTATCTCCACTATTTGTTTTTTCTGAAAGAAATATCAATTATATACTAATTTTATGCTAATTAAAAAGCATTTGTACAAGTAGTATGCTGTACAATCACAAATAGCACACTTTCATTGGGAAAAGGTAGTTTTCCAGCTAGCAAAGAATTATAAAACATCTACTTGACCTCAAAAGAAGGAGTTTTATTTTTCATTATTTTTAAATGACATATATATAAAATATTTTTCAGAATTAAATCAGACTTGAATTTGGGCGAAGTAGAAATAATTCAAAGGTTTACTGAGTCATCTTCCTTTTTATAGTTATTTATACAATTTTAAGATAATAAACAGTATTTTATGTATGCATAGGAAGACAATGAAACTTAAATGAAGCATAAGGCTTCCTACCATATCTTAAAACACTTACAATTACTTTTTTGTGTGTGGCATTGCTAATTCTTAAAGAAAATAATCCAAATAGTGTACATTTCATTTCTGAAAGCTTTCAGATTTCAGTCTACACAGTCATAACTGGCATTCTTTGGTCAACTGTACTTGTGACACACAATGATTAATGTACCGAATGCTGTGGAAATCATGTATTTTTACAAATTCATCAATTCTGAATGTCTAGATATTTTCAGTAAACATAAATGAACTACAGATGGGAAACCATCCGAGCAGCAACAAAATCTATATGAGAGTGATGTGTTGGTAGAAACAACAATAAACTTTCCTGCAACCAGGAATGGGAATGACATTAGAAAATAATAGATTACCAATTGGTCTGGAACGTATAACAGTTGTTTTTGTGTTTTATCAAGCAAATTACAGCCAACTAAGCTTACCCTTATTGACAGAGATACTGGTTTACTGTATCTTCCCACATTGTGTGGATTGAATGTTGATTTTTGATTTCTCAGAAATTCTGGTTTCAGAACATATCCACAGCCACCATTGTCTAAGAATTTTCCATTTTGCAGTTCCATTGGTATTCCTGGTGTCTGGAAGTTTAAGGCCACTGTAAAAACAAATAAATATGAATTTTAAAGAATAACCATTTATATCAATTTTTAAACTAACTCTCTGACAATTACAGCCTAATCAAAAGCAAAAGAGATTTAAGACTGTGTACCTTTCATTCTGTATGCAAGATACTGCTTCTTATGTATAGCAATATTCAATAGTGAACAATTAACATCCAAAAACAAAGTGCAATGCAACATGTTGTGTATTTTCCCATTTCCTTCTGAATTATTTAAAATAAGGTTATTTCTGGTTTTTCCTCTACAAGGACTAAATTCACATGACAATACCCAGCAATTCTCAGTACTCTGGTTGCAAAGTTCTGCTACAGAGGACAAAACCGTAGGATAATAACTAACTTTAGCCAGGGAGAAGAATTCATCACCAAATGGTATCACCCAGAAGACTTATAGAATCATAGAAGATCCTGACTTTTGTGGGACCCACAAAGATCATCAAATCCAGCTCCTGGCTACAAGACCACACAGAATTCAGCACCTTTGTCTAAGACCAAACACTTCATTAACTGTGTCAAAGTGTTAAAGGTGTATGTGTTAAAGGTGTATGTTTGGTGGCCCTGCTAGGCAGGGGGGTTGGAACTACATGATCCTTGAGGTCCCTTCCAACCCGGGTAATTCTGTGATTCTGTGATTCTGTGATTCTGTCAGCTTGAGACCATGGCCATTGCTCTGGGGAGCCTGTCCCTGTGCCCTACCACCCAAGAAGATCAAGAAGCTTTATTTCAGTATTAGAATATTCAGTGCAAGTATAATGTATAAGGTTATAGATTTAGAATCATTTTTTTAAATTGTTCTTATATTTTATGGGAGCAAAATCTTCCTTCAAGCATAGTTTTCCAGTGCTGATGATTTTTGTTACTATACACATGACAGATTTTCCTTTTCTTGGCAGCTCGAAACATTTTTGGTTTGCTGCAGCAACAATAATGAAATAGCACACTTCTCATCAATGTGATATTATAATTCATGAGATAAAACCAACATTGAAGTAGACTTGTTTAATGAAATTTTCCCCTATTCCAGTGCACTGGAGCTTCCTTTCACATTGAAAATAGAAAATGCACATGTTTAATCAGTGAAGTGAGAACATGATATGTGTTGAATAGAAAATGATAAAAAATCGTTTACCTGATGGCTTGGCAGAAAAAAAAAAAAAAAAAAAAAAAAAAAAAGAAAAAGAAAGAAAGAAAAAAAAACAACTGAGACAGTACAAGCGACTCCTAATAATAATTCAGAAAATGGACATTATTACACGTTCCTATGAGAAAATATAGATCTAATGAATGAACATGTAGCAGAATTCAGAAATTCTTATATTATTATCTTATTTCTTATTATAAAGAAATTTTTATCTCCCCTGCAATAAATTTGTCTCAGATTCACTGCAAAAATTATTTATTTTTTTCTTTGCTTTGGTGAACTTTTAAGAACTTCTTTATTAAGTAACACAGACAGCAATAGATCTGGAGAACAAGGCAACCAGTGCTAAGGTTCTAATGTTTGCATTACACTTGGCTTTGATGGGGTTACTGCAGAAAAGCTGTAGCTTGGCCCTGCAGAATCAATGTCAGTGAATAGCCGGAGTATATTAGGTGCTCCCAGAGTGCATCCTCTGTTTCACCTGAAAGGAATCCCATCTGTGCTGGGTAAGATTGTTCTGCAACAAATGCCTGTACGTAGAAAGTAGGAACAACTGGGAAATTTGCTTAAAAAACATCACCGCAAACAATATCGAAAACAAAACACCACTTGCTTTCCTGTGTTGAACTACATACTAACATAGGCACTTGCATGGATTTGTGTCAATAAGCAAAGGAACTGTAAGACTATTTTCTCTGACAATACAAACTAGACCTTAAAACGCTTTTATTGCTCATTGTGCTCCATAAACTTCTGTTTCCTTTTTTCAGTCAGGCATGTATTCTCATGGTTTTATGACTCAACACTCCATCCAGAACAGACTCAAATGCAGTGCTGTGTGACCCTTGTTATATGGCAATGGAGGTATCAAGTGTGTTGAGTCAAGCAGCGAGGTGAATTCTATAGAGGTGAAACCCGCATGGCTCTTCAAACCTACATCCAGGTGTGATTTACAGATAACTCAAGATTTCTCAGTCCATAGGTAATTCCTAGGCCGTAATTTCAGAATAAGTGATTTAAAAATTACGACTAAAATCACATACTTCAAACAGCTGTGGCTTCAAATAGAAGCAAATAAAATACTTGTAGCTTCCACATGATGAAACAAATTACATGATTGCACATAATGAGACTGTTGCTATATTTACAAGCTTCATAGGCTACTAAGCAGGAAAATCTGATTTAACAACAGAAACAAGCAAGGGAGAATACTTTATAATTTATCACATTAGATAAATTACTTCACATAAGTGAAGGTCAATGTTATTATGGGATGATATCTTCAAACACCAACACTATATTTTTACTAAATTTAATTTTACCTTAGAATAATTTAAAATATACTGAGCACTAGTTTTAATCTACCTACCGATGTCCTTGTTTTAAAACTTGTAACCTGATTCAGATAAGTGTATGCAAGACTCTCTGAAATTCAAACCTCTACAACTGTTTGCAAGGTTCAGAGATTCCAGGAGACTCCTCAGAAAATGCTTTATGGTATACTGCTGATGCCCAGTTTTTCATTTCAATCAGATGCAGTTACAACCCTTGCACTTCTTGAGAAATGGCAAAGTTCATAAATTAAAAACTACACTTTCCATTGCCTGGCAGTGTGGCCATACAGCAACATCTTTCTGCAAGGAAGATTGAATTTCTAACCAATGTTTCATCTCAGTTTTGCTGAATTCAAGAACAGAACTTGTAATAACATGTTTTGTACTTCTGTTTCACGAAACAGTCACAATTTTTAATGCATTTATGAAGCAAAAAATGAAGCAACCTTTAAAACAGAGAGGAATACAAAGAATGTATTTCATCTTAAACTTCTCTATCACAGGCAGTTAACTTAAGTCATTTCTAAAACTAATAGCAGAACTAAACACAGTATAAGTACTCAAATACAACACCTTCCATAAGTATTGTCATTCAAGACATAATTAATTTTTAGAGTCAAATAACAGCTTTTGGAAACCAAAGAGAACACTCGTGTTCTTAGATTTCTAAGTTGCTATGATTTGAAGGCAGTTCAGGAAAGCTGCATATCTTTTACCTGTGATTCTGTCTCTAAATTAACATTTCTGTTGGGTCTTTTGACTTGTCATTTTTTATATTTCATTCTTCTCTTCCTGATACTATTAGCTACATTACAACCCTGAGGTTTAATATATTGTCTGCATTTAAAGGAGAGATTTTACAATGAATAAGCACAAATTCATCACCAGTATTCCCTAAAATAAGTTACTTAATTGTATTTTATGCCATTTAAAATCCATCTCAAAATGTCTGAATTCTATGCAAATAATTCCAATAATATATGCAAAAAGCACTCAGTGCCGGTGATCCTATTTCCATGATTTACTTTACCCATTTTAATCTAAAGAGATAATTCACCACACTCTGATCAGTCTCAGTTCTTTTCAGGTGCCTATGTCCTTAAAATGGGCTGCTCACAGTGAGTGCAGTACTGAAAGTGAAAACTCACTAATGGAAAGTATACCAGCAAAATTGTCTTCCACGCCTTAGATAACCAACATGTAAAGTGAATTCTACAAAGCTGGAAATAGTATTAAACAGGACTACATTCTAATGATCTGGATTATTTTGTTATTGGTTATGAGATGATCTATGTTACTGGATTTGAAGATACTGAGTGTATTCAGTGCTGTTGACAACTCCAGATGGGCATTGACTGAGTATCCTCTCTTGTCATATACAGGCCACAGCTGTACCCAATTCATTGATGCCTAAATTTACAGAAACATTTTCAGAACTACTTACACAACAGTGTAGTCTGTGCTGTGTTTTTATTTTAGTGATGTGCCTTTCAAAAGGTTTAATCTACAGTCTGCATAAACATGCTAACCAAATATGAGGTGGCTCAAGATGCAAACGAAAAATGAGGACTTTTAATCACTTGGAAATCAACTGAAAGTATTTGACATAAGAACAGACCATGAAATGATGACAGTTTGTCAGCTGTTTTGTGTACCAGGAAGCAAAGATTCATTTACCAAGGGCAGCATACGTAGCACTCAGAATATTATCAGTAGTAAATAGATTCTATCAAACTAAAATACAATACTATTTTTATCATCTGAATCACAAATATAACAATGATTTCTATCTTAAGTGCAAAGAATATTTACCTTTTAGAATTATGCAATCTACTATGCATTCTGATGGAGTCCAATATGTACCAGAATACCTTGAAAATCCTCTTGTTACACCAAATGTACAGAATGTGCTCTATCACCAAGAGGCCAAAACACATAAGCTGGGATAATGGTGGAACATATTGAATTTTAAATACCTTTTCCATATGGGTCTTCATGAGTAACTAGAAAAACATGCCATAACTAAACCTGAAAAACTATGACAGCCTTCTCAGACTGCTGTGAGTCTGAGTATTACCTGTTATTCTGGTCCTGCCTAGACGTGTTCCTCTGATTTTCACTGCCATCCCTGGATGCTTGTAAATTCAAGCTTGCACAAAAACCATCCAAAGTCAGTCCTTTATACATCCTCAACATCACCTTTGCCCTAAAAGTTGTTTTTATTTTTTTAAATATTTATGCTAATTTGGCCCTCTTGCCAAGCTGGTGAATGAGTGTGAACGCAAAATAAAATAAAATAAAATAAAATAAAATAAAATAAAATAAAATAAAATAAAATAAAATAAAATAAAATAAAATAAAATAAAATAAAATAAAATAAATTATGTACAAAGAGTAATTGTCTACCACAAAAAACAAACAAACAAAAAAACCCAAACAAACAACAAAAAAATCAACAACAACAACAAAAACTTCACTCATCAATATTAATTTTGACATACAAGCTGTGTCACACCTCTTTTTCTGAATAATGAATTTGCTTAAATCATCATTTCTAGCTTTGCTGACACATTTTGAAATGGATACTCTCATTTTGAAATGGATACTCTCATTCCACAGAAACTCAGTTTATGAATGGCTTACATCATGAGGTATTCTGCTGTAGTAAGAGGGATTACTCATCTGCAAACTGAGTGGTATGCATAACTGTCTGACACATCATGCACAGCATATGCAGTCAGCCTATTCTTATTGTCTTTGGGCCAATTCAGTACTGCTGCTCTGCAGACATTATCAACGGAAATGTTAAGAATTCAGTCATTCTAGTGTTCATAATTGCTGACAGTGTTCCTACTCAATTACAGGTATCTCTACTGGAAAATAGATGTCAGGTGATTAAATACCATACACAAGAATTTCTACGACTGGTTTCAATTAGGGATCCTTTCTTGTGAGGTTCTCATGGGAAAAGTACCTAAAGCATTTCTGATAAACTATCATATCTAAAATCTAAATTATTTTTTGTTATTTAATTAATATATCAGATTGAAAGTTGCTCCACACTGTAAGTCTCAGCATCTTTTGGCTGTCATTGCAGTTGCTTCAAACATGGAATAGATATTTTTTGAAAATATTTTCTTAATTTGTTTGCCTTGTGTTTCCTAGCAGATTACAGGACACAATCAGCTTCACTTTCCTGCTTCATTCTGGCTTTATAACACAACATTTAGAACAAGGTCAACAAGAAGTTCAGAGGTGATTGTGTTGTTTCTTCTGTAGTTCTTTAAAAATGACTATATTTCAGGTAAGTTATTTAGTGTCCTACTAGTTGTCTGCAGTCCTGGATTTAGCGAAAAAGCATTATTTTCATGATTACTATTAACAAAATGCTGACAAAATGAAATTTCCATTTTTTTGTTTTTGTTTGTTTGTTTAAAGTTCTAGCTTTAATTGCCCACAAAACCAAACAAATGCAAAAATCTACCATAACTGTCTAAAAAGAAAGGCATGTGTATTGAAACTGTTCAATTTATCCAGAGATATTATCCTACCTAACTTATAGGAATTAGGTTCTTCACTAGAGCCCGTGAGAATCTAGTCAGCAAACCTAAGGAGCATCATAAGCAAAAGTGCGTTGATTTTTCAGTATGAAACTAAAAATATCCTTGGAGTCTATAATCCTAATATCTGTCCCATTGTGCTGGGGACATCTGGGATCAAACAATAAGATGTGAAAAAGCTGTTTTTATTGAGTTTCATAAAGCATTGCAGACATGTGACCTATTACATTTATGGATTTTTTTTTTCAACAACATGACTTCGTTAATAATATACACTTCTTTTTTTGGCATTATACTAGAACCCTTCCAGAATGTACAACAGCACTGAGTAAGATTTAAGTCCTTTATACAAGATTTAGTTTTCACTTCCTAAAGATGAATTTTTGGACTATTATAAGCAAATCGGTAAGAAAGTAATAACATAGATATATACATCCTTTTTGTGAGACAGAAGCTGAACTATGATAACTACTCTTGTCCTTGAAAGCTCAAGCGAAATTGAGTGGGCCATGAAAAGATGCATTTTTATGCTTTCTACTCTCATTCTTCCAAGGCATTACTTTTCTGCCTTCCTTATAGCATACTGTCCACGACTGTGAGGTAAGGCCACAGCAAACACAGAAGGAGCTCCAGGCTACAGGAACACCCTCCCAGAAAAGCCTCAGTGTGTTTTTGCCATAAGTTGTAAAGATATGTCAGATTTATCTCCTGGTTTTGAAAAGACCTCTTTCAATCTTGGTATAAAATCTCCAACCAGTTCTGCAAATACATCTGAGTTTCTGTTAAGTGGCTGGTTTCTACAGAAGTCACTCCAAAATCAATGGATAGTACAACAGATACAAAGGTCATAATAACACTATTTGGCAAAGCAAATTCTCAGCTATAAAGCACTGTTTTTTAACACTGTCATCAGCATTAGCTTTGCATTTTCACCGGTTATTAACAAGAGCCTGCATGCTGTGCTCATAAAAATCTGAA
Source organism: Coturnix japonica (assembly GCF_054131305.1). Lineage (NCBI taxonomy): Eukaryota > Metazoa > Chordata > Aves > Galliformes > Phasianidae > Coturnix > Coturnix japonica. The sequence goes on along the minus strand of NC_140663.1, from coordinate 63,758,080 downwards.
TGGCTGTCTGGAAAGTGGCTTGCCTTTCTTGTTGCTGTTACCACTTCTGAAATGCACCTCCCAGCACCTCACTGTGCTCACATTCACTGTTTGATCCAATATAAGTTGAGCAATCAACAATTAATGTCAATGGGCTCCATTTTTTTCTGCATGGAGGAACTCGGTTCCACATCTTTGTTTCATCTACAACTCCATGTCAGATGCCATTTTGTCAGATGTCCCTCTGCTTCCATCTGTCACATGGCAGAAAAATGTAATGAAATATTGGCAGGAAGGTTCAACCTCTACTGCCATACTACCAACATTCATCTCTGACATCGTGGACCAATATAATAAAATAGGAGGCATTACTTTTGGAGCAGCCCTTGTAGATGTCAAAGAAGCAAAGATGAAATACTGTGATATATTTGTCTTCCTTATCCCATAGACTGATTAGAGTTAAGACATCTGCAAGATTTTAAGGATCACGGTCCTAGATTCAGAGTGCTCATTTAGTGTCTAACTGCAGTAAGATAAACTGTAAAGAGCTGTTGAGGCATTCTAGTAATTTAGCCAGACATACAAATAACAACAATAAGATATAGTGTAAAGAGCTGTTAAGGCATTCTGATAATTGATCCAGACATACAAATAACAACACTGAAGCGTGTCGCTTCACAGATTGCACAGAAAATTCAAACAGAGACCATTCAAAGCTATAATGCAATGAATATTCTGTTTGTTTTAGACATACCATTAGCAGTTGAAAAAGACCTAATAGAAAAAGCTTACTTAACACTTTCTCTGTGTTAGAAAACAAATCCAGTAGGAATCATAAACAAGAATATAGAATTATCATACTGGAAAACAAACTATGAGTACAATTGAAAGAAAAGTGATATTTCACCATCTCTTAACTGGGAGAACCTGCGTTTTCACTTAAATTCTATCACATTACTTTAGAAATATCTTTACTAAATTTGATAGTTCATCACTTAATCAGAAATACAGAGAATTCATTGAGATTTTAGGTATAGCCAAACTTCCCAATATCAAACATAACCTGGTAAATTGATGTTAGGAGAAAAATAATAATAATAATAATAATAATAAATAAAAAATAAAAAATCAGTTCTGTTCTCTCTAGTTTTGCTATTTGTGCAGAGAGAAACGAAAACATATTTTTGCTGCATGTATGCAGAAACTGAAAATTGGAAAGTAAATGATAGAACTTGTGCCTTCTGTTTTCTCTAGGGGGTTTTACAAAATTTGCCTTGCCTTTAAGTTTTCAGTCACTTGCAGTCCAATCTAGGCCATACTGATGGTCAGTTCCTGCTGAACAAGTGAGGAACAAGATCTACATAACTGGTTTTCTTCTCCCTAGATAGCATTAGAGTTTAAAATCCCTGCTTAGGGTTCTTTTCCACTTATCTTTTCATGCATTGTAAAAATTTAGCCACACAACAGATCTGATAAAATTGCTAGGCTGCATTTCAATCTCACAAACCAAAACAAAATTTTCAATAAAAAAGCTCCATTATATGAGTAGTGATTCCTTCACAGAAGCGTATAAATTTTTATGAGTGCTTCAGAAAACATATGGTCCATACTAGCTCTTCTAAAATGAAGTCCTTTATCTGCCATACCATGGCTTTCTGATATAACTGATGATGACTTGGGCAGAGCTGTGGATTGTTGTAATATATGGGAAAATGCTTTCTACTGTATACAAGCAATGTATTCAGAAGGATAGTTAATTATTTCTCTCTTTATTTTTAACTGAGAATTTCTTTTGGTTTGCTTCGGTTTTTGTTGTTGTTGTTGTTTGCTTGTTTGTTTGTTTGTTGCTCTGTTTTCCTCAGTCTACATAAAACAATTCTTATCTGTTTATTTCAATAACTACCCTGAATTTTCTTTCCATGCATAAATCTTTATTTTCCAATTTATATAGTAAATAAAAAGGAGATAAAGATATGCCAAACCAGTTCTTTCCAGTGCTATGCTGCAGTTGCATGCAGGAGGAATACTAATTTTTCAAACCATAATAGGTTATTGTAGGTATTTTTCTTCATAAGACCTTTTTGTTCACAAAACCTACCCTGTTCTTATGAGACCCAATTTTCACAGGCTGGGCACTGAGTGCACAATGACATGGAAAAAGTCTTTTTTGGGAACTCTGTGCATTTTAGTGTCATTTTTAACTTGCCTTCATCTGAAAATTAGGTTTGTACACATACAGAATTCTCATCTTCATCCCCAGCAAATCTTGGGCTTGCTGGACAATTTCATTCTGGTTTAGTGACATGCTGCAAGTTAATGTCCCAAACAGCTCAAAGAAAATTGCTGGCAAGCTACAGGAGAGAGCAATGTTTTGGGCCCATCAATAAGGGAAATGAAGGAATTACTCAGCTGTCATCATTTATAAGATGCAGAGAGAGTCCTGGCAAGCAGTATTACGTGTAGATTCAAAGAAAACCTAATATCTGTGCATCAAGAACAGTTAGTGGAACTTACTTAAAGGAAAGGTGGAAGGGCAACCGGACAGGAGTGGGGTTGGGTTAAAGTAGCTGGAGATTGGGAACAGGTGACATTGGATAAATCTGAAAATCCCAGGGACTGGAGGGAACATTTCTGCACAGGGAATGTAAAGTGCAATAGTAGGGAGAAGAGGGAATATGTGGGATTTTTGAAAGCAGGATATATGAAGAAATAAGAAATGTGAGTTAAATCAGAGAAAAAGCATCAGTAGAAGATTCATTGAGTGGAGTTTTGAGAGCTGCATTTTGGAATGCAGTCTTATTTCAGACAAACATTTATCTGAAACAGATTAGGGAATCGAGACTGGGTCTGGCATGGCTTGGAAATAAAGCATGAGAAGACTTACTTGTAATCAGCCTATTCCCATGAGAAAAGCATTCCTTTAAATGAAGATACAACTGCTGTGACCAAGAGGGCAGATCTAACCATTTCCTGCATATTTTTAATTCTTCCAGGAAGAGGCCCAAAGCAAAAATCATATGTTTAGTATGTGAATCCTCAAAATGGTTTTGCCTTAAAGTGTACTCCAAGTTAATAGTCAGTATAGTCATTAATAAGTACTTAAGCCCTTTTTGAGATGAGAAAAAAATGATATTCTTTAAACAAATAATTGTGGAGTTGTAAAGACTAGAAATAAAACAACTAAACTGCTGTGTGATAAGCCCTTTAGGATTAAGGACTTCTAGCTCAGTCTTCCTCTAAGCATGAAACAAGCACACTGGTTCTTAATAGCAATGCAGACAATGCAGAGAGTGCACCACCTCAAGTAAATAATCCCACAAGTTAAGTGGGGATTAACCAACCAAAAAAATTATCAGTTACAAATGGTGTGGTAATGGTGAGATACTTCCAGCAATAGCCTAGCCCGGTATCAAATACACACCACAAAAAATATTTATGAAAACACAGACAGAAATAAAATTTATACTGGCTAGTAAATTTTTACTTCCACAGAAGCTGTAAAATTATATCTCAGTACAGCAGAGAAGATGTGAAGCAGAATTTGTAATGAGAAAATTGTGAGGAGATCTGAGTGCATTTCACTTCTTTCACCGAAAAGCCTATACTGAGTGGGAACTTTCACGCAGCCTCCTCAGTCACTGCTTCCCGCATTACATCCTAACACCACAGTATAGTTTGGGTGGAAGGCTGGCAAACATTAACAGATTCATGCTTGGGGCACTCCTCCACTGCTTGTGATCAGGGCCATAATGATAGGAAGACTTTCTCACATAAGTTCCAGAGTCTTATAGACAAAGTGAAAATCATATCTTTCACTGTATGAGTGTGAATTGTAATGTAAAAAAGTGAGACCATCTCTTTCACTTCTTGAAAGTGGAAGTCTATGGCAAACCGCCCTGCTCACTCCACAGTCTCCCTCAGGTGATTATGATATAGTATGATATGATAAAATACATATCCAGCTCCAAAAATACTGCTTTTAAAATGAAGAATAAAATGATGAAGCAAGATCATGCCTGAAGCTATTATAAAGGGGAAAGTGCTTGCAGGTAAGAGGTTTTTCAAAGCCTGCTGAGAAGTGAAGTCATGCTTATCTTTAACGGTTTTAAATTAAAAACTAATTTGAACTGAAGAGAAACCAAGGTTACTGTTATTTCATTGCTGGGGGTGCAAACTTACTTTGCAGTACACTGAGAAAAAAAAGACATCTTAAATCTGCTTTGCTTGTATTAAGTCACTGAAGACAGTGGCAGCTGTGACTCAGCATCCAGGTGATCAGGGGACACTTGAGTGCATATTTGCAGTACATATCATAATCTGGGAATTCTTGACAACAGTATTAATTCTTGTGCACACATCTGCATCAGTGCCACCCCAGTCACACAAAACCACTGAAAATCAAATATATCCTTCAGATGATTTCATTGCAGTGCAGATTCCTAACTCACACTTACATACTTTTCCTTCATCCCTTCTAATTCAGTGCAATAGGGCAAATTCAGCAAAATACAAAAGCAATTGCATTCCTACAATGCTCACATTAAGTTGAACAGGAATCTGTTTCTATTCTCTTACTACAGTACAAAGTAGCTACAGAGAATGCTAGGCTCCAGCAGAAAAAGTAATAATAATATACAATTTTCTTTTTAAAGAGAGAGATAAATTGAGGAAAGATAACAAGGAAAAAAAAAAAAAAGAAGATAAAAAAGGAAGCTATCTTTCCCACTTTCCCACTTATAAAGATGCTCTAGTAATACCTCAACCACAGCAGACAAATAATCATGGAGATAATAGAATTTGAGTAATACAGAATGCAAAATGCAAAAGGATGTAAGCTATTTTAATTTTCTTGAAAGGAAAATTGCTAATTTTTTGTTTCTGGAAGTACATTGTTTAATGCGCAGTGTGCTCACTTTTACCTCTAAACCTAGATTAACTTAGTGAACATAAATAATTTCAACGAAAAAGGGCAGTAAAATATGAATTACTGTTTAGACTCTCCACACAGACAGACACAAAGAAATATAACAGAATTATTAATTAAAAAAGGAAGCTGTACAAAGAGAAGAAAGTTCTGCTGTTGACAGTTAAGCTGTGGAAAGTTGTACATATACACTTTTGCTGCAGCCTTTCAGAAGATTAAAACATGCTTTTATGTAGTCTTGGAGTTAGGAATAATACAACATAAGGTTCAAGGCTTAATAATATCTTGTCCTTAATACTTTTTTTTTCTCGGTTTCTAATAGGGGAAAAAAAAACACCACAGTCGTTCAAAGGAGTTAGTGAACTAATCTGAGATGTTTGAGATATGGCTATAGCTATTTAACAAAAAAAATTATATTTGTAATTAGCTATGACTTAAGGGTAATTAATTACAATAGTAAATAATTTAAAATAATATTCTATGTAATTCTTCCTTATCAGAATTCCAAGATTCTGGGATATAAAAATTACCAGAAGTTTAGATAATAAAAAATGATGCTACTGATGGAAGTTATGAAACTTGTAGCTTGCAAAATATACTATGGGAAGATAAAACTTTTATATCTTTATAATCTCTGGAGTTTTGAATGCAACAGTCAGTAAACATACATACCCATTTGGCAACCCACATTCCAGAACTCTTGAGGATTATAATTTGAAGAATCTGCTCTTGTTCCTTTTGGGTAGATTCTTGTAAGGAAACGTGAAGTATGTGAAACAAACTGATTAGCTGGAAAACAGAATCATAAAACCTTTGTAAGGCACACTTTCTTAAAATAGGCATCTTATTAAAATAAAAAATAAGATTCTAAGACATTTCTGTTCATGTTACATTACTAAATCTGACAATTTGAGATATGATAAAAAAATATTTTTTTAAACCTTAAAACGGTCTTTGAAAATATAAAGGTTCAATAACCAAAATCATTCCTTTAGGGAAATCTTCTTTACCTTTTTATTTACTAAATACACAATTTTTACACTACACCTCTCATTATTTCCCCTGTGAAAACAGGAAAGACACAAAACAGGGAACTGGTTTAAAAGCCCCATTCGTTTTTCAGTTATTCCAGTGGAAAAACATCTATCTTCAAATAATTTAAACCCAATTTCTGCTTTGAGGCTTAGAAAAATCAAATGAGTCATCTCAGAACCAGCGAGTAGTACATTTATAAAGCATACTTTATCTTCCTTGGCGCCTTCAGAAGATTTTATCTATTCAAGTCAGTTGATTTTCTTACTCCTACCATTGTTACCTCCCATAAAGGCACAAATCACACGGACATGGAAAATCTAGAATTACTTTTATCTACACTATTCCAGTTAAGTGATTAAAAAGAAATCCCTAAACTTCCAGGATCATCATTCTGATCCTTTCCATTCTCCCCCTTTCCTCTTATTTTAGTTGAACTACTAGGTTGCTATACAGATCAGAGAGGACGTTTTGTATGGACAGCTGGCAAAAGCCTACTTGCTTTAATGACGTTCAGCACCATTCACCTAACCAACCATTGAATCATCTCTTCCAAGAGTGGATGGCAGCTGGGCTGGACCTGAATGAATGGGCTCTGTCAGACTTCATTCTCATGAATCTCTGAATCAGTGATCTCTGCTCTTAACACTCTCTGAAGGCTGTTGTCAGACAGCTGGAGTTAAAACAGCAGAGACTATGTCGTACAGACTGCACCAAATGGAGATAACCCAGCATACACTGAGTTTTCAGTAATCTACCTTGGCCCATATGAAAGATGTGGTCCAAAGAACAGGCTGTCTTCTGTTGAGTTTATTCATTTCATGTGGATTCTCTCATTTGCAGTTATCATCAGAGTTAGAGTTACTGATGCTAAACTCCACTGAGAATCACAGATTGTATATGGAAAATGGATCTGTTCCTTACATTTTCATGTAACTTTTAAATCATTTCATGGAGGAAAAAAATGAACCAAAAGGTATTCATGCATTTTATATACTATGTTAATATTTATAAAGTTACATGAAATTAGTATAATGCTGAATTTCAAATTTGTTCACAAAGCTAAATGAAATATAAAAATGCAGTGAAAATTACAAGTTATTTCTAAAATAGTGCTATAGAAACATCCAAGTGAAACTGGACAACAAAAATTCTGTAAGGCTTTTTAACCCTTCCAATGCTGAAGCAATGAAACATAACAACACTGTAATTTTTCTGTTTAAATCAAAGCAAAATACCTTCATGTTTTACAAATTTGTGTGCTTTAGCCTCTCCAATTGAATTGTTTTCATAACACTTCTGATTAGCCATTGAATGCTCAAAGCTTACAAACTTCTCAGACTTGGTATAAATCACAAGGTCAGACAACTCCATGGCAATCTTTACCTTCTTCGCCTAGTAATCAGAGAATAAAATAATGTAAGAACACAAAGAATCACAATACATACTACATTATTAAAAATTCAAAAGGACTTACCAAATAAGACATATAAAGTGTGGGAAAATGTGTTACATGTAATGTGTATTTGACCATATGGTATGATTTATGATAGTAAGAGTTGATCCAGGCAGACAAAATTAACGTTACTGTCTTTATGATAATTGAAGTATATGTGGGGTGGATGCAGGGATACGTCCAGTGCTTATTGGAGTAATATTGGACAGCTTTAACATTTCCCTGCTTTTCAGAGAAATATATAAACTAAAGTCATTTTTCATGGCTCTTGACATTATTCATATGTTAAATATATGTCCAACTTAGATGCTTAAGTAAATCAAATTCCAGAAAATATATACTGGTAGGAAGTATTTTGAGAAAGAAAAAAGAGTAGGAGACAGTGTACACACTGACAGCACAAACTCAACTACAAAAAATAGATAACAGGAGACTATTTTAGCATGCCAAACAAATCAGTCAAAGATATATGAACTGCTCTGATGACAGGTAAACTCTATTCTTAATTAAGACAGAGTTTTCTCTGGTCAAAGTCTTTATTTAGTCTTGTTCCATTATCCAAGCAAGCAAAAGCAAAGGCTTATATACGGTGGAAGTGAGCTGGAAATTCAGAACAAAAGGACTCCCCAGGATGGACTGTTACACCATAGAATAGAATAGATACAAAACTGTCTTTCATCATCAAGAACCACTGTAAGTGTCCTTCATGCATACCTTCAGGAAGGCTTTGGATCAACAAAGCAGCTGAGAGTATTGTGTCACTGATCACCAAGGGCAGGCATAAGATTTGAATATTAAAAAGGCAAGTGCAGTTTAGGATGGGAGCACAGGGAAAGTCTTTTTAGTTGAATACTAACTAGAATATGGTCCAGTTTGGAATGCATGGAAAGATTCAGGAAAACTCGTAAGTCCTTCAAAAGATATTTTTCTGAGTAATATTAATGCCTATATTGTAAATGTAGACTCATTTTTGAGATAGCATATATTCTTCTTTTCATAAAAAGGCTGACAGAGAAGTATGTGTTTTCTAAATTCAGCTGTTACATAAATTTTTACCTTTGCCTTTTTCCGAGGTGGAGGTGTAGATCTACCTTCAGATTTTCTTTTTGAGGAACCCCTCTTTGGGCGAAGAGGGGATTCTTCATCAACCTCATCATCAGATGATGTAATTTCCTCATCAGATACTTCCCCTGTTTGACCATGAGTATCCTCACCTTTCCGGAGCATAGTTTCTTCAATTGTTCCACTTTTCTTATTTTTTATCAATATTTTGAATTTTAATTCCTGTAGATAAAAAGTTATACAGCAATAACCAGAATTTTGTATGTATGTCCTAAATGTAGAACTTCATATTTAGATGATGTTTAATGCATTTTCTTAGCTATTTGTTAAGTACAATAAAGTGAAGGAGCACAACATAATATATAGGTATCAGTGATGCAGGTTTCAAAAAACAGGTAAAACAAACAGAAACAGAGACTGGAGACCAAAATATACAATAGAATGTGAATATCTAACAACTCAACAGGAAAAACAGAAACCTCTGCAATACACAGATGCAGATATGAGCAGAACTGAGGAATATAAGGAAGACTGAAGACAAGGATGACAGGACAAGGGAAAATGACCTGAAGTTGCTCCAGGGTAAGCACTTGTTAAGCACTGGAATAGGCTCCCCAGGGAGGTGGTTGATTCACCATCCCTGGATGTGTTTAAAAAGCATTCAGAAATAGTGCTCATGGACATGATTTAGCAGAGGGCTGTTAAAGTTAGGATACTATGGTTAGGTTGTGGTTGGACTTGGTGATCTTTGAGATCTTTTCCAACCTGAGAAATTCTATGATTCTACGATTCGAAGGAAGTGTCAGAAGTGATGGTCAGGTAAGATGGAGGAAATATTTATCACTAAGCTTGAATCTATTTTTATATGTAGATTTGAAACCATTCATATGATGCTCATTTGAAGCTGTATTTTTATCTAACTGCTGAAAAACTGTTGTTTGATTAGTACATTTGTGCATACCTATGTAGAATGTCAAATTAAAACTTCTGTTATGTTATTATTATCAAGAACACAGTGGACTCCAGTGCTGTGCCTACCTACGTATGGAAATTAATGGAATTTGATCATTTTTTGACTAAACAGCTTTTTTCTATTTTATGGGTCATATTTAAATGCACATTCCATATCAACTGAAAGGACTATCACTTTTGGTAGAGAAAATAAAGATCTCTATATATACATTCTTCTCAAAAAACATTACAGAAAATGCGGTAGTGAAAAGAGACATTTTTAATGTTGGGCCATAAGCAGATTCCAATAGAAGGTAACCCAAATCACTGAAAATGAACTGTGAACTCAAAAAGGCATCATGCATCTTAAGCTGGAGCTTCAAAAAGATCTTCAAAAGTACTTATAACAAATATATGGTTACAAAATCTATGAATGTGAAATCTGAGTTCTTAAATGGCAATCAGTTGTGCTAAACATTTGAGATCTTTTTGTACAAATATTACTAAAATTTTGAATAGGCGTTTTTTTCAGCCTGATGGATTCCAATTATTCAGATATTTTAAGTCGATGTAATATCAGTAGTGTCTGAACTCTGAGATAAATATATATATATCAGAAACACTTTTAGCTATTGAATTTTCACTATTTAATAGGGCTCTATTTAATTCTTTAATAAAAACAAACACTGAGATTTATTGAAAATAGGAAGATTTGCCTGAGATGTGTGTACTCCTTGACAGAACAAACAAAACTAGTTACAACACTAGCTGTCACATGAAGATTTCCACCCTAGAAACTTAGTATTTCAGTTTCATGGTATGCATAGAAGCTGCTGATAAAGGCCCTCCCCAAAGAAATCTGAGAGATATGAGAAGCAGGGATTAACTGGATAAACACAAAGCAAATGTTGGAAGGATCTTTAAGTCCTACAAGCAGGCTGTTAACAAATCCTAGCAAAGAAGACAAGATAGTAGGATAAATTAGAGCATGTAACCATTTCCTTTCAAAATTTCTGCTATATTCTATATTATTTTAAATTTCTTCCTTTTTTATTTCAGTTTTTACTGGAAGACAAAGATGCGCACAGAAATACAGATAATATACAGATGATTCACACAGGAAAGTTTCAAAATGGAAATTAAAAACTTTCCAGTCTTGTTTGGCATGAATACATGCTAAGAATTTACATTAAGTCACATTTTAAGAATTTGCTAGTAGAAGTACACATATAGGAAACTGTAATTCACTTGACCACATTATTGTTGGGATTTCTTTTTCAAGATGGGTTTTTCAAGCTAATAGGTTATTTTCTACCTCCTTTAAGTGTATTTGCTGTATTTGAGCTATGCTAATTAACACTATTTGCGCTGTTGAATCAGTCCCATGTCTGAGCAACTACAGGTACAATCCTATCAGCTAATATATGTTAGTAGATCTTTATTAGAAATCAGAAGACTGTTATGCTTAAAAACCTATGTCTTCTGTTACTGGTGTTAACAATTTTGATGCATTTCACTTCCTGGCTCATTCTGCTGGCTCATTTACCAGATGAAATTGTTTCTGTCTTGAATAAGCAAATAAACAAACAAATAAATAAATAAAAAGTGGAAGAGTAACTTTTGTATGTGACAAATCTACTATTATTCCATCAACTAAGAATCTCTCCCACCAAGAGTACATTCAATTGATCATTTCTCATTTTTAATATCTCTTTTGCATCACTTAAATAAAGCAGACTTAAGACTAAGTTAAACACCTAGTTCACTTTCATGACAATGAACTTACCCAGACCCTAAATGTACAAGGTCTCTAGTTTTAAAGATGTGATGAAGCTGCTTCATTTGAACACAGACTAAAAGTTCTTCTTCAAAAAGATGCAAGTCAAAAGTCAAGCTTATTACTCAGTTTACAACCATAACTCCAAATTTCTACTATAAAATAAAACACTGTTGTTTTTTTTTAATGTTCATAGCAACTGAGTGAATTGTTTGTTCTCAACATAATAAGTTGTTAAATTCAAGCTTATGAAAATCAGATGAGAACACTGATATTATTCAGGAAATTCCTACTGTGGAATAAATCTCACATAACTGTAAACATTTAAGGTTTGATATAATGAATCTCACCTGAACAGCATACAGTTAAGTGAGGACTAATTGTGGAACACATCAACACATTTTAAGACATAAATTCTATAGACATATGAAAACACTAAGCTATGGAAAGTATGCACTGTCTTCTGAAAAGCATTTTGAAAGCAACATCTCACACAGATATATTATTTGTGAAATGTAATTTAGTGACTCCATGATTCACATGCAGAACATTGATTCTGTGCTTGCTACAGGAGATGTGTAATCTGTGAATATCAATTATACTGAATGTGGACGTGCTTTGAGATATTTTTAAGCAAACCTTCACACTTGAAGTGCAAAGGCTTGCATTTGGGAAAGAACAACTGCAGACACTAGTATATGCCGGGGAGCACTCAGCTGGAAAGCTGCAGAAAAGAAACTAGGAGTCCTGGTAGACATCAAGTTGATCATATTATCATCAAGTTGGTAACAGAATTATTGGTTTAATTACACAAATTATTACCACTGGGTAAACAGAGATGCTCCTTCCACTTTCCTCAGTATAGACAAGGCTTCATCTGGAGACCTGTGCCTAGTTCTGGACTCCCCAGTACAAGAGAGACAGGGTTGCAGTAGAAATAGCCCAGAGGAAAGTCACCAAGATGATCAAAAGGACTGAAGCACCTCTCCTATGTGGAGAGGTGGAGAGAGGCTGAAAGAGATGGACCTGTTCAGTCTGGAGAACTGGTTCAGGAGGGATCTATCTTGTCAATGTGTATAAGTACCTGAAAGGAGAATGCAAAGGAGATGGAGCCAGGTTCTTGTCAGTGGTAAACTACACCTCGACAAGAGCCACTGGGCACAAACTGGAACACAGGAGATTTCTTCTGAACACTAGGAAGCATTTCTGTGCTATGCAGATGACTGAGCACTGGCAAAGGTTGTCCAGAGAGGTTGTGGATTTGCATCCTTGGAAATCTTCAAAAGCCATCTGGACATGGTTCTGAGCACACTGTGCTGAGTGTCCTTGCTTGAGCACAGGAGGTAGGTGAAATAGACCCAGAGGTCCCTTCTAACAAAAATTATTCTGCAATTCCATGATTCGCAGTGTTTTCCAGGTTGCAAACTGAAACTGGACACTGATATAAAAATATTTTGCTACAATCTTAAAAAAAGATGTTTATGAGAAATTTATAAAGCTGTAGTAAATAGATTCAGAATAACACTGCTATGAAAATAAGCAGTATTATGATACTCTAGCAAATCTTTTGGGCAAACTACTTTAAAAATGTTTTTTCCTGACAATTACTTTACCAAAATCTACCTCAGTGAGTGTTGACACAGTTAAGATAATTTCCATCTTGTTTTGAAACAAAACACTTGCATTTGCATCATTCCATTTCAGTTACTGTAAAGAAGTGTAGAAAATAGATCTTAAATATCCCTGATGTCAGTGAAAAGCCCAAATGACAATTTTGCACGCACCTATTTGTGTTACAAGACATTAAAAAATATTTTGTTCCTGTAAGAACATTCAGTGCAAAGACTGGTACAATGGGAATTTTAAAATTTTCAACCCTCATCTAATTTCCTTTTCTGACTTCATATCCCTGGGGTCTCAAGCCAGCAGCTGAGAAACACTGCCTAAGGGCAAATAACAAAGAATAAGAGAAAATGTTTTTAGCAGTAACAGTACTCAGTGAAATGGTTTCATCAACACTTTTATCAACAACAACCAAAAAAATATATATAAATTTAGGTTTGCATTTCTAAAACAACATGAAACTTTGGGATTTTTTTTTTTAATCTAAGGAACTAAGTTAAATTACCAGATAACAGGTACACCAATAAATAGGCAATTTTTGTTTTAAAGCATAACTTTGTTTTAAAATTTTTAGAGTTTGTTTCCTCTTTTAGAACTTTCAAACAATGGACTTGAGAACAGGAGCAGAGAAGGGAGGGGAAGGAAGAGGAGAGAATTTCAGTTTAATTTCAAAATATTGACTGTACAGGTCAATAGAAACTTTGAAGTTTTTTATTATAGAAAAATCTGAAAATTTGTTCATAACGTTCAAATTCCAACACTGAATTTCCAAAACCTGGTGTTTGCATAGCTTTCAGATTTGGAGTTCAGATTCAGTACTAATTTCTAGAATCTTTGACAAGTAACTTAACTAAGGTTTATAGGTTGCTTTTTATTTTATATGAAAACAGGGCAGCTGTAATGCATCTTGTCACTGAGAACCATTCTAACACTGAATAAAACTGCATATTAAAAACTGAATACCAAAACTGAAATTACTGTAATTTCTTTAGACTATGACTTAATGTGAATTAAACTGCCAGAGAGTGGTTCATCTAAAGAAGCAGTTCTATGTCAGAAAGGCGGTAGTCTAAACACAGAAAAAAGCATCTGTTTTTAAGGAGTGTAGATTTTTCAAAATATAAAATAAAATAAAACATTTAATGTATACAAAGCACCAGAATTTGGATTTGTCTGAACTGCCACATGTAAGACCTCTCTCAAAAAAATTTTCATTATGTATTTTATGAATACGTGCTTCAACGTGGTACTGGAATGTTTTCCTGTAATCTAAAATTCCCATCAATCTGTATGATTTATTTCTTCAAGTAAATATTTTCATGTATTTTGTCTCACTTAACTTTTTATTTATTTATTTATCTATTTTACCATCTGAAGTCTCTACAGATGCCAGTTGAGCAGTTTCAGAAGAGTTTAAAAAAAAAAAAAAAAAGGCAACTTTTTTTTTTCACTAACTTCTACAGAGCAAAACACAATATTATTACCTCAGGAGAAGGTAGTTGAGTTATCGCCGTCTTACTGATTGTTGAAGTAAGAAGTTTGTCACCTAGAATACTTAGTAAATACTCTGCCATCCTTTCTTGTTGCTTAGGGCTGCAGTGATTCTCCAAAGATAGCACAACTGGATAATCAGACGCCTAAAAAATAGAATTTAAAGTCTATTATGATTAAGTAATACAAAGAAGATCCCCCAAAATATATTGCAGAAGGCCTCTTAGTAATTCATATTTTCATTCTATTTGCAAAATATTTTGAACATGTGTTTGTTTTTTAAGGTTAGTTACAGAATAGTAAAGCTCACAACACTTATGAGAAAGGGAAATAGTTGAAATAGTAACATAAATCCAAAGAAGAGAAAAAAAAACATCATCCTCAGGAAATTAAGAGGAGTTAGAAACAAATCTATGTAGATTAAAAACAAAAAAAAAAAACAAAACAAAAAAAAAAGCAATGCTATTTTTTAAAATAATGTCATAACATTGTCTTTGGACTATTCTTTACCTATCACAGTACTCAAGAGAGATGTGGAAAATCTGGTAAATTTCGGAGAATGCTTCAAAGGAGACATGCCCATTTCAATTGTATAAAAAATTTTCATAAATCATCAGCTAATGAATAAAATCTTTGCTTGGATGGTATCTAAACTGACAGTATATAAAGAAATAATCATTTTTTATTCAATTTTTAACACTTTTTCACCGTAATTTATTTTAGTGATGCTCATTCTATAAAGGGTATCTCAGTTTCTCAGTTTTGATTTTTACCCCTGAGAATCTCAAGAAAACAGCACATTTACAGGCTTTATTAAAACATTATAGCATTTTAACTAACATACATATACGTACCACAAAAGCATACTTGTCTACTGCGTGAATTACAGAAGAAAATGTAAGTTTGCTTGTTAAGGTGTGACCATGATATACAACAGGATCATTGTTTGAGCCATCCCAGCAGTCAATTTCGAGACAACGGCATCCTTTTAACAGAGCACTTTGAAAGAACAAAGGACAAAATTTACAGTTAAAAGGAAAATACCTCATTTCTTTTTATGTCAGTGTATTTCTGCTTACAAGCACATAAAATACAAAAATACTAGTCTATAATCAGAATTGATAAATCCTAGGAAGTTATAAAGATATGAGACAGAGCTCTATTTTCTGCTGTTCATCTTAGGCATTTAGGTAATAAATTTATTAGTGCATTAAGGAGGAAGACAGATTATATGAATATCCTTCATTAAGAAATTTAAAAAGAGTCAACATTTTAAATAAAAGACTTCAGAATGTTGGTAAATGTATGCTTAGAATAGAATAAGAAATACTTGAGAGGTTGTTGTTGTTGTTGTTACTTCATTTGACCTTCCAGTGCTATTCTATGAACATTATTTTACCTTGTTTTATTCTTTCATTTAAGTCTTGTCCTTTACATGTTAACAATATCTTAAAGATGCATCTAGATATATTTTCTAACATTTCTAATAACCATAGAAAAACAGAAAGTTAAAAGGTTTAATGTCATGCTTGCAATTACTTTAAGCAACACAGTTTTTACCTCAAATAATTTTAAATACTGCTAGAATTAAATTCACTAGTGTTAGTGATGACTGCAAGCCATTAGAGAATATTTAGAGAGCAACCAAAACAAAAAATTTCACAGTGCTTTTAAATATCCCAGCCAAAATTATGACAAATTTAAAAGCCTTTTTCTCCCACTCTTCTTATTTCTGCTAAATGCACCTTGGCCATAAGGCATATTTGTTTCCTTCTGCTCTTGGACTCATATGCTGCAGAACTGAACACATCTTCTCTCTCTTGGCTACTATAATGCCCACATAAGACCTCTGTCACTTTTCATTGCTGTTTCCAAATTGGTTGCATTGTAACACACACTAATCACAGACAGCCTTGACACACAGCAACACAGCATGCACTTACGTCCTGTATATTGATCAGAACTGAGCTGGCCCAGGAATTTTACATTTATTTGTAATTTTTTCACAGTATGTTGAGAATAAAATCTGATTAAATCACATACTGTACTGCATGCTATAGATTTATTTTGCTATGAAGTAGATGTTATGTGCTATAAGTGAAACAATGGATTATTTCCAGTCTATGAGCAAGTAGTTTGGCAAATATATTGAAAAGACTGCACACAAAAAATAAGACTTGTTTCCCACGTTCATCCACTGTGGTTATTGTTAAGCAGCATTACCTGTGAGTTACATTTAAAAAGCCAAAGAATGTTTACAATATTGGTTAAAAAACAAACATCAAACAAACAAACAAACAAACAAAAACTACTTCTAAATACCTGATATATCCATTTAAATCACTGGGTCCTATTAGCTGGTCAGATACCAAGTAGGTATTGTGAGAAGATGAAATAAAATAGTCACATAATGGGTGGTTCATATCTTGGTAGACGGTCCGGTGCTCTTTTCTGAATATTGTACAATCTTCTGAACTCAGGTACCTTATAAATCCTTCAAATGACAATTGTCTTCTATTCCTGACTGTTCAAAAACAACAACAAAAAAAAGAAACGAAAAAAAATTCTGGTGCGAAGTTAAGCTGATAGCTATATCTGTGTATTTTTCATTATTTTTAGTAAACAATTCAGAATATGGATAAATGTTTTACAGCATAACACTTCCCTGCAATTTTTTAATTCATAAAAAGCAATATGAACATAAATGTCATATCTGTACAGTTCTGGAGTTGATGCGGTTCTAAATTATGAGAGAAAATTAGTGTGTTTTTGTGCTTTCATAGTTCTGTGGATTTTAGGAGAAAGAAAAAACACACACACACAAAAAAAAAAAAACATTTGCAACTCTCCTAATTAAATATAAAGTAAAATATGTGCTGTTGTTTAGTTTTGGAAAGTAATGTGCCGGTCAGTGCACAAAGAGATTTTTTCTCAGTAGAAAATAATGGATTTTTTCTCAAATATGTCATTGAGAGACTGTCAGAATAATCTTGCAGAAACTGTGATTCCTAACATCGAACATCTTAAATGGTGGAAAATCCCAAATAGCTAATGATAAAATGATTATTTGATTAGAAGTATTTGAAATAAAAAATATCATCTTAACAACATAAATTACTGCCTGCAAGGATGAATTTGAAATCAAGCTTATTATATTACTGCTTCTATAACAAATCATGCTAATTGCCTTCATACCAGTGATAGTCATCCCATTTGTTTTGTTATTTAACTGAATTAATGACAAACAGATCCATTATATTGCCAACTGTTGCTCTAATGTCATGCTTCAAATGTAACTATTTTGCAAATGATATAATCTCAGATGTCTGTTTTGATTCAAAACACAACCTAGTTTGAATTAGTCAGGGATTTTTCCCAGTTCTGACTGCAAAATAACCTTATTTTTGTCACCATAGTTAGATAGTGATGCTTAAGCAATAAGTAATCAGACAGTACTTTATGCTAACAGTAACATGGAGTTTCCAAATTACTTTGCTATTTTTTATATTATTTTGGCTTACTTATTAATAATATTTATAATACTTATTATTTTGGCTTATTTACATAAATAAATAAGAGATGGTTGTAGTTTTTTCCTGAAGAGAACATATGTTTATATAATTGCACTCATCGATTAGTCCCTTTAAACTAGAAACATTACTTTGTACGGTAAATATGTATTACTTTGATAGCCAGGATATAAGCTCTTTGGCTTCAGAGTTCATTTCATTTTTCTCATCACTGGAAAAAAATTATGTGTCTCTATATAGCTTACTATGGGGCCTTGCATTGCATTCATTTACAGCTCTTTTCTCAGAGACCTAGAGCTGCTATATTTGACCTGCATACAACTAAGGTTCTTTTTCTGGAGAACTATCAAAATTCATTGCAACTTTGTAAATCAAAACTGGTAATCAGTAGAAAAGTGCACTAACAGTTCTGTCAGCATACATGCAAAACAGCATCACATGGTCATAAACAGCATACCATCTGCTGAAATAATTTTTCATAGAAGACCTCCTGTTTAGTAAAAAAAGGTCACAGTTTTTAGAATCTAAGATAGAAGAAGGCTTAAATTGTTATTCCTACTGTTCGTTCATGATATTGGTTCATAACTCTCTTAACAGTGAAGGAAACCTATTGGGTTTCATTGGAACCCGCTCTTATCTTTGTCTGATGAAGATACCAAAATTGGTTAAGAATGCAAGTGCAGTTCTTTTTAAATTCTGATAAACAGCACAACCATACTATTTTCCGGTCCTTAACAGATACTTTCTTTTTCTGTATTAAAAGAAATGGGAATACATCTTCATAAGCATCCTATGGGGAAAAGATGCTTTCATCAAGGTCTTATGCATCTCCCTAGAGGAACCTCAATCTTTTTCTCCATTAGCAGTATTTAGTAAACACATATCCATTTGATGCAGAAATAAAATGTGAAAGCAAGGGAAGATTTCTGTCTTCTTGTAGTTTCTTCTTGTTTACAAAATTCAATGCTTTTTTCTTGCCCTCACTTTTCAGATAGTCTGAAACACAATTTATTACTAATATTCTTTTTTCCAGTGGTAATTGTTGTAAAAAAAAAAAAAAAAAAAAAAAGTTTTTCTCTCATTGTCAGTCTAATTGAGGAAAATTGCCATTTTTTTGAAAGACATATTATATTAAATGCCTACATTTTTTAGAGTTCATCTCCTCCTACTTTCTTAATTTAGAACCTCTTTGTGGAAAGTAATAATGAAATTAAGCTTTCATAAATTGTTGGACAAATCTATCTAAAATATAGTGTTTATATAGAGTGTAGATGGCACATGCAAGCACGAAAGCAAGATTTTCAAAGTAGGATTATGCATTTTGAACAGTTTTTATACTGACTTACAGGAAAATATACAGATGGGAACAGAGACTTTGAATGGTACCACTCTGCAAATATGAGTGCTATGAGTCTCAGATCAAATCCATGCAAATATGAATTTTGAGAAACAAATAATAATAATAAATCCCCTATACTAAATTGTAAAAATATAAAGTTCCTTTGGCCATTCGGTTGGCATATCATGGTTCCTTTAATATCACTTAATGAGTCAAGAGTTCTATATGAAATTAGGAATGGAATGGAGAGATATCTGAATGTTTGTATGCACCAAAATTGACATTTCAGCATTAGTAAGAGGCAACTGTCAGGTGATTCACATGTTAACCAATTCTATGATCACAAACATTAGCATACAGACTCACAAATCTGTTAATGCAGCATTTTGTCATTAGAAATTTAAATTGTATAATAAAAATGGAAGAGAAATGTATTCTGTACTGTTTCTGAACAAACTACAGCATCTGCATAGAGCTAATTTAGAATTACGACACAGTGGGATTGAAAAGTTGTCTCTCTGTGGACACAAATGTTATCAATGGACAAAATGTTAACAATTGACTTATCAATGTTGTACATATCCAGTTACTGCTTTTATCATCATCTTCACATATCAGTGATACTAAGTTTATCAGATAATGGCTGTTACTATTAGCAAACCAGTCAATCAAGTGTCAAAATCTGCCCTTTTCTCTTTTTGTAAAATACAGGACAAGGCTGGCAGATGAGTCTACAGATCATCTTGACGAAGGGTACACTACATCATATTCAGAATGACAGTTGCACAGAAAGGTATATCACGACACCATATGAATCAACTAGCATGTCAATCATATCTAGAACTTTCTACTAAATATGTTTGAGTGGGAGTATTTGTCCAGTCAAAGCAGTATGAGCAAGACAGCATTTCATTCAGCAGTATTATTTCCAATAACAGGGTAAACAATTTTTTCACAGATGAAGAAAAATCATAAATTTGGCTAAAATCTCTAATGTAAACCAGAAATTAAAGGGGGAAAAAAAAAAAAAAAAAAAAAAACACTTGATATTTACAACTGTATTTGCGAACTGAGTAAAGATTCTTATTCTTTTAACCACTTTATAGCTATTAACTTTCTAGTAAATCATTCAAAACAAACTCTTAAACAGGCAACTTATGTACTTACTTAGGAAAGACAAATTTTCAGAAAGAGTAGGATATATTTAATGAAATTTGTTCTAATTTGAAGCATAGCCTCTACAGTTAATGACAAAAGGAAGATTTTGTAACCACTGCTGGACAGTGAGTGGCTTAGTGAAACACCAAATGCCTTTTGCTTCTGATTGAAAGCATGATACAGCTTTTCCCACAACAATGGGTATGATCTGCATAGACATTCCAGAGTCCTTTTCTCAAAAGGAAGATTTTCCCCTTCTTGAATTTATTTTTAAGTTTTCCTTACTCAGTATGAAACAATGGGAACCAAAGGAAACAAACACTGTTAAAAATTCAATATTTGTCTTCTTCTGAACAAAGAAAGTTTCCATTAAAATGTATTTAGGCCTGATTTCCTTTTTTCAGCTTACTAGCAAATTTCATCTCTGGTTACGTTCAGAGTAACAGCAGAAATGTAACAGCACAACTTGAAGCATCCATCAATAGCTGGAAATCACACGTGTTACAGATCTAACAAATCACTCATCTCACATTTCTACTGATTCAGAAAGGGAAAATATACTGCAAAATATTACTGATATCTGGAAGTGCCTAGCTTGAGTATCAAATTCTAGTCTGAATTATTAGTACTAGCTGCTTAGATAGCTTCCTTCCACCACACCACAAGAAGTGTCATGGATTTGCTGAGAATATTAGAAGTGAAATAGCATTTAAAAAAAAAAAAAAAATCACTATAAAACTCAAAGTGTTGGAAGCTACAGGGGAGGAATAAAGAAATGTAGTTTGGGTATGCAGAAATGGTGTTAGGGAAGCTAAAATTCAACTCAATTTGAAACTGTCTTGGGAGTTCAGTGGGAACATGAAGCACTTTTATTGCTGCACTGCCCGTTTTTAAAAATATGTCGTCCTGCTGTTGAATGGGGTAGGTGGCTTAGCTGACAGACTATCAGTCTGTCAGCATTGTTTAAGTTCACCACATTTGCAAGACTGCTTTAATGCATCCCTCATATTTTTACCAACTATACCCAGCTGACAGCAAAGCAGGGTAACTGTTCAGGATTTCAGCCTTACTTCTGTGAAACCACTGCATTAGATTACTTCTACAGCTAAACTTTTTGCCATGTATCACTGCAGACAGCTTGCTACTGAAATATTATTTGTATTTTTTTATTTCTAGAGTCCAGCACTTGTATTCCTCTAATTAATTAAACTAAATGGTTGTCACTAAAGAATCCATCTGGCTTCCTAGTAATGCTCATACACATGTTACAGCAGGCATTAAAAAATTTAGTGCAGCTTCCCTACTCTATGAAAATTACATTTTATTTGAAGCAGTCTACACCTATATTTTTGACCAGTGTGTTGCAACAAGGGTTAACGACTGAGCTGCTCATGTCCTTTTGCTGAGTAAATATACTGTGCTTTATTAATAGTTTCTAATATTATCATATTTATAATATTCCAAAACCTGAACTGAAAAAAAAATATATTTGCTACATGTGCTTACAAATAATATTATATAACAGTATTATAATACATTTTAAATGCCCAGTTTGCATAGTCAGATGAGTATTCAACAGTATAAACTGTCTATGAAAAGCACAAAAATAAGAGATAGAAATGAAATGCTTCAACTACACATACCTTCATCAATGGGTTCATACTTCAAAATGACTTCTAAGGCAGTTGTTGCAGTACCTTCAGTTATAAATTGTTCTTTTTTGAGAAATTCAATGAGCTCGGTGTCAGCAAGATCTTTGCGGTTTTGAGAGTAAGCACAGAAAATTTCATGAAATTCAGTTCTGTGTACAATAGCTCGATAAATTGCTCTGAAGTCTTCCATGTTAATCGTAGCTATCTTCTGCTTGTCAACTGTTTTCTGAAAACAAAAAAGTCAACACAACAATATACAATAACAAAAAGATACAGATAAACCAGTCTATTGTAATATTATAAGAACTAGAACAAGAGAGAAAGCTTAAGGCAAGTGACTACAATACATTATCAAATGATGTTCTTCTATATGCAATGTTTAGAGTTGTCTTTGTGTTAAAAGTGTTTTGTACAAATTAAAATGTACCATATGACACAGCATCTAAGCAACTAAAAGAAATTCCTATATAATACACGCGATATTAAAATATAAGTCTGCACTAAAATGCTATGCATTACAATTAATATGCAGCGTAAAGAATGTTGAGTGAAAAATATGCTTAATATAATACCTCTGTCACAGCAACTTGAACGAAATTGTAAGTACAGTATTTAAACTTTACATTGAATACACATCAAGTTGTGATCTGAAAAATGAAGAAGCATTTCATGTTATCTATCCTCTAAAAATTTCTAACAAAATATGTAGCTGTGCATATGAAATACATTTACATCAGTTTAACTTGCATTTGTTAAATTTGCTATTGTGTTGTTATTAATAGTTATTAATTGGTAAATTGTATTGGTATTAATGCAAATTGAAAATTTACTCCAAAAAATATCCAAAATCATACACAAATGGCAAATAATTGATTTTTTACCACTGTATGCTAATTAAAATTTGTAACTTTTCTCTCCTTCAAATGAGACTACAAAGGAGGTTGGATTTCACCACCTAATGATGACAGCTACTATGATTTGCAGAGCCTCCTCAGAAGTGTCCATACATATTAACTGTCTAACTTAAGCTCCGGCTGCTGTTTGATGAAAGCTTCTGATTACTACTAATTAGACTAATTAGACTAGTTTTGAAGAGACACCATAGAATCTAAAGGCCCGGTGCTACATGCCAGTTTATTCCGACTTAGTAAAGTTCCCACTAAGAGATGTCTGTGGAAGCAGAACAACAAAAAACACAATACAAGTAAAAGGTTCAAAAATTTTACATAGCAGTAGTGAAGTATTTGCTCTGTAAACAATCAGAAAAAAACGGTAACAATCGCTTTTGATAAAACTAAGCAGCAAGATAATCATACAGTAGAAAACTAATAATATGCTCTTTATTGCTGCTTGAAAAAGTCTTGGGTTCGTATCATTGAACTGTTTTTTTTAACAACTTTAAGGAAACTGCGAATTTACTTATAACTGTTCATCAGAAAAAGGAAATACCAACTCATTTAGAAATTAAGCATCTATGAGGGCTCAGGAGACCTTCTCTCAGCTATTGGCACAAAGTGAAACTGTCCAGAAAATTAGGTTTTCTATTTCATTGTCCTGTTCTGAAAGATAGATAAATACATTACCCAGGAGTATTTTTGAAATTAAAGAGCAAATATCTCATCAAAATATATATATTAAAAAAAAAAAAAAAAACAGACTGTTATAAAATTTTTATTGGCAGATTTTTATTATTATTATTTTCATTAAGACATATCACATCTTTTCAGAAAGTCAATATCTTGACTAAGGTTTAGTTCTGAGAAGTGTATTAACATTTATTATTCCTTTAAAATCTTTATGTTCATAATTCTGATATTGCCCCAAGGAGCATTGCAGTAAAGTAAATATAAAGAGAAAATAAAATGTAGTAGATTACACTTTAAAAACTGTTTCTTACAGAATAGATTTTTGCTATGTATAGTCATTTGATTATCAATGAATAGTTAGTGAAAATGATGGCAGAAAAAATTCCTTCCAGACTGTTTTGCAAGTTACGCCCCGTTAGAGCGATGAACAATTAGAGCTCCATAAATATTGAAAATAAGCAAATATCTCAAAAAGGGAATACCGCATAGCAGTGCTAAGAACAACTAGATCAGACTGTCAAACACATTATATGTTGAGTATACACTTTTGAGTATCTGTAGCTAAATCAGGCGTGTTCTGTTCAGACCACTTCCCCAAATAATTATTCACCACCCACAGTTCATCAAATATCTTGGATTTCTGTCAGAAATCAGGTGGATTCCTGGTGGAAAATAACATACAACTATGAGAAATAGTTTCAAGTTCTCATCAACTCCTCAAATTTAGAAGTTGTCTCAATGCAGTGAAAAATTCAAAAATCACAGGCACAACCCCATGTTTAGCAAGGACTGTGCTCACAGTTCACCTGGGCTAGAGAGAACAACAGAACAAGATGGAATGAGGAAACACGAGTGCTTTCCTTCTCCCTGCCTTCCCTGTAGTATGACAAGACCTAAAACTTTTGGAATTCCCAAAGCTAATTCTCCTCTATCAAATCTGGACAGAATTAGAAAACTGGTTACCAAACTGTCACATAAAAATCATATATAGTAATAGTCACGTTTCATTTCCTTAGGAAAATATCTTTACCAAATGGCTATTTTGGTTCAAGGAAAAAATATATAAACAAAATAAAATAAAATAAAATAAAATAAAATAAAATAAAATAAAATAAAAGAGATAAAATGAAAATCTGTGTAGCTTTTGATTTAATAGGATGCAGCTGAGGAACATGAAATCCCAATGCATCCAAAGGCACTCAATTTTACATTTTTTTCTCAGTGGGAATACATGAACCTGATCATCATATGAGAGCCTAAATTAAATTACCCTATTATTAAGGCTGATTTCTAGCTGTTTGATTTTTCATAAGTAGAAAACTCTTCAACGTTGCTGTATCTCAAGGCCACATCCTTCCCCAGGAGCGAGAGTGCTATGGATGTATGGGGTATCCAAGCATATCTTAAATGTTTCAGAAGAGAGGTGGAAAACTGACTAAGTAAGTGTGCTGGATTTATGTTGACTTGAAGCTGGAACAGATCAGATGCCTTCATACTGTTCTTTAGGCAACAGGATTGATAGCAATCTCTCTAATGGCTCTGAGCAGCATTAGCCAGGCATGTCTGCACTCATTATCTCAATCACAAAAGCAGCTCCATGGAATGAAGTCAGAATATTTACATTGTTCTCTGGTGAGGCCTTGTTACAATACAGTTGGGAATTGGGGTCTATATATTTATTTATTTTTATCACTCAAGACCATTTTACTGTGGTGAAGAGATGGTAGTGGTCATGCAACCACTCGGTTATCTGTTTTACACAGAAACAAAAGATCTGGATATGGCAGATTATTTGCTGATTTTGCACACTTTGTGAGCATGAAACTAATTTCACACACACACAAAATAATAAAAAAAATATATTTAAAATCACAGCTTATATAATACCCTTATGTAACTGACCTTCTAAATGTATGTGATCGCTGAATCTACATATTCCTCACCTTGAAAACATGTTTCACGTGGGCAGGATCAAAAGGCACATGCATTTTTTCAAGTAGTTTAACAGTGGCATCTAAATCAATCTTCCCATTCATGAAGTCATTCTGAATGATGCTCAAAAACCATGTATAAGAGACCAAGTTAAGGAAAAGTCTGACCTCTGCCATTGTTTCAATAAGGTGAGGCAATTAATATTTTAAACCTAAAGTGCTTGTATGTTTTTCTTCATATAGTCAAACCCCTTGTTTTCTGACTTCATACAGCAGGCTATGAGGAGCACAGAAATACATTTGTGCTCTGCACTCAGTAAAACATGGAGGCAAAAGGGTACAGAAAAGAGACAGAGAAAGATACAGGGAGAGTGTGCAGGACGATGAAGAGTAGTCAGGGGAAGAAAGGCCTGAGAGGGAGAGAAGGGAGAAACAGAGAGAGAGAGGAGGGACCACAGGAAAAGGAGTGTCCACGAGGAGCAGCAGTGAGGCGCTGTGCCCACCCCACTGGCCTAACCAGCCCAGGCTAGCACACCTTGAGCAGACCATCCTGCAGGCTTAGGTCGTCTTGCACTCCAGCCACGTGGTCCCATGCAGGACCAAGTCTGGCCTAGGCCTCAGGACAGATTCATGTGCAGGAAAATATCACACAATAGCAGGTGTCATAGAGAAGGCCAAGAGGAGGAGGAGGATGGGGAGGAAGAGGAGGCAAAGCTGAGGGAGGTGGAGGGGGATATCTTTTCTCCTCCATGGTGGCTCCACGTTGCGAGCTCCTTTTTCTTCACTTTCATGGCATTTCTAGCATGTGGCAGGTCATCATCTCAGAATGCTCCAGCTCCCAGTGGGGCCTTTTCCTTTCCTTCACACCCCAGCTCCTCTGCTGGGGGTCCAGCACCCTTTTGGTGCCTTCCCCACACTCAGACCCCACTGGCACTAGCTCCAGATATGTGAGGTCACAAACTGTGGAGTTCTGGAACTCACAACTGCTCCCATCTCCGAACTATCTTGTGGCTGTTCCCTCAGCATCTCCTCCTCTCGCCTGTCATCTTCCATCTTTCTCTTAGCCCTGACCTCAATCATGAGTGTGGGGCAGGGGCTGCCTGAGTCAGAGAAGGTGTCCCTCATCTGCAGACTGCTGCACCAGTCCCCTCCAGGGGAGTTCAGGCAGATTGTCCAAGATCTCTGTGATCTGCTCCAAGATGATGAACTGGTGAAGCAGGAGGCTGCCCGCGCTGGGGCTCGTCACAATAAGAGCAATTTCACCCCTGTCCTTGTAAATGGGAGCACTGTGCTACTGACTCAGTACAATGACTTAGGCGGAAACCGCTTTTTTTACCCCCAAGACAAATTCTCCTTTGAGATTGACCATTTGAGTGGGGTAACCAGCAACACCCATTTGCATAGAGTAATGCTAGATGAGGGGGAGCTGTGGAGAGGAGCCCTCCACAAAGGCTTGAATGTCTACGTAAACTGCCATTTTCCTGTAGGGAACTGCTGTGTGTTCAAAAAAAGCCTGGGGAAGAGTCCGATATTAGTGGCCTGCATTGAGGCTCATCAGTACCAACCTTCAAAACACTGGAACAGCCTTTGGAAGTCTGACTGGACTTTTGCTCTGACTCCATTTATGACCCGCGTTACAGGGATATTTGTTCTCCAGCTACACTACTTCAGAGATGCTAACTTTCATGTAACTGTCAAAAAGTCTGTAAGTGAGTCTCTGCATGTGATAGACCTAAATCAGTTTGTCACAGATTTCGTGAAGTTTGTGAAAGCCGAAGACAACAAGATTCATGCTGCCATTCTGCAAAACATCCAGGCCTTGTCAGAGCATGCATGGAGGAAAAATCTGCGAAGGAGACTCCCTATTACTCGTACTTTCATGAACTGGAATGAATTGTTGAACAATCAGCATCTGAAGACCAGTGTTTCCTAAAAAGAAGTACCTACATTATTACTGAATTGCACTGTATGATCCAGAGCCTCAAATAAATAAATGAATAACTGAAGGACAAAACAGGGATGCTTTCTGGTTGATTTATTTCTAAATTGCTCAGGAGAGTGTAGAAGCTGTGATCAATCAACTCTTTGAAGTTAATTCACATCAATAGAGACAAAGTTATTTGCTGTTCATCATTTTTTTTCCATTCATGTACTTTTTAACTGCTACTAGAGATACTAGTAATGCTGACTGTCAAAGGCAGTGTACCACTGCAGATGAGTCAGTAAGTAAAATCTTACTTTCCTTTGTAATTTCCCTCATTATGACATATATTTGATTATTCATACTAAATGGAACATTTGTAATAGGAAAATTAGTAAGATTGGTAAAGACATGGAGATGTTATTGCTAGATTTTTTAGTGCTACAGAAACCCAAGAAATCCGGCCTTCAAACTCTTCATGTGCATCACTGTATGCGCAAGAAAACTGCGAATAGAGGCAGATCAGTACACAGAACAAGTAAATTTTTTACAGTTGTTGCAGATAATAGAAACACCGAGTGTCTCCTTTCACTCATTATAGAATAAAGAATACTACTACTCCCAGTTTCCACCTAGTTTTGAAGTGTTTATTACAAATGACAAAGGAATGTATGTAACTCACTCCATTTTTTTCCAGTGTGAAACAATAAAATACATCCATATATTGCAACCTACAGTGGTACTCAAACATCCAGTTATACCTATTCTGTAAAAGCTGCTATAACAATATAAAATAAAAGCTCTTACCTACCAAAGTTACAACTATAAGAAAGTTAAACAAAGAGAGAGGACAATGATACAGGAGTGTGGCATAAGAAGAACAGAATGGACAGTGAAGAACAGGACCAGAAAGAACATGGAGTACTTGTTGGTAATAGCTCAGATGACAAAATTAACAACAAAAGATCATTTATGTTACATCAGATAGTTTGATTAGATTTTGTGCATAGATAGAATGAGATTCAGGAGTACATAATATAGCATGTATATGTATATCTTATTTTCACACATTCTTTTTGATACATTGCTAACATGTTCATTACAATATATTAAATGCCTATCACTTGCTGTTTTCTGTAAATACACATTTTAATTAATTTTATTAGAAACAAACAATTTGAAACAGTCAACACTAAAATTTCTGAAAATAATGAGCATTTAGGCAACATTCTTACAAATGTTGTTTCAAATGGGAGCATAAGATTTTGCTTTTTTCATAACTTCTAGTGGCAATTATGCTGTCAGATGAGTTAAGTACATGCCCTGTATTCGTTTAGGAGGTTCATTATTGTATACATCAGGATATAATAACTAATTACCCAGAGAATCCAATAACAAAAATGTGTCCAGTATAAAAATCATCATTCTACATCACTCTATGTTTTTGATGATAAAGTCATATGCCCAATTTTTGTTTATGAGCAAACGTTTATAAAGCCTTATTGCAGAAGTAAAGGTCATGCTGTTGGCAATATTTGAATGTAACTGAAATAAATGAAATATTTATATCTGAATTTCTTCAGACTTGCCTTGACTGGAGTACATTTCTCATCTGAGTTTTCATCTATATGAAAGCACAAAGATTTGGGGTAATTTTGTGCTAATTCATGTGCAGAAAAGCATTTGTCATTCAAAGTTTCCTTCCAGCAAGCAGAGAGCAGACTGCTGCCCTTGTAACAATGTCCCTTGACAATACATGTTACAGATGCCCACTTGTTAGAGAATCTGCACCATGTATGTGAAGAGGGAGAAGGATGGAGTGCATGGAGACCGTCCTCTGTGCTCCTTTGGTTCTTCACAGAATGCTGTATTATGTATGGGTCATTCTCTTTTCACCCCACAGCTGCTACTAGGACCCATCTAACAGTCTAACTCTTCTAATGCTCGTATTGTTGTTGGAGACTGTTCCATGAGCAAACAGCTGTCTTTACATGGTATTTATTTAAATATGTGATTATACCTTTATTGAAACTTTCAGTAATTTTATTTAGCATGTTATATGACCCAGAGCTGCTTAGTGAAGATGGCCTGTTTTGTGTGTATTTCATGTGTGCAGGAGAGTACAGTACAAAAAAAATATTTCACTGATTTATGTTTACAACACCATTTTCAGTTGATATAAATGCATTACCTGCAAATTTTTGAATGGAGTATACAGAGTTGCTACCAGATATTCAACCAAAAAATCTGACCATGTCCCTTTACCAGACTTTCATAGAATCATAGAATCGTTTGGGTTGGAAGGAACATGTAAGCTCATCTAGTTCCAACCCCTCTGCTATAGGCTGGGCCACCTCCCACTAGGTTGCTCAAAGCCACATCCAGCCTGGCCTTAGATGTCTTCAGGGAGGGGACATTCACAGCCTGGCTGGACAACCTGATCCAGTGTCTCACCACCATCGCAGTGGATAATTTCTTCCTAATATCTAGTCTAAATCTTCCCTCTTCCAATTTAAATCCATTTCCAGTTGTCCTGTCACTACATGTCCTTATAAAAGGTACCTCCCCAGCTCTCCTGTAGGCCCCCATCAGGTACTGGAAAGCCACTATATGGTCCCCCTGGATCCTTCTTTTCTCCAGACTGAAGAGCCCCAACTCTTATCTTGTTCTTGTAAGGGAAGTGCTCCAGCCCTCTGATCATCTTTGTAGCCTTCCTCTGGACCAGCTCCAACAGCTTGGTGTCCTTCTTGTGAACTGGACACAGCACTTCAGATCACAAGAGCAGAGGGGCAGAATCACCTCCCTCAACCTGCTGGTCATGCTTCTCTTGATGCAGCCCAGGTTGCAGTTACTCTTCTTGTCTACAAGAGCACACTGCCAGCTCATGTTGAGCATTTCATTAAAGAGTGCCCTATATCCTTCTTCTCAGCACTGCTCTCAAGCCATTCTCTACCAACCTATATTTGTGCTTGGGATTGCCCTGATCTAGGTGCATGACTTAGCACTTGGCTTTGTTGAACTTGAGGAAGTTGACATTGGCCCACCTCTAAAGCCTGTCTAGGTCTCTGAATGGCATCCCTTCCCTCTAAGGAGTCAATTGCACCACTCAGCTTGGTGACATCTAAAATTTATTGAGAGTGCACTCAATCCATTGTCCATGTCACCTACAAAGATGTTAAACAGCACTTGGCCCTGAACTGATCCCTGAGGAATGCCTCTCATCACCAGTCTCCTTTTGGATATTGAGACGTTGCAACTCCCTGAGTGCGCCCATCCAGCCAATTCCTTATCCAGATAGTGGTCTGTCCATCACATCCATTTGTCTCCAATTTGATGACCGTGCAGTGCCAAACTGTCTGAGTAAATGAGACCGGTTGCTCTTCCTTCATCCAGTTACTCCTTACTCATGTCATCACTTTTTGGCAGTATATACATTTGGGTACAACTGTTTTTGTGGATGAAGTACAGAAATAGTAACATTTCATCAAAAAATATCTGACGAACACCTTGAGGCCTCTTGCAGACACTTCCTTCAAACCAGACCGGTGTGTTAGCTTCACAAAAAAAAATGGTTAAATATCCAACTAGACTTTTTCTGAGTGTACATTCCTTTTTTTAGTGTTGTAAGAAAAATATTAAGAATTTAAATGTGATGTTACTTATATATTAGTAATAATGTATATTTTATGAAAGCTGCTCTGAAAGTAATGCCTCATGTTTTATTGTGTTTGCCCATAATGTCAGAGGCAGATGTTGGTGGAAAGGCAGTAGAAGTTGAACCTTCCTGCCAATATTCCGTCACATTTTGTTGCCATGTGACAGATGGCAGCAGAGGGGCAGTCTGACAAATTGGTGTCTGAAATGGAATTGCTTATAATGCAAATGTGTGTCACTGAATTTATCCATGCAGAAAAAAATGGCATCCATTGACATTCATTGAAATTTGTTGAATGTTTATGGAGACTAAACAGTAGATGTGAGCACAATGAGGCAGTGACTTTCAGCAGTGGCAACAGTGGGTCATCTCTGCTGTTGTGGATAGTTATGAGCATGGCATGCAGGTTCTTGTCCATTGCTCGTGAAAATGCATATCTAATGCTGTTGACTATGTTGAAAAATAGTGTTTTATATGAGAATAACAGTAATGTTATTGTGCTCTTTGTATCTGTTGTGGTTTCTGTGGAAATAAGTAGGAGGCATTACTTTCAGAGCAACTTGTATGAAACCCAAGACATTTCCTATTCACTCAGTGTGACTCAGGCAAGCCAAAAGGTTGGACATCCATGAAAAATACAATACGGACTTTGACAGTTTTCCCTTCACATTATCCATAGTAGGAAACTTGAGATTTGGGGGAAAATACACATTAAGAGGAAAAAACTACTGTGTCCAACTCGGTTGACCATTTTATCGAACTTCTACATATATACCTTTGTGACTTAAAGTATGTTTAAGATTCAGTTGCTACTTCCAATGCTTTAGCTCGTAATGGATTTTGTTGCTGCTTTTTTTTTTTTTTTTTTTTTTTTTTTTTCCAGGGAATACGTTCCAGCTCACATTGCCTTTATTCCTAAAATTTCCCTTCATTTCTTTCTGCTGCTATGAAAACTATTCACAATTTCAAGCTGCCTGTGAAACCTTCATTTTTTAAGGGCATCAGTACTTGTTCTTGCTGTTATTTTTAAGGTAAGTAAAGGAAAAAATTGAAGTTGTCAAACTAACAGATTTCTTCTGCAGCCAGAAGTATATCAAGTCTGGAATTGGACCAATTTACAAGCATAACTACCTACCATTTAAAATTTGTTTTGTGCCTACAAAAAAAGATTGTAATCAAGTATCTTTATATAATATACTGCTTTCTTTTTCAGCTTATCTTTGTTACTGAGAGGCCATGGTTATTTCTCTCAAAGGAGATAATCACCTGTTCTATCAGTTCAGAACATTTACACAATGCAATGCAATCTTCTTTCAAAATAAAATGTGAATTTTATTTAAACTTTGTTCCTCCAGTGAGAATGGAATGCAAGCCTTATTGGAATCATAAAGTTGTTACAGGTGTACCTGAGCCAAATTGGCTCAAATTTTTGATCTCTGAAAATAATTCAGCATTTACCATTAATTGTTGCTACAAAGTAAATTATCACCCTCGTTACACCAGTAACATTAAAATTTCATTATCAGCTTCCAGCTACATTGAAAGAAGAAAATCAACACTTAATATTCATATTTGAATTGCAGATTTAATGATCACATTGTAAAGTTTGCTTCACATTTAGCTGGAACTGCATAAGGTGGAAAACCTATCAAAACAAGGACACTTAGCAAGACAAGTTCCATAATTTCATTTGCAAATGGCTGTGCTGAATTAAAGGCAGCATTCTTTCTACTTTCAGAATAGGCAGACAAATCTTTAACAGGCACAAAAGATTCAGGTAATCTGTTGGCATTGGGGCCGCAAAAAACAAAGTCAATCAATACTCTTTGTATGGATAATTGGAATAAATTCATGTTTTCCCCTTTACAACATCTGAAAATGGCATAATTCTTTTTTCACTTCATTCACAGAGTAAATATACCAACATTAAAAAAAAAAAAAAAAAAATTAAAAAAAGCATCAAAACAGCTACATCTATGTTTTCCAGAATGTAGTCTGTGTTCAGAATACCACTATATTTCTTATCCCCAGATATCAAGCTGTGGAGAAGGGAAAATATAGTTATTAATTGATTTTAACACAGAAAACATAAAAGAAAGACAGTGAGCAATGCTGCTAAGTCTCTCATTATCTCACTGATTTATATGATTGATATATTAATCCTACAGTTACAGTAAGACCGAATTCAACAATTGTTTTTCCCTCTAAAGTGAGAATACTTCAATAAATCTGAAAAAGTGAATTTATCATGTTTCCAGTGCAAGATGCTTTCTAAGTTCACATATCATCATGCCACTATTAAACAAACTGTGGATTTTATAGTTCATTTTAATGCAACATTTTGAGTTCTTAAGAATGCAGACTAGCTTCAGAAAAAGTCAGTATTTCAAAATGAACTATTATTCAAATCACAACAGCCTGCAATTTTCCACAGTTAAAAGAAGAAACTGTTGTTGTAAGACTTAGTAATTGCAACCCCTGAATGAAAAAGGAACTCAATAGGAATAAAACAAACCACTCATGTTATATCAAGTCATTTATGACTATCTTTGAAAGGAACTACAATATATTGTTAAATTAAATTACTTCACTATTCCTTATGAACTGCAATGCTTTTTAATTCTTCCCATTGTTTTCTTAGTGTAACCACAAGTCAAGTTTGACCAAATGTCTGCATTCCAAGGTCAGCACCTGGCATGGATTTCACAGATGTGAGCACAGGAAGTAGAGAATGGCTACCCTGATCTATAGAACAAGATGCAGAAGGAAGTGATGTGTTAGAAATTCTACCTCTGTCCAAAGTTTATCTGTCATCTGCCTACTTTTGATCCTAAGCACTGCAGTGATATAAGATGGAAATTCACAATTCAAGGTTTGAAAGCTACAGTGTAACCTTATGAGAAGGAAAAAATATCAGTAGTTTCACTTTGTTTTTCTATTAGTAAGGTGATGATGCCATCAAACAAATTATCTGTAGCAACCTAATAGTAGTAAGATTTACTCAGAAAAGAAGAGATGGTGTGCAGTCTTCTAAATTTAAGGACATTCAACTCTTTCCATCTTGCAGTGGAGCAGCCTGACAACAACCTTATGAGCATATACTCAGAGGAAGCACACTTCCCTGCACCTGTAGAAAATGTGTTAATTTGTATCACAGAGTGCACAATTTTGGGGCATACAAAAGAGCAAAACCAACACGATATAATTCATGTCTTAACTGAAGGTAGCTGGAGAACTGCCTTCTGATTCTTTCTCCTGTATTTTAATTTTATGATGATATAAAACAAATCATTTAAACTTTCCATGCTACTTTTCTGAATTTGGTATACTATAATTATTTTAGGGGGAGATAACAGACCACTTTTACCTTGTTTGTGTTCTGAGAAAAGTAAATATGTGAAAGACTGTATCAGATTCTACGAAAGTGGTAGTTACACTCCTTCAGGAAACAGGAAGGAGGGAAGAAATTAGATGCAGAATGAAGAAGAGAAACATCTTCCAATTTCTGCTTGGAATTAGCATTTGTATTTCATAGTTTGGAGTTCTTGCAAATACTTCTCTGAAGCCCACTTCTAAGAATGTCCTAAAAATACTTACACTTATTAAAAGAGCTTTCAGTTCTGATTATATGTAGAACCATAGCACGGGAGGTCGACATACCTGAAAATGTACTCTTGTAAGTGAGAAGGTAATTCCAAGGTCTGTCTTTTCTTGATACTGGCAAGCTATTTGCATAATCAAAAAGTTGCAGGGGAAATAAAAATTATTCAATTTATTTATCCTAAAGTTCTGCATTCAAAAGTCACTTTGATGCTTCCATTCCTGCTTCATTAAACCCCTCATAGGCAGCATAATCCTTATAATTTTAGCTCCCTTGAATATGTTCCTGTATTTCATTTTCTACTGAAAGTCCAGATTATTAACAGAGTAAAAATGTCATTGAAAGACATCATGATGTGTTAAGTAGAAAAGAAATTGCCAGGGGGCTGTAAGCTATGGGTCAAAGGACAGTTGTTTGTAGCTCATTAGTATGATGAAGTGAAATCTAAAATTATATTAAATGCTTGTTTAAGACATAATTAGTGAGGAATTTATGCATTTTCAAGTACTCTATACAGATCTCATATCATTAGTAGTAGAAATGCTTTCTTGGCTATATTATTTGCCTCATCCAGAGGCAGGAAAACAATACCAAAGCCAGATCTTTTACCTAGAATTTGCTTTTTTTTCCCCACTTCTCTCAGCTCTGCAATACTAATTGCCAAATTATGATTTCACAGCAGAACTCAACATAACTTCTGTTTTACTTTCTAGCATTAGCTACCAGAGGAAAATTAAAATAAAACTGAATTATCCTCATGGCTTGTAATCAGTTAGGCCAGAGACAACTTCTGCATTGTTGCAACATGAGTACTGAGTACCTCAAAGACTGTTGGTCGGGTATACAAGGCCAAAAGCCAGATGTTCTTTTTGCTCGTACTGGTCAAAAGGATAATTAAGACCTGACATGAGAAAACTCATCTGAACTCATTCTTTTTGATGTTGTGGAAGTTGTCATGAAAGAGGAGATCCATATATTTCACTTGCTAGAGAAGATGGTTTTGATGCCCTTCTTCTTCCATGAACACACTACATTGCCTGAACTGTGCTGCTTGTTCAATTTAGTAGCTCACCCAGAGCTCTGGGCAACTCCTTGTCTTTAAAGCCAGTTTTGGAGGCAGAACAGCAGGCTCAACAGCAGAATCTATCCTTCACTGTTGTAGAGGGAAAGGATGAAGATTTCATTTCCACAGCACATAGAAAAGAAAGAGCCTCGTGAATGTGAGCAATCACACACGCACACACACACACACACACACAAAAAGAAGATTACAGAAAATAAACCTTAAATGGGAAGGTGAGGGGAAAATGGTGATTGAGATTAGAGTGTACTACAGCCTGATATTTTTCTGGGAAAACAGCAACAACGATAAAACAGCATGTAGGATTTAAGGGAATAATATACCTGATAACTGGTATACTACTATCAGACTATCAAAGTAAGGGCTAACAAATCCCAAAATAGGAAAACTTTGTAGAACAGAGGCCGTTGTTATAGCCAATGTTAGAATATTAAAAACTACCTATGTGGCTACTGGCTTCCTAGTTGTTATGTCAGAAGTTAAACTAAATAGGTATTGTGCATTATAACACAATCATGTTGCATTAGCTATTAAAAAGTTATATCTTTTACTCCAGTAAATATGTAATTTTGCAATTAGATCATTTTTGAATGTTTTCATCATTTTATCCACAGTTTATCTACTTTAAACAAGGTGAGAATTGGCTTCAGAATTTTACTACAAGTGTGGCAACTGCTGATTTTTGTCTGTATTTTGGACTGTGCTGCAATCCAAATGCAGTTGCTTCAAACCAGAAAGACTCTCTTATCCACCTGCATTAAATATTTGCACAATTGAGGTTTGTGCTGGGATGTCTAAGCATCAAGAAATCTACATGTAGCTATTGAAATACTCATTTCTTCTCTATCAGAAGAGCTAAGACCCAGGCTAATGAGCTTCTACACAATATGGAACTACTGCTGCTAGGCAGATTTTAGAGCTTGTATTGTATCTCTTATAGTATCCCCAGCTGTGTTGAATAGTGTAATTTTTTCAGTATAGATGGTGCTTATTCTGGAGTCACTAAAAATGCACAGTGGGCATGAAATGCCCTATATAGCACAGGACAGACCTGTCAATAATAAATATATATGTGTGTAATTTAGGGGAGGAAAAGAAAGCTGTGTATACTGATAAGCTTTTAGATCAATTAGAGCTAAGAAAATTAGGTGAGCTAAAAATCTTGGAGGTTCTAAACTTTAATTGACACACAGAATGCAAACAGTAGCCAGTGATTCTTCATTTAATGCTGTATCGCTTAAAAGTTCATACTATGCAGTTTTCAAATAATCCTCACAAGAAACAGAGTTTCAGTGAAAGGCTTATTTGAGGAATTACTGAAAAATAAATGTATATAAGCAAGATGCGTCTGAGTGATGGGTAGACAAGGGAAAAAGGTTTTAAACAAAGGCAGAGGAGGTTTAGGTTGGATATTAGGAGGATGTTTTTCACACAGTGGGTGGTGACGGACTGGAACAGGTTGCCCAAGGAGGTTGTGGATGCCCCATCCCTGGACTGAATGTGGCCCTGGGCAACCTGGTCTGGTGGTTGGTGACCTTGCACATAGCAGGGGGGTTGAAACTGGATGATAATTGTCATCCTTTTCTTCAACCCAGGCCATTCCAAGATTCAGTATTTCTAATAGACATATATTCTACAAATACAGATTTACAAATGACATTTGATGTCACTTTTAATAATTATTTCTATTAAAACAATTTAGAAATGCCTTAATCATACAAAATCATGTGAAATATCACTGAATGTGTGTGATTTCCAAAAAGCTTACAAATGAATGAAGACACATTTGCATTATTTCTGTAGCTGTGATGATGTTAATTTGGAAATCTATACAGCAGATGAGGCATATTTATTATATATATGTATGCCCTATTTATAATGGTGTTGCATATTAGCATAAATTCCCAAGAAGAAGCTGTATCTGTATCAGTATACCCACCATACCCCCACCCCATGTGAATCTACATACCAAAAAATTAGTATAACATCATAGAAATACTTGTAATTCCATACACAGACATCTCAATATAAAAATTTATAGGAAAAAACAATTAGGCTTGCTGGTTAAGGATCACAAAAGTACAGCCTCTTCTGAAGACGAGAGTAAATTTGGAACAAACTGTAACATAGACTTAGGTGGGAGAAGCAGTAAGCTGTTGTAGATGGAGTTAAGTCTGCCCAGAGAAATAAGATGTCAATGAGGAGTCAATAGTAGATCACTGTCATCCTTCAGAGAGCTGTAAACTGAGGTCTCATTCTCATTCCCAGTGAGATCAGATTTATGAAGCATACAGAGAGATCAACGCATATGCAGCTCCTCTCCATTCTCACATTTCCCCTCAGAAAGGTTAGGAATAGGCATGGGCTACTTCTGCAAGTACCGTTCACTCAGACCATTGCTTTATTCATCCCTGTGCACATGCTCCTGAAAACCAGCCTGCAGGGGAATTAATGCCTGAGGTTACAACAGGCTGCCCCACAAAATACACGTTTTTCCATAAGGCACATTAAATATCATGTTGACTGGACATGTGCTGGCACATGACAGAGAAGGAAGCATCTGACTCTCAGGAGAGATAGTGGCCAAAAGTAGCATGCTGTTGTAAGAGCCATTCAACTGGCTTGCCTGAGGGTACTTGGAAAAAAAAATAAAATAAAAAAATAAAATAAAATAAAAATACAAAAACCAAAAAAAAAAACCCAAACAAAAAAAGAAAACATTAGCCTGAGTAAAAAAACAATAGGGCCAGAGCTTTCTGGGCCTTGCTCAATAATAAAACTTTCTCTTATAGTAGTTCAGAATCTCCCATGTCACAGCTTGAGTAATTTATTTTGTCCTTCCACAACACCTCTAAAACATTGGACCTGTCTTTTTTACATTCTCCTGTAAGGCAGACATAGACAGCATCTGGATCTCTCCTGTGATGTCTGTCTTTCGAGCTGAACAAACCCAGCTCTCTCAGAGCCTCCTTGTACATTCTGTCCCTCTAAATATCCTGTGGTCCTTTTACTGGACTTGCTTCAGTATGCTACTGCCTTTTCTGTACTGGGCATCCCACAACAGGACACAGTGCTACAGGTGAAGTCTTACAATTGCTGAACAGAGTTCTTCAGTATGTCTGTTGATACAGAGCAGACTGTTTCCAAATTCTTTAATAATCTCCTTTGAAATTACTTCTATGTGCCAATAAAAGCAGAGTGTTAATCTCTCCTTTGTTTTTTACAGCTCCCTTGTTAGGAAGCTGCACAGCTCAGAGAAGTAGTTGTATTCTGTTATTGCAATGCAGAGGGGGTAAAACTCTAGTGAAGCATAAAAGAGGAATGACCTGGCACAAGAAATTTTAAAAATGGGACAAGAAGGTAGAGGTGTGAGTCTTGAATAAGGACTGGGGGTGAAAGGAGTCTGTAGTAACAAACTGACCCATAGCTCCCAAATACTGTTTTAATTTTAGCACAGAGCTCTGAAATTCATTGGTTGACTATGAGATTTTAGCTGATGGGAAACGCACTATATACAAATTTGCTGTGAGATTTTGCCTTTTTAGCTGAAGTGACAGATTTGTGCTCTGCGTAGCTAAATGATCCGCTCTCCTGCATGAAAAATATGTAGGATTTGATGTTGTTTCATACTTCACAATTCTTGGTTTGGTCGGTAAGCTCTTTGAAAACCCTAGGAAATCATATTTAAATTTTCTATTTAAAGAGCAATGCATTGAAAACCAAGTACTCATATGTTTAATTATTCATATTTCCTGATACAGATTTTGACCAAGCAGTCTCACACTCATTATTTTCAGTTTCACAGGTGGGTTTGTTGGTTAGTTGGTTTTGCATAAGTGCTCTGTTTCACTGATCACCTTGATTTATTCCCCTAGCTAAACTGGGATATAATTTAAATTTTCTCTTTTATCAATTGAAAACATAATTAAAAAAAAAAAAAGGAGGAAATAATTTTATTTTAATGTGTTTCTTTGTTGTTTTTTTTAACAGTCGTTTTCTGTACAGAATGAAAACCAGAACAGTATAATTTAATAGTGCTGATTTTGTTAGCAGACTATCAGCTTGAATACACCGTACATAAATGTTCATCTTATGTCTTTGTACAGGTACTTGAATGGCCACAGCAAATTATCATTTCTGCCACCCGTTTATTGAAACATTCAGACACAACTGAAAGGCAGTTCAACCATTAGAAAATCAGCAACATATGCTTTCACCTTCTTATCCACTGGATGTTTGTTCCCAGTTTCAGGAAGACAGACTGTGTTTCAGAAAATCAATCCTGTTCTCATTTAAGCCAGAGGACCCAGTCTTGATGTATTTCCTGTCCATTATTAAAAATAAATTAATTAATTAAAAGGATTCATTACAAAAGATGTCAAAATTCTAATTGGATTCCCTGAAAATTTTGATTTCTGGAAGGTTATCCAGAGGTGTGAGGTCTCAGCCTGGCAGTGGTGTCCCTCAATGTGTACCCAACATCTCACTGAAGATCCCACAGGGGCCTGAACCAGGGTTCAGGAGTGCAGCCTAACTATGAAGAGGAGCCTTTTGCTGCCTGACTGACACTTTGGTTAAGCCAGGAAGAAATGCACTTCACCTAGAGATGAAAATCAAAAACTAAAGGTAATCTACACCATGCTACAAACACAAAGAAGATTTTAGGTAATTTCTCTCAGCTTCTCAACAGGGGAGGTGAATAAAAGAAGTTCATTGCCACAACTCTCCGTGGTATTGCTTACAGATATATCCATGTGGAGGCAGGGGGGAAGGAAATACAGATAAATTGCTCTCTTACTACAGCATAACACTCAGCAAATACTTTCACAAAGAAGCCCTGGGATGCAGTCACTCTTCTGGCCTTCCTGTATGAGCTGCAGTTTAACACTGTCTAAGTCATAAGGAGGCTGGAAATTTTTGCCTTCAACTAGCTCTCCCACATCGCTAGCTCCTGAAAGAGAAATAAAACACGTGATCTCTAGCCTCATCATCTTTTTCTGCTTGGTAGATCTTTACTCATCAACAGTTCAAATTGTCGTTTTGATTTGAGATCTAAATCCAGGGTGTATCCAATATAATTTTAACTGAAAAACAGAATTAGTTGTATGAATTATTCCTTTTGAGTACAAATTATGTTTATGATCCAGCAGTTTTTCACTCATATTTTGTTTTCTTGAGAAGTTTACCACTATTCCATTCTTTGTTGAGAGATATTCGGATGTTTGCAGTGTTTCTGTGAAATATTTATCTGTTTGAAACCTTCTTTGTAGTGGTTAGTAATCAAGAACTCACTGGTTGAGAAATGTATTTTGTTTCCTTTATGTCTCTGCTTATCTGACCATAATTCATGAGATCAGAAGGATCATTTCTGCTTGAGAAAAGCAATCTCGTTTTTTTCAGATGTAAATCACATTTATGTTGAAAAGATGTCTTAGAAATATTGTGATTCTCTTCCCTATGTCTTTCTGACTCAGTCAGATTGTATCCTACTAAATTTATTGCCTTCTCTAATTTTGTATGAAGTATCATATTTATCTAACACAAGAATCTCTCTGTTTTGCAAGGCTATATTGCTGTATATTTGTATGCATTGATTCTCTTGTACTACCCTGTAATGCTTCACACTGTATTAGATGCAATTGCTGTCCCAACTGGGGATCTTTCAGACAGGGACATTATCCTAAAATTTTTAATTAAATACATCAATCATTCAGTTTTACACCAAGAGTGATCTGTCTGTCCCCTTGTAACAAGAGAAAGAAGTACAGGTGACTTCTAAATTAGGCAGCATGGGAATGAACACTGCTGGATGATTTCCCTAAGGAAAAATAACACATCTAACTTAGGTAGTTCTCAGATATCATTTGCGTTTGCACCAATATCCATCAACAAGCCCCAAATTAAAGCAGTTCAACATTCAATAGCCGCTTTGCTGTAACCCATAAGCACATGCTGCAGTCTCTCAGATCCCAGTAGCTCTTTTCCAGTTTCACTGCCTGCATCATATCCAGATGAGGCAACTTACCTTACAGAAATTATTTTTTTAATATGTTCTGCCACTCTCAACTGGAACTTCTGTCCTTAAATCCATGGGGAAAATTGACAGTTTCTAGGCATTATTGTTTGTTTGTTTGTTTGTTTGTTTTTAATCAGAAGGCTGAGTAGTTTTTTAATAGTTTGTTAAAGACAACACACATTTTCATAGGTCCTATTCCAAGCCATTGTTTCATAACCGTGGCTCTTTAACATAGACTGAGCACTTATATCTGTTCATTCTTTCATAGATTAAGTCAATATAATAGTGAGAAATTAGAGCTATTTTATTTTTCCTTATTAACCTATGAACATTATACAGAAATACACATTTTAACAGGGATAATATAAGAATATTTTCATGGAACTAGATTTACAGTGATAAATTTCTGACAGACCAAGAAAATTAATAGAAGCAGATGGATATGATGTGGAACTCTATGTACATGTATTTTGCATCATAAATACTGTTGGTAAAGATGCTAGTCATGCTTCACTGATGGAAACATTACATGTATTCAAAACTGTCTTTAGAAAGACAGCTACAAGACAGCACTGTATCGAGAACTGTGGAATAAATGTTATGTGGTATTTAATAGGT
The DNA here is from genome assembly GCF_054131305.1 of Coturnix japonica. Taxonomy (NCBI): domain Eukaryota; kingdom Metazoa; phylum Chordata; class Aves; order Galliformes; family Phasianidae; genus Coturnix; species Coturnix japonica. The sequence goes on along the minus strand of NC_140663.1, from coordinate 63,715,697 downwards.
GTAACTGGGACTGATTTGGGATTGAAGAGTGCTGGCAAGCAAATTTGCAAACACAGATGTGTGGGCAGAAGTATTATATGCATCATGAATAGCATTGTTACCATTCTGTACAGAATTACTCTGGGTAGAAGTATCTAACAAAGCAACAAAGCATCAGTGAAATGGATGCCTAAAATGGGTAATGCAATTATTTTTTTGAAAGTGACTTCAATAAAAAAGATGGGTCCATGAATAGTTTTTTCTCAAATGTGTAAGAAAGTGCTTGACTGTGCCTACATGCATACCAAAAAATTGAGCTAAAATAAGTTATTCACTTCTCAGTATAGTCTAATATATTTCAGAAGTCATTAATTTGCATTTTGTGAGACTCTCAGACTTCTTATTTTACAGTGCTGCAAGGCCTCCCAACCAAAGTAACCACAGTTTCTACCTCCAAAACCATTCAACCTTTCTGCTCAACAAACTCATTGTCTACCAAAATATCTGCAGTATTATCTTTGTATATGAAGAATGTGAAACATAAAGATCAGGGATTATTGATGTGGTCTACCTAGACTTCAGCAAAGCCTTTGACACTGTCTCCCACAGTATTCTCCTGCAGAATCTGGCAGCCCGTGGCTTGGACGGGTACACTCTTGGCTGGGAAATGAGCTGGCTGGAAGGCCAGGCTCAGAGAGTGGTGGTGAATGGAATTAAATCCAGATGGTGATCAGTCACGAGTGGTGTTCCCCAGGGGTCGGTGCTGGGGCCTGTCCTCTTCAGTATCTTTATTGATGACCTGGATGAGGGCATCGAGTGCAACCTGACTTCCTGAAGGGAAGTCGTAGTGAGCTGGGGGTCAGCCTCTTCTCTCGTGTCATTATTGATAGGACTAGAGGGAACGGTTTCAAGATGTGGCAGGGGTGATTCAGGCTGAACATTAGAAAATATTACTTCTCAGACAGGGTGGTCAGGCACTGGAATGGACTGCCCAGGGAGGTGGTGGAGTCACCGACCCTGGGGGTATTCAAGGAACAACTGGATGTTGTGTTGAGGGACATGGTTTAGTGGGAGCTATCGGTAATACGTGAACAGTTGGACTGGATGATCTTTTAGGTCTTTTCCAACCTTGGTGATTCTATGACTCTATAATTCTATGATTCTAAGGAAATATGTTTCCCTTAAAAAGTTTCTGAAGATTAAAAATGGAACTTTGAATACAAGAGTTTAAACAAGTTTGTGTTGACTTGAGGTTGAGTTGTCAGGGTGTGAGGGCAAATTATGCCTCAGTTTACTTATCAGCAAATCAGATTAATTACATTGACCTCATTGGCACAAGACCAAAATATAGTCTTTAGACTAATTCACAGATTTAAATAGATGAGACAATTCTACTGTATTATATTAGGAAATGGAAAACTACCTAGGTATAAATCCACAATAATTACCAAAAGTGGAATATAAAACTTTGATAGCAATTGATACATGTGGAGATTCACAATAGTTTTTGCTTTGTGGGGTTTTTTTTTATCTGTTGCTACATGCATTCAGCTTCAGAGACCTAAAGCTTTTTATAGATGGGAGAAATTTCAGCACAATGGCAGCCAATGAAATAAAAAAGACAAATCCACAAATTTCAGCTATGACGCAAATCATTTCTTTTCTGAATAGCTGACTGTCAAGGTTGTGTTAATATCAATCAATTCAATCTCTTCTAAAAAGCACTTATGGAGAATGATTTAAATCTTTATTTTAAACCATATGCTGTCCCATAAGTGATATATTTGCGTGGTGGGCAAGTTAAGGGTCTGTGGGACTTTGCTGCATAATACTGCATCCTGTTAGTCCTTGAATTTGATTGATTATGAACACAGTTTGCTCTCAGGTATACATATAAAATCCCACTGACTTCAAAAATTGACACAAAATATGCTGAAAGGTATATAAAACTACTCTCCCTTTTTTTTTTTTAATGTAAGTGAATTAATGTACATTGGCCAGACAAGGTTGTACTTCAGAGTCTGTGGACAGAAAAATAAATGAAAGATCTGGAATCCCATATTTTTTTTTCCAAATATACTTGTTGATTTCCTTTTGTTGTGTTTTTCTTCACTAGTTCAGTGTTTACATAGTTTGTAAAAAATCATAACAAATTCTCAGATTAAAAATTGGTAGTTTTCTGTAATCCCTTATCCTGAGTAATTAGGATAAGTAATGAGTTAATATTCATTTTTCTCTAAGCAATGCAGATAACCAACAGATTTCCATTTTTCCCAGAGCACACCCCCCCATATGATATACAATTAGACCATAAATTTGGGTCAGTGAAATCTCAGAGCAGAGCACAGTAGGCAGAAAGGATAACTACCACCTTGTTAAGTATTAAGAAAAAAAAAAAAGACTATTTACCTGAAGATTAAGCTTAACAAAAATATATACTGATGAATAACAACAACAACAAAAATCTCATTTAATCAACACAATCACAACATGTAAAATGAATCAACCAATTCCTGCTGTGTAAAACTTGATGCATTATTATGTGCATGCTGGATCTGCAGGGCATCTTACAAATACTGTCTTTCATTGAGGACAGCTTAGAGAGTGTGAACAAGAGACTTTTGTTTAAATTTGATCTCTGTCTCCTCTGGTTTTCCTATTTCATGCACTATATTTTCTTGTGTTTTGTCTATTATTGCTCTGAGATGTGTTGCTGATGATAGCATCAAACCTAAGGCCTATTTAAATTATTTCAGCTTAAATAAATAAAACAGTTTCCACTTTTGTAGTTATGTCACCCATATAGCTGTGTCTTTGTGATTTCCTTTATATCTTCTGCCACTTTTCAGGGACTATCAGGCTTTCAAACACCTGTGGCCTGAGAGCCATCATTACCAGAGCAGAGCAGTTGTATTCGGATGCATATGTTTTCTTTTCAGCCTTCAGACTTCTCTGTAATGTTACTACCATAGCTTTTGACTCCTGCCAAATAATTACTCTGCTTAGTAACAGACATTCTTTTGACTCAACATTGAGTAAGTACTTTCCAGATGCGAAAGAACAGTAAAGTCTGCATTGGTTTTATACAGCCTTCAAGAAAGCCCAGTGGCAAAGCTGTGGTTCAGTCTGTGTCATGTTCTGGAAAGGCTGCCCTCATCCTCAGTCCCTGGATTTCTCCTTGGCAGTTTTCCTCTCTTGGGTGCTGCCTCATGATCAAGGAAGGAACCAGAAGAGCAGGAACCACAGCAGATTTGCAAATGCAAAAAAAGATCAATTCATGGATGAGAAGGAGTATTAAGTTACTAAGCAATATCCTTACAAATTTGTTATTTTCCTTTATTAGTAGCCTTGAACAATAAAAATTATGACTAAGACTTTTTGAAGAGAAACGTATGAGATCTGATTTAATATCTTCTTTGCCAGAGACTTGGGGAAATGACTCAGATGCTTCAGGCCAAAGTTCTCTGTCGGTTGAATGAGGATGAAATTGTCTCTCTCTTTTGCCCTTTTCTCATCTGTGTGGGTTGTAAGCCCCTTGGGTTGTGAGTGGTGCTCTGTAAAGCGTAGGTCCTTGTTTCAATTGGAGAACCTCTGGGCTGAATTCATTAAAAGGGTCAGGAAGAAGAGGAGTAGATTTTAAGCAGATTAAATGCTTTAGAAGCAACTGTCACTGCAAGACTGGAAGATTTCTGATACCCAGTTGTAACTGAAGAAGCAAGAGGAAGAAGAGCATATGTCTGTGCAATCATACCCGCTCATTAATTTGGCAATAATTATATCTTTAGCTAGTGAACTCCTTGCATTTAAGACTTGGATTTTTTATATCTGAGGTTAATTCATTATCAAGAATCACTCTTCTCTCTCCAGCTTATATTGTGGATATAAGTGATCTCCAGTTTGTAGTGATAATTATAGAACAAGTTAAATTTTAGTTTCCTCCTATGACCTTCATGCACTAAGATTATTAACATTTGTGCTACCGCTTTATTTCTTACTGTAAATGTTGACAATTAAAGTGCATAGATCCCCGATGTGTTTAATTTTTAATTGCCAAGAACATACAATTCAGTAACTGAAGACAAAGTAACAAAAAAAAAATTCCTGATGTTTTGGGAGAAGTTATGAAGTGAAAACTTAACTCATAGCATGAGTTAGAGGACTTGCCATCTTCTTAGATAAAAAGAATTAGAACAATAAAACAGATTTTGTCTTCTGTTTGTTTGTTTTCCTGGTTTTATTGTCCTCATCTACCCTTAGCAAAAACCATTTAGAACTTAAAAAGCCTGGAAAATGGAATAAGTTTTCTTTTAGTGTGAGATACAGAGGATGAGTCAGGAACTTTATTGATTGAGGTCGTGCTTGTTAAAAGAAAGTAAAGAAGTAAAGCCATCTTAACTAATTTTAATAAATATTTTGGGAGAGAAAGGGTAGAGAAGGTGCTAAGTACTTAGCGTAAAAATAACCTAGGAAGCAGAAAGTTGATCAAAAAAAAAAGATACGGTCAGGAAGACATTACATAAGATACTGTGGTCTACTTCAAGACCCGACTATACATTACTTTGTGCACTGCATTCAGTGTTGCTGAAAACTGTAGAACTGGCAGCTCTTCTTTATTTAAAATCTTTCAAATTTGGAATGAATATGAATAAAGTAAAATTAAATAATAAAACAATCACCTGACCATAGCTGACCATAGATTTGCTTTCAGTAATTGGTTTTAATGAGGCAGCCAAATGTTCTGGATAAAAATACTGTTTAATGATTTTGCCAGCATGGCAAATATTATCATAACAGTATTTTAGAAGACTTTTTACGAAAAGCTACTCTGTTATATACATTAAGGTCCTTTGGCCATGAAATGTGCTGTTTGATAACGAAAATGCTGCACTCGAGTCCCACAGAAATGACATTACAAGCGATAATAAAATTCCAAGTGCTTTATTAATGACTTTGGAATTGTAAAGTAACCTGCCATAACTACACTGCTAATGTAAGGCTTTTGAGCAGCACCCCAAAACACTCTTATACTCAAACTACTACTTAAAGGTGTTATTTATTGCTAAAAGAGGTGATAGCTATTGCTCTGCTTAAAAAAATAAATCAATCAGTAAAAGAAAAGCACAACCACTCACCAAACATTCATACAGAAATGCTCTTGCTGTTTGTCTTTTGTTATTGTTTGTTTTCCACGGCAAATCCTCCAAGAAAAAATGTGCAGTGCTCAGTTTATGTCTACACAGCATATACTCAGCCTATATACTCTGCTTATACAAAGCTATGAAAAAATCTACACACCTTTGTAAGTAATCAATAATACACAAAATACACCTTCCTTTCTCTCCAGTGCACAGTAGTCTGCAACTGATTTGCCTGGGTTCACTTTCAGTACAGTATCTATAAGGAGTACATCACATCTTCAAGGGTTTATTGTGTTTATACTGACAATGAAAATTTAAGTTTTACGCTAATGAATCCTTTGCATTTAACTGGTATGTCATTGTGATAAAGGCATGTCACATTAATAGTAACTGAGCACCTGTAATTGTAAAAATCCACTTTTCCATACATGACATTTCTAACTAGATTGAACTATTTTCATGTTTGGCTAGATGAATATGATAGAAAGATCATACATGGAATTCAAAATAAGTAGGTAGAGTCATCCAGTATTGTGTCTGTCTATGGCAAGAAGTCCAAAGTACTGAGAACTGGTCAAGGTCAGCGCAAAGAACAAGAACTCAAATAATGTGATGTTGCGACTTTTTGTCCCCTACGCTTGCGTAGCAAAATACGAGTGATAGGATATCCTCCAGCTAACCTGGAAACTAGGAATAGAGTAGTTTGTAATATAGAGACTGTACAATTGTGGATTTGTCCTTCATACCTTTATTTTTATTCACAGAACACAGCAACATACTTCGGAGTAGATTAACACTACGAATAACTTGCTCTGTTTTAATCTACTGGGAAAGTACTGGCTACTGTATATTCTTCATACAGATTTTATGCTATAAAAGTGCATGTTGTCTTTGTTTACAATGAATCAATGTTTATAGCCACAATTAACATGAGTAATTACTCAGATATATTTTTTCAGAACAGTATCCAAGAGTGCCCCACTAACTGCCTGTCTGGGGGGAGCAAGAGGTTTCCATCTCATATGTGACACACTCCTTAAGAAATGATGCTTTGTTTTTTCTTAAGAAATTAATTCAAGGAAGTACGTATTCAGTAGATATACAGGAGATCCTTACTAAATTATCTCCATTATTGTTGACTGTATTAATGAAATGGAATGTTTGCCTTTATCTCAGCATTTACCACCAATTATTATGCAATTAATACAATTTGCCACTATAAACTAACTATTTGACTGATTAAATAGTCTCAGTGAATAGGAAACAGAGGTGCCTTTTAGCAGTTGCTTGTTTTTTTCTGGTAACCTCAGAGGTCAAAATAAAGTCAAATATAAGCAAAAATAATCTTTACATAGATGAGAAAGGGCAGTAAGTTAAAAGGAAGGAGGAAAGACAGAAACTATAGCAACACTTGAGTTGATAATGAGTATAGCTCAGTTGAAAATCCATGGGAAATTAATAAACTAATGTTCTTGAGACAGAAAGTCCCATGTTGCCCCTGGCAAGTCCACTTTGTCTTTATAAATAGCATCCAAATGATGTGTGTCATACATAGCAGTCTAGTCAAGCATTCTCTAATTCCAAGCATCTAAAATTTGGTCACATCAGAGTTTGTATCAAAATTCTTTGTGAGGATCTCAGTGACTGAACTGGAGCAAGACTACTGAGGAACAAGAAACAAGAATTCTCCCCTGTCAAATATACATGGGAGTGAAGCATAGGCCTGCACATTTATTGTGTTATTGACCATTTATTACTTTAAATATGCATATTCAAAGCAATTCCAATATTAAGTCCCCAGCTGAAAAGGGCTAATAGTGGATGGTTCTCTCTTGTTTACTGTCATAAATTGAGCAGGAGGGAAATCATGGCCAGGGATTAAAAATGATCTTGTGCTGCTACTTTGAATCACTAGTAGAATAAAATATCAAATTTATGAATCTTGTTTCACTTGTGACATTTTGTTCTCTGCTGTGTCCATTCAGATAGCTTAGCAGTGAATTTTAACTCACTCTTTATTTAAGATATAAAATGGTAGCTAAAAAATTTCCTTCAATGAAGTTCAAAGGACAAAGTATCTATCAGTTTTCCATTAGACTGCTTTCTTATGAAGACTGCTTTTAAACATGAACAAAATTGTCAAATTCTAAATCACTGCTGTCATTTATTTATTTGTTTGTTTGTTTGTTTGTTTATTTCCTGAAATACTTAATTAGATTTTTAGATAACAAAGCTTGGTTAATTCTTAGCACTGACAGATTCATTTACAGGAATGCTGTTTATGTCATACTGTCTGTGATCTCTATTTTGGAACAGCACTAATGCTGGAAGTCAAGCTGACTAGCAAGCAGCTCAAGAACACAAAAACTCACTTTAAAAGAGACTACAAACTTCTGTCTGTTTTCAAAGGATAAGGAAGATCTCACTAACTGCAGTATGGTGAGTAAAGTTTTCCTACGGCCCACTGCATAAGTAATGGCAGAAGAAACCAGAATCTCCAGTCTGTCAGACTTGATCCATATTAGTAACATCAATACTTACAGAATCAAGGATGAAAGGTAGAAAGAGTATCCAACAGTCTTACAGTGTTCTTCTACAACTATCAACAAAAGCACTGGGTATGTGCTGCATCTGTTTATGTCAGGGGAAGAGGAGGCTTTGAGACGTTACTGCTCTCTTCAAATACCTGAAAGTTGATTCCAGTGAGAGTGGGGCTGGTCTCTTCTCACTGGTGGCAGGTGACAGGATGAGGGAAAATGGCCTCAAGTTGTGCCAGGGGAGATTTAGTTTGAATATCAGGAAAAACTTCTTTAAAGAAAGGGTTGTTAAGCACTGGAACAGGCTCCCCAGGGAGGTGGTTAAGTCACAATCCCTGAATGTGTTTAAAAACTGTTTTGATGTGGTGCTCAGGGACATGATTTAGTGGAGGGTTGTTACTGTTAGGGTAGTATGGTTACTCTGTGGTTAGACTCGATGATCTCTGAGGTCTTTTCCAACCTGAGCAATTCTATGTTTCTATGCTTCCATGCTACATAACTGACCTTATGGTGATTTGTTCATTTTCCAGGAGGATAACAGTAACTCAGTCCAACTAAGAAAAAAGCAACCTTGTGCCAATTGTATGCTGTACATAATAAATATATTCATTGCTTGATGATTCTTCATATTTTGCCTGTCCAAATTAAAAAAAAAGTATAGAATTTTAGCTGTAATACTATGTGCATAGAACAGGCAGTCCACAAGCAGTCCTGGATTCTACAGCTTTCTTTATATTTCACTGTTTACCTGAGGTGGTGATCAGTATTCTAAGTCAGGCCAACCATTAATTTACTCACAGAAAATACAGATCAGATGTTTCAAGGAGCAGATGAAACAAGCTGATTCTTGCCAGCCTTGATGAGTTTTGCCTAATTGGACCTGGCAAACTCACAACAAATACTGTGATGTGGCCTTAACATAGCACCTTCTCTTTTAAACGTTGTCTGTAGTGCAGCTGGTATAGCTTACAATACATTGAAGTGCTGCAATAATTTATTATCGAGATTCACAAAGAAACTCGATGCTTTTCTGAAAAAAAAAAAAGCCCAACAACCTCAAACTGCATTTATATTTAATTTCTTCAGTCTCTTAATGAATAAGAAGCACTGGGAACAATTTGTTGTATAAAAACCCTGAATATAGCCTCAAATAACCTGTAGTAACTAGAAGAGCTGATGGGGACCCATGGTTATTTAAGGCCTTTAACACTTAAAGTAGGGATATATATGGTACTATCTGTTTTATTGTGAAGTTACAGTAGTGAGGTTATGACTGAGCAAGAGCAGACTCCTATCCTGCTCATCTGTACAGACTCAACAGGTTTGTCTTACAATTAATAATTTCAAAAGTTCTAAGTGGCATGACTGATGCCAGATTATGTGGACCAGATAAGTATTTGAGTTTACATCAAACCAAGGAATTAATCTTCAAATTCTTCACTTCCAGTGCAGCATGTTCACAAGAAGACTATCTGCACTTAGTAGTGTAACAAAGTCAAAACCACTAACAGCACCGTAGGAAGGGACTGGTCGGGAATACCCTTTACATCACGACAACTTTGTACAGAAATAATTAAATTTTTTTTTTTTATTATTATTACTTTTGTATTTGTAAAACTGGAATGTCTTTCTTCTTGAGTATCTTGAGTCATTGCTGCTGAAAGGGACAAATTATCTGAACAGATAATATTGGAATATGCATGGTATTTTCTTGATGTTCCATACATTCAAATATTAATGAGAATTAAATATATCAAAACTTAAGAGATCTCTGATTTTTAGATTCTGCAGTAGCTTAAGCTGATGCAGCTTAATGAACTTCTCTGATGTTTTGATGCACAAAAGTAAAGGTTCCTAGATTTTATTGGAGGTAGTGAGGATTTACTCAGTATCAGTATTGTTATGTAGGAATGAGTATGAAATACACTGGGGCACTGCAGGAGCTTGGTTTGCCCTGACTCATCAGCTCTACTCAGAGCTCTGCATAGAACAAGCCTGCAGAGATCCAATTACTGGGAAGGGCAAACTAGAATCACAACAAGTGACAGCAGACAGGGAGTACATCAAGTATCCCACAGCATCATCTTCACTGGAACTTCCACTTTCTAGTGAACACTGACAATAGTGGGAATGGGATGGACAGCATCATCCTGAAAACTCCTCCAAAATCCTGGCCGCTCACTGCCCTTACAGGAGCAGATGCTTGCTCATGTCTTTCTTTCACCACCGAGACAACGGACAGCTTTTCTGACATTCCTCATTCTGAGGAATGATGACCTTGTACACTTTGGGTTGTTTGGTTTACCAGATTGTAAGAATTATTGAGTTCATCACCTTTGCTCCCCAGTGATGTTCTACTCTGTATTTCATCCTAACCTACTGCTTACAAACTGAAATTCACAAGCACTTCTTACCAAGACTCCAGATAACATAACTTATATCCAAAAAGGTTTGAAATGTGGTTTTACACTTATTTTATTTTCATGCTGTTTTCAGTAGCTTTCCAATGAACCTGACCATTGCTTCTGACAGTTGGTGCCTGTCAGAAAGGTTACAACACTCTGCAAATATCTGGTGATCCCTTTACTGGTTGTAGATTAGAGAACGTGGATTCACTCTACAGTAAGCTTCTTTGTTTAGGGCCTTTGCAAAGTCTGGAAGCACTGGCAATGTGCCTGATTTGATGCAGCTATTAAAGTCTTTTCATTGACTTTAATTGGAGCTGGATTAGGGCCTAATCATTGCAAAAATCTTCATCCTGCAGTGAGTAATGGTCACATTTGACCTTAAAACTTCAATAACAGGCATTGGTAAGGGAAAATTAGAGCATAAAAGATAGAAAAATAATATTTTCCCGCAAAGCATAGAATGATAGATAGCTATATGTAGTATGATGACCATGCACCTCAGATTTGTCTTGAACTCCCTAATTTTTTTTTTTCTTCTTAGGATCTGTCCAATTTTGATTTCTGGCAGCTGCCAGAGCACAGTGAAAAGAAGGCTGTTTGTCTGCTTCTATCTGGAGTGGGATTTGCTGTTGGCAAGCACAGATGACAAACACTTCAGTTCTGTGACCACATGTCTTTGTCTTTGTTTTTATTAGACTGTGGGATGTTTTTTTTCTGACATGAGGCAATTTATTGCAGTGTAACAAATGAATAAAATATCAGAGAATAAAATTTTCTGTCTATGTATATGCATATAAATTTTTATGTATGAAAGCATTATATATTTATTGGTGGTTTGTTAGTGTTCTTTTGATTGGTTGTTGGGCTTGGGGGGGGATTTTACAATGCTGTCTCATTATTAATTACAGATCTGCAAGGGTAGGGCGTAGTGACAATCCATATGTGTCTCTCATTCTTTGCCTTCAATTTCCTCATACTATCTGTTCCCTACAGACAAGAGACCTCATGCTTCACATCCTGTAAAAGTCCAAGTGGACTATGTGAAGTGTGATGAAAGGCCAGCTGAACTGATCTTGCCAGATTAGTAATGCAGGGAACAGTGAAGTATTATAAGATTAATAATATTATTGCAGTGAACTTCTGTCTTAAATCTATTCTAATTTTTAGAGAAATAATTTTTGACAATACAATTTAGGGAGTTGTGTTTTAGTGTGTTTGGTGTTTTCACTTTTCTTTTGATATCATATTGTGCCTTCAAAGCATCTACTGTTTGCAAGGCACGGAAGGGAAAATCTTTATTCGTTTTACTGTATCTACCAACATGAGATATGAGTCTCATTTCATAAGACATGTAACTGCAGGTTACTAAAACTGATAAATTAAGTCTTTTTTGCACTACTTGCTTGCCATCTTAATAACCTAAATGGTACTGTGGAAAAACCTTAATTAAAGGAAGAATGTTCTTTTGCAGCTCTTGACCACATATTCTCTCAAGTTTTGGACATTTGTATTCCTGCCCTACAATAAGCAATTTTGCTGGTTTGTTTGTTTGTTTGTTTGTTTGTTTTTCCTTTCTCATCATAAGAGCATTATTGTTTGCACGCAGTGAAATGTGGCAGACAACTGGAGAAACTTCAACATGGCATCTTATTACAGCCTACTCAGTGTCCCACTAGCAAGAATTTGAAGTTGTTGCAAAGAACATCTTTTATTTTCTTTCTTCTCTCCAAGGCAAATAATTTCAAGCTAGTCTCTTTGATTCACATACTCATGTACAAATGTGTTAAAATGTGTTAAATGTGGAAGCAAATGCTACAAGGTATGTGTTTAAGTGCATATTGATTAATTTATGTATTTATAAGTTTTCTATTATTATTCATGGTGAGCACACTTCAACACACCTGTCACACCAGCTGAGAGACAGAATTAACTTTTCCTTTTAATAGTTTTATCTTCTGAAATATCTATAATGCTTATTAGTTTGTTCCTTTTTAAAATCCCTACAGGATGTACAAGTAGACATTCATTAGTTTGCTATGACTATGGCGCATCTTTGCCATCTTCACAATTACGTACTGTTAGCTATCCCAGATAAAACTCCATTGCCAATAGGATTGTGGAGCACAGTTCTGACATCTGGACTCTTCTATTTCTGTCACCATTTTTTTTTTTTTTTAGGTTTATTGTATTGTTGTTGTTGTTTGTTTGATGGTTTGTTTTGTTTGTTGTTGTTGCTGGGTTTTGCATTTAATTATTTATTTGTGTAATTATTTAATTATTTTTGACTGTTGTGTTTCTCAGCTGTCAAACAGACTCAGAACCTGTCCTTATTCTGCTTATGTTCTTTCTACATGTGATTTTTATTATACATGCAATGAAACCACCTGGAAGATGGATACTTTGTAGTTCAGGCTACATTTTTAGACGTCTAAATAAGAGGTTAGTCACCCAATTCCATGCCCTTATTTCAAGAGAAAGAAAAATAATAATAACAATAATAAATAAATAAAGAGGAAAAGAAAAAATAGTGCCCTAATTATGACATTTCCATGAAGAATATACAGACCTTAAGACATTACTTATTTTTTCTGAGACAAAAATTCCTATTGGCATCAAGGAAAGTTGTTGATGACCATTTAGATGAATGCTAAGAAACTAAGGCTAGAGAAAAGTAGGGATAGGGGAGGTAGCAGGGGATGAAGTATCCATCTGGTAGAAATCCCATACACCATTTTGGAGATGAAGGAAACCTCAGGCAGTATAAATCATGGAAAGAAATATTGCGAAGCAAAAGAAGTTGAGAAAACTGAATTCATTTCTCATCTGAAAGACCAGGTGTTTCTCTTGCCTAACAGAAAAGCCTTGGAGAAGAAATGTATTAAGCACCTGGGGGAAGGATGTACAAGCCTCAAGACCTGTTCAGAGATGGGCTTTGTGCAAAGCTCTCAAAGCAGACAGTGGAAAAGTTAAGTGGCTTGCAGGGCTGGAAAGGGAAATCCTTAAGGTAAATGACTTTACAGGCTTGGGATGGGGAACCTGTAAGCTACAGAGAGCAGAAAAAAAGAAAGCACATATTAAAAAATTAAGAGTAGGACCACAGAAAAACTCTGATGAAAGAACAAACTGAAGAGCCATTTCAAGAAGAGCCATGGATTTAAGGGAACCGATACACATAAGCAAAAAGAATTTTTCCAGAAGAGGAGAACATTGTTTCAACTGTCTTGAATATGAGTAGATCACACCAGGAGCACGGGGGAGGCAGAGTACCTTCAAGACTATTCTAGGCCCATAAGGTACTGTGATGTTATTTTCCATTTTTTAAAAAATCTCTACAAAAGCTGAACAGATGTTCATCAAAATACAAAATATACCCCACCTTCATGTTGCTTGCTTCTTGATTTGGATATATTTTAATGGAACATTTTCTGCTCTTTCTCTGTCACTTCATTTCTTAATAACATGTTTGTAATGCAGATACTGAAGACGGCAAACAGCTTCCCAAGATTAATAGGTCACAATAGCAGTGCAATAAACATATGTCTCACACACCAACAGGCAGCACACCTTCTGCATGCTCTGACTTTCAGTTATGTACACAGAAGAAGATGCACAGTCCAGTTCAGGTGCCATTTCTTTATGGATCATTTAATGCTACATTTAAAAAGGCATTGATAGGCTTTTAACTTTCAAAATCAGGGAATCTATGGAAATTTTGGGTAATAAATGATTTGTATAATAACACACATTACCTTCTCCATAGTTATGTGATTTCTCTTCAGAAAAAAAATAATAAATAAATAAAAAATAAAAATTATTCAATTGTGCATCTGTCAGGACAAGACTGTCTTGGTCTCTCCAAGTCAAGAACATGACCATCATACGCCAAGTTCTTTTTTCCATCCACCATTTAAGACAAAATTCAGATAGAGAACTCCTGTTTTGCTGATGTAATAATTTCATGTGACAGCAGAGGCTTCTTGTTTTGTTGGTTCGCCACAGTTAAATAAACAGATTTTTATTTGGAAATCTGCACTATTAATGAAGTTTGCAATGCAGCTCTGTAAATATGGGCTTGTTTCTTTTGTGAAAATGGCTGAACATATTATCCTTCTTCTAATGCATATGCAAAAATGATGCCAGCTTCAAAGGGTTTGTACTACTGTTTCTTAAAAACTTAAATTGTGCAAAACAGTAAAAAGCTATAAATTTTTTAATTGAAAATATATTTTTGAAGGTGAATTTTGATACCAGTCTATGGCTTTCCATGCCTAGTGAGCTACATGAGGATCGTAAAATCAGTGCACAAATTGGATGTTTGTCAGCAAATGGTGGAGTAGACTGCTATAATGGCATACATATAATAAGGTCTTGAATGACGCAACCAACTTTATTTCTCTCCTAAAGCACCCTGCTACAGCTTCTTGGGGCATCTCTCAGCCCTTTGCAGTCTACTCAGAAACAGTTTGAGGCTTCTTGATATGAATTTTTCTGTATCACAAAGGCAGGAGCTAGGGCTGGGATGGCACTTCTGCTGCCACAGGAAAGAAAATAATGTAATGTGAGGCAAAGCACAAAGCTGAGATCAGGGTGCCCCTGGGGCATTGGGCTCCCTGCTGCAGCATGATGGGACCACCTCCTGCTTTGATAACAGCAAGAGGCAATTTGGCGTGAGCTGTGATCTAACACAAGCCAAAGAGTAGGGCTGCAAGGTGCTGCCTTCTGTGCCAAAAGCCAACACCATGATCAACATCCAGCTGGCAAATGGTGAAGGGCGAATATTTGCCATCCTCTGATGTCTGATTGTACAACAGAATTGCTAAGTCTTGATGCTTAATTGGTAGCTTTTGATGGCTAGTCAGCCCAGATATCAAACACAGCATTGAATTTTGCCAGTAACTGTATCCAGATGTTAACTTTTTAAAGACATTTTATTCCTCCTTTTTAATTTTTTTGTTTAGTTCTACTGCTGGCTTTGCTGACAACCACTGTTCTGCCAGCAGCACAGCACAAGGTCCTCAGTATTACTGTGGCAATACTTTGTCTTTCTGAATGTCCTTCTTTCAGTCATAAATGATGAAAAATGTGTGCCTTGTCTTGCTGAGGTTAAATTCATAAATTCTTCAGGAATAGACAAGTGCAAGACCCTAGCAAGGCTATCTAAGGGCAGTTCCTTCCTTTTCTTCCCCACTAATGTTCCTCCTATTACAAGTATTTGTCATTATAATAAAAGGCAGGATATATTCCTGTAGATACTCAAGTTGCAAACCCTAATTTAAATATCAAAAAGGCGGTGACTACAGCAACAAGCATGTAATGGAGAAATCACCTTCAGACCATTACATAGCCACCTGTATGCACCCTACAATATATCTTCTCTCCCAACCTTCAGGATTTATTCTAATTTGATCTCCAGTTGCTTGCTAGCTGTCAACAATTTCCCTTCTGTCTGCCTATCACTGCAGCCACCTGGAATTTTCAGCCACTGTAACTGTAGTGTTTTAATGTAGATGTTGCAAGAAGTCGTGCTAGAGAAGAACGTGCTGTGTTTCTTCAAACCGCAGTGGAAATATTCAGAAAATACTAAATTTTCCCTTTTCTTTCCCCAAAACATCAAGTTGTGGGTGTGTAACTGTACAGTGTGGTGCTATTGTAAAACATGTTGAAATAATATGATTCAGCATGTCCTCAAATCCTCAGTTTCTATGGCTGGAAATAACTCAATCTTGTTCCTTCAAATGAGAACATTCTATATTTGTAACAAAAGTCCTCTAAAGGTGAGGCAGCTAGGAGTCTAATAACTGCCTCTACTCTTATCTACCAGTGGGAAGTGATCAAGTGTTCCCTGATCTGTTGTATTTGTTGGTATTTTTTCTCAATAGAAACCTCTGAAATGAGGGATATAAATGCAAAGATTTAATTTGAATAGGATAAATGAATGCAAGTCTATAAGTAGATGAGTCAAGGACTAACAGGGGCATGGCATGAACAAAATTACTATTTTATTTTGCAGCAGCTACTTGGTACATCTTATGTGCATTTCAAACCCCCTTGAAACAGCTGATCTATGAAAATCTCTCACTGTGTATGAAGTAAAAAAAATATCAAGCTACTACACTCAAATCTTACGTAAGTCATCTATATATGCCAGTGTTATCTCCCTAGCTGCTAGCTATAGGTAAGCATTATCTTTCTAACAATAAACATTGTGACAGAATGAGTTCTTGACTGATGTTCTGATTGCAGGCCATATCAGTAATACTAAGTACACAGTACTTGCTTGCAGGTGTTTTCTCTTGGATGTTCATGTATCTCAAAATGCTTTGGTTCTTCACCTATTTGGATGCTGCATAGCAGATTTTGAGGGATTTTGGAAAAGTGCTTTAAAAACATGTGCAGCTAACAGTAGCATGTTGTATTACTTTAGGGAATTTCAAACTTCATTTATTAGTAAACATGTGCAACTGATTTCTCTTTAACAAAGGAGGTTTTGAGAACCACTGTCAAGTTCTGCAGGTTACAATATTCTGCAAAATACACACAAAAATCACGATTTAGGTAGATAAAACCATCTGAAAATTTTAGCTTCTCTAATGTATGCATTAAACATCACCCATTTCTCTTTTATTTGTTTGTTTGTTTGTTTCCCTGCCTGTTTAATTCAAAGAAATTCCAACTTGTCATAATTTTACCTGTTAACTTGGCATCTATGTATTTTTCTTTCTTTCTCAGATATTTTCACATTCTGTCTCACACCAGAAAACAGTCTATTAACTGAAAGGACCGATTATTTGTACAGTCAAGATTCAGTGAGAAAGCAATAGATAGATAATAAAGTATCTTTCCAGCCAGGTTGATGAAGATTTAAACTTGTACCAAAATCCACAAAGTCAACAGCTAATACAAACAGTAAAGTTCATTTGTATAATTCTTCAATTCACATGGTGCATTGTATCACAGACCACAATATTAATTCAGAAGCATCTCATTCTCTGTAAAATATAACAGACTTGTTATATCCAGTAAAATAAAGGTTCTAACATGCCATGCCAAAATACAAACAAGTAGAGCCAGCTGATAGGATACTAGATAGGCAGACTGTAATTGCTAAAATTTTGCCAAAAATACATCATTTGTACTTTTATTAAAATAGTCTTTTGAAGGAAAAAATAAACCGCTTCCCTCCATCATAAAACAATGATTAGAGATTTGGAGGTGGTAGCATTGGCATGAAGTATTATTTATTCTGTTGGAAACTTTCAACACATCCTGGCAAAGAGTTAAGAATACTTCTTAATGGTTCAATGCTTATTCTCAAATACATATATATATCTATCTTGGAACAAGATGATCTTTAAGGTCCCTTTCAACCTCAGCTGTTCTATGATTCTATGATATATATACACTATATTAATGTGGCTTCCATAAGTGCTCTGAGTTCTGTATGTGGTGTTCCAAGTACAGCCCTCTATGCAGCTTGAAAGAATCGATGAAATATAAAGGACAAGCGGGGGAATACTGGCAAAAAAAATGAGCTGGAGAAACCCCGGGAAAACATTATATCACTAAACTGTGAGTTGTCATATCCTCACTATTTTCTGCAGGGACACTAGGAGATGAAATGAGACCTAGTTAGTATTGGAGAAAAGCTTATATTTATTACAGCAATAGGAAGACATAGCTGCAATATGATAACAAGGGGTCAGTGAATTAGAGTCTGCAGAATTACATGTATTGGCTCATGCTGTGATGCCCACAGGGCTAGAGGAACTTGTGGCTGGCAAAAGTGAATGTCTTGCTTCTGTCTACAGAAGGACTGAGTTATGATGAGTTGATGTAAGGGAACAGAGTGATGAGCTCCCATAAAGCACACCCAATTAAGTGAGCTAGTAGCAGTAGGAGTCTGGTTCTCAGCTATTTTGGAGCAAATTTTCCAAATCCCAGTTTCTTATGCCTGGACCTTATTGTTACCTTTATTTTCAGTACCATATCATAGAATATGATCCTTTCCAACAGCCAAGTATAGGGCAGTATATCCTAGCAAAAGCTTTCTCCCTAACCTTATTCTTCATCTAGTGTTTATCACTAAACATATATTTTCGATGCTGCAGTCCTACCCCCTAATAACAGTTTTAACCTTTGTCACACTAATCAGCCCATGGACCAATGCAAAGTATTTATTGTTGCTGTCCTTTGCATTCAGCTGCCTCAGCTTCTCAGAACCCACCACTGGAAATCCTCACCCTAGCCATAACTATAGAAAGGACCTCCCTAAACATTACAGGAGCTCTATTGTGATGTTTGTGTTGTGACGGTTAGAGCCCTAAAGCCATCTATTCCACTATATAACAGAGAAAAGCCATTTACTCTTGCCTAAGCCAGTTCTCATGCTTGCCTTGCCTTCTTTGAACTCTGCAGCATTTCAGTAACTGCTTCTCTGTAACCCTAAGATGATGAATTAGTCTGTCTTGAGGAATTAACTGCACAAAACTTCGGCATGCCTCAGTACTAAATGCAAACTTTTGTCCCAGCCATTATCAGCCTATTATCCTTCAACAGAAAGTGATCTTGAAGGTCTTGCTGACTGTTAGAACAACAGGTATATTTCAAGAGAAAGAGTTTCTAATGGTTATAGCTGGTATGGGTTAGTACTACATGGGGTTAGCAGTAGATTAACACTAAATTTGGGCAGCTGAGGGCCTGAAAAACTGTCTAAAGTCATACAGTTACCACAGCTTCTATCACAATTATCCTAGCTAAATTCTAGGCCAAAGATCTCTATATACAGTTAATACATTTTGTGTCTGTAGCATCTCATAGTAGCGTGACGTATCTTCATTGTTTCTCAGCTGTCTTGAACTGCAATTCCTACCCTAACTGTATGTCCTAGAATACCCTAATTGTAAAAGGTTATCTCAAGTCACTGCACATACCACCCATTCTACTAATATGATGAAAAGCCTTGCAAAGATTGCTTTCAGAATGACTTGCATATACAAAGAGCAAGGGCTTTGTTGCTAACTGAGAAGTATTAAAAGTTAGGAATAAAACTGGAATTAGGAGTAAGTTTGGGAAATCGGAAGGCTGAGGATTTATTATTACTTATTATTATTTACTGCTTATTTGCAGTAAGGCGATTGTAGTTTCTTGTGTCTGGAAGTCTTCAAGTTAATTCTGTGGCTAGTAGGGTTCTTTTTAGTTTATCTACATGGTTAATACAAAACTATGTCAGTCTCATTAGTTAACTGTAGATGAAATAAGATATTTAGGACTAGGTTGTTTATGTGCTTAAGAAAACAGAGTTATATTTCACTGAATTCATCATGCTGAGAAATGAAGCCAGCTGCTTCAACTTTAGTTCCTTCAGTTTAGGTACAGAAGTGCATGCTGATCATCATTATACATTGCTTGTCTTCCCTCTAATTTCTGAATCTATGGGAGGATAATAGAAGGAGTTAAGTTAGAAAATGGAGGAGATAAAATCATCAGAGAACTGACATATTATTCTTATGCCCAACAGACAAATGGATAAGTTTGTATCAAAAAGCAATTATAACTCTACATTGTAAGCACCTTAACTTCAAATTTCTAACTAATTATGTAAGTTTTCGGGACTCATGGTCATCAGTACTGTGGAATCTTGAGGAAGATTTCCAGTTGTATCTTCTCTCACCTCTCAGGCAGTTTCCAGTTAAGCACAGAATGAGAAAATGGTAAATACAGCAAACAGCTCTCCATGTGAAGGTGGTTAGTTCATGAAAGAGAAGACACTAGACTTGCTTGACTGGAGAGAGTTGCTTTCTCCTGGTTGGATAACGTGGCCTCATTCTTTCATTTCTGGTGGAAGAAGACAACAGCAGTTTAAATTCTCATCTACTGCTAGTGCTCACTGGCCATGCAAGCTTGATCTAGCTACCTCTGTGCACTGGTAAAGGAGATGTCTACCACCTTCTGTCAACAACCTCCTAAAGTAACTGCCTATTGTCTTATGCCAGATCTACTAACAGGTCTTTTGCACCTTTGAAAAAAAAAAAAGACAGGACAAAAAGAAAGAAAGGAAATTAAAAGCAATGAAATAGAAAGCATCATTCCTTGAAGGACATTTCTGCATTTAAGTTGTTTCTGATGTACTCAGAGAGTTAGTTGGCTTGTGTGTAGCTAACATGACTCATTTAATCCAAAAATAGGATTTGCACACACGTTTGGCAAATCTGCTAACGGCCCACATTAGTTCTGCACTCAGTCATATTTGCAAGAATGCCTTCTGGGTGTGTATCCCTGTTTTCTTGAAATCCGTTTTGGTCTTCTCTATTTTCCACTAGTTCATATCTTTTCTGTTCATTTGATTAAAGAGACATGTTCATTCACATACTTTAATTTTAGTATCAAGGTGACAGAAAAAGGTCACATTCTAGATTTTCTGATATGCACCAATCCTTCTGAGATGATGTTTTCAAAAAATGATGTGAAAATTAAGAGATCACCTATGGAACTCTGATCTTACATCCACTCCCTTCAGATCTGATATAGAAGTCTGCTTCCTTGGAATATGTAAAAAAATAGGATTTAATAATCCAAAAACTTCTTAAAAAGCTGCGGGTAATTGTATGAGTCATGGTGCAATATATCATGGAAAAAACAAATCATTTGAATACATGAAACCCAGCTGTATTAATATAAATTCTATAATCCTGAGGGAGAATGAAGCTTTTCCTACAGTAATGTCATTTGAAGCCAACATATATTGATGCTCTATTTATTTATTTTTTTCAGTAGAAACTATGGTTTCCAATGCACTAGTCATTAACTGTAGTGTATGAAAGAGGATATAATTCTAAAATGCTAAAGTGGTGGTTATTTAAAATGTTGGCTGGGTTTTTCTAGATAGGTGCATCTTGTTTTCTGATTGGTAGAGAAGCTGAGTGAATTAAGGGTTTTTTGCATTATTGCTGTTTTTGAAAAAAACTGTTCTTTAAGTGTTATTTCTGGCATTCCGTTGCTACAGCAATTAGAAGAATCCTGTTTGCAAATAAAATCTGTGTGCTTGGGATCAAACCCATGCAGGTCAGAATAGGAATGGAGTCTGTTTGCTGTGCCATAAGATATGGAGGTCCTTTGACACATATGGCAAGCATGAGCCCTGATCCATTAGCAGAAACCATTAGCATAAATATTCTGCCAGGTCACTGACATCTGCAGTATCAGATTCCCCTATGGGACTAGATATTCAGCACTTAGATACTGCTTTTAGTATATCACATGATAATGAAATAATCAGCAAAAATGCATGCCCAGGAATTGTTGAGTTAGCTTACCATAGAAATAAAGTGAATACTGTGGCCACTTCCTTGTGTACATGTTGCATAATTGTTTTAATGTTCTAAGTAGCAAGCTTTATGTCACGTTCAGTCTGATCCAAAGATTTAAATGTGAGTAGAGCATGTCCAGCTCAGCTTATAATGCTCTTACTGCAGCTAAATTATGCCCACAGTAGCTGCCAGAAACCAGCTTCCCTAATCCCATGCTCCAACCTTTATGGACTGGATTACACCTCATCTCAGTAAGATTTTAGTATGTTTCTTGGTAAGGGCTGTTCAAAACCATCCACTTTCAGAAAAGATTAAAGAGGTGCAGGAGACCAGAAACTCCCTAAATTATCTTTGATGCCAAAGAGTTTGTCTGAGAAGCAATTTCACTGAGAAATGCAGAGATAAAGTCTAGTTATTACTGGAAGAGAGGCAGAGGATGGAGGAGGCAGGTAGCAGAGGCATCTTTAATTTTGATCTTGTAATTCTGAAATACTTTTTATGCATCATAAGACCACCCCCATCATGAGGACAAATTCTGTAGCATTTGTAACTTATTCAGTTGCAGGCAGTCATCTCTGGAAGTCTATGAGTGCATATGCCTTTAATAAAAGAACTGTAACATCTAGAACAATGTGGAGGTGCTGGGGATACAAACTTTATATGCTTTTAGCCAAGTACAAATAAAGCTGGCCATAAGCTCAGAGTCTTACTTACATACGTCTTACTTTAAAGCCGTGTTTTGCTACAGCTACTCATGGTGTTGGGTCTGATATGTCCAGTTGCAGAGCTGTTTCTGGGAACTGGGTACAGTATGCCTTCTAGCAGAATTAATCTGAACCTAAGTGCCTCGATTTGACAACTTAACAACTATGGAGCAAGAGACAAGCTTTGCAGTTGCCTTTATCCTACTAATTCAGGCCAGTGTCTTTAATAAGGTGCATGAGATTTACAGTAAGACCTTAGGAAGTAGGTATAAGTTTTCCAGCCAGGAAAACTAAATTTTGTTTGCTATAGATGCAAGCAGAGAATGTGAGAATTTTTGTTTTACTTTCCAGTAAGCTACTTTTATAAATAACACTGTAAATTTTACACTAGGGCTTCAATTACTGAATGTTTTAGGCACCTGAATAGAATAAAAATGCAAAGGAATTTGCATGCAAATAAATACATTCCACATTCCTTTAAAACAAAGAAATAAAATGTTTTACAATAAATATAAATCCAAGATCCTCCGTGGGTAAAACAACTGTCTCACACATATTATAAAGAAATATAAAGAAGGCAAGAAAAAGAAACAAACCCATAATTCTTACCCAGGAATAAGTATGCAGCCATCAATAGCATCTTACAGTTTTCAGTATTTATGATATTTATATAATACCTTTCCCTTTGCCATTTCAGAGTGCTTTCTTTATGTTTTGTGCAGTACCAGTATCCTCATCTCAGCAATAGAAACGCAAAGGCAGGAGTAAACAACACCTAACGTGCAAGTGCTACACTCAGAAGAGACCTAGCTCCTACCTTCTTGCACCAACTTTTATGTATGTCCACTTCTCTGGCAGCGCCTATTCAAGCACGTGATGTTCACTTTGAATTATATTAAAAATATTCTGCCTGTGGGGAAAATATATATATGTATATATATATATAAATTAACACCAGTGGTACGTTATGCACACCAAGTTTTGCTCTGTCAATTCCAATATGCAGAAGCACATATCTTCCACATACACATTAGTACACTTTTAATACACAGGAAAATGACTTCATATTTGGCAAGGCGTGTCAGACACCAGAATGCATTTCTCATTTATATTGGTTGTGATAAGATGCAATGGTTAACGGAACAGTACTTTGGGGTCCTTCTGATTTGTGTGGAGATCTCACCACAAGATCAATATGAAAATCAAGATCTGATCACTTCTTCTCTTGAAAAGTTGAAAGCAAGATGGAAAAACTAAGCATATTGAAAGTATAGTTTTGTGTTCTGAAGAAGCACACCTGTGAAGGTGTCAAACATTTATTTGGAAAGCCCTTCTGAAGTTACTGTGAAGTATTTGCCTTAGATGACTCCATCTTGTTTGGGAGATTGCAGCTCACAAATTAACAAGCCATAGCAGCTTGAGGCATTGATCCTATTACTCCAGTACTTCATCAGAAGGCAGTATATGATTACTCTTCAAATACTGGCATAAATTATTACTATTACTAATACATTCTAAAATACTGTAAGTAGCTGTAATTTCACTCACAGAATGCATCAATGATTTCTCCCACCATACCAACTAATCAGCAGCTCACCACATCACCAGATTTTAATAATGTTGGCTGATAATTTCTGCACTATTTGCTGCTATTCCTCAGTTTCCCTTTGTAAAAAGGAAGCTACAGGGCAATTTAGCTCACCAGAGCATCACAAAATAGATTAATTAATATTGGCTAGACACTCAGATATTGTTATGTAAGTCCATGCAGAACTGAAAAAAAAAATTTTTTTTCTTCAGAATGTGGTTTGAATCTATTTCAGGCTTAGGTCTGCACATTGAACCAAATGTTGAAAAATCCTTAGGCAGTAAGCACCATCCATGCTGTGCATGACTGAGCCTAGAGTCAAGAGAAAAAATTAAAATGTAATAATATAATTAGACCGTAGGATAATTAATATACACAAGGGAAGGATATCTTCAAATAAAGGTAATCTTAATTCTTTTTTATTTTTCTGCAGTTAATTTCATAGCCTTTCTTTTCTTTGTAGGTTTTCTCCATGTGATATATAGTCAAAAGGAAAGCAGAAGCTCTGTACTGCTGGTGGATTTTTTCTCCTTTATTAAATGTTAATGTAAAATCTGTAACAAAGAATGCAACAGCCCATTTACTATTCTACAGCGGTTCAGCCATCTTTCAATCAAAGAGAAGTTCCCAGTCGCTTAACCAAAAAAAGTCAGAATCTTCCACACTGTCTTCTAGGCTTCCAATTCTCTTCAGTGTATGCTTGAACTTTGAAATTCTCAGTGCAGAAGTCATGAATTATTTCTAGTTCACCAGTAAGAGCATGTCTCTATTACAAATATAGAGGTCATATACAAATATGCCAGGTTATTGCCTTACAATGCTGTTACTCCTTAACTTGATTTCAATTGAATTGAAATCTGTAGAGCAGCTAGGAATTAGTTATGTTGTAACTGGACTAGAAGATAATCCTTAAGATGTATTATTTGTTAAATAGACCTTCCAGCTAAGGCTCCAGTCAAGCTCAGAACTTCATTTATAATGTAGGACAGGACATCATCTTTCAAATACTTCTCATACTTTGCCTTTCCCAGGCAATAATCAGCTCATCCTACTAAAAAGCACATTCATTAATATGCTTTTGCAGATAAAATAAGCAAGCACACAAATACACATAAATTTATAGGGAACATTGTACATCTATGGATATCAAAAATTAGTACTTGTTATCCTCGTCTTCTAGTAGGCCTTTGTTCAATGAAATTGCATTGCAAAATACCCCAGAGCTATGTATTCAGTAAGAAAGAAGCATTTGTCACTTCTCAGTCATTAACTCTCATTTTATGCCTAGTTCTCAGATGGTTTCCCTGTATTTCCAAGAGACCTGATCCTGCTGTTCAGACCCATGCCCAAGCCTCATTAACATTTCTCTTCAAACGCTGCTGGGACATAGCCTCTGTGCTGATACTACATAGTATAAATTCAACAAGCAGACTTGACAGTCAAAGTAAATGCTCTGAACTACCCAAAAGTATTGCCACAGTGCTGCCAGAAAATGTACAGCTATCCTTGGGGAGCAGGGGCTGTGGGTGATCCAATTCTACCTGCTCAAAAGTGAAATGCAGAGCATATAAAAAGGTATTTGTTCACTTGTACCTTTATTACAAAGATGACACATTCATTTTGAAGATCCTTTTTGTTCTGCTTGCTTTTAATGTAGATATTGTTGGCTATGCTGCTCTCATTTTCCTGGTCACCTTTTTCTATTTTTACAGGGCTAGAAACATCACTCTGGTGAAGTGATAATTTCAGCTTTTATTCCTGGCTAACTAGGGTTTGATTTTCATTAAAGACCTGAAAGTATCTCTTAGAAATGCAAGATCAGATTCAAAATCAGAAAATTCAGCAGATATACATCAGTAAATGTGAGGACAATAGGACAATCAGGCATACAGCTTTGGTGCTCTTATTCCTGTTCATCTTTATTCAAAACTAAGTACTGTGCTGATTCATGTTCCTGGCTGAGAAAGCATTCATTTAATAGACTCAATAATTTTGAAAATGTTCATCTATCATGAAAGGTAAAATTTCAGATCTAGAATGTATTATTTCAAAAAGAAGCAGGAAATAGTCTTAATTGTAATTTTGAAGGAATTTTCTTTCTAATGAGTGGAAACACTCATACAGAAACACAAAGAATAGTTTTTTAAATTCCAGTTCTTTTCTTAATTTGGATTTAAACTTCACCTATGTAAAATCCAGGGTTTATACCTCAGTCACAAAATTAAATAAGCTCTATGCTGTTCTTTTGATTCTGCATTATAGTTAGATCTGAAAAACTTAAGTCAGCTTTAATTAGCCTTTTTTGTCTACTTGCTTGGTATTCAAATTGGAAATTTTACATAGCTGACTAAAATTCTTCTTGACTGTTATTTCATCACAGTCATTTCAAATATTTACTGGAAGTAGTTGTTAGTACTGCAGCTATTATGGTTGCTACTGTACACTGTTCCGTGATTCTGTGGGGAAGTTCTTTACTATGAGAGTGGTGAGGTGTTGGAACCGGCTGACCACCGATGTTGTAGATGCCCCATCCCTGAAAGTGTTCATGACCAGGTTGGATGGGGCCCTGTACAGCCTGGTCTAGTAAATGGGGAGGTTGGTGTCCTGGCAGGGGGGTTGGAGATTCACGATCCTTGAGGTCCCTTCCAACCCAGGCCATTCTTTGATTCTTGAAAGGTTTTTGGAAGGATCTTCCTGCTTCTTCTTCCTGATTCACTGTTTAAAGATGAAGTTCAGGAAAGTATATGCACATGTGATTGTAACTCTCTGTGTCTTTTTGTATCACAGCCCCCATCATGTGTCTCATTTCCTTCAGCAAATCTTTGCCCTTCTAATTTATTGTAGACTATAAAATCATCATCAATAAGGCCCACAGGATTCTCAAACATATACATAATCACTGGGAAAATAGAATTGATGAGATGTCTCATAAAAAATTAAGGCAAATATTGATGGATAAAAAGAACCAAGCTTTTGTTGTGCTGTAAAATCAGCATTCTGTAACTGCAGCTCGATCAATCAGCAAAACTTTATCTTAACAAACTGAAACAAAAAATGTACACTTCACACAAGCCTTTACTCTGGCTTGTGACAAGACCCAAATCCAAGTACATTTCATATCAATGAGGGATGTATAAGAAAAAAAGTGGAACTCAGCTGAGCAGGATTTGATTTTTGTCTAAGCTATAAAAAGTAAAAATCTCAGACAATTTCACTTATAAACAACAAGATAATCCTTCTTATTACATATTGCTGTGGAAGAATGGCTTATCAACTGCACACCAAGACAGTTCTCAGCTTCATTTAGAATGATAAATATTTACTGTTATTTGTTACTGTGAAATTACTGAAAGAAGCAAACATGACATGGCCATAGCCTGAGTTAGGGCTACAGTCTATGTTAGTCCCTTGTGCTGTTGTCCTAGATATACAGTAAGAAATGCATCTTGTTGAACACGCTCGATTGACAATTAGTTCTGTATGTGACAGCAACTGATCATCCAGCAAGTTTTTAGTATTTAGAAATAAAAACTAATTCATGCAATGGAATGTCAGATTATTCCTTCTTCTTGTCAGTGGCACTTTATTTAAAAACGTTTTTTCCTGTACTTAGCCATCTGACTGGGTTTGCAATTAAAGTCTTTGTTTAATTTCTTTAAAACATCATTCCTGTTTATACATCTTCTGCAATTTCATTTTTAAATGTAATTGCTTCTAAATCTCAGAGGATATTAACAGCTGCCTGAACTGATATGTATTAATACTAAGAACTGTGATTTAAACTACTAGAGCAAAAACCAAACAAAGCAAACTAGAAACAATTCTAATCATGTTCTGGCAGCTGATCCTTTGTATTTGCTATATGCACTACTTATTTCAGGGTCTGAAATTTAGTTCTAGCTGTATTTTTAGAGCTGTCTAAGTCTACAATGCTTGTCTTTACAGTGATGATATGAAAACTTAAGTAAGTCATTCCCGCATTAAAAGTCTCTGTTCCTTCACCCTTAATGAGAGTGTGGACACTGTCTGTTTATTCATACAATTGGAAATTCGATTACATGTTCCTGGCCATCTCACATACTGTTCCAAAGTGCACTTCTGGCTGAGGAAGCTATCAATGAGCTCCTTTCAAGTGGAATTTATGCAGTAAATCCTTCCATGACTATTACACCTTTATTGAGCAGATATCCTAAAAAGGCAAAGGAAGGTCCTT
Source organism: Coturnix japonica (assembly GCF_054131305.1). Lineage (NCBI taxonomy): Eukaryota > Metazoa > Chordata > Aves > Galliformes > Phasianidae > Coturnix > Coturnix japonica. The sequence continues at coordinate 63,687,824 of NC_140663.1, read as the reverse complement.
CCCTCTGTACTGAGAAGTCCAATTTTCTGTTTTCTTCACAGGCAGATGTTTGAAATGACAGCCTTCAACCTAGAGAATGTCTGTAAAGTGTTTCAGAAATGGATGAGAACAATTTCTTATTACAGAGAAATGACATATTTTCCAGCCTTTTTAAAAGCATTTTCTTTCTGGCTGAATGGATGTCAGACAGGCAGGAATGAACCGCCTTTATTTAGTGTGTATGCTTATTCTCCCCAGTCCCAACATTTCTTAGAGCACAGTGTCTACTCTTTTAAGACATTCATGACATTCATGATTTGTGTGGATATACTAGCATAATCTCTTCAGAAAATGTATCTTGATACAGGCAAGAGTATATCAGCAATGATGCTTTAATAGCAGCATGATCCAATCAATCTTTTCCACACTGGCTCTTTCTAGATTACAAGGGATTTTAGCAGTGTGCCTCATTGCAGCCTCTCCTCAGTGCCACGCAGTCAGCAAGCATAAAGCTCTGAGGGTTTTATGTCACATAGACAGTCCTGATCTTTCTTGATAGATTTTTCCTCTTTTTACTGTTCCACATAAAACAGAGTTTGTCTTTCATATGTGTGTGTGTGTAACGTGATTGAAATGATTTTAACAAGTGTCTTCTTCAAAGTTTCCATTGGAGCTCTGAAGCAGGAACATTTTAACACATGGCTGCCTCAAAATTTTTTGTTACTCAGTTCCAACACTTCTGCTACAGAGACTTAGCTGGTGTCTGGCTGATCAAGAATGTATTTCTGTGTTTGCTGTATTATCCAAATTTCCCTAACAGTAGTTCCATTTTTCTTTTTCATATGATCTCATGCTGAGTAATGCCAAACAAGAACTGTATATGGAGCAGCTCGAGAGAAGGTGGAGAGGTAACAATAAATTGCCTGAACAGTCCCTGGCTACAGATTACTCCTAATGGTGTCTGCCTATGGCTTGAAATAGTCATAGTCATTTCAGCAACCAGAGTCAGTGCTGGAGTACTTCAGCCACTGCCCTTTCCATGAGATAAATTCTCTTAATCAGATTCAAAAAAAAAAAAAAAAAAAAAGCCCAAGGTAAAATGGTTGTACATCATTATCATTATCATTATCTCTTTGGCTCTGTGAGCTTAGTCAAAGAGTTTGTGCTACAGCTGAGTCTCAAGCTCTGTTCTTTCTTTAATACCTTTGTGGGTTTTTAATTTTTTTTCCTTACTATCTATATAATCATAGAATCCTTTGAGTTGGAAGGTACCTTTAAAGGCCACCTTATCCAAGATCCCTGCAAGGAACAGAGACACCTACAGCCCGTCAGGGTGCTCACAGCCCCTCCAGCCTGACCTTGTAAGTCTCTAGGGCCGGGGCTCCCACCCCATCACAAGCAGAGCATTCCTTTGCTTTCAGACTACTTTCAGTCTTTTATTCATACTGCCACTTCTGCTTCACTGTCATCTACATTCTTTTCAATGGCATCACATTTTTATGCTTCCTGCTCTTTCTCAAACATATTCCATGCAACCCTTGAGAGATCTGTCTCTTCCATTTCCATCACAACAATCTCCTCATATTTTTTTCTTTTAGAGATGCTTTTTTTTTATCAACTCTGCCTTACTGCATCCCGAATGTAGGCTTGGAATACAAATACATTCTCCTTGTAGCACTCTTTCTTTTCTTCTTAAATTTCCCAGTTGGTCATAGTTTTCTGAGCTCAGAGACCTGACTCAGCAACTTACATCACATACCTATTGTCCAATATTCCTTCTAATTATGCCACACCAGGAACTGTATTATGAAGGCCAAGTTAATTAACAAAGTTTTGTAAGGTACATCTATGTAAGCCAAGCAGAGCTGCTCCAGTGAATTACAACTGTGACATTTCCCAGGGTGGAGATGCCTTCTCCTCCTCTGAATAAGAGTTCAAGCATAAAACTACATGAAGAATGCTATAATTATCAGGTCATTAAGATCCTTTGGTAGCCACAGGAATGGATTCAAAACTTTCCTGTTTTTCCTTTGATTATGTCTACCTTGCATACTTCATTCAGGACAGCTGTAAAGTACACCCATTATGTCTGTGACAGAGTAGAATTGTATTTAGACCAGTTTTCCCACTGCTAATCCCCATATACACAGGGAGTTTGCAACCAACAGTGTAAACACACCACTTCAATTTCCAGGACCAGTAATAAGGAAAGTCATGCAAAAAGAGTTCTTGATTTCAACTTCAGAGAAGATACTCCCTTCCCTTTTAAATAGATCCATTATTTTCTCCACAGAATTCCACTGAGGTGTTGTAACAATTTTTACTCAGGTTTGAAAAGTCAAAAAGCTGAACCAACAACACTTGCATTAGCAGAGGCTTTGGAAAAAGAAACAAATAAGAGACAAACAAGGTTTTGCAAAACTGGTGAGATATTTTGTGTACTCAGCACACAGTAAAGACAGATGTTATGAAAACCTACTGATTCATTGAATCATAGAATGGCCTGGGTTGAAAAGGACCTCAAAGTTCTAGTTTCAACCACCCTGCCGTGGGCAGGTTTGCCATTGTTAGGAAATACTCTAAATTTAGTGTAATTAGTTCACTAGTTTTTACTGATTTGATTTAGGAATTATGTTTAGAAAAGCTTTCCTAGACTGAATAATACATTGAGTGTAAGAGAAAAAATCTTTTTTTATTATTACATTTTAAAGATACTGATACTAAGGTTTTAATTTGTATGTATGATTTATTTGCACAAAAAATACCTTCAATAAGATCCAGTTTAGCTTTATACTAAACACCCCAAATAGAACTCAGCATGAGGACAAATGAAACAAAGTGTGGGTAAAAAAAAAAAAAAAGACCAAATTAATAAGTAACCCAGGGATTTGGACATCATTCATTCTGAGTCAAAAAAAGTCATGAACAATAGACATTCCATGTCTGTGATGGAATTCACCACTGTCCCCTGTGGTTTGTGAGTCTTGAATAGCCAGTGATCCTTTTAGTTTGGAAAACAAAATAAAACAAACAAAAACAAACAAACAAAAAACACCCATGCATTTTACCTGCTAAGATGCTTTCAGTGGTTTAAGCATTTCTTTCTCACTCTTTCTGCTTCTCTGACTTCATTCCAACTATATTTTTAGTGCATTTTTTTCTTATTGGCTAATGTGTCATTGCTTGGAAAGATTAGAAAGGATACTTTTCTCCAGTTGTCTTTTGGTTCTGGTGATGTTACATCACCCACAGATAGATAGGACAGCTCACCAAAGTACCAATGTAACACTTCCTTTCAAAAGAACTTATAATCTTACATTTCTTGACTATCTCTTTTGTTTGTTTCATTTTCTTTGGAAGCTCCTCATCTGTAAAAGGACACTGCTGTTTTCTGAGTCTCTTTCAGCCAGAAAACCTGCTCCAAACTTCTCTCCAGCATGCAAATTTATTTTGTTGTATCCATATTACTTTAAGTGTTCTGATTTAGCAAGTCTACTTCCACAACAAGTGAAAAAGAAAAAGCATTTTAATTCTCTCCACCCTCTTAACTTCAGCTGGGGCTGTTTACAGAATTAACTTAGCAAAAATTCAATTGTATTTGAGGTCTTTTGACAGAATATGAATATGATACATTCTCAAGAGCTGGAGACTGTAAAATTGTTTTTCACTTCCTCTAAACTCATGACTTCAGTAACAACTGTTTTTTCTTCCTGTATTATACAAATCTGCCCTGTTTGAGTAAATCTTAGTCATTCTTTCTCATATCTTTAGCCTCTCCTCGAAGCTATATCTTACTTCACCTTCTGAAGACAATTTTCCTCCTGAGGCAGGCCCTTCATCATGAGAATAGTCAGAGTCCTAGTGTTAGCTTGGCATTTTTTGAAAAGGATGTCATGGTTTCCAGGATAATTACCCCAGAATGTAACATTCTGGGATTTACCATCCAATACGGAGTGAAACCATCGCTAACACAGAGCACAAAACAGTTATTGCACATCAGCAATCACATCAGGGAACCGCTGGCAGTTGTTCAACCCAAACTGGCAAAAACTGCCTTTAAAATAAAATTAAAATTAAAAAAAAATTCAAAAAATGCGTGGCATTTCAACACTGAAAAGCCGGGCATCAGCAGCACAAAGAGATACTCCTTTTATTAGCATTTCAATCAGCTTGTAGAACCGCTTATTTCCACTTTTGTCTCCCTTCTCTCCCCTTTTTCTGACCCAGACATCCTTTAATTGTTTGTTAGGGGATCATCTTTTGGCCACATGGCTTCTTGTTTTCTTCCTTGCCTGACATCCAGAGGGATCTGTCAGATAGGGATTCCTGTCCTTAGCCCATAATCTCTTTGAAATCTTTCCCAGCTCATAGCACTCTGACGTACTTTATTCAAAAGAACTTTATAGATTTATTAGATTAGTTGACATAGTTATTTTTGTATGATTGTTCATCAGCTTCAGATATCTACAATAATAAAAGATTTATTCACATATTAAAGACAAAACCATTAATTGCTCCATATTATTTCAAGTTTGACTGTGAATTTCTGTCAGGGCATATTGCTCTATCACTTCTATTCTAGCTGAAGATCTCAAGAAAGAGATGAATGTGTACTTACAGCAAGCTTAAACTAAACTTTATTTGAGACCAAAAATGATGATGACTTTAAACTTTCTGATGACTTGGAGCAATATTGAAATATTAGCATGGAGTTTGTCCCCATGAGTGTATTCTCAAGTTCTTTTCTCCACCTGTGAGATGTGGGTTTCACTTCTCTTTTGCAGTTTAATATTGTTTACCAGGAATACCTACATATATAGCTCTATATGTTAAGTTAAAGCTATAAAAATCATTGCCGTCTCCTTCCCCTTGCAAAGGAGTGAAAATCATTTGAATTCTTTAGATTGCTAGGATAGGACATGACTGAACACTAAATAGCTCAACTTCATTTCTGCATTATACTTGCACAAATAAGACCAGAAAAAGAACAAAAATAGAAGATCAATACAGATGTTAGTTGATGCAACTTTGTAGTTAATAGGGAGCAGAAAACTCTGGATATGCAATCGTAACCTTGAAAGAAGAAACAGAAGAAGAAAGAAGAAAAGAAGAAGAAATAAGAAGAACAGAAGTAACACTCCTGCCAGCCAGTATTTGCTCTGACTTGAGCATTAGAATTGTCAAATGACAAGTGAGCTAGCAGAATCAGAGAATCACAGAAACTAACATGCATACTGACTTGAAATATGCCTTCAGAGTGATACATATGACTAGAGCTATATGGAAAGAGAGTTACTGTCTTCTCAAGGAAATTCTATCAAATATACTGCAGAAATTATGAGATTACTTAAACCAAAAGAAGATGCAGTAATTCGCTGCAAGGTCCACCAGTTTGGACATACTGAAGTAATCAAAAGGAATAGAAGAGCAGGTGAATCTGCCAAAGAAAGTAGCACTGTCAGTAACAGCTGAAACCTTTTTTTCCTGAAAGTACTTAAATATTAAGAGCCCTATTCCTATAGGAAAAAAAAAAAAAAAAAAAAAAAAAAAAAAGGGGGGGGGGGAATATTAAATTGTACTAAAAAAATACTGAAAGATAGCAGGTTGTTACACCTCATGAAAAATGTACTGACTCCTCTAAAAATGAAAGAATTATTGGAAAGAACACACAAGAGTGCTCATATGGGGGCAGACTCTAGCTGAATTAGTTAGATAAGTAGTGGGAATTAATGTTTTTGTTTGCAACGAGTACTGTTAGGAAGTACAGGATTTGTCTTAAAAATAATCCTAACATTCACAGGACTCACCCAAAGAGAGATAAAAAGGGATCCTGTACCCAGCAAATACTGGTAAATTGATTTCTCCGAATTATCAACGTGAAAAGGGTATAAATATTTACTGATATTCATTGGCACAGCGTACAATAGATTCGACTAGAAAAAGCAATCAGATTCATGTCAAATAATCAAATGAAATAATTACTGAATATCTCTGATCTTTGGCAAGAGTTCTTGCTTTGTTCTGTAGATGTGTGCAGTTATGAACTCCAGTGCCCCTGGATCTTTGTGGCTCTCCACTGGACTCTCTCTAGAAGTTTCTTGTCTTTCTTGAAGAATCTCCTAACAACAAAACCTGCAGTAAAAATGAAAGGGATTAACACTTGGGTTCATTGCAGTAAGATAAAGGCAGATCGAAAGATGTGGAGAACTGAAGAAGTCAATTCCCTGATTAAATATCAAAAGAAACACATGAACTGCACTTGGAACTGTTTGAATACTTATTTAGGATTGGACTATGCCTATGGAACATTACTCTTGTTTTTGTATCTCTGATTTTACTTAATCCATGTTTTGCTTTTTTGTATAACTACATGGATTTCTTTAAAGAAAGGAATGTGGGATGATACTAAGTGGGATGATACTCTTCTGTTGCCTTTGCATGATAAGAAAACTGAGAGCAGTGTATGGAAATCACAAAACCCATGGGATCAGAATATGTTTCATAAAATAACCAGAAATACAGTTCAGATTGCTATTAAGGGCAATTGATGCACTTATGCTCATCTTCCAGAACATGTTGAGAAGGGAATTTTATTGGCTAATATATCTTGGAGAAGCTTGTGGGCAAGGTCAAATTTAAAAGTTATTGATGACATAGGAGAGTGAAAGACTTAATGGATAGGCCCACTGCATTCCTTTCCTTTGCTCTTTTTTTTTTTCCTCCTTGGTTAGAGATGAGTGAAATGGAAAAGGAAACTGTGAATACATCAACCACCTTAGAAGTGGTTGAAAATAAATCTAAGGATGGGATACATGCATGACAGAAAGAAGCGTCTCAAACAGGAATGACGGCCCTGCAAAATAGAAAGGCCCTAGATACACTGTTAGCATGAAAAGGAGGGGTTTGTACACCAATTAACACAAATTGCTGTTTGTATGTAGACCAAAGTGGTAGCGTTTCTACAGGTACAGAAGTTATTTGGAAGCAGATAAAAAATACTGTATGATCTTCAAAAAGACAATACTTTGTATGGATGTGAAGAAGTGTTAAAATGGCTGATAAGAAAATTAGAGCAGTTGCATTTCTAATGATGTTTGATTTTGCCTGCTTGTATGTTACATTGCAGTGTATATCTAAGCATTGTTTGACATTAATTAACAAAATCTCAGACAAAATGAGATCAATCTGACCTGTATTGTTTGATAACTCTCAAACTGGGAAATTTTTGTCAGTAAGAACAAATTCTGTACAAATCTTTGTCGTTTTATCTAAGTCAGGATGACCACATTTGAAACAATTAAGGTAAGGAAGTAGAGGAAAATCTAATCTCGGGGCAGTGAATAAACTCTTCTTTGAAGAAAGCAGCATCTTGAAAAAGCGTGCAGTTAATTAGCATGGCCAGCTAGCCTGCAGGTAGGGACATCATTACCCTACCTTCAGCTATTCAATTGTAGGCCATAGGCTGTATCAGAATTGTGGTCAAGTGGTAAAAATATGTATAAAAAAGCATTACAAATATCCTAGGACATCCTAACTTTGTGGGATAACACATAGACCTAAACTTTCACAATTTTTCAGTGCATCAGTATCTCATCTCTGTGTGTAAGACTGACTTATTGCATGCAGAGTAACTAATTGGACTTTTGAACAACACTGTTATCACTGTCCAGTTCAATTCATCAGAAGGATTCCACAGCTAATAAATAGAATTTCATCCTACTTTTACCACTAATAAATAGCTGTTAGTTTGATAAGCAAACCCAATTGTGGACAAAATACCATAATACTGAGATGTCTGCCAAATGCTATTTGGTCACTGACTATAGTTCATATCATGCAATTGTTCTGACGCTGTTTTGCTCAATGAGAAGTGACACACAGTTATTAAACACAATCTTATATTTGCCAAGCAACTAACAGAACATACAATGGCAGCACCCCTTTTTGGCACCAGAGGACAGTCAAATGCAGACCTAAAGAACCTCATTTCTCTCAGACCATCCAGAAATATGTGTATACTTTGTCCTATATCTTTTTTTTAGAACATTTTCACAGGCCATAGGCTTGCAAAGGGGTACTTGTATCAATTCCTACTTAGCAAAAGTGGGAATTAACATGCAACTTCCAAGAACTGCAGGCATTTTGGTAGGCAAAGGCAATTAATGAACTACCTTATTTTTGCACTGTATTGACTACAAATGTGTAAGGAGGACAGGAGCAACACCACACTGAATGCCATGATAATTATATGCACACAGATGGAAAGATACAGTAAGTTCAGCTTTTTTGAGCTCGTAACCTTTGATATTATTTGTTTGAGAATGTGTGCTGAAAATGAAAGAATTGGAATAGCTTGTTCCAGTAAGGCAATTCTATTGCATCACACTGTACTCATGAAAGTTTAAGAAAGCTTTCATCTCTTTAATAAATAAGCTAATGATGTATATAATGGTACAGTAATAAAAATGCTAATTATTTAATATTGAAAAATAATAGATCTGCTTGCAGTAGCCGTGTGCTAATTAGTAGGCTTCTATTTTTTTCTTTCATATACAGTTTTATTTTCATGAATAATACTATGCTGTTTCAACAGAGAATGCTTTTGGATTTCATAACTCTCCAGGGTACACTAAAGAGTGAATCATTTATGCCCAACATGCAAAAAATAAGCAAACAGGAAACTCAGTGAAGTTATTTTAATATCATCTCTTTGATTTATGTGCAATAATTTCAACAAAATATCCTATAGGAAGAGTGCAAAACTTTTGTGCATGTTATATTCTAAATTAGGCTTATTTAAGGAAAACACATATGTCATGCTCAGCTATTAAAGTGGGGCATTAATTTGATGTGGAAAGTTATTTCAAAGATTTTATGACTAAAAATATTGCCTTAAAAATTGTTATAGCATTTCATATATAATCTCTGAAGTTTTGATTATGCATTAGTAAAGCATCATAATACCTCTGTGTTATAGATATTTTTGTCAACAGATATATGGTCTGTGGGTAAAGTGAAGATTAAAAGAAAAAAAAAAAAAAAGCCTATATTTATACTACTAGTGTTGATGCTGTCTTTACTTCCCTTCCAATAAACTAAGCAATGGGGTCCCATCATAGTGTAAAAACAGACTCTTAACTTTCTGTGCTGGGACACTCTCTCATAAGTCATAATGAAAAGGATCAGCTTGACGTTAATATCCTGGATTGCACACTAATATTTTTCTGATCATTCCCTCAGTAGAAATGTATGTGTGATATAGCTTGTGTTTCATTTCATTATTTAAATGTCATTTATTTATTTATGTATGGAGATGGTGCATAACAGTTCCAAACTATTTTTCTCTACTGATCAGGAAAAGGAGTCATAGAGTCATAGATTCTGGCTGAACAAGAAGAACATTTAGGTGCATAATGAAGACCTCTAGACAGAGCCATGGAATACAGCTGTATGACATCTGTCAATGGTAGACCAAATGTACATGTTTCACTGTAGTCTCCTTGACCTTGAAAGACCAACTACATGATCTCTTCTGCACTGTAAAACCTGCCCCAGTGTGAACTGAATAAAAGCAGCCCTTAAAAATCTAATATCATGCTTCTATTCTCAAATGATAAATTGTTATGTCGATAATAATTTACTCACAGAGGAAAAAGATAATTTCAAAAGAATATGACAGGGAAATCTTCCATAACAATCAAGGAAAATGTATGTATTATGAGTGACTTGTGATGATATCATTAGTATTAAGGTAATTATGCTTATTATTAAGATTGCCAGTCACCAGTTTGCACCATTTGCAATACATTCTTTTAAGTCTGGTGAACTTTTACTAAAAGGGTTGAAATCTGCCATTCTTCAGTTCAAATGTTAAGTGCAGCCTGAGCTACAAGATTCTACTGCCTCAGTGAAGAAGAGTAAAGAAAATCGAGTTTTTTTTCAAGTTATGCTCACCAGAAAACATGGAATGTGTTGAAGTAACTGCCAATGTAGAGCAGATTTGCCATGAGGAAAAATCTACTGGATGAGGAGACTCAAAAATGAAGTAGGAACTGGGAAGTACAATGAGTTATCTCAACCTGATACAGCACTGGAGAGCAGGGAATATTTCACCAGGAAAAGAGAAAAGATATTGTTCAAAGAACAAGGAAGGAAACTCCTCAAGAAACCCTAAGAGAAAGTCTATTTCTGGAAGTAGTGTGGTATAGTACGGGAACAGGGACAAACAAGCTGCCATGAGCTGGAGATGAAACTCGGGGCAGCAGACTGCAGGTTGGGTGGGCAAGGAGCCCAGGGGTTTAGAGGAAGAGCTGGCATGGATCTGGACTGAGACTTTCAGAGAAAGAATGAAGTGGACTGGAAATAATAGTGGGAAAGAAAGCATCCTCTGAGGGCTGTCCTCCTCCCTAGGAAGAGAACTGGGCACAGTTAAGGTTGTTTCTGAATCCACCTATTCCTCTGCCTTTAGCAGATAAAACTCAAAGTCATCCATTCTTCGGCAGTGTGGCAGAAGTGCTGCAGTTCATTACTGCTTTATCATGTTGATGCCCATATTTGATACAGCAGAATTTTCCTTTTCAGTCTATTTAAACAATAATGTAGTGGTGTGGTGTATTTTAGAGTTTCACTTCCCTGACTCTGATTTACTGAGTGTGTCCTTTATTCACGTATTATGGACCTTTGTGTAACTTTACAGTGCATTCATGATGACCATGGCATCCACAGCTCTTAAGCTGTGCTTCTTGACAGTGATGCAAATTAATTTCCCCCCTTGACCCAAAGAAATCTAATAAGCTCTATGCATGAACAGAAGCGTAGATAAAGAAATTAAAAAATCAGAGAGATGGTGAGCAGGCCATATAATATAAGAGGCAGAGTGATTGGAGTCAGGGAGGGTCAGATGGGGACTCAGAGTGGCTCAGAAGAGCAGAGAAATCATGAAGTTGAAAGGACAGAGCATCAAAGGAAAATCAAGGCAGAAGAGTGACCACAGTAATGTCCATGAGTCATCAGAAATGGCTTTTGACTGTTCATGTTCAGCATTACCAGAGGGTATATCGGCCCAAAATGACATCATTGTGCTGCTTTCTAAATGTGGTAACATGAAAACATAAACATCTCTTTATGTCCCATTAAAATCAATGGCACTAAAGAAGGATTAATTACATGAAAGAAAGAGATTTACTAAGGTGCCCTGATGCCTAGCTCTAACTACATAGCTGTTTTACTCTGCTAGACAACTTTGAACATCTTACCCAACATACTCTGATTCAAAAGCAGGGATGAATCGAGGACAATCTGCAGCCTTTATAATGGATATTTTAATTGTATTTTCACATTTTCAGGCCCAAGCATGGATCATACAAATATTTGTGGCATTTTGACTGCTTAGATATTTCAAAATGAAATGGTTTACACAATGGGAATGTAAATGATTTACACAAAAGGCTTTGAATAGCTCTTCTAGAAACATTACAGTCTATTGTACAAAACTGCACCTTTTTCAAAGTGAAATCTCAACACAATGGCTTTCAGCAGCTGCTCTCAAGACTCTGTGATGCACTGTTGCTTTGTATGGACTCTGCCTGCAGTACTTCATGCCTCATTTACCCTAACTTGACATTGGGTATATTTGTTGAATAATGAGTGAAAACATATCATCGTTAAAAATGTTTACAGTTCCATTTTAATGGGAATGACAATAAAAGGATAAGGGCGTAAATATGTCGTTTTAGACAGAAAGCAGCACTACCGAACCCTTCAGAAAGGCCTCAGAAGGAGCCATGAAAATCATGCTGTTGGGAAACTTTTTGTCTTCCTTCAGATTTTCTTACTGCTTCCTTCTTTTTTTTTTTTTTTTTCATGTGGTGGATGTTTGCACGAAAACAAAAGGTCGAGTTCTGCACTCCCATCAGCATAAATCTGAAATTCAACAGTTACTGTAAACAAATAGCAGTGTAAGCAAGAGAAATCCCACACTGGCTTTCTGAGTGTGTTTTATGGCCAATGACCTAGATGTTGGAACTCAGTTTTACCCAACTGCGTGGCTCTCAGACCTCTGGAATTAATCTGACTCAGCTTGAGTTTTAAAGGGGAACCCCTCTTTTTTTCTTTTTTCTTTTTTTAACTCAGGTTCTCACACTGTTTGACTGGGGAACAGAGAATATTTCTGGAAGGGCAGAACTTTGTTCTGGTGCCTGCCTTTTATTGCACATATATACATTCTGTTTGACAGCAGGCAAGTGATCTTATATATTTGCACTTTATTTTTCTCACCTAGATGGGAATGCACACTGACTTTAACATAAATTTTGGCTACCACTTGGCAGTACATGGAAGGCCCTTTGGTTGGAAGGGGCTACTGAAGTGCACCATCTTTATTTGAGCAACAGCCAAATAGATTCAAACATTTTTAATAAAACTACCAGAATAAACAATGCAAGTTGGAACAATGTGCCATTTACAGAATGTGGCTTTAAAGAATATGTTATGAGATGATGTTGCTATGGTTACAGATCCGTCTAAAGAAGTGAATGCAGTAAATACTATTTTGAAAATTAAATAAATCTTAAGGAACTGTTTATAAAACAGGTGTTTAGGAGTAAGTTTTCTTATTTTTGTCATTTTAATTACTCTTACTACTTGAGAAAGCGGTGGCCTGAAAGAGCTAATCAGAAAAGAATAGTACGAGTAGTCAGTGCTTAGGAAGCAGATTACTATGGAACACCTAGATGTTGATAGCCATTGCATAGAAATCCACTTCTCTCTATTTTTTCCTGTGTTATTTGATATGCAATGGAAAATCATGCTATGAGAAAAAAATGTGAATGGTTTCCTTCTGTAAGAATCATTGCATTAAGCTCCGAATGTAACATGGCAGGTGACAGGACTGCCCTTTGTAATTAACAGATGAGAATAAAAAGCTCAACAAAGTCATGCCGTCATGGAAATTGTGGTATTCAATTATCTTTTTGAACTGTGGTAGCACTTACAGCTCTCAATCTGTATGGTAAGAGCACACCATCCCAAGGGGCTTCTACGCTAATTAAACATGTTCCCCACCCCTGGTTCCCAGTTATCCATTCTACAGGGGAGCCAAGGCCTTTCCAGGCTCCTTTCTCAGTGAGTAAATATATTTCCTCCAGGAGGAAACAAGAGCACAGTTGGCATGGCAGTTTGCTTCAGGGCTCCCTTCAGGCAGAAAATAGGAAATACATGGTGCCAAATTGGGCTCCTTTAGCCTGGGACAGACTTCTGACTAGATGCCAGCAGGCTCTGTGCCCACAAAGACAAAGCACATACCCTCTGGACATGCTGCAGGGCAAGCAACGCCTGCTTTTGGCATCCTGCTCTGGAGACACTGCTCTAGTAGGCTGCTGTACAGATTTCACTTTTTTTTTTTTTTTCTTTTTTTTTTTTTTTCAGATTATCTCACTTTATTATCACTTTGCAAACACAAAATATTCCAGTTATGTCTCAGGACTGTAGAGCCAGGAATTGCTTTCTGAAGCAGATGAATTTAGTAATGTAGATGTAGCCAGACTTACTTCGCACTTGTCTTGAATCCCATCATGAATGTATTCCCTTCTCTCTGAATACCAGAATTTCTAGAAAAGATGGAGCTATCGATTATTAATGACCCACAAACGCTTGGTGTGAGTGTTTACTTTCTGTAATCATAAAAGGGACGTGCAAATCATAATGCACACATTCAAATAAATGACAGGTGGTTGTCTGTCAAAAACACACATTCTCCAAGAGTTTGTATCCAAAAGAGTTGAGCTTTGGGAGGAACTCGGCATATGGTAGTTCAAGAAAAGATTATTTAAAAAAAATGTACTGCCACTACATCTAAATATAAGCCTTAAAGGAGAGAGGAAAAAAAAATACCAAAAACCAGTACTGTAATTATGCTTACCAACCTACTTCATTTATCAAAGCACATTATAAAATGAGCAGAGAATTTAACTCAGGGAACCTATACAGCTTTCAATTATCAGCCCTATAAATTACACAACCAGTGACACGCAATGAGATCAAAGATTGTGAACCATTTGATTTTCTTACACATGAGTGAGCAGCTACTGGGCACAGTGATAACTCACCAATGCTGAATAACTGGGACAATATTGAACTTTGTACACATGGCACTCCTGACAATGGCAGAGAAATGAACCGGTGGAGACTCTGGAGGCTTGTTCAGCAACAGAAGGCTGGTGTACAGATAAGCTAATGTCTCATGAATGTGCTAATGAGTTCGCTTTCTAACCCCATCAACTAAAAACATGGGGACTGCTGTATTTTCCTTTGTTTCTTTAGAACATGTATCATCTCCATAAATTCAAAAGCAGTTGTCTAAAAAAAACCCCTAATTTCTAATCTGTTCAAGACATCACCCACAATTTGGACTACACCAACATCAGATGCTCTGTACCAGTTCAGTATATTTTTCTTATTACTATTCAACTTCTTCTTAATTGTATATCTGAACAGAGAAGGTAGATGTTTTGACAATATTTGCCACGTAAATGTCATTGAAGTGTTAGGGACACATCATAGAAAACACTGCCTGTAGTTATGAGGGTAATAGTTTCTGTTTTCTCTTAACACCATTTACTCAGAGCTTAATTGAACAGTTCTTCTTTCTGGAGTTTTCTCATGCTCTTCTGGATAGCTTCTACATATATATGAGTCAGAGAGAAGACAGAAAGAACAAAATGCCATGCAAAGGCCTCTTTTTCCCCTACCACATATCCTACACCTCATGAAGTGTTTTGACACATACTTTGCGATCTGCTACATTATCTCTAAATATTGCTAGTGATGGTGTTGCTGCTCCTTCCTATGCAGAGAAGTAGATGGGCATTATAAGGCATTCAGGCTCTGTGCCAGCCAGAGCCACTGAGTCAGCATCCAGTGTTTCATCAGGTACCAACTCAGCATGCACCAACTCAGCAGGCACCGTCCTTCCTCCTCCCTGTCAAAAGGACAGTAATTGAGACACTGCCAGTCCACTTCCAGGCTTGTTACAACAGCTGCACACCATTCCTCATTTATGGCGCACTATAAACAGACAAGCTGGCCTCACATATTTACCACAGACCTTAATCATATTTCTTTCCATGTCTTTACTTCCACACGTGGAGACAGATTTTGGTAGCAAAATAACCAGTCCCCACAAGAGTCAACCTGTGCCAAACTAAGTTTTTCATGAAGGATAATTTTAACACAAAGAGTGGACAAGAGACTGTTTAACTCAGTGAATGTCACAGTTTACTCAATTCACTGGATGTATAAAGCACCATATAATTGTTAGGGATTATTAGCAGTCTTGAGTAATTCATGTTGAATTATCTGTTTGCCAAATGTCATCTCCCTGTTTGTTAAATGTCATTGAAAAAGGACGTTTATTTCTTTTTCAGATTTGTTCGTAACTCCTTTCCAAATAGCTTCTGTCAGTAATTCTTAGCCTGCTGCTTATTCATAAGCAGTTCATTGGAGGTGTCTGATAGTTGCAATTGGAGCTCTTTTGACCGCCCACTTAGGTATTTTATATACTTCCCTACTGACACTTGATGACTGCCACTTTGAACTATGTCTGTAGTATAGAGGTTCACACGACAGTATTAAATTTGCTTTCCACGATCACCATCTCAGATCTTCCTCAACATAAATTCTAGCCATGTTTTAACATTATATTGTGGTTATGACAAGAAGTCAGTCAATTTGGGAATACATTATTTCAAGAATGATACAAACATTAGGTTAATATCCCTATTCCAAATTATTTACCGTATAGAATAAACTCTTGTCTGAAGGAGTCTGTAGGAGTCACAGTAAGGTGATCTGAAATTAAAAATGGAAGGGAAATATTTTTACAATAAAGCTGAGTGCTGTAATTCAGCAAAATGTCCATATGCATAAAAGACAAGCTAGCACACCATGCTAACTGGACAAAGGTACCTGGAAACATATTTAATATTTGCTGAAGGGAAGAGAAATAACGATGTAAATCCGGAAAGTTACAGTAATATGCACTAATTTATAGAGTATTTGCCTAATCGTATATCAGTGCTGCTCCATGCTGAGAGCACCTGAGGCTGCATCAACTGCAAAGCAAAAGTAGTTGAAAATTGAGAGCAAGTTTAATTTTAAGAACTTATTCCACCTCTGTAGTTCCTAAAAATCCATCAGTAATTTCTCTTTGAAGGTCACATTAATTATTAAAGTAAGGGCTTTCTTTAAGAAAATAAAATTGTCTAACAGTATCCTAATCATTGATGTGCAAGCAGGCAACATACAGGAATAACAGACAAAGGTCAGACAAGGAGAGATACAAAACCTGGGTGTATCAGTTAACCTTTACTCCAATTAAACTGCATTTGGTGTAAACCTCACAAAATCAGAATTTCTCTGAAGGAGAAGGATTTGGTTTCAAGGAAAAGAGATATGTTAAAGAGAGCATTAAATTCACTTTGTCGATATGTCATTAGAGATATATCAACATGTAATGGAATAGTCCTGTCAATCCCAATGCCGCTAAGGTTGTTTTCACCCAATGTTCTTAAAATTAGTTGGCATTCTTCATTCTTTTTAATCCATGACTCTGTTTTCATGTGAAACATTTCATTTTCTGCTTCTTGAATTTAAAGCAATATAGCTTTTTGGAAGATTGATGTACTTGATGTCAGAAAAAATTACCTTCTGCTCATGCATTTGTTGCCAGCAAAGTTGGAGAGAATAACCTGTTATAATTTATCTCTGATGTTAATATGCATCATCCCTAATAAGTATACAAGTACTCTGCTCAGTACTGTTCTTTGAATAAAAAAGACACAGAAGGCAGAAAACTGCATACTGTATGTGACCATTAAAAAAAAGAAAAATCTGATCTGATTTTACACTCTTGGAAATAGGTGGCAAAACATCCACCAACATCCATGGAATTAGAACCAGGAGCCTTTGAGAACATGTATTCATCCATATTCCACCTGCTAAATGGTTCATCTTCTTCCTCTTGAACAGCAATGTAAAGAAGGAATTTATACGAATTATGCAATCTGATTAGGAGAATGAATAGATTTTTCATTTTAAAAAGTCCATTTCTCTTAAGAATCTGGAGTTTCAAATAAAGAGAAAGAACATAAAATAACAAGCTAAAAGAGTTCATGGCCTTATTCAGTCATGATTTATATCCAGTGCATGTTACTCGACTGCAGTGGGGTCACCCAGTATATGTTAGGATAATTATGGGGAAAAGGATCTAATTGTAGAGTGCTGGTTTAAGCTAACAGATAACAGGTTGCTAAGTATAAAACACATATATACTTAGACTAACAACATGTTAAATATCTCATTGCATCTTGATAGTCAGATACTGCTAGGAAGATGTAAATTAGAGTACCAATTATTCTGTTGCAATGATAATGAAGAATTAGCATCTTTATTCACATGCACATACATTTGAGCAGCTAACAATGACTCTCCTTAGGGAAGCAGATTGGGTGACTTGATGTTGACATCCAAGCTACTGCTCCCACTTTTAAAATTTTGTCTGTAAAGGATACATATGTCTGGGAGGGAGGACACTTCTGACAACCTAAGAGAACAAAAGAGAATAGTACAAACAGTGTATTTTAGAGCACTTTATTTCATAAGAAAACTAGGTAAGAGTGGACTTGAGGTAAAGAAAAAAAAAGCTATGGAAAATGACATACAGAATAGTGTTTCAGACAGGAGTAATGCTATGGAGAGACAGGAAATTGTTATCAGTCTTAAGCACAGACCCACTGCTCCCTTTAGAAAGGTTTCCTTATGCATCTCTGTTCCACAATTATTTGTCAGTCTAACAAATACAAGAGCAAAGACTGAATGTCAGCAAATATATCAAGCTCTTCCCTTCTTCTGTATGATGTGCTTTCACAAACTGCCAGTCCAAACTATCAGTGTTTCACCTTGAAAGATGTAACTTATTTTTGGTCTTGCAGTAGCAGATATTGTCAGTAGCAATGAAGAGTTTATCTTGTGACAAAAATATGAGAGTTGCTCTAAAAGTAATGTCTTCTATTTTATTATAATAGTCCATGACATCAGAGGCGGATGTGGTATGGCGGTAGAAGTTGAACCTTCCCACCAATATTTCTTTACATTTTGTTGCTGTGTGACAGATGGCAGCATAGGGTCAGTCTGATAAAATGGTGTCTGACATGGAAGTTCATATGAAGAAAAAGTGTGTCATTGAATTCCTCCATGCAGAAAAAATGGCATCCATTAACATTCATTGATGCTTGCTGAACATTTCTGGAGATCAAAGAGTGGATGTGAGCACAATAAAACAGTGGGTGGTGCATTTTAGCAGTGATGATAATAACAGTGGATCACCTCCTCTGGTGCCAATTTTTACAAGTGTGACATGCAGCGTCTTGTTTCATCACTGGCTAAAACAGATAGTGACCATGTTGAAAAATAGTGATTTTGTAGCTGAGAATTTACTCAGTCAAATAATGTTATTGTGTTCTTTGTATCTGTTGCAGTTTCCATGGAAAACAAGAGGAGGCATTATATTCAGGTTACTTGGAAGGAACAGTTTCACTCTTGGTAAAATTTACTTGATTTTAGTCTATTTTAGGGATTATAGACTCTGTTCTCAACTTTCTAGATCATACCTGGAATACCATACATCCCATTTTAGGCCCTGGGTTCAAGGAAGACATGAATAAGCTGGTAAAACTTCAGTGGATTTGGTACTCTGTGAAGAGAAGGCAGTTTCAGCTGAGGGAGCTGTTTTAGTTCAGTCTGGGGAAGAGATTACTCTGGAACTTCAAAATTCAGCTGGATTCAAAACCCAGCGCTGATCTGATCACAGAATCACGGACTCACAGAATCAGTAAGGTTGGAAAAGACCTTCAACATCATCTAGTCCAACCATCAACACATTCCCAACAAGCCCAATAAAAACTATGTCCCTAAGTACCACATCTACACATTTACTAACGCTTCCAGGGACAGTGACTCCAGCATTTCCCTGATCAGATTGTTTGAATGCTTGACCACTCTTTCAGAGAATAAACTTTTCCTAATATCCAACCTGAACTTTCTCTGGCACAATTTAAGGCCATTGCCTCTTGTCTTATCACTCGTTATCTGAGAGATGAGGCTGCAGCTTCCATCTCAGCAGGCCTCCCCTGAGCCTCCTCTTCTCCAGACTGAACAATCCCAGTTCCCTCAGCTCCTCATAAGTCTTGCCTTCCAGATCCTTCACCATCTTCACTGCCCTTCTCTTGACATGCTCCAGCATCTCAATGTCTTTCCCATAGTGAGGGACCCAAAACTGAACTCAGTATTCAAGGTGAATGTTCAATCAAACAATAGATTCTACTCTGACCAGGAGGTTGGACAAGACTATCTCCTCAGGTCCATTCCAACGTGAATTATCCTTTGGTCCTGCTATTTATATTTTCCCCACTTGGATAACATTTGAGAATTTCTTAAAGATTTTTTAAATATCCCTGTATTATTTCCTACCTACACCTGGAAAACCACGGCAGAGATAATGCAATTCTTCTCACTGAACTTAAATGGAATCCTTAACTAGGCTGTAATTCTGTGTTGGAAATAAAAATATTTAAAGTCCAGCTGTAACACACGTTGAGGGTCTTTCTGAGGATGAAGTTCAATGTAGCGTTACAGAGTTTACTATCAACAAGAACAAAGAAAGGTAGAAGATAATTCTAAGAAATGAGATGAAATCTGACAATAAGGAAGACAGCACCTTGAGGGACTGTAGGATATACTGAGAATTTCAGCAAAACTGGGGAAATAACACGGATTTCAAGGTAAGTAGGACATTTATTAAAGAGATGAGGATTGGGAAAGGAAATATATATCCTGGTTGTACCTCTTAAAAATAATAATATCCTTTTCAAAATTGAAATATTAAATGGTTAGACTATCTGTAGAGATATGCAGGAATTACACGATAAAATGATAATAAAATTTGACACCAATTGGTGTCTCAGAGTTCTTGTATGACATTCACAGTGGGAGTGTTATAATAAACAGCTAATTACAATGGACTATTATATTGCAGATGCATTGTACTTTTGCTCTCTTGACCTTATTTTTATTTATTTATTTATATTCTTTACCATCATTTTGTCTGTAATTATCAAGGAAGAGATTTCAAAGTGATGTGTGCAAATTTGTCTGCTTCTCCTTGACTATTTAGAGAAAGAAAATATGAGAAATCATAGACAAATAATTAAATCCAATAACAAAGCAATGCAAAAGAAAAAAGGGGAAGACATCTGTTTCATGCAGGATTTATATTTAGTGCTGAACACCGGGGGTTTTTCCCCTGTAGCTCTGCAGATCAGGTCTCTGGAGGAGAGAAGGACTACAGGAACATTTGCAGTGGGATGTAGTATTATTTCAGTTTGAAACTGATGAATTGAAGCATTGATGAAAATGAAGAGTGCTACAAATCACTGCTGTTGAACACTTTTTGATCAAAGTGAGAAACTGACAATTGAAAAGAAACTAGCTACTTTCTAGAAATATATTGCTACCGTTTAGCTTGAAAGCTCTTTTTGTGAGTCATTCCATCTCTTTTGTAAATAGTCATTATTAGGATGGTTTGAACAAAAACTGCTGATTCTGATAACCCTGAACTTCATGAAAGTCCAGATTTCATATCAGAACTATTTTGCTGCTTGGGATCACTTCACATCATAAATGTATAACAATTTCTTTGTATCCTAAAGTTTCAGAATTGGAGACTGAAATTAATTAAATGCTGCAGTAGTTTAATAAAATACACAGAAATCAAGGTTCCAAGGAGTAAAATAAAATACCTAATTGTTACTATAGAGTACCTTCTTCTCTGAGTAGGCACAACACAGAGAAAATCTTGGTATGACATATACCTGATCAGTCAATTTCAGGAAGAGTCTTCACAGAATTTACATACATAGGTATATATAGTAATATAAATATATATATAGTGTATGTAGTCACCTATAGTCATGGAAGTTGTGGGAAAAAAAATTGGATTTATGCTGATTCCATCTCCAAATGAATGTAAACAGTAAAACATCAGGCAGGGGGGGCAGACAGACTATCCCTAGGACCTGTTTGTTTATCTCCAGCTCAGATCACTCTGTCTTCTAGAAAGAAGGCTATTGTTTACAAGTATAAATTAATGTATGTGGTTTAGTGGGTGTCCAAATTATAGACTGGGCTGCATGGAATGGAGACGATGTGGTTTGCCTCAGCATCTCCAAGATAATCCACAATAACTGGAGACAGTGGGCTCAAGATGAAGGACAGTATCAGGCAATGGGTACATGTGAAGCCTTAGGCCAGCTGCCAGGGCCAGTTTTCTTGAAGAGGTATACCCACTGGGGTTTGTATTTGCTGTGACTCTGTACAGTGGGCAACCAGAGCCCTGCTTGGAGGCATTACCTGGTTCTGCTGCAGATAAAGGTCTCAGTGCTACTGTTTTGTTGGCTCAAGTCAGTATATGAGATTGTCAGCCAAGATAACAAGTCACCTTTCCTGAAGGCAGAGGTTGGTCAGAACACAAAAAGTTAGTGGGTAGCATGGTCAAATATGTATGTGGTAAAATATAGATGCATTAAAACTAGTATATTTTGAAAATACACACAGTAAATATATATTGTAGTAACATATTAATAAAATATATAGTGTAATTATACATATTAAAATATATATTTTAAAAATTCTGAAACCCTGACACTCATTACATATTCTGCTATGTACATTAAAAGTCAGTTCATATCTTTAGCTTCATTTTGATTAATGACTTAATGTGTATTTGTAAAAATTGTCTTTCACCTAGTCACTGACTACATAAAGATATTTTACAAGGAGCTTCTAGATCCTACTACATCTAATGCAAGAATATATATATATAGTAAATGCAAGCATACAGCCTTTTGTTCTTACTGGTGAATGGAATGCTAATATTGGCAAAGATCAAAAAGAAAATATATGGGGAGCTCATCAGTGATCACATCTATTTAAAATAATACAAATTTTATGTGGTACTTCGAAAATTGGAAACTCTGATTAATTTATTTCCATTTTTCAGAAATTTTCCAGTTTACAAGAGCTTTTAAAAAACCCTACATAATTACCTAACAATATCTTCCCAGTAGGAGCAAGGCTTAGAAGAAAAGGTTATAACTTTATACTCATCAAAACAGCTGGATTTCTCAACTCTGAGGGGCTCAAGTTTTCATCCAGAAGCCAGTGATTTCAATCTAAGTACAGTTTGAGAACTGTTGTTGTGAGTTAAAGTAACGCTATTAGTTAGACTTGGACTTTAGTCTAACAAGGGAAAAACATTGTTGGTATCTAAGAAGCAAGAGAGAATGTTGGAAGAGAACAGAGGAGAATGTTCTTAGCTCCAGTTACACAGAAAGACTGACAGACAATCGTTGGTGAAACAAAGGATTTAGCAGGGAGTGAGAAACACATTTGCCATCAGACTACAACTCTACTGAATCCACAATTTTAGGAACAGGCACTTTTTCCTGTCTTAGATGATGAAACTTGTTAATAGATGATAAAGGAACAAATACTTTATATATCTGAATTTCTTTGCTTTCTTAATATTCTCTATGATATATGGCTGGAATTTAGAGGTAGACATGAACAGATATATAGACGCAGATTCAGAGAGACATATAACCTCTGTTTATCTAGGCACAGTATATTATCTGTAGTAGCCACACTACATAAAAAAAGCTTTACCAGTATGACACTTCAAAGGCTTTGATTTTCTTCCAGTAAGTAAATTGCCTACAATTCATTTCTATAAGCTTCTACAGAAAAATACTTCATTTTTTATCAATCTGAACCTTCACTTTGTCTGAGGCATTGCAGATTTTCAAACTTTATAATGCACTGGTAAGAAAACCATTCTAATCCTTCATTTTTTTTCCAGTAATTGTCTTCACTACTTCAAGGTTTTTTACCAAGTAGAAAAAACAATGTCTAAACTGATTTACTTACCAACTGTAAGAAATATCTCCTGGAGAGAAAATATAACTGCCTAATGTTAGAAATATTGCTAGAGCACAGGAGGCAGAATCTGTTATTAAAAGCCAACAGACAAGAGACAATGCATACTGGTCCATAAAAATAAAGAGGTGAAAAACATAATGACAGAAGGAAAGGTGGCAGCTTATGATGGAAACAGGTGATGGGGTCTGCCTCAGAGAACTAAGAGATCCAGTGCTCATGGGGTCATACTCAAAGTGTATGACTCAGAGAGGTCATATACTAAAAAAGTTTCCAGAAACTGACTGGACTCTGCCGACATCCAGGCATGAATATGGATTCTGCTTACTTTAATAAATAATAAGCTCAAGTCACGTATCAGTAGCTTTGTTAGACTATTCTGGATAAATAACATCTATATTCACTATGTCTTTCCATCTTCTCATGGCATTTTCTAGTAGCTGTGGTCAGAAAACATGGACCCTGGCTAAGAGCTATTGTGGCTCTCCATGGCATTCCAAATACTTGCCTGATTGATTTTGCAGAATGGGTTGATAGAGGTTGTAGATTTAGAGGGTGAGGTGTTAATAGATGGACATGGGAATGGATTTTTTAATGGGGAAAAATACACAGTCACTTTCCAAACATTACAGCTTTTTGTATGGCCTTTAGGGAGCCCTATGATTCACACAAAATTCCTGCAGATGAAACAATTGCAGCATGCTTACTTCAGGACCTGCTCTGATATACATGTTAGATCACTGAATCACTTGTTAAGGATGTGAAGGAGCTGATGTTATGTTTCCTACTATCACTGAGCAATATGATGCTAGCCGAAGTTTATTCCTGTTGTTTCACAGTTTTAGATTTTGCTTACTTTAAGAGCTGAATTGTTGTCCAGAGCTGCTATCTAGTAGCAAATTCAGATTTCCTGCAAATATTTAGACAAAAGTGAAGAAACTATTTTTCACAGGTATTTGGATAAAGACAAGGTATTGCTTAGCCTTAAGGGAATGTCATTCTAAATCTACTCTAAAAATGAAAAGATGTTTTATTCAAAATGGAGGACTTATCAACAAGCATATGGAAATTTACTGAAAGCTTCCAACTGCGGCAACTTGGAAACGCAACACATTTTGGCATTTTATTCTCTCTGTACATATGTTTAACTCACTTAAATGTCATTGAGAATGAAGATGCACATTCATCAACACAGTCTACCACTTTAGGACCAAATTCATCATCTCTTACCTAATAAGTAGTCCCACTGAATTTATAGGGTGCAGTCCTGACTCTGAATAGTCAAGGAGTCAGTGAGCACACATTTTCATTAAGCACTGTGGGTTTATCTCAAACACTGCTTCCTAAGGAAAGAAAGTTTTTAAGGATAATAATCTGATGCCATGACTCCATCTTAATTAATTCATTAATTAATTAAATTACTGCATTTATTTACATAAATTCCTTTGGATTCTGACTTGGACAGCCCTGTACTTCTTTCTATTCTTTATTTAGCCTGACGATCTCCTACAACCATGTCTCAGAACCCACTGATTATGTGGGCTTATTTTCTTTAAAGAGAATTTAAAAAGAGAGTTACAGATCTTGTAAAATTATTTTTTCCAGGTTCCCAAAACAGAAATCTTCAAATTTTTAACCAACGTGTATTTTCTTCTGTTGCTAATAATAATTTCTTTGACATCATAATTAAAATATTTTTTTAAATAATTGATTACATTTAAAATATTTCAGTCAACCTTCCTCATGACTAGGTATATTTCAGTTCCCAATATGGGAATAGGGATGTTTTTTCAAAGTCAGACACTATAATACTGGCTCTCAACTTGGCACCTGCTCTATTAGCACACATTATGCAGCCATGTACAGATTGTTAGCAGCTTCTAAAGATAGATCTGCTGCTAAGCAGCACATCAGCCCTTTAAACTATATATGAAATACTGATATAGTGTAAAAGCCCTCCATTTCCAAACTGCTTAAATAAGAAATAGTATGTTTCTGACTTTCATTTGAAGTGGTGAATAAAAGCCCCTGCATAGGACTGTACAGACAATGGGCCATTCTTTCAGCTGTTCACAATGAATAACAGCATAACATGCTTTTTTAAACTCTCTCAGGAAAACTTAACAGTTATCTGGCCAAAATGTACCCATTTATATTTGTCAGCCTTCTTTGCATCTTTAAAATGAAAACTTACAAATCTATGCTGGTACTATTTATTATGGGGGATATGAGAAGCGTAAGACTGCAAGTAAAGGAAATTGTAAAGGAAGTCTTTTTTAATGCAATGAAATATTCAGGGTTTTCTTGTCAGTATACTCTATCCTTCCACTTCAATACGCCAAGCTAATAAATATTTTATTTTTTCCTCTTAAACTGCTGCACACTGGTGAATGGAAATAATTAATCTGCATTTGTCAAGAGGTTACCAGCAAACAAACAAATAAACATATACCTGAACCATTATTACAAATGAAGCAAAATCACTTCAGTCAGTGCACTTGAGCTATTTGCAGGTATATCTATGGAGATACTTTACCCGCAGAGTTTTATCAATCATGACCCACAGTGTGGTGATCTCTATTCAGTGAAAATATCTCACGTTTAAAATAGTAAAGAGTGAACTGCTATACAAGATTATCATTATTCACACAGCGTAACATTTTCCAGTAAGCAGTAGGCATCTTTGCTTCCATATTTTGGGTTCCTAAACTTACATAATGTAAAACTGATCTAATCTTCACAAACTGCTGAGTGCCTTTCTATATTTACAGTACTGCAAGTGTAGACAGGCAGCAGAAACAAAGATGTTAAGAACCTGGTTGATTTCAAAAAGATTGGGTGTGACAAGCATTATTTATTGATGAATAAATGCCAAAAAAGAAAAAAATATTTCCACAAATACTCATAAATTTATGACTAAAGGTGTAAATTACTTGATCTGGTCAAAACCTTCGGTTACAGTTAGCATATGCTGGCTTGAGTTTTACAACCATAAGACATCCTATGGCTTCACTCATGGTGTGTAACCATAATGGGTAGAGTACCAGTTTAACTTTAGAATTCTAACTCATTATGACTCTACAGTAAATGATGTTTTACATATAGTTTTGTCATTGGGAAAATAAACAAACAAACAGCAAAAGCATGTAATTGTTGATAACAGTAACTTTGCAATAATCGGTTTTGTGTCATTTTACATAGTGATCTAGCATGCATCCCAGTGATTTCTGTACTGATTACTTTTTTATTGTTGTTTATCATGATGTTGTTGTATTTTTATTTTTAATATATAGTGTGAAGTATAAATAAATTTATACTTTTTGGCTGCATTTCACCCAGTTTGGGATAAATCTTGCTATAACACAAAAGCAACTACTACAGGCTCAGAGGCCTACATCCCAGAAGCTGAGAAATGCACTATTTACCACACGGAAGAAAAAGCAAATCCTCCCTTTCTTGCAAAGCACATGTGGTATGAAGGCAGTTTGAATGCTCTGATCTCAGTTCTGTTCATTCACAACTCTGGAGTGAAGAGATCCTCTAAGAACCAAGAGAACGGGACTGCATGCAGTAATGCAGTACTCACAGAAGCACAGTACTTGGCAAAACCATACAAACGATTCCACAGAGTGACAAATTTTCACTCTTGGATTTCTACTATTTTGGTGAAACTTTTCCTGAGTAGGCAGGAAAGAACTCTGACTTTAAGCTCCTTCTTTAGATGTTACTGTAAGGCAGAGTGTGACCTTTTAGGATATTTATGATGTGAACAGAACTGCCTTTAAAATTATAATCCTTCAACTGTCAGCACATCCTTGCAAAGTTCAATAGATTCATAAATAATGGAAGTTAATATTCTAGTACAATACTTATGTAAATTACAGAGGCAGACATATGTGGGCTGGAAATACAAACACGATGCTTTTTTTTTCCCATTAGTATTACTTCAGGCTCAAAAGAGACAAAATTCAAGGAGTCAAATTCAGAATAAAATTTGCAATCTTGTTGCTAACAACTTTTTTATTTTATTTTAAGGAAGTTCAGTTTTCCATTTTCCAGTACACTGATTTAGTCCTTTTGGCACTCACCCAGTTTCAAATATAAAATAAAGCCTTGATGCTGCAGTAACGTTTCCAGCTTCATCTCTATCTCCATTGTATTGCAAATATTTATCCTTTGCTCTCATGCTGCCTCCCACTCAGAACAGTCTGCCAATCTTTTTAAAAGCTTAGGTCAGTAGATTCCTCTCAACATAGCAAAGCTTTCTTGGAAACATAGGAAAAGTCATACAGCAGTAAGAGTATCATCAACATTTTGGCTACAGTTTTTCCTATCTAAATGGTTATGACTGCTACTAATATAACCATTGCTTCAGTGATACATAGACGATTATAGTGAGGGCTGTAGGTTAACCTTCCATAATCACTGGTGATTTTTATGTGGGGGCTTTGTCTCAGGTAGGATTCAAAAAGTATTGTTTGCATATATTAGTTATCATTTATTAACAGCTTCCTTTTATCCTTTCTTTACAGATTAGGGAACTGGACCAATAAATTTCAGGTTCCCTATCAAATGAAGGACTTGGTTATCCAGAATTAAAGCTCTGTAACTCCCAAGCTCCTGCCTCTCCCTAAGCTGTATTTAGCATCCCATGAAGTATTTCAAAATAACATCCAGAAAAACTACAGAAAGCAGCAACATGCCTAAAACTAGCATATTTATCAAGCAACAAGCCAGTTGTACTCAGGAGGAAAATACTAGACATCTGCCTGGCTCCTTAGAGCTGTAGGGAGCATTCCCTTCATTTCTTTCAAGAAACACTTTTTTTTTTTTCTTTTTTTCATCAGAAGCACTACCTGAATACGGCTGGCATTTACAGTACACTTTACAGTTCCTACTGCATATTTTCAAGGGAAGCTTTGTCTCAGAACTGCTCATTCACTGTCTTTTCACAGTTCATGGAAAAAGAGAGAGGCAGGCATCTCTGGCAGGAGATTTGTCCTGTTATGTGACAGCAGCCTAATACAGACAGAAAACTTTGTCACTTGAGACATCTGTTGCTGCTATAGTAGGGAAAAAAAAAAAAAAAGCAAAGCTAAATGAAGATCACTGCAGCAGTAAGAAGTGGACAAGCTGTGTTTATCCATATCCAGCCTTGCCCAAAACATTTACTCCTCCGTCCATTTTCCCAAGGAGGAAAGTAAACAAATATTGTTGCATGTAGGTTGGAGTAGGCTGAGTAAATTATTTAGCTTTCATGGCCTCTTGAACAGATTATTCAGACTCCTTCATCAAAGCTTATAGCTAGCCTTGATTTTGGAATGGACTGGTAAGGGTTTAAGGTGTTCAAAATCTCGAGGAATCCTCTTTCAAGAACTATATAGATTCTCAGGCTTTTTTTAGTTTTCCATTTTAGAACATTCACCATGGATAGTTTTAACTAAACTTAGAATAGCTTGAACATCGCTCAAAAAAGCTGTTATACGATGACTTCACTGCTCAGCTACAATTTGAGTCGCTGCCTATTTCAGACAGAACGCATTTCAAAAGAATATCCATTTCCTTTGCTAGACTCAGCCAACTGCAATTTAAAATCTTCTTTGGGCTTTAAATAATCAATTTTATACACAGTGAAAAACTTTTCTTTTAATCCTTCATACTGTTCATAGAGGGCCAAGGTTTCCTGTTTCAAGATTTTCCAGGAATGGTCAATACTTTTCACCCCTCGATATTTTAACTAGTACCTGCTTATAACATGCTAAAACAGATTTCTCTGCTGCCTGGAGTTAGTCACCAATCTTGAGTCTGCCCCATGAGGGCAAATGTTCAAAAATTCAATGTTTTAAAATTTGTGGAAATTCATGAAAATTCTGGCAAATAAACAAAAGATAGAACTGGATACACCTGCATGTTAATGTTTTACTACGCAGCATAATAAAAGTATCAGGTTTGTGGCTTTATGTGGGAGAAGTCCTAGACTCCTAGAACACATCTGAGAAGATTTACTATGCAAAGAGGTATAAAAATGCTGTGGGGTTAACTGTATGCCCATAAGCTAAAAAAAACAACATGCCCATAAGCTAAAAAAACAAGAAAAGGAAAAAAAGAAAAAAGGAAAAGGAAAAGAGAAAAAGAAAGAGAAAAAAGAGAACTTAGTATAGAATGGCAAACTTAAAACCTTGATTCCCCTTTTGAAGAGAGCGTGGATGGAGGGAGGCATCTCATGAAGCTGATGTACTGGAACTAACATTGACTGACTGATTGACATTCAACCTCTGACTCTTCAGTGTTAGCCCAGATTGTGAAACCTTTCTCTGCACCTATCTGTAGGCATAATTGCACAGATTCTGTAAGCTTTTGTCACGCTTTTAACAACTGTTGACTCTTCCACTGTGTCCATATGTATGAGTGTTCATATTTGCAAGTTCACTGTAGGATTAAAAGTTTTCTCAGTTTCTTGAAAAACTGTTTTCTCCCTGCTTCCTCTAGAGAAGGGTTAGCCAGAACCCTATCTTTCTTGACATCTAAAACAAGTCAGAGTACTCTCTACCAGTTGCTATTATGCTATGTACAAGAAGAGAAAGGAAGTTCAGTACAATCATGGCCCAAAATAATACAGATGCAGAACAGGCATCTCCTTGTAGATAGTAATTACAGTTATTTAGCTGCACACTTGTTCATCTTTGCGACTGGTAATTCCAAGTAGTATATCAAAACCTCCTTCGCAAAGTGAAAAATCACGTTTAGAAATTGTGAAGACAAAAGGCAAGGTTCTACCTTTGAACTAAAGTGAGTTTGGTGAGAGCTGCGCTTGAATTCCAAAACTTAAGTAGTTTTAATTTCATACCCATTTTCTATCATTAATTTTATTCAGTGTCACAATTTAAAAGATTTTCTCGCAAAGCAGACAGTATAAATAAACTAAAAAAACAAACAGCTGCCATGGTATTTCCCTAAGAAATTACTTCTACCTAGAAACAACTTTATTTGTTTGCATTAATTTGCTAAAATTATTTACTCTTAAACCCACACATTAGAAAATAATTACCTGCTAGGAACCTTTGTATACAATCAACATTAGTTACCAGGAGTTACTTTTTTTTTGCAATGAATATGCAGCAAGATTTGATGTTTAAGCCAAGGCTAAACTTACCTAAGTTCTTTCACTCTCTACAAGCATGACCAGAGAGGGGCAATGAAGCTGGTGAGAGTACAGGTCTTCTGAGGAGCATCTGAGGGAACTGGGATTGTTCAGTCTGTAGAAGAGGAGGCTCAGGGGAGACCTTATCTATCTCTACAACTCCCTGAAAGAAGGTTGTAGCAAGATGAGGGCTGGTCTTGTCTCCCAGGTAACAGCAATAGGACAAGAAGGAATGGCCATAGTTTGTGCCAGGGGAGGTTCAGAATGGATATTAGGGAAAAAAATCCTCTCAGAAAGAATGCTGAGGTATTGAAACGTGTTCAAGTAAAGTGTAGATGTCTCACGGAATGACATGGTCTAGAGAAGTCATAGGCATGGGTTGAAGACTGGACTAAATGATCTTAGTAATCCTTCCAAATGGAATGATTTTATGATTCTATGATCCTGTGAAGTTTATGTGAAAAGGGAACTATTTAGTTATCTCTTGGCAAATTGACAGATAAAAAGATAGCAACCAGAGAATAAGAGTTAGATCCAGGCAGTATCCTGTCTGTGCTATAATCAACATTGGGCTAAATTGACCACAATTTATCAATTATGGTCAAACCAACGTTGTGCTTCATACTTCACCATTACTTACCAGTCCATGGAATATCCTAACAGGCTTTGCTATGGCCACTCAGCCACAGTTTCATAGCCATAGTTCCTCAGACAGGAACCTGTGATTACTGTACAGGACATAATTTCCTTTAAAAAGTAAGAGTTTCTGTGCTCTAAGTGAAAACGTAAGATATTCAGTGCTTTAAGTAGACCACTCTACCTTTATACCCTCGGACTGCGTGTTTTTGTAACTGAAAGGGAATAAAATGAGAGCAAAGAAAGAAAGTGATGAGAAGAGGTTACAGAAAAATTAGGAATTTTCAGGAGACTATAACAGTCACATACACAAAGTAAATCTTTCAGCAAGTCTATCAACAGACACCATCTGTGGCTACTGTCTCCCTCATCATTTGTAAACAAAAAGATTTAATAATGTACAAAGGAGGGTGAAAGTAGACAAAGAAGAAAAATAAAATGTATGCAATCAAATCTTTCACACATTCCAAAACATATTGGACTCAGGAAGACAGAGACCATTAAGGATATTCCTACCGAGTTGCCATGGGACTCTCAAGAAGCAGAGAACCTGCTGTATAAAACTGGGGGATTTTTTCAAGGGTGCCTCTTAAAAAAATAATAATAATAAAGAAAAAGAAATAAAAGAATAAATGAAGCTACATATTAAAGAAATAAGCTACATCTATATGTAAAAACAGGTTTCCACAAAGCCTGAACACTGCTCTGGATCACACTCTCTGTGAAACACATAGATTCTGAATGCCTGAAAACTACAGTCAAAGGAAGCCTGCCATTATAAAACAAGACCGCAGCCCTGTTTTGTGTGAGCTGGAAACTCAAAATTTCATTTCAAGATGTCCATGGATTTAAATGAACATAGCATTGTTCATCTCTAGAGAAAATTTGAATCTTTTTTCTTTCAAAATGAAGACACACCATGAAAACACCATAAATATTCTCCAGTTTCATTAACTCAGTGTCATACAGTCCATGAACTAAAGATATAACCGCTAAAATTGTTGTACAACGCATCTTCAAACAAAACTAGTGTTTAAGAGTAACTAAAAAAGATACATGCTTCTGAGTTTAATCAAAACTAAAATAAGGAAGAATAATTTTAGGTATTCTGCCTGAAGTCACAGGATGTACTACCCAGTCTGTTAGGAAACAAAAGCAAATGCGAGCAAAAAAATCAGCACTGCTCTCTGCATTTCCACACATCCTTAAAAACAAAGGTGCATCACACAGAAAATAAAAGCAAAAATTTATGATAACCACAAGCAGTTCAGGTTCAAAAGTCATCGTGCTGCTGGAAATGGGTTGATTATACAATGGACTTATCTTGTTTGGTATTTTAATTGTAAAAGTAGGATCTCAAATTTTATTAGCGACTTGCACCAGAATGCTTGAATTGTATCTATAAGATACAGTGCAAACAGTGTTTAAAAACCAGTAGATAGATAGTTCTGCTAATGGCTTGGCAGACCACAGTATGATACAGTGCATTTATTTTCTTACTATCATTAGGATACTCCAAAGCATTCACTGTTTTTCCTGTCATACAGGAGGCTGCTATGTGGGAAGGGCACTGCTGAATATGAAACACAATTCATCAGTTTTGTGAATATCAGTGACATTTCATCCTAAGATTCTAGTACATAAAATGCTGCAACTCAGGTCAGGGAATAACTGCTTTCAGGATGGTTATGTAATTAAAGCTAAATCAAGGCCAGGTGAATGGTACTTTTTTTCTTTTTCTTTTTTTGCTGAGCTATACAATAGCTCATAAATATTCAGACTTGAGAAAATACTTGAATGGAAGAGATGACTAAGAATGTGCTACCTCTTTGATAACAAAAGAGTCTCGTTGTGACATGCTTGAACATTTTGTTTCTCTGACAGCCTATTGCAAAATCCAGAGAGGAAAAAAATGAATAGTATTTATACTGAAATTAACTGAATTCTGTGTCTTAGAAAACTAGTCATTGCTGGTGCCAAGATGAGCAGGATAGCGCATTTATAAACTCATTCCTGTGGTTAAGTAGCAAAATGTGTTGTTCTTTCACACAAGAGACATGATTATTTTAAAGTTCTGTATTTTTCAGAAGGCAAGGACCTCAACTGCAGTCCAGCAGTGCTCTGAGAGTATAACACCGCAGTGTTTCACAAACAAGTTTGACCTTCATGGACTAGAAATAAAGTTCCATCAATCAGCTCAGGTCGCCAGGGCTGGTTGGGCTCCTTACATCTGCACTGACTTTGCTTTCTGCAACAGAATACCTGCTGATGCCTAAGAGAGCTGAAACAATGCATTAACACTTCATGACACTTGTTTTCTGGTCAGAAAAAATTGACAGCACCTTCAACTTGAAAGGAGAAGGAGTTTTGAACTGTTCTGTAAAGAGTTTTAGCACAATTGGACAGGTGTTTAAAAAGACCTAAGAACCACCATCAGTCGGTTCAACAGATAACATTATTACCTACATCTTACATTTCAGGATTGGAAGGAAGATTAAAAGTCTGTCTGTGACTTACATTCAGGAATATTTACTGTGATTAAATTTATTGTTTTAATAATGAATTGTCAGAATTCTGCCTATTTTTAGTATTAATATTATACTGGATGAAGTACCTTGGTAGTCCAATAATTTAACTGCTGTATACAACTCAATTAGAGAACTGAAAAGGCCCTGCCTTGAAAGATCTACAACCTTGTGTTCTGTCAAATGATTTGCAACAGCAGAATTAGAGTGCAGTTAGATTTCATTATGACTAGTGAATTGGATTGCTATATTGATTCTAGACGTTAACTTCAGCAGATAGTACTAAAAGTTCTGCTACGCTCAACCAAACAAGCTCACTGGTTATTTATTTATTTATTTGCTCTCTCTAAGGCCTAAGACAACAGTAATACAACTGTTTCTCATGGCATGAGAAAGCATTAGCATCAGCATTACAAAAGTGCACACATATCCACATACATACACACACACAAATATGAACAAAAAGATGTGGGTAACTGGTTGATTCTAGGGAGAAAAAAAAAAAAAAAAAAAGAAAAAGGTTAATAAAAAGAAAAAGAGGAAAAATTCATTTAGACTTCGTTAAAAACCATTAACACTTCTAAGACAAGATTTTTAAGTCAATTCCCTTGTTGTTCACCTTCAAATTTTGCAGATTTGCTCTTCTGCACGAACAGGTAGTACTTTTGTCCCAAAATAGCATCAAATGAATAACAGAGACATTACAGAGTAACTTGACAGAAATGACCCCACAGTTATGCAATTACATCTGTCTGCAGACGGCAAGGTGATAAGTAAAAAAGCCTGGAGAAGCAAAACAAAATTTTTAAAAATACCTGAAAATGTCAAAGACTTTA
The DNA here is from genome assembly GCF_054131305.1 of Coturnix japonica. Classification (NCBI taxonomy): domain Eukaryota; kingdom Metazoa; phylum Chordata; class Aves; order Galliformes; family Phasianidae; genus Coturnix; species Coturnix japonica. Next base: position 63,653,661 of record NC_140663.1, on the reverse strand, counting down.
TATAATACAGGGCTTTATACCCCTAAAGCTAATAGTAAGCTTCACTCTGTCACAGCTATTCTTAAGGTAGCATATGTTTTCTTTGTAAACATACCTGCAGCACAGCAGCAGCCTCAACGTTTGCGGTCACTGTACAACCAGCATCTGTTTACCATGTATGTATAAGTACAACAGACACAATGCCCCACCTAGGACTACAGAATCACAGAATCACAGAATTGTAGGGTTTGGAAGGGACCTCTAGAGATCATCGAGTCCAATCCCCCTGCCAAAGCAGGTTCCCTACACCACGTCACGCAGGTAGGCGTCCAGGTGGGTCTTGAATATCTCCAGAGAAGGAGACTCCACCACCTCCCTGGGCAGCCTGTTCCAGTGCTCCGTCACCCTCACTGTAAAGAAGTTCTTGCACACATTCGTGCGGAACTTCCTATGCTGTACTTTCATCCCATTACCCCTAGTCCTGTCCCCACGTACTACTGAAAAGAGACCAGCCTCGCCACTATGGCCCCCACACCTCAGGACTACGTTGGAAGCGTCACAGTTTGCTGCCAATTAAAAACAACTTATCCGCTTTCACACTATCCGATTCATTAAGAACAATTTGAACAACCTTATTCTGCCCAATTGAGGGAAAATCACCATCCAGAACTCCAGACAGTTCATGAGCCCTCTTCAGAAAGCTGACAGGAATAGTCACATTTGCACCCAAAGTTCAAACTTCTAAGATATTTTAGTAAGGTAAGGAGAAAGCTTTTCAGAGCTGCATAGTCTCCAGACAGTATCAGCAGATATTCTAAATCTCCATTTTAAAGGCTTGAGAGCCACTTAGGTATTCCAGCTAACTGGTACTAAGCCATCAGAAAGGTATTCAATTATCAAAGCTAACCTATAATTACATTTATATTTGCTTTGTGTATTTACCTTGTTTAGTAGACTAGTTGATACCCTGGCATGAAATCTTGTTCAATAAATGCAAATGTGTGCTTGGGGAGGGGTAGGAAGTTATTTTAACTGCTCCCCTTGCCTAATAATTTGAGTGCAAAGTACAGTGACGTGGAACAGACAAACCCAGGTTACTCTGCCTCCACGAAGGTACCAATTCCAAGTAAAGGTGAATGTGTGGAAACTTTTGAAGTTTCCATGTTTGCAAAAATATCACAGAGATAAGCTGGTAGCAATTCTGCCAAGATGCTTAAGGCCAATGTGAGGGTTGAGTGTTAGAGATATTTCCTCTCTGGCACACATAAGCTGGAGCAAGAACCAGAAGAGTTATTTATTGTTACTGCTTTGAGCAAGTCCAAACAGAATTCCCGATCTGTTGAACAAAGTGTAGAAAGTGAAACTGAAATGTAGGCCTGTGCTTACTCTAATGAAATACTTATTGTTTTCCCTGTATTTTCTTATACAAACATCAGTTCCAGAAATTGAGCCAATGTAGAACAGAGCAACACTTGTGTCTTGGCCTGCAGTTCTCTGGCCAACATAAAGCAGAAAGTTTTGGTAGCCTTCCAGGATATAAAACACAATACAGTACTTAATATTTGTGGGCTAATACACAAAAACTTCTTAGAAACTCATATAACCACAGGCAGCAATAGCAGTTTTCCAGAGGTGTGCACTCAGGATTGATGTGCTAGGTGTAAGCACTGAATGTGAACACCTGGATGCAATGTCCAGTCTTCCTGGAGAACAAGAACATACTAACCACAGGGTTAGCATAGCACATTTGCACTAACCCTCATTAAAAGTCTCAGAAGTGCTACATGGCAGTGACAAATCTGATGACAGCCATATGTACCTTTGTATGATCAGACTGCTGTGCTCTATTTTGTACAGAACAAGCAACAAGGTATTAAAAAAAACAGAACCAAGGAAGCTGTTCTCTGCTGCAGATTAAGGGGCACAGCTTTCTTTATTTCTTCACTTAGTGGCATTTTACATTGCAGCATGAGGTTTTCAATGTACTGGTGTACAGAAAAGGTATTATGACAGTTTTAGGTGGACAGTTACAACTGAAAAGGCAAAAATCCCCCTATGTGTACTCAGTTCCCTTGAGAACATTGTCTGGTTACAAACTACAGGAATTGGGTCCTTTGATGCATTTATTAGTATGTTTTCTGTGTCTGCATGTGTTTTCCTATTCAGTGTGGAATAAGAGCCTTAAATTATGACATTAAACCAAAACCTTTGAAATGGCCTTGAAAGCAAAGGGATTCAACAGTACACACAGTGCATAATGTGTCTGCCAAACTTTCTATTTTTAACTCTTTTAAGCTATTTTAATACCACTTCACTTGGGAAAGAAATCAGACTCCCTTTTATTGTTAAGAATACATTACTGTGCTTTTTTGAACCTCTTGCTTTGCTTCCTAATCACTAAAATGTCATGCATGGATAAAGGGTATTGATTATACCATTGCTTTTTTGTAGTCAACCCATAGAGTCAATTAATCTGCATAGGAAGATAATCAGTTATTAAAATGGAAAGGAGGCAAACAAAATAAAACTGAGGACTATTTCAGCCAACGAGTCCATATGCAGCATATATTCACAAGGATTTCATGTGGTTGTGTTTCAAAAAAGTAAAAACTCAGAACTCTTAGAGACCTTCAGGTGATGCTGATTTCATGTTTTACCTGCCTTGCAAATCAGGCAAATACTTGATTTATCAAGCTTTCTGGGGCCTTGACATTTATTTAAATAAGTAAATAAGAAAGACTACATTTGGGACTGTTGATACTAATGCATACGTACTTAATTTCCTCAAATACCATCTGAGATACAGAGGGGGAAACAAACAGGTGGTAATTCTGTTTTAGCACTGTATTTGCTGTCTAAATACCACGTGACTGTGGTGATGCATAAATAGACAGGGCTAGCTTAGCTGAAGCGCTAGCAGCTGTTGGTGATACCACTTGCCCTGCTATGGTGGAGTGGCCAGGACTGGGACTGGAGCACCACAGCCCAGAGACAGCACAGACAGGGAGGTCCCTTGACCTCTAAAGTCATGAGGTCTTGAAACTGTTCTGCCTGTGGGCTCATGTAGAGGCTTCCACCCCACCCCCAACACACTTCAGCTGGGACCACTTCCCACAGCCCCAGTGCCATGCTAGGCTGGGACAAAGGCGTGAGGGAGGGAACTGTCCTCTGGTGCTCCCTGAGGGGTGGAGGGCACCAGGTGTGTTAAGTACCTGAATGGCTGCCTTCAGGAAGCTACTGCATGCCTATCGGAGAGAGGGATAGCGAAGATAAACACAATAAAGATATTCACTAGCTGCAGTGCTGGTGGATATGTAAGCCAATGATGGTTGTATAGATTACATGCCAAAGATGGCTGTATAGATTACGTACCAAAAAGCCCATCAGCAACGATTAATTTGTGGCTGTACTGACTTTTGCTTCTGCTGTGATCACAATCATTTCACTATTGCTGGGAACCACCTGTTCTTTGGTTGTTTCCCACATTACACTTAGCTATTGATGTAAAAGAGTTTCACATGAGCAATTCAGTGTGTCTGTTCTACACATGCACAACACAGCCCAGTCCCAACTGCGACCTCTGGGCACTAGCACAGCCCAAATGGCAGTACCACTTGTGTGCTCGCCTAGCACATGATCCTCTCATTAAGGAATCTGTGAGTGGTGGTAGGAAAAGAATGTCAAGGAATTGGGTCTGGTTTTGGCCTCTCTTTTTTTATTTTTCTGCCACAGCAGCATTTGCTTCTTTCCCAAGGAATGTGATATTAGTGTATCACAGAAGTTTTGTTTTGTTTTTCACTCTCACGTGTTCTGATCCTCTAAAAATAAACTGAAGCAAAATCTGAAGCAACCTGAAGCACATTAGGACTGAAAAGAAAAATGTTTACATTTTCAGGCCTAATTTGAAAATTTTGGTTGTCCAAGGCAAATAACTTTCAGCCTGACAGCTGGCAGAACTGAGGGTGACACATTTGGCATTGTTCTCATCTTTAAGATATGTAACAGCTCTGAGGGAAATCTTCCTTCCGATCCAAAGGATTTCTTAGATATTATGGGGCTCCAGAACAGGAATTTCCTCCAAACAGTCTCAAAAACTGTGAAGTTTTCTTCAGTTGAGGGACTCATATAGAATCTTTTTAAATATTAGCAGTTTACACATGCTGGAATTGGAGCATTTTCTAATTGAAAGCAAATATAAAACAGCAGTAAAGGTCATTTGTTTTTTTCTTCCTGTTTTAGTTGAGCAAATAGGTAAGAGGGCAAGATGATTAGGAAAATGAGGTTTTGTTTCAAACTTACTTTTCAGTTTCCTAACCCAAGCATAAACATACAGCCAAATTCTACACTTAACATGAAATACTGTGTAAGGGATTTTATTTCCTTTCGGAGGAACTGAATCTGAATTCAGGGCACACAAAGCAGCACCAATTCCACAGAGTATGATCACTGAATGATTTCTGTTGGAGGGGATCTCTGGGAGTCCTCTGCTCCCACCTCCCTCTCAAAGTGGGCCTGACTTTGAAAGTAAGCCAGGTTGCTGGAGGCCTCGTGCAGTTGAATTTTGAAGGTCTCCAAGGATTAAGTCTCCATGGGTTTCCTAGGTGTCTATTTCACTCCCTCACAATTCTCTTGGGACATGCTCTGTAGACCAAACAAGTTAGAACTCTGATTATTTGGTCAGACAGCATACATTTTCTCAACTAGTTAGTACACAGTAATGTGATGTTGCTGCAAGCCACAAGGTAAGCAGATAAAGAAGGGTTTGCAGAAAATAACTACCCTCTTTTGTCATATCATTCTCAATTATTTTTTTTCTGTAAGATTATATTTTACATTTGGACTACGTTAGACATCATTAAATTAATACAAGAAAAAAGTCATACATACTCTTTATCATTTATTTCTGCTCTTAGTCTTTCCCAACTCACTAAAACTACTTGGTTTTAATCACCGTTGCAGTCTCATTTCCTTTGTAAATATGAACGGGAATGCTGAGAGGGTGAGAGTCATTAAGGGCTGAACTGCAGTGCCTTGAGCTAAGCCATCACAACAGCTGTATCCTATAACCACTTCTCCTGCCTGCTCTGTGAAATACCCTCTAGCTGTTTCATCTCCTTATGCTTCTCACCATGTCTTTTTCCAAGGCTTCAATTCTGAAAAAAAAATACATTTAAAACAGTCTTAAGATGGCATTCACTCTCTCAATAGTTCTCTATAATGCCTCCAAATAGCACTGAATTTCTCAAGACCCTCCCCTAGAACTAATAATTAAAGATGAGATTGAAGGGTTCAAAGTAAGTACTTAAAAAGATCATCTCCATTTCATTAGTGTTGCCTGCACCCCTCTTACTTCAATTAGGATTTTTGTCACACGTTAAAGTTCATTAATCATCATACTTTAGGATCTTGGCAGGCATTTCGAAAATAATCACAGAGTATTTGGAGTTATGTTTTCAGAGGATGAGTTCATTCTATTCAGAGAGTGCTGTATAACTGTTGCCTGTGTTGTCTGACAACAACAAAAAAGACAAGGGAAGCATTTAAAACAGCTTTTTTCCCTCTTTCTTTTATTTAAACACATTTTCATTGTCACTCTGCTGTGAAGTCAAGCAGTCAAACAACATTGCCAACTGCAAAATCCAGATGTCTTAGAAGCGTAACTTGCCATATTAGCTGCTTCACTATATAGGAATACAATTAAAATCAAGATACTGATATTACTATGTTGTTCACCAAACTGATGAGTTATAGATATTTAGAGGAAAAAGAAATCATGTTTCCTGTATGTATAGAAATGCTGTTAAAAGTTAGAGGAATAGAAAACAGCAAATACAACCCCAGATGCATTTTCTTCTTCAGGAGAATGAACAATAAGAGAAAACTCCAGGCTCTTCCTGAAAAAAAAAACAACTCTTGAACTGGTTTTCTGTCAGGAACTACTTCTCCCTTGACCAGTCTGACTGGGTTTCTACATCACTAATGACTGTCTTCTAGACTGCAGGTTGTACATAATAAAAAAGAAAATTTAACAAAGGAAATCATGATAGTTGAGGCTATGAAAAGAAGGAAAAGCTAGTGGGTGAAAGCAAAACTGAGCTTCAAAAGTCTTTGTTGTTGTTGCTTGTTTGGAGTTTTTGTTTTCTTTTTGTTGCTGTTGTTTAAAAATGGAATATAGACACTTTGTCCAAGATCCATATGCAGAGATCCCCTGAGAACAGGTCTTGTTCTTCCACCATACCAGATAACCCTGTGATCTATGATTCATCCTTCAGGGGAGAAACAGTGGGAAGGATATACCAGTGCTTTGTATACCAGAGCAGACTACACCAGAAAAGAAGCACAATGTCAACAACGTACCCAGGAAGAAACAGCCTTAAACTAACTCACATAGCTCTGAAGGAAGTGTAGGAAATGCCAGGAAGTGGGAAAGTACAACAGATGATACTCTGCCTTCTGGCAGAGAAGGAGGGTATGGCTTTTCAGAGCTGGCACTCAGCTTCTCTGTGTAAAAACTTAAGGGCATCTTTCAGAATGGATATTTTTTATCCCCATGGTTTTTATATTAAAAAAAAAAAAAAAAAGAAAAAAAAAAGACGAAATCTGACCATTAAATCAAAATTTAAACCACGCATTTCCTCCTTTTAGGGCTGTTCTGGCATCTAAGCTGCCTTTATCTCTTTATAAACAAATGACAGTGTGATGAATGGAGATATTGTGACATGGGAACAGGGACACTGGTATCTCTAAGATGGAGACTGGATGCAGGAATTTAGACTTCTTTTGGAAGTACCAACACTTGTCTATTTCTCAGTGTTGACAGAATCATCTGTGGGAGACAGGGCTGCCCTATTTTGTTAAGTGAGGCTTTGCCTTGCAAAACTCTGTGAAAAATAAACCAGCATGAACTCAATTATTATACTTCAGAAAAGTCAGTTTCGAAGAGCACTATGTCATAGGAACATATTTAACACTCCCTAATCCTCATCTGGAGCAAGTCTCTAGTCACCAGAAGTATGCTGAATGTCTGGCTCATTATATTACATTATATTACTTTTTTTCATTTCAAACAGTTCCAAATTACTTTACAAATTATATACACAGCTTGCCTAACCACTTAAAAGCAATTACTGATGGGGAGAAGCTCAAGCAGAGTCAGGAGCTGGCGAGGACATGTAGTTGGTGGAAAACTGAAGCAATGTCTTTCTTGAGTGACCAAGGTTCAGTTCACTGCTCTGCGTAATGCTGACAGGTTGCCTATTAATTCCACACCTAAAAAGTGGTTATCACCGTATGCTGTGATCCAATAAATAGCGTGGAGGTGAACAAAGAAAATTATGATTGCAGTTTTTATTTTCAGTTTATTTACTCAAAAACTACCACAAGGTTGTATTGTTTGATTTTCAAGATCTCATGGAGAAAAGGAAAAATACCAAACAAATGGCGTGAAACTCAGAATCTCTATCTCAGAATAACAAATAGCTCAGGGGATCTTGTGAGACTGAAAGTGTCTGGGTATTTTAAACATGATGCTTAGACCACTAAACTATCCCCTCTGGTAACTGAGTTAATGTTTCAGTTTCAAGTCAGTTAAAAAATATCTTACTGACATGTCAAGCTAGACAAGTGATGCCAACATGTAAGTTAGGCTATTCCAAGTGTTTCTCAGGGCAGGTGATGCACTCCGGTGCTGTTATTTCATGTTTCAGCATTACCGGGAAGTGCTCACTTCCCAGCCTACTCTGACAGCCACCAGAGAACAGAGAAATGGCTCAGATGGCTGCCTGGCTCTTGGCGCATGACCTGGATGGCTGCTGTAAGATGGCTGTGGGATGACCCTGTGGTGAGATATACAGGGCCCCTGGAGCTGAGAAAACTGAAGGGAAAGCAGCTAACAAAGACGGGAATTCAGTGAGCCCCAAACAGATTCTAGATATATAAAAGACAGAGAAAGAAAAACTGTCCCGGATAAAATCAGCTCCTAGTTTTCTGTAGGGGAGGAAACAATTGAGGGACTGAAATATTGTTGTAATAGTGGAAACTATTTCAATCCATCTGCTGTCGCTCAGGGGAGAAATCAAAATGCTGCACTCTCAGAGAGAAAATCAAGTTGTTTTCTGAGCAAGGGAGAAGGAGGTGACTGTTTCAGGATTCTTCCTGCATGATGCACTGTGTGGTGGTCTCTGCATCTCACCTACTCCCACTGGCCAAACAGGCTTGTTCCTGCAGGGAACTGGTGCACAACTGGGTCCTTGTGTTTCCTCTGGCAAAGCCTGCAGCTTCTATCACATTTTATGAAAATACTAATTACAAGCCCCCAGTTAAAATTAGAGATATGCTACTTCATTCTTTAAAAAATTAGCAGCTTCATGCAAATTATAAACAGACTTCTGCACCTTCAATTTGTGCTAGTTAGTTTGCACGCTTATTCTTCACACTGCCTGATTTCAGTACAGCCACAACCTAAAATGCAGCTCTGTCACCTGACCCCAGGGCTTGCAGCACGCTCTCCTCATCACCAGCTCCATAACACACTTCTCTGTGCTAGGGAGTTTGGCAGAGACCATTTCTGAGTGATTTGTCATCCTTTGGAGGTGCACTTCTGTCATTTTATTATTGTTTTCTTTAGTGGGGTGACAACCTCTGATGATTTGAAGCGCTGGGCCTGGAGCCAATCTTCTAGGCTCCTGGAAATTTGCTTGTCACCATTGAAAACCTCAGGCCACTGATGTGGACAGGTGACAAATTCTCCCTATTTAAGGCTGTAACCAGCTCTCAGTGTATGTGTTGCTGGCACACTGTATGCATGTAAATCAAACTGTTAGTGCTGAGGATAAACTGTGACAGCATTTGAAAATGTTTGATGTTGTAGGGTCAATACAGACAGAATAAACCTTGACTGCGTCATATTTTCCCTGGAAATCCACCACTCACACATTTTGGTTTTAATCCTCTGTTAAAGAGCTACACCAGTTTAGATAATGAATTTTCAATGGCTTTACAAAGATACCTGCTCCTATCTTAATAGTATCTGCAGTGCTGCTTCGTTATCTTCTATAATAGTCCAATGAATCACAACACAAATGACAACAGAAAAATGACAACAATTCCACCTTTGTAGAATACATGTTATGGTATACGCGGAGGATTAAGCCTTGTAGAAATATAAATAATACATTCTAATAGTCAAAGGTTCATAAATAAGAAGATATATACACACCAGTACCTTCTATTGAAACAGGCACATTCCTAGAACTGACTCACTGGATGATTTTGAAGGAATCATTTTGTCACTTTCCGGCTCAGTTTCCAAATACGAAATGTAAACTGATATGATTCTTACCACACTATGTAAATAAAATGCCTTGAGAATTTGAATAAAAATCAGTGCAGAAATGCTAATACATTATCTTTTTTTTTTTAAGCTACAGCTGCATTCTACGCATACAAACAGGGAGCAAAGCCAAATTTTTGCTTTTTTGTACATCAGTGCCACCAGTGGAAGTTTTGCAAACCAGATTAGGTCCTTGGAGATGTAAGTGCATTCCTACTGCTCACAGTGTTTGTACAGTTGCAAAATGACTTAAACTACTAAGCAATTCTGTTTGCGAGTGTACAATAAGCACCAGCCCTCATCTTACCCTGTTAGCTAGACTGCTTCTTCAGTACTAAGCATAAGAAAAATGGGAGCCATAATATGAGAAATTGGGAGCTACGTGACTCAGAAAATACAGGAGTCTGCAGCTTAATCAAGATGGGAAAAGACCAGTTCTGCCTGAACAAGCTGGCTTCTAGCAGTAGAATATTTCTCTAATTTCTCTTGTTAAAATGCTGCTCTTGAAATAGCAGGAGACTTCAGTTAATTAAATGTTAGCTAGTTCCTGCATGATTTATATTTCATTTTGGTCAAAAAGTCATCTGAGGATCCTACAATACTGTGGCAGAGCTATGTGCTAAATTCTGCCTTTGTATATATGGCTGCCCTTCTTCTGAAGTCTAAAGAATTCTCTGTGATGTCAGGTCTTGCTAAATTCATTTTATGTAGAAGGTGAAATACTGGAAAGCTGAATAACTCGTCCAAGGTCACTGACACAACAGGGAGCCGAACTGCCAGGAAACGACAACTTCTATTTGCCTGCTGAACTCACATAGATGCATTGGAAATTTAATTACTGCTCTGCTGACTCATAGGCAGTCACAGAGGTGTGGCTTCGGCACAGGGCAGAAAAGTCTTTCTAGGGACACTGCTGAGTCACATCTTCTTGTTTGGGCCTATTTGGTGAGTGCATTCAAAAAGGACTGCCAAGTCTGGCCCTAACGACAGCAGCTGTTCAAACTGAAATACAATTGTACTGCTGTTGCCATTGGGCGCTGCTGCTTCTTTATTAGTTAATCAACAGATAGCACACTCCTTTAAAGTAAGCCACAAGAATGTCTTTAAGTTAAGGAACAATACCTTTCAATAAAGATAGGCAAACAAAGGTACAGGTGTATATTTACATATATTCTCTTGAAGTAAATAATTTGAAGGTTTTAATGTGCTCATTCATTTTGAAGTGTACAGCTTTAAAAATATTTTTAGAGCCTACGTGACTCAGGAGAATAGTAACAGTGTCTCTATACTTGTTTTTTTTCCTAGTGTTTCAGTCCAGCCTGGGGTTTTTCTCCTGCCAAGAGTTAGACAGCAAAGGACTTGGCATTAGCTCTCTTGAAGACTTTTACACGTCTTTGCCCAATGAACAGTCTTACCAAAGTTAACAGAAATACTTATACTGTAAGCACAGGGTGTTAAATCTCGTAACACATCAGGGACTACAACAGCACTGATTAGGACTGACTAAATATAGAAAATTAGAAGTCACAGGATGATTTAAGAATAACTTTGCAAACAAAATCAGACTCTATTTTCTAGGTACTGTGACCCCTTGTAAGTAACTGTTCTACAAATACATCAATGAGTGAAATCTTCACAAATACAAGTTATTCATAGCCATACTAAGAGGATGTAAGTAACTACATGGTTTTCAATCCACACACTTACTATTTTCTAGGTTTGTTTGTTTTGTTTTGTTGTTGTTTTTTTTAATCACAATACTAAAGTTAAAAGTTCAAATTAGGATGAAGAGTTTTGAGATCTTATGTTACAGTATGGTTTGGGGATGAATCTGTACCCTCTGGGGCATTTCTGTCATTTTCATTTTTGTCATTTTATTATTATACCCCAGAGGCATAGAGTGGTCAAAATGGCTAAGGTCTACAAGGAGGTTAAATATAAAATAAGGAAGGTTTACAGCTCATGTAAGCAACTAGATGAGAGCCTTTTAATTGATTCCAATACTGCACTGTGCAATAAGTCCATTATAAAGGACTAATTGGAGGAAAGCAATAACAGCCTGTACTAAGAGTGGGTGTCCCCACTTTCATCTAGGCAGGTCTGCAGAACGTGACCACTTACCAAGCCTACAAGGAATAAAGCGTGCAACTGTTTTTAGGGCTGTGGAGCAGCAGACTTTCCTGCATGAACCTCACGTCACTGGAGAACTAAATGACATTTTCTACAAATATGAGAACAGTGTTGGTAAAGGTCATTCTTTACAAAATAGTATAAAGATGACCGATATATGAAAAAGAAAAAAAGATGGGGAGAGTTAATGAAACGGTGAGCATCACAGCAAAAAAAAAAAAAAAAAAAAAGCCAACCAAACAACAACAACAAAAAAGGAACACATTTAAACACGTTTGGTAGTTGTCATTTTTAAAAATTTCCTTGGTTACTCGCTACTTAATAGAAAGACTATCTTGAGAACAGAATAACCCTTTGTAAAATGTCAATTCAGAATAAATACTGCTTGCTTGTATTTCCCACAGAGGAGTCTTCATAATAGAAAAAAACACTTAAAATATATATATTTTTTTCTATGAGACTTTTTTATTTTTGTATTTCATTAATCATTTCGTGAATCGGTCATAAGCCTAATTGAAAAAAGCAAAAACACAAACATGCCCTGCAGGCACGAAGAGTAAAATGCTGGACATGAGCCACAGTAAACATCATAACTTATTAGAAAATACTGCACATCATTTGTCACAAGGATCTATTCCTAACATAATAAAGCAAGTTTATTAGAGGGAAAGGTTTGCTATCTGATGATACCCTCTCTTATTTGACCATTAGTTGTTCACTCCTCCATTTCTTATTAGATCATTTTAAAAGCACTTTCTTGTCACTGCCATGCTAGTCTCCTGCCCTTCCCTGCTGAGCTGATCCATTTACTGAACTTGAAGAAGCAGAACTGCCTCTTCTGAGTATATGTACCAGTGCCAGCAGGAGACAGGTGGGGAAGAACTGTAGGGTTTTAAAGAGGGCAAGGAGGAGATTTGAAGGTAGTAAAAGATGGAGAGGAGAATGACTGGCAGGCTTTTGACATCTAGTAAATTTAAGAGAAAGTTAAGAAGGAGGGAAAGGGGGAAGGGGGAAGGGAAGCATTTGTGGATAGAAAAGGCCATTGTCAAACATTTGAACATTTGGGGGCCATGAAGAAAAAGGAACTGAAGACAATGGGTATGAGTGGAAACCCGAGGAGAAGTACAAAGGGGAGAGCTGAAGTATTATGAGCTGTGCACTAAAGGTCAAATCCTACAGAGCGTATTAAGAGTTTGGTTCTTTCATTTATAATTGCTTAACACTGAAGTAGCTATACTGACTTATCCATAGAAAGCTTCATGATCTGATCCTGATTAGATTTTTTTTTTTTTTTTTTAAGAAAGCCAGTGATTCTATTTTAGACCTACTGATATTTTGAGTTGGACTTCAGCCATCAGGAGAAAGTCAGGAAGTGCAAAAGAGTATTTTTTTTTGTAAATAGGGAATTGCTATTTTGGGCAAAAGATATGGGACATCTGTTAATTTTGGTCGCTTTGACTAAAGAAGAACTGTAAGTTTTATCCCTTCATCTACTCCTATTTTATGTTAGTCTTCTACTGGCTTCTCAACACTAGTGTGACAGGGACAGCTGAGCATAACCATTCCTATTCCTATGTGGACTAAGCCTGTAAAGAAAGACAAATTCCCTCCATAAAGATAATGGACAAATCACACCTTCACTGAAACCAGAGTAAAATTTCAATACTGACAGATCATGGAGGTGATCTGATTCCAGTTATTACAAAGGCAGCAGATTTTAGCTTATCAAATACAAAAAAAAAAAAAAAAAGAAAAGAAAAAAAAAAGAAACATTAACAACCTAATAAGTAACCAAGCAACAGAGGCAAGACATCATTGCCGGGAAAACTTTAGATTTAATATTCTCTGTTTTTTACCCTCAGTTTACAGAGCTAAGTTGATGTTATCACAGGCTTTTACTACGATAGGTCCTGTATCATTATCTTCTGTGATTTTTCTTGCCAGTCAGCAGCTTTCTCACCACAGTTTCAACAGGGCAACTTATTCCTTCTTAGCTGCCTAACAAAGCTGAGCTTATTTAACATCTATCACAGACACCACACAGACATCACTTAGTGCACGGTAAGGACACCCAAGTTAGCTTCTTTACCATGCAAATTATGTTGTGCAGAGCACATTTACAGAGCATGCCGAGAGATGCTGTTTCTGTACCCTACCTGATCTGTTAGAAGTAATTTGACTATCGTCTCAGCATGGTACCACATTGTGTAGTGGAGTCCTAATTGATGAGAATGTCTTAGCTTCTACTTCCACACCATCTTAAAATGGAGTTATGTTGCCTCTTTACAGAACTACTATAGGGATAAAGCCATGGATTGTACTGAAGTACTCAGGCAGCATGGATGGCAGATGCCATGGAAACCTTGAGTCCTTTAGGGGTGGTGCAACCTGAGCCAGTCCCTCCATGAGTACATGCCACCTGAGTACATGCCTCCATGAGTACATGGCCTCCTGTGAATTTCTTCCTTCCTTCCTACTGCAAATCAAACAGTGGATCAAATGCAGAGAAATATGGGAAAGAAGGATTTTTCACTATCCCCAGTTAGATTAGTAGCCATTCAAGCACATAGTTTTAAAAGAACATGAAAAGTAAGAAACAAGGGAAATTGCAAGGTTATGAAAGGGCAATAATGGAGAATAGCTTAATTAAATTAAATGAGGGAATATTTACACTTACCATTTCTGAGATTTACAATTCTGTAAAATAATCTCCCAGAGGAAGTAATGAAAACCTCATCACTGAGCCATTTTAAATGAGCTGGAATAGCTCTACAGTGAACATTATTGTGTGGGCTGTGGACTGGCTTATGGTTTCTCTCTTTCTAATCAAGCACAGTACCTTATACCTCTGTGGCATAATCTGTGGCATAATCCATAACTACACTTTGTATTTGGATTTTAAAACCTGCATAGATACTTGTCCCAAATAAATTAATAAGATTACCAAAAGGATTAATGTGCTGTTGTTTGCCATTCTTTTTTCTGTGATCATATAGTATAAATGTTAATTTAAAAATTTTGGATCACTTCTGAAAGCATTTAATTATGTGGATTTCCCACACATAAATGTATCTATTGAAAGCTTTTCCTATTATTTGCATAGCACTGAATATTTCTTCTCTTGTGTAATGCTTGGTAACTCCAGGTAAAACAGTATTTTTATGAGTCAAGATCCTTTGTATTCTCTTATTGTGCGTGAAGGAATATTTCAGAGGCTTTGAGTTGGCACTGCAGAGCCCTTGGGACAAATCCCATCCCCAAAAGGATTCTCTGCAGAGGATGTGACAACAGCAGCATCAAAGGTCACAATTGCCAGTGCCTCATTTGATATTTCTTTGTCTTTATCAAATGTAGACGCTTACATCTCATTACTACCTAAATTGTGTATTGTCATTTTGCCTGTTCCCGGGGCTGCAACTGGGAAGTAGATTTCTCACATTGTTTCTCCCACATATGTACCAGCTGAGATAAGTAACAAGGCCTAAATGAGTAAGTAGGCTTTGCATACTACATACACAACCTTGTTCACTTCAGCATAGCTAATTCTGCTGCTGCTGTACAGAATTAATTCCCTTTTAGCTTACTCTGATGATTTATTTACTTTATTCAAAGCTATCTTGATTCTTAAGCTGACAAATGATTAAAACTGAAATGAGATACTTGGCTGTAAATGGTGTTACTAAGAGGAAAACAGTAGTTACTGGACCTACTGAAGCTTTTCCTACTATTTCAATTAGAGCAAATATTGTGCTTCACTTTCTTTTAGAAAACGATGTTTAAAGTTTCCACGAAAAACATCTGCTGCATTCCATCCCAGCACTGGCAGCCGCTCAGAGACAGATTAAATCATTCATTCCATATATACTAGTAAATTTAGTCTCCCTTCTGCTAAAGCTGTTATTGACCGTGGATTATTGAAGCACTCATTTTATAAAAGCTGATTTCTAACTTTTTCCAATTTGACTACTTGCAAGTAAATAACTTACTTTTATCTTTCTCTGTTCATTGCACCTTAAATGCAGTAGTTGGTTCTGCGCAATATAGCTTTTAGGAAAATCAGCCTATTGGGCTTTTCCAAACACAGCTCTCGAATATTTTTTTTGATCTTGGCTATTGATGACAGAGACATTATAGTCCAGGATTCTCTGTTTTAACAAAGGTCTAATTATAACACAGACAAAGGTAATCAGAATCCCAGCTGATTATTTTCTACACTTTCTATCTTGAAGTATGAGAATAGCTCATTAGAATGGGACTACTGTGCACCATGCACCAATGATTCCATGAACAATGGTGCACACTAACACAGCTGTAGTGTTTTAAACATTTCTACATTTTGCATTAGAGTGATATAGCAGTCCTAAAATTAACTCTTAATTTTTAAAGTGGGTTTCATTATGATATTTTTACCATAAGATAAACTGAGAACTAAAGAACTCTAGCAACAGCAACAACAACAAAATGCATATCTAAATGCCACCAGAACAAAACATAACAAAAAATGCTCTGAGATTTATGATTGCCTTCTTATGGCCACTAACAAAAGATTTTCAAGGGGGAATTAAAGCAGTTAGGCATCTAAGTCTTAATCACACCAACAAGATTGTAACGTAGATATGCCCCATGATATGTTTTACCCTCTTTGCCTGCTAATTATCTTGAACTTTTTCAGAGTGCTGCAGCTCACTTCTAGCCCGTGCATCCAGTTTTCATAGGTGCGCACCCAGGTCTAATCCTGAAGACAAATTCAGACATGACTGGACGTGCACTTGAACCTGAGATATGGAGGACACTCATAAGACTCAAAATTCATACACCTTGTTTAATTAAATAGTAATTTAATAGGCAGTGTCTTAAGCAATACTTTTCAAGAACCTGAGATATGGGGGACAATCATCAGACTCAAAATTCATACACCTTGTTTAATTAAATAGTAATTTAATAGGCAGCGTCTTAAGCAGTACTTTTCAAGACTGAATTATCCATTCATATTTCTGTATTCTGAATGATCTCTTAGCCAAACATAGAAAGGAGAGATTCCAAAATACTGCAGTATGGCTTTCTTGTGTTCAACTTAATGCTCAAATTTAAGCTGAGTCCAAGTAGAATCCAATGCTCTAAAACCCATTAAATTCTTAGACCAAAGATGAACTGATCCTATTATGTGTTTAACTGTATTGGGATTCTGAATTTGTTAGACTGTTGATTTTTGTGCCAATACATCTTGAGCATCTGAGACATACAGAGGTAGCTGTTTGAAAATGGTTATGTGCACACTTAAGCCCTGTACAATATCTACCCTTGTTGCACAAAGACCTCTGCTCACTTTAGTGTATGAAGAATCGGTTACAGAACACTATGTGTGGATTGTAAGTTGTATATTATCCATACCTCTAAGCAAATTTTGTATCTGCCAATTTTTATATAGCAGAAATTCCTCTTGTATGTAGCTTACAATCTTTCTTGTGATATTTAAAGATCATTATGTTTGTGAAACAGAATGATCATTTCTTTCTTATGATAATTTAACAGATTTTTATGCAGAACATATATACTGGTCTTGAGGGTTGTAGTTCTTCCATTGTGTCCAGTGGAAGCCAAGCACTTTGAAATAAAATGGCTACTTACCATCTCTGTTGTAATAAAATCCTGCCTAAACTTCAAGAAATAGGCTGTTTATACATGCCATAAAAACCAGCCTGCAAGTGAGCCCAAGCAGTATCTTCCTAGAACTCCTAGGATATTTCATAAGTCATCCACAGATGTGACATATGAGTGATGTCCTGTATTAAGGGAAACTAATGAGACCTGGATTAGCAATATATGTAAATGTAGTCTGACTAGAAAATACAATTCTCATGCCTACTTTTTGCTTCTAATGCGAACAATAGCTGAGTAAAGTTAAAAAACTGATTAAAATTAAACCTCAGTTCAAGGCTTTCAGTCGCCAAAAATGAAAGTAATGAAAATCAGGACATGAATGCTGGCTGTGTCAGACTTTGGGGAAATAATAGCTGTCTTTTAAATTAGAAGGTTTTGCAAAGCCTGTTAGAGAGTACAAAGCAGCAACCCACGTAACTCCTCTCTCATGTTAGGGAATCCAAAACACAATTCCACCCGCAGTGCTGTGTGTAAGATTCACAAATATTTGATTCTACCTCCTCTAAGAGCCTAACAAAATCTAAATGAGTATTTGGAAAGGTGAGTAATAGCTTAGCATGAATATTCCAAACAACTCTTCCTAGGTATTTGTATTGAGGCACTCAACCTGCTCTTTTTGTGTGTCTGTACATCTAAATCAGTGCATTTCCCTTCCTTTATTTGTTTCATAACATGGATAGAGATCTATATTCTGGACAAACATGACAATGAAATTATGGACTACATAGCAATTAATTTACAGCATATACCAATAATATACAGTATTTTATTTCAAATCATTTGTTCACCTTCAGATTTTTTAATTATCTAGTCCCTTTACTAAACCTAACCTGTCACCCACTTTCCTCTATCATTTCCTTTGATTTAACCTGATGTTTCCAGATAGCTGGTAGGCAGTTTGAGGCCTTAGAATGCACCAGTCTTGGGTATATCACTCTCTTCCACCCATAACAGTAGAGAGCTAAAAGATTACATAAACTGCTCAAGTGGAAAAGGCTATGACATTTTATTAACCAGGGCCCTGAACCTGGAATCATTACTATAACAATGCAAAGTGGAGGTAAAATATCACATCAATGTGATAGTGTTTTACACTCACTTCATACTTACGCAAGTGACCGTATATGTGAAATGTAATAATGAATTAATGGACCCAACTACACAGTAGCATTAAGGGTATATAGACAAATTTAGTTAGGACTTAGTAGAGCAATAGAGCAAATTTTTAAACTGCAGAAATTCCTCCTTCCTCACATTCATGTCACATTTAGTGCTCTCTCTAATATACCTTCAGATGGACATGAATAAGTTATAATACACAAAATCTGTAATTGCTATAGGATGCATTAAGTTACTGGTTGGATAGTGTGGCATGATTCAAATGTATTGACTGTCTTTGAAAATAAATGGTTAAATTTTAGCTCATTAGCCAGTAGGAAAGGTAGGGTTTTGATGAGAATCTTCCCTGGATGACTGCTAATCTTTTTGTTCTGCATGCAGACACACTGTTGCCTATTGTCATGGTAACAGTCGTTTCTGCCTCTGTCTTTCCTTAGGGTATGGGCACCCATGCACTTCTCTCCAGGTACAATCATAAGATTCTTCCTCTATTATCCTGAAGGCTTATTATGTGCCCCTGATAGTGCTCCCCATCCCCCAGGAAGGGACCTCGCTTTGCTCTGAATGAGGACACTGTAATGCAAAGTGATTTTTTAATTGTCTGGCCACAGAAGCCACTGACTTGTGTCCACGTTCCACCTCAGTCTGTACAGGTACAATTAGATCATACCATTTAGCCCCTCTAATTCATGCTGAAATTTGAGCACGTATAACATGAAGTGGACATACAAGTGCTGACCAACACATAAAGGACATAAAAATATTAGAGAGTGTCCAAAGATGGGCTATGAGGATGGGGGCAAGAGGGCAAAGTATATGAAGGGTGGCGGAGGGCCCTGGGTTTGCTCAGCACAAAGCAGAGGAATTGAGAGGAAGCCTCATGGCGGCTGCAGCTCCTCACAGGGAGTGGAAGGCAGCACTGAGCTCTGCTCAGTGTGACAGCGACAGGGCCCGAGGGAACGGCATGGAGCTGTGCCAGGGGAGGGGCAGCTGGGGGTCAGGGACAGGGGCTGCACCACAGGGCGGTGGGCATGGAACGGGCTGCTCAGGGCAGTGGGCACAGCCACGAGCTGCTGGAGTTCAAGGAGTGTTTGGACATCAGTCTCAGACACCGGATTTGGATTTTGGGTGGTGCTGTGTGGAGCCAGGAGTTAGACTCAATATTCCTTGTGGGTTTCTTCCAATTCAGGATATTCTGTGTTTCTATGGTTCTGTGATTTCACCATAAGGAAAATAATTTATGTGGTAGTTGGAGTAATGCTGTAGAGGAAGAAAGATTCAAAACCAGTAGCCACATTTCAAGCCCATCCAGTCTGTCATTTGCCTGCAAACTCTTCCCATGATGCTTTCTGTGCAGAGCACAGGGATGAACCCAGGCACTGTCCCACCATTAGCCTCCTTGTGCCTGCCTGCTTGCAACTCCTGTTCAAGCATTCCTTCTGTTATTTGCTCTTAAAGACCCTCCTTGTATTCAGATAAAAGGACAATTTGCCTCTGCTAAGATACGTAGCTTCTGCTAACCAGACAGACTTCTCCGAGTGAAATATTTATTGTGCTCATAATGCAAACACGCCACTGGAGTGACAGCCTTTTCCAAACTCTTACAAACCATCCGGAGTCACCCTCACGCTTGTCACACATACCTAGTTGCCAAACAAAGCCATTTGCAGATTTCTTATTTCAATGAAGGGCAAGTGGCTGACAAGAAGCCTGG
This sequence comes from Coturnix japonica, assembly GCF_054131305.1. Classification (NCBI taxonomy): domain Eukaryota; kingdom Metazoa; phylum Chordata; class Aves; order Galliformes; family Phasianidae; genus Coturnix; species Coturnix japonica. Next base: position 63,633,727 of record NC_140663.1, on the reverse strand, counting down.
GGGCTGCTCTAACTTACACTCATTGGTACTGCTCCCAGGGTAGTGGGCACCGAAGTCCCAGCCTCCCTTCTCTGGAAAATGAAGGGGCAGGATACAGCTAGGAGGGTGCTGGGGCTGCTGGCACCACATGCACACATGGGGGACTGCTGCCTTGCCAGAGCCATGTCGATATTTAGCTCCTCTGGGTAGCTTGAACAGCGTTAAGGTCTGGAAATGACAAGGGTGTCTGGCAAGATTTCAGACTTTTTTTTTGACTAAGAACCTTTGCCCTCAGCTTTATTGTCATAAGTAACTTGTTATCTTTTTCATTAGTCCAGCGGTGTAGAAAGGAGCTGAATTTCTGGGGTTAAAAACAGCAGAAAAAGAAATGGTAAAAAAGGGTGTTGCTTTTTTTTCAGATCTGTCTTACTTTCAGTAAGGAACAAAGCTGTGTGGAGGAGAGTGCTATTTATTTTCCTTTTGCAATGATCATACCATTACAGACAAGAAGCTTCTTTTGACTCATTCAGGTTACAATTTTTGCTTACTCTGTGTTTCACCTTGGGCTAACCTGAGTAAAACTTCAGTTAAACCTGGGTGGAGACCTCAGGCTTTTGCCCAGTGTGTTTTCTGGGTGCAAAGGGAGTGACTGAATGTAGGAATGTAGACTTAGTGCTACAGGCAAAGCTTGTTGTATTTAATATTTAATAATAACACTGTGTCCCTACCCAGTTCTATTCATTTGAGGCTCTCAGAGCAGTTAATATTTACAATAGTCGTATAGTAAAGCATTGTTATTAATTATTAATATGTTTACAGATACAAGTTGAGATTAAATATAACTAAACACCTTGTCAAAGCTGTACAACAAAATCTAAACCTATAGGTTCTCAAAAAGAGACCGGAGCTCAGCAGTGACCTGTTTTTCACCTTATCACGTTCTAGATAGTTGGCTGCTCATTTGTTACAACCCATACAGTTTGTCTGTAATTATTAACAACAGTGGGAATTCAAACAAGTTATAGAGGCTCAAAAGACTTGTTGATCATGTACAAAAAATAAAAGCAATAGAGAAGGCCACTGGTATAGTCTAATGTCAAAGGAAAACAGTCTTTTTCAACCATGATAATCTTATAGAGCAATTGTAAGTGACATTGGGCTTGAGATGCTGAATAGATTGAAACTGTATCATCCAAAGTGTATGCATATTATGTGCAGATTTTTCTTTACTTCTATTCTATACTATCATCTTTCACTTCCCTCTACTTTTGCTAGCCTGTCTCCTCATTTCTCTGGTGTGCTTATACTCAGGGCCCTTCTTAACACACAAGGAATTTATTAATTTTTCTTTGAAGTAATTAAACATGCATAAGAAAGGGTGCTGGTATTATTTTGTGCTATCTCATCCATTTCTCTGCATGCAGCTACAAAATTTGAGCAGCAGCGACTAGGTGTGGGTGGGATGTACTCCAAAGCATTTGTATTCCCAGTATAGCACAGTTTCTATGTTAGTGCAGCAATTGGTTCACACAGTACGTTATGCATACTGTAGAGGTAGCGACAACTAATGATATCAGAAGCAGATGGACAGGCAGCATAGTTGTAAAATAAATCACTAATGGGAAAATAGGTTAGGATGGCAGGAGTGAGGAACCCATAGTGCTGGCGGTGTGCAGAAGGAAAAGGTAGGGAGAAGTATAGGAACAGAAAAAAGAAATATCAGTGCATTGTCCAGGAAAGAGACAGAGCTCAGTGTAGAAATAGTTCAGCAAGCTGAACAGATAGAGGAGGATTTCCCCCCTCTTAAATGCAGCCGAAGAGGAGAGAACAGTGTGCCATATACCCCCTTCATTTTAACTTGTGCCTCAGAGAGCCACAAATAGGCTGCTTGTTATTTATGGGCTTTAATAATCTCATTCAAGTAAACATGGGCTCTAAAGCAGAGGATTGATTGCAACTCATTCACAGGTATAACATGAGGTGTTTTGGCCCACATTCTGCAGTCATTTTCAATACTGCAAGGCTGAGGAGAGACCAGAATATTGTTTCTCATTCCCAAATTATTACTGGCTCAAATGTCCTGAACAGATTAGAATTACCCAATTATACTAACCTAGGGAAAGAGTTGGATGAAAGTCTATAATCGTATTTCAGGAAAAGAGTCTCCATTTGAGAGCAAAATCTGTCTCCCTCTTCCTCTCCTCTGCTCCTGAGTACTTATATCAAACACACAGTGCTTTTTATAACCTTTTTTTGGGGTGCTTGAATCCAATTGAATATTGTCTACTCTACTGGAAAGATTATGAAGTCACCTAGGGCTCATCTCTTAGGACAGCAATAAGCTAACCTTCCCGCCAGTCATAAACACATAACATGCCTGCATTTAATGTTTGTTCTGTTCCCTTTGAAATGTTAATCATCTCTATGTAAATTCCAGCACACTGAAACTCAGTTCATATTAACTTCAAGTTACCTGATTTAGATACAGTAAAGGACAACCATTTATTGGGCTTTTTTTAAAGATCAAAGAAGCTTGTTCCTAAAATACATCCCCTAACATGCAAATGATTGTTAATGTCTCTAATTAGCTTATAACTTGAGGGTGCTTTCTGCTGTTGAAATAAAGTATTACCGTATCACAGGCTTAATAAACTCCATGCATCTGATTCTTTCAGGTCACAACCACAATTCCTATCCTGGTCTATGACTTCTGGTCTATGATTTCCCTACCCTTACCAATTTTGTTACAAAAAAAAAATCAAAATCATGATTTCAACACTTCTTCTCCAGCTCTATGACAGATAACACTGCGGAAATACTTGACTCCATCATGACAGGTGCAGAAGTGGAGTACATATATGAGTGCCCTGTGCTACAAGGTCTAGAGTTTTTATGGATCTGCCAGTAAGAAATTACTCATAATTCACACTTTAAGCTTATTCTCCATTGCTGTAGCTTATACAAGAAGGTAAGTAAGCCACAGTGGTTAACTCACTTTAAAACCCAGGCATCAAGGAGCCCTTATGCTTCTACTGTTAGGTAGCGAAGTGAGATCAGCCCGACGTCATAGGCCTGCAAAAGACTCCACCTGGTATGTTCCACATCAAAACAAGAATTTGCTATCCCTAGTAAGCCGGAAAGAAGACGACAGGGTAGTGATCACGTAGCAAAACATTTTGTTTAACTTGGAAAGCAAATATTTGGTGCGCATACACATATTTAAAACTAAAAAGGTGTGACTGGAGACCAGACTGGTGCAATTCCACGGGGAATGCTGCAAACGCCCCTAGAAGCTAGTTGGTAAGCTGGGGGTGAGAATACAAAATGTTCAGAAATGGCTGAATATTTGTTACAAATGCAGCCTTTTTTCTTGGTCATGAATCATTTCTTAACTGATTCTGATTTCTTCGAATACACTTGTTGATATGCTACAGGGTATATCTTTGAAGCAACACTGCTAAGAAGAAAGAGTTATATTCACAGGAAATAGGAAATCAGATTGATCTTTCTTTGCTGCCTTATTATATCAAAATATTACAAAGTAAGGCTACGGGAGTTCTTCTTTTTGAAAAAGAAGTAGTTTTTCATGTTATTATTTGAGCATCTCTAGGTCTAAATTAAATAAATTAATGTCTATCTAAGTGTTTTTACATTTCTTCATAGGAATGTGATAACTGGCTGCATTTTCTCATTTTCTGGAAACTCTAACATTAAATATGCACAGCCCCCCCCCCCCCCCCTTTTTTTTCTTTTTCCCCCTTTTTTTCCTCATAGAAATATGGACAGTAAATAACGGGGCTGCACAAATGGCACAATAAATCGGTGATTCTTATTTTCAAGGATTTGTAAAACTCATTTGTCCATGAAAAGAAAACAAGCAGTAAAGCCAGGATCAAGCTTTACACTCAAATGGATTGTTTCACTGTGTATCTTTCCAAGTATGTTAGAATACTTAGCCTGCAAGTTCAGTACAGATCTCTAAGAAGAATGTTCAGAACAGATATGAGAACTTTCACTGGCAGCCTGCAAGTCGCGTGCTGAAATCTCTGTTGTGCAAATGCTAATATTCTTGAGTGTTCAGATAAGCACCCGAGCTTTAACAAAACACAGATATTTGGTGCAGGATTTGATCACAGATTTTCTTTTTTGTTTTGATTTGCAATTTTTTTTTTGTTTGTGAGGCTTTAGTGCCATCATTTACAATATTACCATTGGCACTGAAGCTGCTAACATGAGTATAGGAATGAAGTTTGAATCTGCTGATACGTTCAAAATCCATCAGCTGGAATGTTTTGACTTGCTCTCTGCCTGTAACAGGATAGGCTCATGTCTTTCAGCAAGCACAACTCTACTCTCTTTGACCTCTCCTTAATAGCAAGATACTTTTAAGGGAACACGTTCAAATCCCTGTTTGACAGGATGAGAATATTTAGGTGATTCATCTGAACGTGGTAAACCCAAGGCAAAGACAGGGGTCTTCAATGGGGCTGTGATACATGCTGTGACTTGGGCTTGGACAATGACTTGGGTATCACGGAGGTTTAAGAACTCTAGCTGCACTCTGAAGAAGCTAATGAAAGAGAGTGGCTGCAGAATCCCTAAACAAAATAAAGGCTGTGAGTCTAGGAATTAGCGAGAGAAGTAGAGGGCTGTGGCTGAGACTTCCTAGAGAAGCTATGATGCTAGGTTCCTTCAAGAGAGGTAGTTGGCAGAAAATTAGAGAGCTTTGAAAAAGTCTTTGAAAAAGGTGTCCTAACATTTGAGCTGGAATGGTCAGAGCAGACTGGCTTGTACAAGACCTAACAAAGTGGAGCTTTTTACCATGTGAGTCATGTTTTTGCAAGAGCTGAGAACCTTACATTGTCACAAATGTGCAAAGTATATGAGGGCAGACGGGTGAGATTATGCCTGAACTCTTCATACAGAAACACAAATTTAAAGAGAACTACCCCCAAAAGTATAACATTATGGTAATAAAGAAATAGATTTACATGCAGAAATTCTAGGTCATTCTTTGACAACAGTAAATCTCTCATTGAAGGAGCCTTGCATGCTCCCTCACCACTAATTTAAACCAAAAATATAGTTGAGTCTACAGGTCTTTTCCTGTAATGGGAGTTAAATGGCATTTACTCTGTATGGTGCAGGTCAGTTAGTGTATGTCCATTTGACATGGAGAATTTGAACTTTTTGTGTTCCTAGGATCAGTCAAATTTGTGCCTATATATGTGTATATATATATATATGGAGAGCTAAGCTTTATATTTTAATGATAACAAATTCAGGGTAGAATGAGCAGAATTTTTTACTCTTCTACCCAACACATGACTCACTATATATTTTTCTTATGAATATCCATCCCTGACACTGTTTGACTAGCACACAGTGTTCTATAAAATGCTACACACACACACTTCTAACACTACTTTAAAGCAATGTTGGACTAGATGTGGCTGAAAAATTGTAACTATATATTTTTTCTTTAAGGTCATAGAATCATAGAATGACCTGGGTTGAAAAGGACCACAATGATCATCTCATTTCAACCCCCTGCTATGTGCAGGGTCACCAGCCACCAGGCCAGGCTGCCCAGAGCCACATCCAGCCTGGCCTTGAATGCCTCCAGGGATGGGGCATCCACAGCCTCCTTGGGCAACCTGTTCCAGTGCGTCACCACCCTCTGTGTGAAAAACATCCTCCTAATATCTAACCTAAACCTCCCCTGTCTCAGCTTAAAACCATTGCCCCTTGTCCTATCACTAACCACACTTGTAAACAGCAGTTTCCTCTCCTGTTGATACTCTCCCTCCAAATACTGTAAGGCTACAATGAGGTCTCCCTGGAGACTTCTCCAAGCTAAACAAGCCCAGGTCCCTCAACCTTTCCTCATAGGAGAGGAGCTCCAGCCCTCTTATAATCTTAGTGGCCTTCCTCTGGACTTTCTTGTGCTGAGGGACCCAGGCCTAGATGTACTACTGCAGATGGGGCCTCACAAGAGCTGAGTAGAGGGTGACAATCACTTCCCTCCCCCTGCTGACCACTCCTCTTTTAATGCAGCCTTCTGTTGGCCTTCTGGGCTGCAAGTGCACATTGCTGGCTCATGTCCAGCTTCTCATCCACCAGGCCCCTCAAGTCCTTCTCCACAGGTCTGCTCTCAAGGGGTTTTTCACCCTGAATATTATTTGAAGTCTTCTGTAGCAAGCAGGCCTAAATTTGCTAGTCACTACTTTCCCATTTATTTCTTAGTGAAACATGGAATGTTTTTAGCCCGCAGGAGCTTCAAGCTTTATTTGCAAATACATTATTTGTAACATTCTGATTTACTGGGGAGTTTGGGGGCAACTTTCATCTACCTGAGTGATACCAAATATCAGAAGCATCTGCTCAAAGTTGTCTGTGCTCCTGGCCATCTGGAGCTATAAGAAGTAAAATGGAATTCTGACAGTATCAAGCACTTTCTGAAGAAGACTTTTCATTGCATGCTTGCATCAAGCAGGACACATTATAGATAATGGATGTAAAAAGATGCTCTCTTCTACAGGAGGTTGATCTAAACGAGTTTAAGATCTCATAAATTATTCTTTGTTAGATATCCGGAGATAGTGATTTAGAATTCATTACATTACCATGGATTAGAAGATGTTCAGATGTATAAGTGATGTGGTGCAGCACTGGAAACACCTCCTAACAGGTCAGCTGAATTGGTTCCCAGTTCCTTCTATTTGGGGCCACAAACTGGAGAACTGGAACTAAAAAGTGAAAAGAAGCAAAATATATTCTATTCGACAGTATAGACTTCATTTCCCATGTAATTTAGTGGACTGTGGCTGGTTTGCCTCTGATTTGATCTGCTATGTAATCGTTCCTTCTCAATCATATGTGTTCTCCCAGAAGCTCCTGGTTCTGGGCAAGCTTGAAAATCAGACAGTTTATTTTGGTAACTAAGTATGGACCCAGAAGCCTTACTTTAGTTACCTATTTTCTTTGTCAATAAATCATTGCTGGGATGGTTTCTGACAGCAGCAAAAATGCCATGAAGAACTAGAGTGGAAATTAAGAGCTTTTAGCCAAGTCAAGTCTTCATGAGTATCATGTATTGCAGTATTGATTTCTACTTCTTTATGGATGACGTTCTCTGAGCATTTTTGCCTGCTCTGTATATTCAGAGAAGGAAACAACTACATTTCCATACCAGCAAAACAACCTTGTGGCCTACTCACTGCTGAAATCCATTAAATGACTCTGCAGGGTGGGAAACAAGCCTGGTTTTTCTCTTCAGGTTATATATTTTACAGCTGTCTGATAGAGTACACATCTGTCTGTGTGGTCAAGGCCATCCACCTGACTGCTGTATTTTTGTCCTGCATTTGTTTATATCAGCATCCCACGTGAATGTCAGAAAGCACTTACTTTCAAAGCACTGCAGTTGTACAAATACGCTCTTGGTGCAGAAGCGCTCTGTCAGTGACAAGCAGCTCCTTGCCAAGATGAGAGCAAACCTGGCAGAGGCTTCTTCCTCCTGCTCCACCCGGTTTTGCGCAAGTTTCTGACGGGCTTTTAGCCCTGAGTCTCTAACTAGAGTCAGCTGGCTGATGCTGAAATTGCTGTTGTTTAAGGTCAGCAAAGGCCGTGATTTTAATTCAGTTGTTTTTTTTTTATTCCTTGATTCTAAGCCTTTTTCTATTGGGTTACTGTATAACTGAGGCCCCTGATAAAGCACACATCCCTAAGATTACTTTCTCTGGGATGAGCTCAGTTTGAAAATAATGTTGCCAAGTTGCAGCACCAGCATCTGTATTCTGGGTTTAAAAAAAAGAAAAAAAAGAAAAAAAAGAAATTGTTTAATGATTTTGGGTTCAATTGTGTCACTAAAGGCTTAAAGAAGCATTTCTACAACAAAACCAGATGATACCAAACTCAGTAAGTTGTTCACATGTCTGTGTTATTAATAAAACTTTCATTTCCACTGGGACATAACACTGGGCTGGGCTTGTATGTGTGTTTGAAACATTTGAAATACATGACAGGCTTCTGGTTTTCTACTGCATTTATTCTTCCTTCTGAAACACTGTTAAATGTTACAGGGATGCACTACTTTCTACAGCTGCTGAAGCACGTGGACCTTTTCAGTGAACAAGTTAGATTATATACCTTACCTTCATTTCAGATTTACCATACATTTTATTTGATGGAGAATCTGTTAAAAATAACTCAAAGGGGGAAAAGGGGAAGGGAAAGGGGAAAGGGGAAGGGAAGAGTAGGGGAAGGGAAGAGAAGGAGAAGGGAAAAGGGAAGGGGAAGAGGAAGGGATCTTAGAATTTTCATGATCCTGTTTAAAAGCTGTATGTGTTAGGGTTTGAAACAATTCTCATTATCTCTATAGATATTCTAATATTTCATGTTTCTTTATATCCAAGGAAAGGTTGTCTCATTTGACCTATGTAGGGCTATGCAATTTGTTCAGCTTTGTGCTGTCAAGTTTACCAGCCAGATACTTTGTTGGTAATCTCATCCCTATAAAGCATGTTCTTTCTGAGGACTAACAGAGGACTGGAGAAATGTTTAAGGGGTGAGATTGTAATTACAGGGGCTGTATTTAGCAGAGATTCTTCTGCATGAAAATTTGCCAAAAGCTGAAAGTGTCATTTATTTCTAATAGCATTTTGGCTTCAGACAACTTAGGCATCTTACATGCTGATATACAAATATCATTCCGAAAGCATATGTGTATTAAGTGTTGTGATACCTACAGAAGTAATTGTGCTTTTACTCAAAAAGTACATATCTAATCTTTCCTGTCTTGGAAACGGCGACAGTGCATTGATAATGAAAAGCAATGTAGAACTGTGACAACAAAAGAAATGGCAAATTATCTCAATCTTATTTTGTTCTTTTTTATCTAATTCTGTGAAAACCTGGGAAATGCATTTATTTATAGATTACTCTCTATCACCAGTGTAACCAAGCTCTCCTTCTGTAGTTAACTCTTTCATTGCCAGCAATCAAAATAACTGTAGCTGATAATTTCTCATAGTAGTATTGCAACATCTTTCTTTTCTCTATTTTCCTTAGGAATTAATTAGCTATAAATAGCTAATATATATACATATACACTCTTTTGTGGTGTATACTCTTTTGTAATATTTAGTAATACTGTACATGTGCAGAATTGAATTAGGTCTTCTTCAGGTCTGCAGCTGAATGCTTATATATGTTTTCCACAGCAACAACTGCTCCAGAACCAATTTGATCTTTCTTCCACTTACATTAATTCTTGTGTGTTGTGGCTCTAGTGGTTCCCTAGCCAACATTTAATATAGCTTTGCTGGATGAGTGTAGAATCTATAATCTTTTCAGATCTTTTGATACAATTGTCCTTTGCACAACTGTTCCAGAATTAATTTGAATTCTTTGTGTAATAATGCAGTGTTGTCTGTCCCGTTATGTTATCTCCTGAGGGAAAGCACCTTCTTGTGTGAGACACCTTGGGATGTTTTCTGGTATTTTTAGCTATTTGCATGCTGCTGCAATGTGGTCACATACTGCTACCTTTCTTCTTGTCATCTGTGCTGGCTGCAGCCTCCAGCATGGCCACTTCTACTGCTTTCTGTGTTCTCCCTCCATAAAGGTGTTTTGTGTGATCATTTCTATGGCTTTAAGATTATACTGGAAATATGGCTTTCTCATTTCTCTAATTTCTTTTTATTTGATACTAAAAACACTATGCCTTCTGCCAGCATCATAAATAGGGCTACTGTTTTATGTGATCACTTTCACTAATGGTCAAAAAAGTTGAAGAAAGGGTTCCCTTGGACAGCTGAACTGGTAAAAGATTTGTTTTTCACAATCATGTACACACAACTGAGCAACTCCCGTTGAAAAAGCACATTCTTTCTCTGCTTCTGTTCTGTTGCAACTGGCAATCTTTATATGTGGTGCTTGAATCAAAATCTGGCTATCAAAGAAGGAACAAAGCATCTCCTTTCCTCAATAAACTTTCTCCTTTCCTTTCAGTTTTACTAAAAGGACATATGCGTATGATAACCAGTGTGCCGTCCCAACTGTTGCCACAAGTATTAGGACATTTATCTGATACTCTTGTGGCTTCTTTGAACACCATGTAGTGCTCCCACTAGGGCTTACACAGCTCCTCTGGCATGGTGGTCATGTTACGGTGAGCTCCACTGCTGCAGCTTGCTGTGAAACGCCATCGGGTCTTCAGGGCCTTTGGCACACTGCTGCTCACTCCTGTTTCCTATTGAGCAGGGTTGCTTCATTCTTCTGTGCTTTTGCAATCCCCTCTGCAGTTGTCTTTGTTACAGGATCTGTTTGAATGCCCTCCCTCCTGCCCTTCCTTAGTAATTTTTATTTTCTTTTTCTATCATTTCCTGAGATTCTGGATTACTTAATTTATTTCAGATTCTCCAGAGTTCTCTTTGTCTTCCAGGCTTTTTGCAACAGCCTGATCTGAGTTTTCTTGTGTTCTTCCCAGCCTGAGAACAATATCAGGCTTTTGCACAAGATGCCTCAAGAACAATAAAGCATGGGCAGATCTTTAAGAAGAGCATCTCTTCAATTTGCAAGTCTGCCATATACTTTCTTGCTCTTTCTGAAGTCTGATATATTAAAAAATGCTAGAGTAGGGTTTAATGTTTTCAGTAGCCTCGTTGATGGAAAGAAGAGCATGGTGAAACAACACAGGGAAAGCAAAGCAGAGTACTCATTTGGAGAAACAAAGCAGCTGAACTGGACTTGAAAGGAGCACAGAGCACATTTAGCAAATGAAGTCATCAGCTACAAAAGGAGAAAAATGGAAAGCCAGATATCGTTTGTAATGGAGGGCTCGGTAGGGGAGTGGGAGAAGGTTGGTGTCACATAGACATTAAAAATGAAAAACAAGTGGGCAGACCAGGGGAGGGGGGACATTATTCACATCACCATTCAGACTCCTCTGGGGATCATCTGGAAATGCAGAGTTTTCAGAAATTATCACAAGTGAGGGCAGGTGCACAGTCAACACGGCACAGAAAATGCAGCCTTTGGGGAAAATAGCAGAGGAGAGGTCATCCTGTCACAGGTTTCACCTGCTTCTGTGCAATGCTGGTCCCTACCAGAAGAAGCTGAAATGCAATGGAGGGAGAGTTAAAGGAGAATTCTAGGACAGGCAAAGATGAGGAAGAAGGATTCAAGGCAGAATCGGCATCAGCCATCCTTAGAGCTAGAAATAGGAGGCTGAGTAAGTAAGTAAGGAAAAATGAGAAAGTAAAACTAGTGAGATCAATGGAGCAGCAAGACAGAAAGGAAATCGAAAGAAAATGGATGTGCTAGTGAGAAGCAGTATTTAAAATACTGAACACAGAAGACTGTTACCTTTCTGTGAGATTCTTATGGTGGTAATGGACTGACTGGCAAGGTAACTGAATTACAAAATGTAGGGAACTTGGTGCAGGAAACAAAAGCAATTCTTCTTAAGAAAGAAAGGAATGTGTACCTTTTAGGTATTTAATACCAAATAACATAAGGGAGGAGGAGGTACTACAGGGACACTTAAAAGTCCAAACATTTTAAATACTCAGAAATCTGAAAGAGGAAAAAAAAAGAGAGAGTTTAATATTGCTGAATAAAGAAAATTTAATTAAATTTTGGAAAATGTAAAAGAGTGAGCATAAAAGCAAACTCCTCAAAATCAAGCTAGGTTAACCTCTGCTACAAGCAGGGAGAGGTAGAAACAACTGGTGGAAAAAAAAAAAAAGCAGAGATGTATTAACAGCAATATTTAACCAGGGAGCTATAGACTGCGTGATCTGTGAACTACTTATAGGTGTTCAATGAAAGCTAACCATACTGTTAACAAACACAAGCCTGTCACACCAGGCTTGTACCTCCCCTTGGAAAAGAGAGGTCCACGAATCAAAAGACTTTGAAAACCATCTGAATGACAAAACCACATGTGCATAAACCAAATTATGACAGAACTAGACAAGCATAAGGGTTAACCTCCAGACTACACACTACCAACTAAGATTATGCAAGCGCTAAAGAGACAGATGATAGTGGATCACTGGGTGTAACCAAGTGACAGATGGCCTTAAAGGATGGAGTGCTCTCCACTAGACTATATTGATTGCATTGACCAGCTCACTGCTGCTATAAAAGTGGCCTCGGGAAACAATTTCATTTTCTCAGAAAACCCCTACCACAGTAACCGAAATATCAAAAATATCACTTGGACAAAATTATGCAAGCAAGGTTTCAGAAATACTTTTTCCATTATATTTCCATCCAGCACAAGTGGGTAAAACTCACGTCATAAAGTGAACAAACCGTTCTTACTTGTGGCTGGAAGGTAAATCAGGCATAAAGGTACCAAACCTGAAAGGATTGAAAAAGCTTATACTATTGAAGAACAGGAGACCCCGAAGATAAAATTGTAATCAGTAAGTACATAAGAATGCTGAAGTAAATGAAAATATAGCAAAACTAGCATAGAATTTCTGTCAGAGAGTCCAGATTGGAAAGTGCTAGGATGACAAAAGGCAAATGCTGTTAATAACATGTGTTGGAACAGACACTAGTTTGAATCTAACTTTATGCAAGTAAACTTTAGAACGAGTTAAGAGCTGTCCTGAATTTGTCTATAATGTTGGAAAAATTACAGACTAAAAATATATTACTTTTCTCATTATTCTGCTTTAGCATTATTAAAGAATATAACCACTAGACTGGTAATCATATGTCTACTTTGTAAAAGGCTGGCATACATCTTATTCCAGCTGTGGTAATTACAGAAAATGGACTCTGATTTGATTATGAGGTAAAATATCTTGTAAAAATAGTATCACTTAAAGCACTTCAAGCTCAAGGTATACACAGCACTACCTTTTGTGGAAAATAGCATCAAGATTGTAACAAGAACGTCTATAAAAATCTCAAGGATTAAACCTATGCTGTTATTTTGCATTACTCTAGAAACACGCTACCACTTACTGAAGTGTTTATTAGAGATAGCTTAAAACTCTGTTCCTTTACTATATAGTTGCTACTGGGATGGAAAATGGAAAGATACTGCAAATTCTTACTAGCCCTGTTAAACAAACACAGGAAATAATGCACATGGGAAAAGATCACACAGTGAAGGACTTCAGGACTTTGCACCCATGAGGCTGTATATATATAATGGCAATCCTGGATATTTCTCAAGAAGTTTCTCATTATCTGCTTGAAACAGAACATGTTTTTGAGGAGTTGGGCAGTAGCAATGACAAGAACTGCATATAAAAAAGCAGATGCTGAAGTCTGCCAGAACTGAAGAGACCTTTGGGACCTGTGGTCCAGCACAGAGACGGAGAATTGATGTGTTGTACAGTGTATGATTTTATTACAGATTATTCAAATCACAGACGAAATCTTTTGCCTTAAACCAGTTGTGGCTAACCACCATCAGTGAGAAGACAGGTAGGATACTGAGTTCACTATTTCTCTCACAAATTATTTCCTTCTTTACATTAATTTAACCTAATTTGATCAATAAATACTATAAAAAATGCGTTTCAACTGTAATGTAAAAGTTACAGGCAACCACATGGCTTGTGGTTGTTTGAAGGCACCCCAAACTAGAGGTGTGTGAAGCAGCAGAAAAAAAGTAGAAGGTTCTAGTATAGCAGCTCTTGATCTTGAGGCCTCCTTTTTTGGTGAGATGTTGAATATAACATGCTCAGTAAACAAAACATGACGACCTGACTGCGGCATCCATCATCTCAAGCTGGACGACTGGGTCAGAAACTCACTGTGGTATACGTGACATGGACATAAAGGTAAACGAGACTCTAAAGTTGCAAAAGAAATGATAGGAAAGAACTCTGCTCTGTTCAAAACTGCACTGAATGGTCAATATTTTTCTGACAAGATGATGCTGGTCTGAAGAATAATGAGTCCATTTGCTTTTCTGATGTTGCTTGTCAAGGAAAAGTAAATCTCACTTTCTTGCTTCGGAGTTTGCTTTGTATTAGTTTGACAGGATCTTTGAAGAAATTAAATGGAAAATAATTGAATCCTCATGTAAGGATTTATTGTCTCAAGGGAAAGAAAAGTTTTGCATAACACATCCTTACCTGGAAATCATTAATTGCCACTTAAAAAAGTTTTGAACTGAACAAAACTGCTTTTTTTTTTTTTTTTTTTTTTTTTTTTTTGAGCACAGACTATTAAACCAATTAAAGTGTAAAATAATTTTCTATTGCCTGAGTAAGCGTGGGCTTTAACTCTTATCTCACAAACTGTGAAATCAGTCTGTGAGGCTAATGATCCACAGCTTGTTCAGTCAGATCAATGCTCTACACTAACCCAGAAGACTACTGTGCCTCTTGGACTAATGACCCCTAGGAAAACTTGCAGCCTTCAAAGCTACTGTCTCAGACAACTTTTCTTTCTTATTTGCTCTGACCTAGGTGAATGGCCTCTTGTATCTTCATGAAGACATTCTAGCCTCTGAGAATGTCAGTTTTTTCCCCTTCTGTTTTGAGTGGATCTTCTCTCCCCACTCTAAGTGTTGGATCAGGACAAGCTGGATCAATTTACTAATCTAATTGGAAAGGAATCATATGGGAGGATTGATGTCGTATTTTCTACCAGATTAACAAACAAATCTAATTCACCATGCACTGCAAGATCATTATGGAGGGGGAAAAAAAAAAAAGGAAAAAAGCTTGTTTAGGGATATGGGGAAAAAGAGAGTGTCCAAAGGAAGGACTCAGTGTTCCTTGTGGGTCCTTCCCAATTCAGGATATTTTATGTTTCTGTGATTAAAAAGGAACCCACCATTCAGAAGTCATTTCCTTATTAGAATGTGCAATGTAATACTGCACCCCCAGCAATGGTCTTTTCTTGTCATCTTAAATTTTATATTGTCTTTCTAGCTAAACAGCATAAAAATGTACAGTCACAGACAACGCTGTAATACTACCTCATCCAATTTCATTCACATTGACAGAATGCATAGAATCAGCCCTGACAAACACGAGACTGTGAACAAGTTTTAGGTGGAGTGTCAAAACTGCCATTCTCTCCCTGCTTCAGAGGTTGCTGGCTTAGGTTTAGCCCTCTTTTTCTTGGCTCACCATTTGTTGTCACCTCATACTTGTTGGGAGAGGTGTGGGTGGATTTCTCTGAGTCTTAGCCGATGAATACTCTCCCAGTGCTGGTTTTTAATTAATCCCATTACTGTTTTTGTGGACATGATTCTATTGCCTCAGGAATTTTAAATATTTTGATTGTGACTACATTACTGAGCTGAAATGATTAAAAAATATATATTAAAAAAAAAAAAATCAGCCAACTTAGTGCTCTGATGTCTTTCCTGACCCTGAGGGAGCTGCTAGGAAAGCTACTGTCTTGGAGAGGTGAAAGAGGTAGGAAAAAAGTGAGCTCAAATTGGAGAACCATGGAAAAGAGTTCAGGAGAGCCAGATTTTCGCTTTATCCCAAACTCTCAGGGATGAGAGGCCATTGCACTGCTGGGAGGGCTCTGCTCCTCATCTTGCCTCACACACACAGCAACAACTTACTCCACATCCTCCATCTGCTTCCCATCAGTGATAGGAGCAGCAGGCATATCAGGCCATAGGGGCAGAAGGCAGAGAAAAGTTGTTCACTAGTAGTCACTACTTCAGCAGTTCCTCTTCATCTCTTCAGGGAAGAGGATCTGTTGGCCAGATGAGACAATCCTGATGGATTGATGAGAGTCTTGTATATCAGACTGACCAATTTCACACTTGGAATTGTCAGCTCATTTTTATAGTAAAAAGGATGATGAGAAAGGTAAAATATGTAATATCTTAAAATATGCATGGGGTTGTTACGGTGAAATGATCAAATGCTGACCCCTCAGAAGTCATAGAACCACAGAATGACTTCAGTTGGAAGGCATCTTGAAAATCATCCAGTTCCAACACCCTTGCCATTGCCAGAGTTGCCACCCACTAGATCAGGTTGATCAGGGCTCCGTCCAACCTGGCCTTGAATAACTCCAAAGAAGGGACATCCACAACTTCTCTGGGCAGCCTGCTCCAGTGCCTCACCACCTCCTTGACAAAAAATATCCACCTAATATCCAATCTAAATCTCCCCTCTTTTAGTTCAAAGCCATTTTTCCTTGTCCTATCGCCATCAGACTGTATAAAAAGTTGCTCTCCCTCCTGATTATAAGCTCCCTTTAAGTCAAAGCAACATGAATTCATGGTGCATGCCATCTTGCAGGATTCATTCCTGTAAGGAGAGTCAAAATGTGCCTTCCATATGTTTCAGAACTACAAATACTGGATTTTACTTGATGACTGTTTAACATAAAGTGAGTAAGAGTCCCTGAACAATAGAGTAGAACAAGGATTTTCCATCACACCCTGAATGATCTCCCTATTCATAAGACCAGAAAGTCACACTACCACCGTATAGCCCAATAATTTGCAAAATAATGTGACTTCAAAGGGGGAGGTGGAGCACCTTCAGTGTACTCACAAAACAGTCTCAGCTTGTGAATAGCCTAGAGGATGGAGCAAAAGCATTTTCCTGGGAAGAGAATGACATGTCTCTAAAAACCCTTCCTCCTTCAGGCTGAAGAGGTTTTCTTACAGTTCTTGCTGGTGACGCTGCCACCAACCTGTTTGCTGTGAATTATAAAGAAACTAAATCCTGTAAGTCCTCCCTAGGCATGGTCTGACTGCAGCCAGTTTATCAGGCCTCCATGGCAAGGATTTCATCCAAGAATTCAGGCAGGCTCTGATATACTTTATGCATTGCGCTCCTGAGTTTTACCAAGGAGGCAGCGCGTCCAAACACAAGCAAAATATAAAGAAGGCTGCAAGCTGAAGTACTGGCAAAACTTAGTTTCCTTAGGAGGGTGTTCAGCAAAACACATACTGAGTTTCAGTAGGATTTGCGCACCTAAATTCTATCATCATCTAGCTTATTTTATGGGTCTGGGCCAATACACGTCTTGATGTGAAGAAAGCTGATTCTGCATGATGGAAGGTATGCAGGTATTGCTCTTTGCTTTGGTTAGGCATGAGGTTAGTCAGTTGTGATCACTGCCTCACAAGCCCAAAATGTATGTGACTTCCCCCATGCTGTTGCCAGGCAGCCTTCCACAGCTCTTCAGTGGAAGGGTCATTATTCACTTTTACTCGTCACCCGAGGGCTTTTGCTCTGAGGAGAGAAGGAAATGTTTAGAGAATAAGTTGTGTTCTCCCCAGCGTATCTTTGTCTGGTACTCCATAAATCTCAGGTGCTGTCAGCGGTGAGTGGAAATGAAGGGTAATGTTGGGCAGGGAGGGATTCTTATCTCACATCCAGTTACTTAAAGATAACAGCGCCTGCTGACATGTTCACTGTGCTTTGGGTCTGAAGTACCTTGTGCAGGACAATGGGGTTTTAAAGCTTTAGCCACAAAGTGTGGTGGAGAACAAACCACATGGCAACTCCCTTTGTCAGATCTGAATCAGAACGGGAGCACAAGGAGGGCAAATCTGCTCCGCTTAACATTGCCAGCTGGGAGTTTAAATGCCTCTGTGGGCACAGGAACACCTCAGGCTTCGCAGTTCTGGTCTAGAACGTGGTTTTGTAAGGCAAGATTCTCTTAGAAAGATCACAGCCACCACACAGCTTAAGCAATCTTTAATTTTTATTTGTAACTTCGATCAAAGCCGAGCATACCTACTCAGATTGCTCATCACAACACAAGGACACACAGAAATCCACTTCTGCGTGTGGATTTCACCTCAGTCACCACCTCCTGCAGCACAGAACACACAAGCCTGCCGTGTCCTGGGTCAGTGGTTGGGCAGAGCTCTGTCAGCACAGAGCCCACGAGCGTGGCACAGCTCACTGCTGAAGGCCACACGTGAGAAATAAATGTCAGAAGTCGAGAGCAGAGGAGCACACGCGCTCCTGGAAGAAATTCGACAGAAGTTTAATTTCCTGTAGGAAATCGTGCCGTAAAGACCCACTGAGCAGAGCTGCTGCCGGCAGCCGGGGGCTATGGCACACCTCAGGATCCCAACACGGGACAGGCGTTAGGTCTGAGCTTTCTTCAGGCGGGCCGCGGCTGCGAAAGGACCTTTCTCCTTCCTCCACATCACTGTTGCCAGCAGGATCCTCATCACCCACAGGGCAACAACCCCCAACTCCCTCCCTTCCCCCCCGCCGGAACTCGCCGCCCGGCCCCGCCCCAACGGCCGCAGCGGGGTAGAAGGCGCGCCCCCGCGGCGGGCGGGGCGGTGCGGTGCCGCTGTGCTCCTCCCCGGCTGCGCGGCGCCCGCCCCCTCCCCAAGGTGTCGGCGGCGCCGGCGGGGACGCGCTCGCTCGTGCCCGCGCCGCTTCCCCCCCCACCCCCCCGCCCCGCTCCCCTCTGCTCTCCCCGGCTGCGCTGGTTGCTGCGCTCGGCCATGGCGGCCCCGGCGGAGCTGAGCGCGGAGCGGCTGCGGGCGCTGCCCGGCAGCTGGAGTTACGGGATCAGCCAGGGCGGCCGCGTCTTCTTCATCAAGTGAGCGGGGGATCGCCGGGGGGTGGGAGGGGGGTCGCGGGGCGGGGGTTGAGTGTCGGGGGGCCGCTGCCCGACCGCTCGCTGACCGGTCCGTGTTTGCGTCCCCGCAGCGAGGAGGCGAAGAGCACGACCTGGCTGCACCCGCTGACCGGAGAGGCCGTGATCACCGGGCACCGCCGCAGCGCAGGTAGGAGCCCTCCCGGCGTTGGGGCAGCGACCCCCCGGCCCTGCCCCGCCATGGCCGCCCGGCCCCGCGCTGCCGCCCCGCCCGCCGCCGGCCGAGCCCGGGGCGTCCCGGCTCCTCCCGCTGCCCCCGGCCCCGCGGCGCTCCCCGCACGCCGCCTTTGCACCCGCGTTTTCCCTCCGCGCCGTTCCCTCGCGTTCCTCCTGCCGCCTTGTGTCGCCGCTGTGATACCGTGAGAGCTCCTCGCAGCCCTCGGCCGCCTGCAGGTTGCTCACCTGCCCGCTGTCCCCTCGCTGCAACCCGTGCCCCTGTGTCACCTCGTCGGGTCTGCCGGTGGCAGCGGGTCACCTGAGTACCCTCCTTCTCCCTTGCTCCCATCCGGGCTGAGCGCGTGGGTGGTTTCTAAGTGACTGCGAGAGGGGCTGAGGGGGGAGAAGGGGAAGGGGAGCCGAGCGCTGGGGTAACTCGTTGGGAGGATGGCGGTGTCGGCTCCGGAGCAGCGGGAGGCGCTGGGAGTGCAGCCCAGTCTCCCATCTCCGCACGGCGGGGTGCGTGTGCCGCCGGGAGGTGGTGGAACGCGGCTCCCTGCGATTCTACTTGTGCGTGTAATTGCAGGAGAGCTGCCCGCTGATCGGACCCTACCGGGCTGCTTGATATTCTTATGTTTGCATCGTGCTTATTACTCGTTCCCTTCCTTAAGAATCGGAAATGGGCTTTTGGGAAGATGTGGACGGTCTTCTGCGAGTTGGGAGGAGTTGACAGAGCGTGGGTTCTGGCTATCAGAACTCTGTGGCTTAATCTGCAGCAAAGGGCTGATGCTGAAGGAGTCATTTAATGCCGGGAAATGGAATTACTGATTGATATCAGGCTCCTCTTTTCCCCACTCTCAGTACTCAGATTAATCGAGAAAGCAGCTTTCATCCGCAGCGGCGTGTATGGGGGCAGATGTATGTGAAGTGCTCTGCTACTTGGACATTAATATTAGCTGAGCATTAATTCTTTTTTTCGAGCTGTCAGCGGCGACTCTGTTGACTGATGGTGATTCACCAGTAATTCTCTCAGTGTCTCATTCATTTCTGCCATTAAGCCCCTTCTAAAGGAATCACAGCTTGCTTTAGAGCATCTGGAGTGCTGGGTACAACATTAGGGGAGTTATTGTCAGGTAAATAACTTTTGGCAAACCTGCCGACAGCAGGAGGTTGGAGCTCAGTGATCTTTACTGTCTCTTCCAACCTAAGCAGTTCTATGATTCTTTGAAATGAGCTTAATTCCAAATGCTGGGTGAGGTATGACCTTGGGTACCATGGCCACGATTTGTAGGTTGGAAAATACTGAAGTACCTGCAAAGCAAATCCTCTGTATGTACGTGTGTATGTTAATTCGTCGCTGAATGTACCAAAAAAAGTTTAAAATAAGAGACCATTTCTGAGTGAATGAATATCTCTTGGAAATGTGCATTGTGAAGCTTGTTAGTAAATAATACTGTGAAATGTTTAGTAGTCAGTGAAGAAAACCTTATCCTGCGCTATAAACTGAAGGGCTTTTTTATTTCTGGAGAAATACCCCACTAGGGTATTCTTTTTACCAAGTTCTTATAGCATCTATAAATACTTCTGCTGGAGAGTCTTCCTGTTTGACGGACTTTACCCTGTGTTAGTATCAAGATGCTTTGATTCTGTATTTTTTTTTCCCCCCCATATATTTCACAGCAGTGAAATAAAAGCCATCCAGAGTAAATAAGCAAACAGGGAAAATCACATCCTCCAGGCTGAGTGTTTTCTACTTTCACCAGAAAATGTATTGGTGCTTCTGTAATTCAGTGAGTGAGTCTCGCCTATCAATTAGTGATTTTATCAACTGGAGTAAACTTAATGGCAGTGATGCATCTAGAGTTGCATAGTGCTGTCCAACGCCTTCAGATCTTCCATTACATCAGGAAACCGTTACTTGAAAGGAGCTGACCATTACTAGTGGTTTGGATTTATTTGTTTGTTTTTCTTTTTTTTATGTGGGCTCCTGATTCCCAAGAGTGATAATGGAGAGAGAGAAGATGTACCCAATTCCTCCACTAGATTTGCATTGAAAGTTATTTTCATGTGAAACTGGATAGAGTTGTAAACACTGCAGGAGCACTTGTTAGTCACATCAGCAGTGGAATTATGCTAATACGAAATGGCTTTGTGGTGTAGTTGATACCATGCCTGTTACGATGCCTGTGACTTGCACATAACATGAACTCCTTACATTGATTTTTGCTTAGATCTCTCGCTGTCAGGTGATTTGTTGCTACTGAAGTTGAAGGCAGAAGGAACTGGTGATGATTGTGAGTTCCAGTGACTTGACAGAGGAGAAAACATTGCTAAACAAGACAGGCTTGAACTGTTATTATTTGGGAATGTGACAAATCCAAATCATATCTCTGTGTGCACTGTTTGTCTTGGATTACAGAAGTAATGAGACAGTATTTTGAGTCAATTTAAAAATGCTTGCTTTTGTAGGACTAGAGCTTTCAGCATCCAGAGTAAAGGGACAAATGTTAACTTCATTAGTGTTAGGGAGTAGACCAGTGTAATTAGCTGTGCTTCAAAAGTTAATTACTGTGCTTTGCTACTTGTTTTCCAGACTTACCCACAGGTTGGGAGGAAGCTTACACTTTCGAAGGTGCAAGATACTATGTAAAGTAAGTTGAGAGTTTATCTGTCAACAATTCTATATTTCTGATTAGTATGTCTGAATGCTGCTGTAGTCTTGGACATTTTCCAAACTAAATATAAGTGTTGAGAAGAATTATTGAAGGTTGTCATATGAAGTCCTATGTTAAAGTCATTTTCTATAGATGAAACCATTTCTTGAGTTTTTGTGTTAATGCTTGTAAAGTTGCTTAAAGGTTTGGATTCAAATGCAATTTCTGCTGTGAGTGTGACCAACTGGCAGCAAATATCTGTGCAAGTCAAGAACACGTTGTGTTTCTGTGGATTTGACTCTTATATGTATGCGCTGTTGTGTGGTATTTTCAGAAAGGCAAGATTTTACTTAGTTGCTGGGAGAAGAGTCTCAATCCAAGCCCTGTTCTGTAGTCATTGTTTGAAGCCATTGTGAAAGTTTAATGCAACTGCCTTTGCACATCCCTTGTTTCTGTTTCTAGTATTGATTTTTATTTTTATTTTAAATTTCAGTATTTTTCCTTCAGATTTTAGTATGCTTGAAGGAATGTGTCCATTGTAGTAGAACTGCTGTATGCTCTTTCTGAAAGAGGAGCATGGAAATAGAGCTCCAGTGTAGCATTCCAGAGGTTGTGTTGATTGGATCATCTTAGAAAGTCTGTCCCTCTAGACAGTCAGACTGTCCTTAAGTGGAAAATTCTAGACTGACAGCCATGGGTATTGGTCCAGTTAAGATGCTGTTTTTCTAATGTTTGTCAAGTTGCAGGCTTTACTCAATGCATTCAGGAATTTTTGTTCACTGTGCTATGTATTTAGTTTTCCATTATTCATTCATCAGTGGGGTGAGTTCTGCAAGTTGAAGAGTACCAATAGTCATCAGGCTTTAGGCTTCAGGTAGCTTTTTCTCTTGTCTTAGTGCTGAGGAAAAGGTAGCTGCACATCTAAGTCGCATTGTTAATGTTGTGAGATGGGTTTTAGGCAAGTGTTGCATGGTTTATTTTGCATACTTGTAGGAAAACTGTTAACACTGAACAAAATTCCAAAGGATATACTGAAGAAATTCTTCAAAAACATGACCAGAACCTGCGCCAGGCTCTCCATAAGGGGCCTTTTTGTTACCAGACAACGTGTTTGTTTCACTGTTCTGTTCTGCCTTCTTGTAGCTTACATTACACTGGTATTGTATAACAGATGACAAGAATTGCAGAGGTCTGAGGACAAAAACGTGCTAAGGATTTCACCCTCTGCTGTTCTGTTTGCACTGTTAAATATAGAAGAGTGAAAATTAAAACTGTGTATATAACATAGAAAAGTGTTTTTCTATACCTTCTCATTGAGCAATTTATCATAGAATAAGCCTACAAAGAGAGTATTAGCCATAGTAACTGGAAAATATCAGCTTGGGTTTTCTTTGGATAAGAAAAACTGTGTAAGGACAGCTATTGTAGAGCAGCTGAAGTGTTTATGCATGAATAAACCAAGTGGTAGCTTGTTTGTGTACTCCTCCTGAGATCTTGTGTTCACGGTTTTATCATAACTGTTAAAAGAGACATTAAGTTGATTGTTCTGCTGATAGCCAACACTGAGTAGCTCTGCTTATATTTAAATTTGTGCCACATCTTTGAAAACATGTTGCACAAACAACACTTCTCTGTGATTTGATCGAGGTAGGAGGATAGCAGGGGTAGTGCTGTCAAGTCTGCTGAAAGGTTCAGATGGTTGGACCAGTTTGTCATCCTTAGTTAAATGTGTTTGTTGTTTCACAGGTGTAGCTACTCAGGCTGGGTTGAGGCTTGTGCCTGATGATAGCTTCTCCTTTTAAAGTTCTCCAGCATCAGTATAGCTGAATGCAAGGCAAGATGCAAGAGCTAACACAGACAGGGTGACAACATTATAATCACTATCCTGTGCGGAGTAACTCTGGATGATGTGCTGATTATTATCATTCTGGTTGTCTGAGTCTTAGCTTCCATAGTGTGCCCACATGACTGGGAAGCAGCACAGGTTGTTATGACCTTGTCTACACAGGCATCCCCGCATATGCATTTTCAGTCTGCTTGCTTGAATGTACGTATTTGCTAAATGTCAATGCTTATTACGTAGATCAAAGCAAAATAAAATTATGCTAAAACTAAAAAAATACTAAAAACACGCTCAGGGTTTGGCCTGAAATAAATGCATTGTTTTGAGTTCTGATATGAGTGGTGGAGTTCCAGAGGAATGAATGTTAATGGCACTCTATTGATGTGTTCAACCATGTGAAACTTGGCTGCTGAATTTCTGTAACGTGTCCAGTAGGAGAGTTATATAAGAAGGATAGTCAAGTTTCCTGATCACATAAATAATTTCACCTAGCTTCTGAGCCACAGCTTCAGATATGTGGGTTGAATGAAAATATTTAACAACCTTGCTTTATGGTAACATCTTATGCTAGACTACATTTGAAAATAAAAACCTTTTGAAAATGATTCTTATAGCTCTTTAATAATAGGTCTTCAGTGTTCCAAGTGGGTGTGTCGCTGAATCTATTACTGTGCTTTTTCTGGCTTTGATGTAGTAAACACTGTGTAATCAAATTGGGATAATGTCGAGGAGATAATCGTCATCTAAATCTTAGCATTCCTGGGACTGGCATTTCAAACAAATGACTCAGGAAGCAGACTGCATTGAAATGGGATTATTTTTAAAGGACACCTTATTTTTTCTTATGATGCATGCATTCATGTTCAGAATAAGTGGATACTGAATGGTGACACTCCTTTTTTTCCATAACGTTGTATTTGTTTTGTCTGTAAAAAGGCAGTACATTCTGAAGCAAGGATAGGTTCAGAGTTATTTCTATTGTTGAAGGAGGTCTTAGTTTTGATATAGGGTTATGTTAATAAGTTGATGTTAGCTAGGCCTTTGACTTTCAGTGTTTTGGATCAGTAGAATTGTAGTACTTGATAATGTCAGTGTCTTTCTCCCACGTCTGTCCCCATCCCCTCTAAATGCAGATGATAAAAGGTATTGTTTGTTAGGTGGAATAAACCTAACATTTATTATAACGTCATAATTTTCTTATTAACTTGTACATTTTCTTATCAGATCTGTTTATGATAATTTTGTCTCCTTGAATGTGAGGAAATCGGCTTGTTTCCTTAACATTAGAAGTGTGCATGGGTAGCCCTTTACTTAATGCAAACTCTGTCATTAAACTTCTCTGGAGTAATGTTTGGTTCATAAAATAGCTGAAGTTTCTACCTGCAATGGAGAGCTGTATGATTATAGAATTGAAAAATTCAAGTATGGTCTTTAATGATTACTTTATTATCAGTTCAATATAAAATCCTGTGTATTATCAGGCAAAACACAATGGTATGGAGTAAAGCACCTTAGTTTGAAAGTGATGGTGTAGTATGTTGAAAAACTTGGGGTTTTCCTTTGTTCATAGAGTATTTCAGTGGACTGTTGAATTATGTCCAATGTATTGAGCTCGTTGTGAGCTTTGGAAAACCGAGGGCTTTGTCTTCAGAACAGACAACCTAGCTAGTACTATGGGATGCTTAAGTTACTTAGATTATTTATAAGTGTATGAGGAAATAGACCCATGTGACAATTTAAGTATATTACTTAATAGAAAAGACATACTTGGTCACTGGCTTCAGCTTCTTACCTCTTAAGATTAATGAGAATTTTAGTCCTGATGTTTTTAATTACTGCATCATTGTTAGGTACCGATGTACTTGTTTCTAGTGCTATAAAATTGCATAAATATGTCTTTCTCTGAATTTATATGATATTTGAGTTTTTCATTGGTCTAACCCATGGGACTTCTATGCAAGTATTCTTGGGTAAGCTGTCAAGGTGTTTGGAGTTTGATATTTCTTTGCCTCGTGTAGTGCTGATAATTTTTGGACAGTATGAAAGCTGACTGAAGTCACAAGATGAATACCTTTAAAAACACAAAGATTTAGGAAAATTAAGTCTGGATTATAGAGTTTTGTGTTGAAGGCCATGTTTTCCTGTACTTAGCAGAGAGTTTTTGCCTGTTTCTTGCTGAAGAAAAGCATTGGTAAACTCAGGCTGAAACTGAGGTGAGTTCACTGTTGAATCAAGTAGGTGTTTCATATGCTTTTGTGGAGACTTTCATCAATAGAAATGGCTTTCAAACATGTAGTTTGAAAATTGGGTAGGCAAGAAAAATCTATTAGGCGATTAAATGAGATGAGATCTTTTCAGCCTTGAGTTTCTGTTGTTTACTAAAATAAACTCCTGCTCATTAAGAATTCAGCTTTTGTTTGAACCTTTGTCTTTTATGTGCATTCTAAAGATCCTCTCCCATTCAGCTGAGAAATTCTCCAGAAAAATCAAACAACTAGTCCTGTTTGCAGAGAAGCCCTTTATTGAGAGGCAAAATGGGAATTGGGGGGGGAAAAAAAAGTAAGAACAGATTGTTTTTCTCCAACAGTAAGAGTCACGGTATTCCTCCAAGAAATTTAGTTCTGCTCTGCTTACCTCTGTCACTATTTTGTTAAAAGTTAGGAAAGACTAAAGTTTGCTTTTTCTTTCATAAGACCTCTGGATCAGGTAATGGTCTAGGTAAATGGGTGACCTGCCACATCGAATTACAGCAAATTGATCTGTGCCTTGTACCTTTGGGCAAAGCAGTTTGGAAAAGGAGTTCTTGTTAGGATTGCATGCAAGCCTGCTATGTGTTTTGAGATTTATGTCCTTATTTCACTGCAGTATTTTCAAGAACCAAAATTAATGCAGGGAGCATCCTGCTTGAGATGTGCTTGGTGAAACACCTCACTATATTAAAGCTTCTGCTGAAGTTCTCCCCATGGAAGGGATGAAGCTGTCTTTCTTGGGAGCCCTGGGGAAAGCACACACTCTTGCTCTGTAGGGAAAAGTGGAGGCAGATAGGAACAGAAGGGGAATCTTGCTGTGGGGGAGCTGTGGGATGGGCTAGCTGCCAGGGGGCTGCAGCAGCATGAGTGAAAGGCAGCAGTGGAGTGGGTGCAGTGCGGAAACGTGGAGTGGAGGTGGAAGGGTTCTTGGCACTGGAAGAAATGAGTGTGGGTCAGAGAAGGAGACGGAGGGCTGAGTCCAAAAATTGGCTTATAGAGGAACGCACAAAAAGAGGATGGAGAAGGAAATGTGACCTACTGCAGAAGGCTCAGAGGGTGGGACTACGTGCTGGAAAAGGAGTGGAGACTAAACCAGGCAGAATGGGCAGTTGGCACTGACAAGTCATTAAAAGGAGCTGGGGTGGGAGTTAATTTCCTTGCAGCACACTTGTTGAGAATTCTCCTAGGTGGGAAGGTGACAGAGATGTATCCTACAGAAATGAGCTGTGTGCCCAACAGGGACTGCTAGTCTGCTTATGAACCTTTTTTGAAGTTAGTGTGGCGAGTAGAACATCAAACGCAAAAGCTAAGGATTCTTGTGCTTGTAAAGCTTTTTTTGAGTGTGACATTTTGTGGTTGACGTTTTGAGCTGTCTTGTTCTTGAAGTGTGTTTCTATATTCAGTAATACCTTGAATGCTTTAGTTTTACTAAAATAGACTTGAGACCACGGGAGAAGTTAATGTTGCTTTTTTGTTGTTGTTGTTGCTTCTAAATATTACCAAATTTTAAAATATTTGTAAGAATTAATGGGTAATTACTTTTAAAAAAATATTAAAAAACCTACATAGAATTTGTGAAATGAAACATGGAAATCCATTGGAAAGACACTGAAACCACTCAAGGTTTTTGATAACTCATACGTTGCTAAGCCAACTTCAGCAATTTTAGATCTTAGGGTTTGGAAATGGTAGTATTTCTTTTCTAATTTGGTCTTCATTGGTTATGGAGTTAATAATAGCAGATAAAGATAATGCATGCTTTGTTATTTACTGTGAATTGTTCTGTGGGCTTTCAGTTTTGGTATCCATGCTGTGTGAAGGCTCACCTTCATAGGCTCATAGAATGGCCTGGGTTAAAAAGGACTATAATGATCATCCAGTTTCAACCCCCTGCTATGTGCAGGGTCACCAACCACCACACCAGGCTGCCCAGAGCCACATCCAGCCTGGCTTTGAATGCCTCCAGGAATGGGGCATCCACAACCTCCATGGGGAGGTTCCTCTTCCTCCTCCCCCCAACCATCATTTCGAGCCATTCCCTGCTCCATCAATTCCATGCAGATGCTTTTTCTCTTCCTATCTCAGTCCCTGTGTCCTGCAGTGCCTTGAGCTGAGGGCCACTTCCAATAGTGGCTGAGCTGGCAGCCAGGTACCTCCTGAGCTTTGCCAACAGAGGCGTACAATTGGTGGT
Organism: Coturnix japonica; assembly: GCF_054131305.1. NCBI lineage: Eukaryota > Metazoa > Chordata > Aves > Galliformes > Phasianidae > Coturnix > Coturnix japonica. The sequence continues at coordinate 63,606,064 of NC_140663.1, read as the reverse complement.
CACTATTAAGTGAAACGTCTACAGGTCTAAATTTGACCCAGTGCACAATGTTTTGCTTTTACTTAACGAAATGGTTCATACTTTTTTTTTTTTTTTTTCTTGTGGTCTGTGAGTGTTTTGTTTTACCAGATCAAAACTAGCATCTGTTGTGGTGCTGCACTAAGCCTGTTTTTCTTGCGTATGTTTATGTTATGCTGGCTCTTATTCTAATTCTAATGAATTGCACTTTCATTAAACCTGAGATACACTTTGGCTTGGCAGTTCAGACTGATCATCATTGAGCTTCTTTGTGCATGCGAGAAAGGGAGAAAGCTCTTGCGAAGATTGAGGCAGACGCTGACTAGAAGCACAGCTCCTCAGCTCTGGCTGCTGGGGCTTCAGTCAACGTGGAGCCTGTGTGTTTTTTCTGTGTTTCAGTAAGTAAGTAACTACATTTGAACATCTCTCTCCTCCTTTCTTTACCTTCTTTCTTTTGAATGTGTGGAGACAGCTGCTTTCTTGCCTTTTACTGTAAGGAAGGTGTTCTCTGATGGTGATGTTGGGAAGAGTTTACAGTCGCAGCCACCTTCAGAAGGAGAAGTTTCAGAGCAAGGGACTTGTTCATAGGCAACTCAGTAAACTATTTGGGAAAGGCTCCAACTTCCCAGCACTGAATAGGTCAGGCAGTTTTCGAATGGTTGTTTGTGGTGTTGCATCTTTCTGCTCTGGACATATAAAACTTAAATTGAACACTTGTTTGTGAAGTGGAAAAAAGGCTTTTAGACAATGTTTTGAATGCTTGTGTGGCCTGCAATGCTTGTAGAGCTTTATATAAACAATAATAATAAAAAAAAAGAGTTTACATGTTCAGGATGCTTTAGCAACTTGGTTCTTTGTGGCTTTCTCCATGGTGACTTAGTAAAAGCAGTAAATTGTAAGAAAAGGTAGAGTAACAAGGAACCTGTAGTTTAAAATCTTCTGTGTTTTCTCTAACAAAGTCTACTACAACTTGTATATCGTAGAAATTTGTAGTCAGAGAACTAATTTGTGTTTTATTGTCTGAAAACATTTCAGCGCGTCAGACCAGATATGAGGAATCCTTGTAAAGAAAGGTGTTTCAGGAGGAAATATTCAGTTAACCCTTTGGTTTTAGGTGTCTCATTTGCTATCTTTCAATTCCAGCATTTCAGAGAAACTCAGGTTCTTTACTACTCAGTAAGTAGGACTAATGAAGTTGTGTAAGTTCTGCAAAAAAATGCACACAGTGATACTTTGATCTGAAAAAAATCTATTATTTTGGTGGGTTTTCTTCCTTGTTTAAATCCCACAGACTAAGCAACTGCTGACCAATGTTAGACATTTACTATTCTTGAGAATGATTTTGGGGATCTTTAAAAGCAGGTGACGTAACATCTTATTATGTCCTTCGCTGCACCTGGTTTGTAAAAAGGGAGGAAAGCCATGTCTGAAATAAAATGCAGTGTGCAATAAGTGTGCAATAAGAATAAACAAATAGTGCTCTTAAATCCCAGTGGAGAGGAAAAGTACCTTTAATCTGATTGAATGTCAAAATGGTATCTTGCTCGGGAGAGAAAGCTGTGTAACACTTGTGTTTCTGTGTGGGAGGGAGGGTGTGTGTGTGTGTATATATATATGTCCTTAAGTATATTGGTTGCACCATTTTGTAAGGTTACTTTACAGTTTTCCATATACACAGTAATCTACTTATTTCATCAGAGGTTTCAACTAAGAAGTTTTAAAGTTTGACACAAAAGATTGAAAATGGGAATTACAACCCAAAGCATGTTTTTAAGCAGCGTCATAACATCAAATGTTTATTGTAACAATTCATTTGCATCTTAATCAAGATGTAAGTAAATGTCATTAGAAATTCATATGATGTTCTCTGATCTTAAAATCTCTTATGGTAGAGTTTCTGTTTTTTGTGCTTGGTGTGGGTATCCCCTACTTAGCTCTGATCTGAGACAGTGAAATACTTAATGTTGATAAAGCACGCAAACGTTTCTGTTTTGGTGTGTGCAATTTATAGGTCAACCAGTTAAAGCTAAAGTTTTCTACTTATTATATCCAAATGCTTAAAGCATTCCACCTTTGTGCCAATAGGTTAGGTTGGTTAAATTGAGCCCACAATGTTCTCCGATACAGTGGATTTTATGAGTTTGTCGCTAAAACAGTCCCTTTTCTGGTTGGTATTCATTATTAAAATTGTTTTAGAATAAATTGGAAGAGCTTGAGACCTTGAAAAGTTATGCTTTGCACTGAGGGTCTTGCAGAAGCCGTCTGTAGTGTGTAGTCAGCATAAAAAATTAAAACAAGTGAATGGACTTAGGATTTCTTATGTATTTATGGAAGCGCACCTAGTGACTACAGCTGACTGGTGAACTCTGAGATACTAAGATTTTCTGATCTTTGCCATCTTTCCTGTCTTCTGTTTCTGTCCCTCCTTTTGCTCAACCTCAGATAAATGTAAGCTGACAGTTTTTCATGGCAGCTTTTACTTTGCCTTGAAGTAGCTTGAGATTGAGACTAGGAAGAAGCAGACTGGGAAGAACGATTGCAGTGCTGGAAAAGATGGTTTAACATTTTGTACTGAGCCATGTTTTTCTGCAACTCTTGTCTGTTAGTTCAGTTATTAAATGCAAGGTACTTTGGGTAGTAGAACTAAAAACTTCCCTAGATTAAAACTTTCCCTGCTGTGATTTCCACAAATAGTGTTTAAGAAATGTTTTGCTCTTAAAGAAAATCTGCTTAACTACCTAGATGAATACAATGCGTGGTATGTTTTAAGCAGCTTAAAAGGTGAAGTCTTAGCATTATTTATGAGTGATACCTAGTATTATGGCTAAAGTGACTTCTGTTTAATTATAAATGGAATGAAACAGTCTACTTCAGGCCCTGTCATTACTGCTAATGGCTGCAGACTGAACAACAAACAGGACATATTTCTTTTTATGCCTCCTTGCAAGTCTTCCACCTGAAGTTTCTTACACAGAACACTTCAGTTTGCAGTTTTAATCTATAAAAAGATTTATAGACGTCAAGACACATCTGAATCTTTTTCTGAAAGTGCTCTTTATCCCTGTACCCTGAGCAAAACACAAAATAGATTTTGTAATAGGCTCCGTAATAGAACTCACTCTGTTGTGGATTTTGTTAAACTTCAGGTGAGAGTGCCAAACCTGTCTAACAAGAAAGTCAGGATCTCTGCTGCCTCAGATTGCTTACTTTGTGGTTTCAAACAACAGAAAGTGCTATCAAATTCAGCAGTCGATTGAAATTCCACTGCTTTATCCTCTTCGTTACTTTCTTCTGTGTGGATGCATTCTGCTTCAGAACGTTTTGCAGCTCAAATATGTAAGTTATGTGTAATCTTGCAGTTTTACACATGGGGGGTAACAAGTAAGTAGTGAGACAGAGGTAGTAAAACTGATTTAATCAGTGATGTCCTATTATTGTAGGTGGGGTTTGTTGTTTCACAGCGTTGCATGATTTAAGCTGGGGTTGAAAGACTGCAGCAGCTGAGAAGTTGGAATTACAAGTGTCTAGCTTTCATATAACTCTCTGCAGGCTTTGTTCAATATTTGAATTGTGTTTTTTCTCTTCTCGCCTTTTGGTGATGGTATTTGTAAGTCATTAAAGGAATCAGGGGAGCACTCCAGTCTTCCCAGAGTTTTGATGAATGTTGAAGGTGCTATCCATTTTTAGATACTCATTCTAATCAGTGTTAACTTTTACAACAACTCCTGTTAGTTATTTTATTACTTTGTTTAACATTTTAACATTGGAAATAGGGCTCTCAAAGAAATTACAGAAGTTTTTATTGAAATTTTTCAAGGAAATCAAGAAAATCTGGGTATGCTTCAGAAACTTGCATCACTTATATATACTTGTATAATTTTACAGTACCTTTTATATAGCTCATATAGATGGCAGAGTGAGTACATAAAGAATGTGCACAGCTTTTCACTTGTTTAAAGGTGGTATAAGTACTTCAAAGAAAAACATGAGTAGAATTTGCTGACAGTCTCTTATATTCATATCTTGATTTTATTTTATTTTATTTTTTGCAGCAGTAGAGACCTAAAACGGGACTTGTAATGACTGGGGGGTTGGTGCACATGGGTTTGACTCAGCTGCTGGGTTCAACAGGTGTCTCTTTGAATGGAAATGTCAAAAGGAGAGTATACAGAACAATTTGTGTCTGTTTGTTTTTTTCTTTTTCCCTGCCCAAATTGATGTGAATATGGCAACCACAGCAAGCAATCAAACACAGTGCATGCAAAGCTGTAGCTGGCAGATGTTAATTGGCTTTGAGCAAACAAATATTTTGTCTTCTGATTTGTTTGCTGACTGAGTTGAAATACTTGGCTTTTCACTAGTTGAGAGTCTGCATTGCTACTTTGACAAAAAATGAGGACTTCTTTGAATCAGAAAAGCAAATGTCCCCAGCTCCTCTCTTCAGCTTTGCTGCTGTTTGACTTTGTCTTCTAACTTTTTCTTACATATGTGTCCTTATCATTCACCCTATTGCTTTTCAGTGCTTTCCTGCTTGCTTCTAGCACTAGCAGCTCAAATAGTGTTAGACGTGATCTTCCCCAGTTGGGCTGCATCCCAAACTTTCCTGAGGGAATGTAAATACTGCGAGGTCAGTTCAGTATCAAGTGCCTGCAGCCTGAAACAAACCCTGCAGGATCTTCTGCTACTCAGACAAAATTAGGACCCACTTTGGATACAAAGCTAAATATTAAAGTCAAGACCTTAATTGTTAATCTTATAATTTCCATTTTTTTTTGTTACTTTAATTAACTTTTTTTTTAAATTATTATTCTAAGTTGAAAGCAAAAGAGAGTGAATTGTGAGCACAACGCACTATGGTGTTAACTTACACGTTTTAAAACTTTCATTGCTGGGTTACTGTATGTCTTTGTGAGGTTGTAGTGCAGAGAGGTGGTGTACGTGCATGCGAGCTCACCTGCAGCGTGGCTAAACCAGTGCTGAGTGTTGTACTAATGTATTTCTGCTGGTGAATAAAATGTTCAGCCCATTTGTGTTTCATTCTGTGTTTACCCTCGCTTCTTCCCTCCTCCTCAGAACCGAATGGTGGGGAGAGAGGACTGTGCTAAGCCCACTTAGTGAAGCAAAACCAAATAGCCCTTTATGCCTTTTTTTTGTACTTCATTCAGACCTGCCCATTAAAATCCACCAATCATGATTTTTATGGAGAAGTGCTTTCTCTGTTTCATTTTAAAATCGGTGATGGTTTTTAATTAGCTATACGGTGATTAGAAGTGCTTGCTCATACGTGCTGCTCAGGGCTGGATACAGCCCTTCTTGTTTCACAAGCAGTGGAGGTATAGATTAACAACCGAGTGGGAATGTTTCTGCTTTGTAGTGCTGTCAGTAGGTTGGCCTGGTTCAGACGCGCTTGTCTTCTCAGCTGTTGTCTCTGAAGGACTGGCTCCTATTAGCGTTAGCAAAGGAATCCATCTAATAGATGAAACTAGAACAAAATAAGTTCCGTCTGTTCCACGGATGCCAACAAACAAGTTAGGGATTGAATTGCTCTTTGATATGTTCTTTTGGCCAGACTGGGACAAGACAGACTCATTCTCCATTTTATCTCCAGGTCTCTAAGTTATCATGATAATGTTGCTGTGAAACATCAACAGAAAGTTATGAGTTACAGTTGGGGAATTTTTGCTTTCTTTATATTGAAGCTGTTTTGCTTTTGTGAGAAGCTAAATACTTTTGTGGTCATTAGATAAGTCCAAACTGCTTTACAGTGCTTTTTTAATGTTCCTGGTGAAGTTTTACCAACACATCTGTGGTTTTGTGTGGGAGGCTTTCATGATACTCAGATGAAGAAATACTTGATTATTGAATGCTGCACTTTGATTTTCTTGGTGGATTAAAGTGTATATTGAAACTGATTGTTAGAGGTATTGGTGGAAAAGTACAGGACTGAACCAAGAATAAAACACTTAAAATGGAAAGAATTTCTGTCTGTCTTGGAAGTAAAATAATGCTAAGTTCAAGTTAGTATTATGAAATGCCCCATTCAGAAGCAAGGATAAATGCATTTTTACATTATGGAATGTCAGGCCCTCTAAAGAATGGAACTCAAATGCATTTCTTGAATGGTTTCATTAACACTTAGTTTTGTGCCATTGAACAGCAGTTTTTAGTATGCTGGAAATTATTTGTTTGGAGATCTACTCCAAGTGCTATCTCTTAAAAAGAAATTAACAAAAAGCATAGATACCCATGTGCTGCTACAACAACCATTGAAAATGTTGAAGTGAAAATTCAGGCCGAGAAGCAGTAGGAGCAGCTAATCTGCCAGTTCTATGCTTTTTATTTTCTTTTTTGGGGGGGTATGAAACTACTTTTGATAGGCAAATAAAAATACTGGTTTTGTTGTTGTCTATGAAATGATCTAATAGCCATTTCTCTTTTCCATTTGATGATGGGAATTTAATCGCAAGATCAGAAAAAGTCCACTATGTGTGGGGTTTGTGAAGTTGGTTTGGTTTTGTGTTAGTAGTATTTTGCAACAGAAGTTGAATGCCTGGAGCCTTAGAGCTGAGGAATAAGGATGATGTAAATTCTGATACATGCGTAACTTCAGCATATGAGTTAACTCAGTTTTGGCTGCTAGAACTGCCTGAGTGAATGACACTGTGGCCATTTGTCCATCCAATTCAGTGTGTTTATTTTGGAGAAGATCCAGTGCTGTTGGCTATGAAGTCTACAGGGGAAGGCTGGATTGGTTGGTTTTTATTTTATTTATTTATTATTTCTATTTAATAGAATGTTGGCTTTTTTTTTTTTTTAAATCTTTTCCTTTTTTATTCTGAAGCTTCTTTTGAAGTATTTAATTAATCTTTCTCATGAGGTGTGATGATTAAGCAGATGAAGCTTTAATTATGCACAGGAAACTTTTTTCTTATACATACTGATGTACTTACTGATTTTTCATTTCAGTAAGAAATGAGGCAGTAGTGCTCTCTCAAGTTTGGTTTGAGTTCCTTCTGTCCAGCTACACTCCCGTTTTTAAACACTTTTCCTCAGAAACAGTGAGAAACAGAACAGTTCTGGGGGTCTAAGGATTTTGTAACCTCCCCACCCCATCTGAACTCTCTGGCCCTTAAACATACCCTGGGACTATCACAAGATGCTGGAGCATAGCCTCTGCAGTGATGCCTCTCCACAAGTACTGTCGTTTCTCCTATCTGTATTTCAGCGATTCAGCTCTGCCCCTTAGTATCTGTAGACATAGTACTACCCTTCCAAGCTGGGGATGAATTCATGGAGCTCTGAAAATGTGCTACTGTGATACCAAGAGAGGAATGGCTGCAAGTCAGCATGTGTGCTTCAGATGCTGTTACAAGTTGAGTCTATTTGGCTTTCTCATTTTAATAACTGAGCTGCACCCCATGACTTTGACTTAGTAACCTTAGAGATAAGGGGAGCTCATTGATGATTTATTTTTTTTTCCTTCATGTACTTTTTTGTTTAAAGCCTGAGGGGAAAATGTTAATATATTTTTCATAGGGGTGGGAAGGGGAAGGAGAGGGGGACACTGAACCGAAAGCAACTCATAGTTTCGAATCCTGATCACACTGTAGTCAGTAAAAAGTCATATCTGAGCAACTACTGAAATACTGTGTAAAAATTAAAGACACAGGAAATTATATTGCTGTGGAAAAACTAGTTTGCTTTATTCCCACATGCGCTAATTATCATTGTTCTAAACTAAAACATGTACTTTTCTGCAAGGGATCCTTGTAAGGCAAACATAATCAAGAGGCAGTAAACTCTCTGGTCTTATTTTTAGAGATAAATGGTGCTATTTCTTTGGTTGCATTCCAAGTTATGTATTGAAATGGTAATGGTAAAAACAAACAAACAAGAAGAAAGATTGCTTGACTTAATTTCATATAATGGTACTTAGCACTCAAATAAAAGAAATGGGAGAGGAATCCAGCTTTATAATACATTTCCGTAACATAGCAACTTGGCTTTCAGCTGTGTGTTTAAATGCTTTAGTTTTTCATTTGCATCCAAAACCACTGCTCTTGTTTCTTCACTTTTCAGAGAAGCTTAGCTTTGACCATGTTTTGTGCTGCACAAAATATCATGGCAGTGTTTGTTTCAGATTTTCTTTTGTACTGCTCTGAGCTATTTCTCTATGTTCAGATTTCTCAGTTTCTTTTTGTGCCCCTGGCAATTACACTAGGCCATCATTAGTCCGTAAGCTAAGCTTAGGTAATTTATAAATTAAGTATATATTTATTTGTTCAAGCTGTAACGAATACTGTGGGACAACCTTTGAAGCTGTGATTTTCTTTTCAGCAATTAGCTGTACTCATCTTCCAGCGTTACTACTTCAGGCTATTATGACTCACCTAGCAACATAGTAATGATGAGTAGTGGGCAGACAGCAAGGCATGGTCTTTCCAAAAAGGAAGAGATCAAGTATTTGTTGATGTCCATCAGTAACAATAAACAACCTATTGAGCAATACAAATGTTTTGTGAATTATGTCAGCAAATAACCAGGGAGCTGAGAGGGGGAGAGGCAGCGTGCTGCTGAGTGGGCACTTCTCTTCAAAGTAAACGCTATTCATTAAAAAAAATAAATACTACAGGGAAGATTGCTTTGTGCTTCTGCAGTCGGATATTGGATTAGCTTATAGTCCCGGCAGCTGAGAGGGGAACGATTAATATCCTATATAAAGTTACAGGGGAATTTACATACAATTACTATTTTATTGAGCTTAAAGGAAACAGATGTTTTCAAGATATGACCTGTCTGAGCAGTAGATGGAATCGAGTAATATGAATTCTTCAAAAGCTTTTGCATCTTTATAGCCTGATTTGAGGCAGGTCATGCAGTTCATGTTAAATATTTCACATTCTTTCTTTCAAATAATTTTTTTTGTGTAACCAAATTTAAGCTTCTGTTTGTAGGAAATCATCTTGCTACAGACGTAGATTAAAGGGTTTCATTTTGGTACAAAACTAATTGTTGGTGGAATATGAAGTTAGAGGCCTTCCAGTACTTAAAGGGAGCATATAAACAGAAGGGGAAACTGCTGTTTATGAGGGTGGACAGCAATAGGACAAGGGGCAATGGTTTTAAACTGAGACAGGGGAGGTTTAAGTTTGATATTAAGAGGAAGTTTTTCACACAGGGTGATGATGCACTGGAACAGGTTGTCCAAGGAGGATATGCATGCCCCATCCCTGGAGGCATTCAAGGCCAGGCTGGATGTGGCTCTGGGCAGCCTGGGCTGGTGGTTGGCAACCCTGCACATAGCAGGGGGGTTGAAATAAGGTGACCATTGTGGTCTTTTTCTACCCAGGTCATTCTATGATTCTATGAAGTAGTTTAGCATTTAAAAAACAAATTATAATATTCTGTAGAGAACTTATTTTAACAACTGTTTTTTCCACTTTGCATGACTGTTATTAATTATGACTGTTTCACTGACTTTCTCTTTCTTTGTATTTGCTTAGAGAAGGGGACTTTCCGAAAATAAAATAAGAATGAAGCCTGGTTTGAGTGTTTTGGCTGACTTGTAGTGTTCATTCTTTAGGAAGTGATTTGAAAATTGAAATAACTCCCTTTTAAAAGGTTTAAAAGAAGCCAGAGGTAAAACCTGCAAAGTGTAATCTGCTTCTTTTTAAAGGTAACTGGGAAGAAAATGGCACTCTCACTTTCAGTGCACTGTGTTGAATATTGAATTGAGCAGGAGCATTCAGGCTGGAGGAGAAAATGAGCCCCATATTCCTTCAGACTGGCATTCAAAGATTTCCATACAAATTCTAGTTGGTGCAAGTAGTGATACAGGTCTCGTGAAGCGGGCACTGAAGTTAGGCTGAGCCTTGTTTCTCAGTAACAGTGGGGCTTTGTTACCTGATGTAATTTGGACACCTGCATTGGCAATCTACAGACAATGAATGCTGTTTTACCACTTCAATCTATGGATCCACTGGGCCCTGCAATTTTAGTGGTGTCTTTCTGCAAAATTATCTAAGATATTTTTTTCTTTATCTCCTTTTGAGTCAACATCTTAATTGAATCTTTTATTTCCATTTTGTTAAAGTAAACTTAGGGCAAATGTGTTGTCACCCAGTGAATTTTGTTACTGTTTTAGAAGGGAAGCTCTGTATGTATTTAAAAAAAAAAATAGGCACATGCAGTATGAGAGTATTGGTGTTGCCTTTCCAGTACTCCTGGACATCTGCTGGAACTTACCATGAGGTGCTCAGCATTCACAATGCAGTGGCAGAGCTGTGGAAGCAGAACATCTGTGCTCACCAACCAGCCTTCTGTAACTAGTGCTGCCTGGTCCTTTGTAGCCAGAGTGCAAGAAGTTAGGGCTGCTCCTGCTTATTGCTACTCGCCATGATTTCTTTACAGCATTGGAAGAATCCTAGAATTTTAGGAAAGCACTGGTTGGAAAAATTTTATATGGAACATACGAGAAGAATGTTCTTGCTACTTAGGCGTGTGGCTTGCTTGTTTGTTAGTGTGATGGTGGTCGTGGTTTGTTTGTTTGTGTTTTTGTTGTTGTGCCAGTGCTTCTGGCCGACCTTTATCATCCAAGAGTTTTGAGCTTCACTTTAACAAGATTTACTATTTGAAAAGCAGCAGTACTATCCAAAAACTTGACATCTGTATGATGTTAGGCATATGAATTGCCAGAATATCGTACCCTCAAGATGAAAGAAAATGCAATCTTTTGTTGATGTTTAGCTTAAGTTTTATCAGTTTCATTTAGGGAAAAAAAAAAAAAAGCTGCAACCTTGACTCACAGCATTGAGAAAACACTTTAAAATTAGATACCAGTTGAAAATGACTGCAAAGGCCTAATGTCTAAATAACGTTGTTCCTGTTCAATGTAACTTGAAGCATGAGCATGGCTTTATGCTGTGGTAGTACGGAATTGACAGGAAAATGCTAAAATAAAAAGTACAGAGAAGATTCACAAGAGTGATCAAAGATGAAAGGATGCCTGTAGTAACTCAGTGAGGAATATTGGATAAAGTCTATAGCAGAAAGAAGGGGAATAAGGATTGTTTGTTCACTGCATGTAGCAATAAAAGAACTAGCAGTAGAAACTCAGAATCCAGAGGAGTTGGCATTTGTGCCTCGTTTTGTATTCATAAGGTCTGAAAGATGCACGCACTTAATGAAGGAAGGTGCTTGAAAACATCTCAGAGTCACAGCTCGGGATTTCATGGACTGTAATCTGCATTCCATGACTGAAAGAAAGTAGGTGATGGCATTTAATAATCCCATCTCTGTGGGTCTTACAGTTGCCAAAGCAGGAGATATCACCATACAACTCTTCTGTCCCTGCGGTCTCTGCAAGCTGTTTGCTTCTCATCTCTGCTGGGAATAGCGCACCTATACCTGCACATCTGATCCTTGTTCAGCTACTCTGAAGTAATTCACAACAACAGTAATCGCTAGGTCATAAATATTCATTTACTGGTAATAAATCACAAGAATGTTGTGTTAGTTATGGTTATGCAAATTATTAGGGATAGTCTTGCAGAGTATCTGTGGCTGTTATCACTAAAGCTTTGATGGATGCTGCGTGTGCATAAAATGCTTTATGGAAAAGCTTAATAGTCTAGGTACTGTAATGTACAGGTCTTGATATGAAAATAAACTGTAAACATGAAAGCTTACTGATATTCATTCTTACACTTTACTACATGCAGAGTTTTAGCAACTTGAACATAAAATTCATGGGATCATTAGATGCTGTCTGCCATTTGGGTATTGATTTGGTTTGATGTAATAAATATTTCTCAAGAAGAGGTTTGAGCAAGTGAGAGGTTCTTGGCAAGGAGATTTTAAAGCAGAATTGTTTTTCAGATGGTAAATGGAGTTGAAGTCTTAAAATTGTACCTGTTTTCTGGAATCTTACGAAATAGCTGTAAAGAGCTGGAGATTAGCCTGGATGATACAAGTATGGGGAGGGGAGAGTGAGGCATGTTCAGCAGTCTAATTGATGAATGATTACTTACTGGCAATTTGGATTCTCTTTTATTCCTTCCTTTGCAAAAGATGTGGTTGTTCCACTAAAGCACATTAACATTTGACGGTTGAATTTCTTCAGCTTTAAATCAGTGCCCAATTTGTAAAGAAAACCTTATCCTTTCTATTTGTAAAGAAAATCTGTCCTTTCTATACTGCTGTCTGAAGGAGTAAATTCTTTGGAAAACTTAGTAAGTGGGATATAGATATTGTAGAGCTTTAATCATTGGGCTTGTCTAAAGTTACAGTTGATTACAAAATCAAATGTTTTTGTAGTGGAATTATAGAAATTTATTTGAGCAGTAAAGATGAAAGCTTTGTTTTAGAAAGAACTCAGTGTTGGCCAACTCAAAACAAAAATTCTGTTTCCCTGCTTGCAGCCCGTAGCTCATGTCAGCATGTAGTATTATGAAGTGACGGATGTTCATAAGATCTGAAAGACAATGACTGATCTAATTACTTCTAATAGTAAATCACTGTAAGTTGTATACACCCAACACCTTAAGTACAAGAACTCTCTAATGGAAGATTCCCTTGAAGGATTTGGCTTTTGGGAATCAGTATTACCTTGCATTCTTAATGAAAAGAAAAAACAACATTGTCATTCCTTTTTAAATACTTTGAAGAGTAAAAATGCAGACTTTCTAGCTGGTACAAGTTAGGGTTTTTGCTCTTGAACTTGTATTTGTATGAATAGGCACATTAACTATCTCAATAAATAGGAATGTATTCCAAAACTTGCTGGCCATATCTTTTAAAATATAAAGAGAATGCTATAAAAACTGTCTAGTGTGACACTGTCTAGCTTCCTAATCTAGTATTTATTGGCATTTAATTATTTCCTCTTCTGGCTGGAAAGGAAAAGTACGAGGGCTACTCTGAAAGTAACATCTTTAACAATATGTTGGCTCACAACTTTGGAGGCTGATGTTGGTGATAGGGCCGTAGAGGCTGAACCTTCCCCCAGTATTCCTTTATGTTTTGTTGCTCTATGACAGATGGCAGCAGAGGGGCTGTCTGACAAAATGGTGTCTGACATGGAAACTACTATGAAGCAAAGGTGTGTCACTGAATTCCTCCATGTGGAAAAAATGGTACCTGTTGACATTCGTCAACACTTGCTGAACATTTCTGGAGATCAAAGAGTGTATGTGAGCACAATGAGGCTGTGGGTGGTGTATTTTCAGCAGTGACAACAGGGACAGCAGTTGGCATAAGAGTAGAATCCCAAGTTCTCATTTTATCTAGGAAACTAATATATGAAAGAGTACCAAGTCATAAGAATATTGAACATTGATAATTTATATAATGGGATTTTTGTTCAAGCAGGACTGAAATATGAGAACATTCTACCAACGCTGCCTAAATTTAGTGGTGACAGGAAATTAACCAAGCATTAAAAGGCATTTAGTGATTTTATTATTATTATTTTCATTGTTAATCCACTTCTGAGCAGAGAATAAAAAAACAAGCTGAAGAATAACCAAGTGGATCTTCAAACCTTGGTAAAGATCAGATCTTGCCATGCCTTTCCAGTTTCCATGCTCTTCAATTCGGGCTGCCTTATGACTGCTACTTTGCCCCCCAGAACGGCTGTTTAAATCCTGAAAAACAATAGAAGAATTGTCTGGCAGAGAAGTCAGCAACTAGTGTCTTGGCACTGTCTTCAGCTGGTTAAGCCAGCTTGCTGACAGCAAAAGCATGAGCAGAATGTAGGGAAAAATAAAATAAAATAATCCTGTCGTCCCAAACTGAGTCTAATAGAAACTGCATTCCACTTTGGAGTGTGCAAAATAATAACACATGAAAATATTTTTATTTGCGAATAGGTTCTGTTTTCTTTACAGGTTAATTATCTCTTGTAGTTATTTACGCCTACATCTTAAACCATGTGATGGCACTTCCATATCAAAAATGCTAAATTACTGGCTTGCAGCTACATTTGCTTTGAACTTCTGTTCCCTGCCAAATGTAAAATCAAATCAAATAAAAAAAATGAAAACCTGGTCTTTGCAAAAAGCTTCAAAAAGATGCAGGGTTTCAAATACAGGAGATAACATGAGAAGTGCTTAGAAATTATGTGAGAGGCTTCCAAGTTGCACCTTCTCTGCTAGTTTGGTACATACTTTCTGAAGCAACGATGAATTGGAACTTTTTCAAGTGCTGAAAATACAGGGTTTTATACCAAAAAATTCCAGACAAGCGAATCATGTAACAAATAATCTGATTATGCCTGTACCTGAAGAACCCATAAAATCAGTTACTTTTTCATAACTGTGGTCAAACAATGTGTAGCATGGTTATAGGATTACCAGATCCAAAGATAATGAAGCACTTGAAGGAGAGAGTATTTAGTGGCCCTTTGGAACACTATTATAGTATACGTATGTATTAATGAGTTTAACTTATTTGAAACTAGCTAGAAATGATCGTTCCCTCAGTCCTGTCCCGGTCAGTCCTCTTCCATTAGTGATGTATGTAACCCTTTTCTCTCTAACACCATTAGCAATCTTGTAGTCATATGGCAAGTCAGATCAAACTGAAAAACTGTCTACTGTAAGAGTATTTTTCACTAGGGTATTCGAGCTGGTAGGATGTGTATCATTTTCAGGAAGAGCTTCTACAAGTAGCAGTTTATCAGGCAGTGTAAGCTGTTCAGAGAGAAGCCTTTAATTTTGGCATAGTTCCATCTGCTTTAGGAGGGTTTGCTAATAGTGAAATATTGCTCACTGAACAGCACACCACACAGTACTGCTGTATGGGGGGAAAAAATTCCTACCTAAATTGGCTTGTAGTTTTTATACAGTGTTTTTATGTGTGTACTCAAGTAATGCCAGCTTGGTATTTCCCTGTAACTCATTCCTATTTCTGTTTATATCTAATGTTTCCTTTGGTTAGCTAAAACACTGAGTAGGTGCTGCTTCCAGAAATAAAGATATAAAATAACAAAATAAAATATTCTTTGGAGTCTGCTTTTATGGCTGACTCTAAAATCAGCTGAAGTTTTAGATTCCAGTAGAATTAATAATAGTGACTTAGCTTGCCTAAATGTTCACAGGAATCTGAAGAAGAATGCTGTAATATACATAAATGAGAAGCTAAAATGTAGTTTTGCTAACAGGCATTGATTCAAACAGTGGAATTAACTGTTCTGACCTATCAGGGTGTTGATCTTTAGTATCTAATTAAGTATAATCAAAGTTTTTAAACTCATAGGTACAAGTCTTAAGTTTTTTAAAGAATTTATTTTGAAAGTGATTTTTGTGGATGTTTATTCCTGACTGTCGTGTATCAGTGCATGTGTGTTCATGTGCTTAAAAACGCAAAGCAACCTTTTTGATTTCTGGGATTTTGTACTAGTTTTTGTGTTAAAAAATAAGTCAGATCCTCTCTTAAGCTTCTAGATGGCATCCTAGAAGATTACTAACAATTTCATAAGCAAATGAATGCCAAACTCTTTGAACACGTAAGGATTTTTCAGTCTCCAGGTTAATTATTATATTTTACACACCAGTTCCTAATGAAGAACGACAAGAAAAGGTGAGAGGTCTGTTTGAATAACATGATGCGCATTTGAGATCTTCAACATTCCAGCAAAACCAGGAGAGAATTGACTTACCACTGAAACAGCGGCAAACATTAAAAGAAGCAATGAAGGTACAATTGGGTGGTGGGGCTGAAACCCCAATTATAAAGTAATTGTGGAAGGAATGTTTACCTTGGTTACAGAGGAATTTATACCCTTAGGTGGTTGTTGTACTCATTACTAAAATCAATTTAAAACAACAAAAAACTGTTCACGTGAGGAGTGCAACTCGTCACATTGATGAATGAATGACCATTTCCTTTATTTTATCTGACTTGTTTATAAACAGATTTTTCTCCATATGTGTCTTGGTGTCTTAGTTTTAAAGGAAGAGAGTATATGCCATATTTACCCCACCTGTTATAATAATGCAGCATCAGCACCACAGAAACATGTGTCTGGCAAGGGTATCTCACTTGAATATTAGACATCTTGTCAGTTTTGGTAAAAGAGCTTCAGGAAATGGTTCTGCTGAGAAAAATATTGTCAGAAATAAATGTTCAGTGCAAAACTCTATTATATGAAATAGATTGTTGTTGCCTTTTTCAGTGCTATTTGACAGAGCACTGTCATTTTGTCAGAAGTGGTATGGGCATTTGCCAGCTCTTGTGATAAGAAAATGTAAATATACTCGAGAAGCACATCATCTGTGAGTCACCTCATCTCAGTTCCGGCCCAAAGCTGCCGTGGGGTCTGTCTGTGGAGATTTTCAAACCTTGACTGCACAGCTAGATTGCCATGGATCCCAGTGCCAAGGAGAGGTCAGTTCTCAGTTTCATTCTCTTGAACTAAAAGACGAAACCTTTGAATGTAGAAATTGGTTTTCTCTTGGTGCACCTGGGAGGAAACTGAAGTTGAAATGATTGGCTCATGCTTACTTCAGAGCTCTGGAGCAGGGGAAGACTGAGAGCAAGTCCCATCTCCAGGCTAATAAAAAGCTGCAGTTTGTTTTGGAGTACTGCATTATGATGTGATGGTAAGAGAGCGCTTGAAATTTTTGTGAAGGAGAAAACTCTTTCATATTTGAGTGGATATGATTAAAGGTAAATGCATAATAGTTGAAATGTAGATTAAAATTTAATGAGGTGACTTAAAGTGTCAACTTGCCTTGAATGAGGCTTTTTTGTTTGTGTGGGGTGTTTACTGCTTATAGTATGACCATGTTAGTGGTATGACCATGTTAGTGGTATGACCATGTTAGTGGTCTTCTCCAACCTTAATGATACTATGAATCAAGATTAGCTCTTTTTTTTTTTCATCACTCAGGCCTGTCCAGGACAAATTGTGTTTTTCTGGTGTTGTGCTGTAATACTGATGGAGCAGCAAGAACACATTGGTACTGTACTTTGTGATATGCTTCAAAGTAAACCCCTACAGTGAAGCTGCAGAGCACTATGGGGAGGTGCCTCATTTCAGCCTTGGTGTTGTAAACATGGGTACATGGGCAGGAAAATGTTTCTTAAAGTCATTTTACGGTACAGTGGATGTTACTAGTCTAATATGTCTCAGTTTGATTAATATGGTTGTTTTTGTTTTTGTTTTTTTTTCACATTAATGAATAGGAAACTTGGGATTTTACTCAAAATAGTTTTAATTTTCCTTTGTTTTCATGTTGTTATATTTGCATGTGTATTCATGAAGCATTTGCTATCAAAACATTTTAAAAGGAACTGGAGGAGGGTTTAGTATGACAGCTTTTCAGGATGTTATGAAAACACATTGGTGTTACCAGGAACACATGGGCATTTAATATTTTTTCATTTAATGATGTTAATTTGCTTGCAGTTACAAGTATGGGCTTTCTTTGGCTTGCTACATGCTGTGTGTTCTCAAAAATATTGTTTTTCTATTATATAAACACAGAAGGCAGAGTTAAGGAATGGTAATTGTGATTTTTATTTTATTTTTTTTTTAAGCTGGGTAGCTAATAATACAGCTGGGTTAATGGGATTGCTGCTCATGTAGAGTCTCGACAGTATAACGTACACAAAATAAGTTGCATTAAACAATGTTGAACAAGCACAGCCCTCCAAGGATGTAGTAATGGTGCAAATATATGCTACCATTATGTATTTATCATTTAAGTTGATTATTTGTTGATACAGTCCATTCAGACCAACTGTATGTTGTAAAGTCTCAGTTGTATGTAGGCTTTTAGTTACTAAATGTCTTTCTGTAACATTGTTATGTATGTTTATTAAGGTGATACAGGTGCTTTCTTGTTTTGTTTTTCGCTTTTCTGAAGCCTTCTTTTTTTTTCCCCTCCCCATAAAATGTTTGTGCAGGCTTGTAGTAGAAAATAGTGCAATCTTGTTTTCTGTTTCCTCCAATTACAGCGTAGCTGCAACTATTATCTGTTAACATGGTAGAGTCAGAACTTCATTAGAGCTGAAGGTCCTATTGCTATGGCCTTTACTTTGTGAATTCCTTTGTGGTCTGAGTCTGTTGCAGTGTTCATTACAAGTAAACATAGTTTATTTTATATTTTTGCATCATAACTTTTTGTATCATTTTAAAAATAAGCTGTTGCTTCTGTTACAGCAGTGGGGTCTAAATTGGAAAGAGAGTAAAATGGATTTCTATTTAAAAAAAAAAAAAAAAAAGTACTGATGGATTTCTTTTTTTTCTTCCCCAGAGGATCTTCTGTAGAAGTTACCTAACTTAGTGATATACTAACTAAACTGAGGCAGGAGGTCTGGGATCATAACTGCAGTTCCAATGATATGCATGCAGGCTATCTATCCTTTGGCTTCTTTCGTAACCTTCTCTCTCCCAGTCTTCCTGTGTGCACATCTCTCCCTTCTCCATATTTTTTCTTACAGCTGTTGTCACCCAGAGAAGGCCACTTGTGTCACTGGAGAGCTCCTTGAGACTTACCAGAGGACTGTTGACTTGGTTGTTGTTTCCTTCTCTCTTCATTATTAACCAAAGGAAAGCAAGGAGAAAAACATATTAATAGGGGGCAAATGTGTCTATGGAGAGATGCATTGATATGCATCTCTAGTTCTCATTTAATGAGACTTGAATAAGAAATTAATTTCAGGCAGGCGGGCCTGTTGTTGAGCACACAGATGATTAATTCCTACAAAGTATTGTGAAAATAGGTACCAAGTAGAAGAATCTATGCTGTGTGGGGAAAATATTATGAGAGGCCTAAAATCCATTCTTGTGTGAGATGTTAGAGAATTCACTACTTAATCAAAAAGTCTTTCCCAAGTGTGTATTCAGGAGCCTGTAGGGAATGTTTGTCTGCTTGGTAGTTTAGTTTTATTCCTAATCTCTGACATGCTACTGTATCAGTTCCAGATCAAAACTGGAATACTGCACCAGCTCTGTGCTGCATGCTAGTATTTCCAGTCTGATCACTGTTAGAGCTTTCTACCGTGCTTTTCTGTCTTGCAACATGACCTAAAGGGCCTAACATCCACTAGTAGAGCAGAGAGAAAGCTGCCTTCCAAAGTCAAAGTGTGGTGTTCACCAGCAGCCAGAATGCAGAGAGAGGGGTAAACTTTTGAGCACCTTCTCCGTTACTAAGGTTATCACTGCAGTTGGGTTTAGTTCAGGCTTCTGAAGGAACTTTTGAAGCAAAAGTGGAAAAGTATTTTAAAGCGGAGTAGACAAGTAGACAGGAAGTCTTAATTCATTTCTGGGGATGTGTGAGTTCAAGCTGGGCGTTTTGGGGCAAGCAGCCCTGGCTGCCTATACAGTGATAGCAGCAGCAGTTGCTCTGAATTCAGCAGTGGGAAATAAGTGAGCTTCCTTTCTCTCCTCTGCCCCCAGGCCTCCAAAGAAAAAGAAATTGGGATGATTCTTTTTGAATGTAACTGTTACACACAGAGATGGTGTATTATTTGTAAGAATATAAAAAACAGTAGTGGCAGCTCATTTATGGAACAGAATATTGAGAACCCTTTACTTTTTGAGCCTGCAGCTTTTTCACTTGATCAAACCTCTCTCTTTCAGAAACTGAATGAAGCATGAATTTACCTGTGGTACTGTCGCTTTCTATGAAAGGCTTTGATCTTTTATCTAATTTGTAATAATTTATTTGACTGTGTTTTTTAAAAACTAAATTCAGTGTGCATGTGTTTTGATGTTTGTTTTCTTTTAGCATTGAAATAACACTCTTCTATTAGAAATGTTTTTGTTTAGATAAAACTGCAGCTTAGCAGAGGGCAAGGAAGCTCAAGTACTACATGTTGAAGCTTAAATGAGAAGGCTGAGTGAGCCTCAGCCCTTACTCTGAGCATGAAGCTTCTGAGATGAAGCCGCATGACTTGTGCTGGTAGGAGTCCTGGTCCTATTCTGAATCTGTTGGTTTGGTTTCATTTCCTTAAGATTTAATCTGGACATTGTGACTTGATTGCTTAAGAGGATAGTGATTATCAAGGCATTGGTTCAAAACTGAGGAAAATTAATTTGAAAATGTAAGACATCATCCTTTTTTGGAGGCTGGATTTTGACTGGTGGAAGCAGAAAAGAATGCAAGCTTCCTGTTGAAATAACCCAAAAATTAAACCATAGTCCTCTCCTTCTTTTACACAACATAAGTTAGGGTAAATAATGACATTGTGAAATAGCAAGTGATTGTGAAACTTCTTCCATAGGTGTTCAGTTTCCCTTTTGATGTCCATTCAGTCAAATACAAAATGCTTGTCTTTGGGAGCAAGAGAAATGGTTGATTGCTTTTGTGCGACACGATTTATTTGAAACTCAGCCAGTCCATGGGAAGTTCTCTTCAGCAGTAAGATTTATTGCTTTAAGATCAACAATATTGTAGCTATTGTGAATTGTGCAATGACGCTGTGCCAAACATAAAGTTTAGTGAGATCAGTTTTAAGATTAGTAGTGTGTTGCACAACTCCTTATTCATGTGATGTTAACGTGGGTGGTGGTGCAGGTGGTGAACTTAGAGTTTACAGCAGTTTACAACAACCAGTTTAGGACCTTGTCTTTCAAGTGTATCGTAACCATGTGTAGTTAAATAGGTGGTAGTGGCAGTAAAATGCCAGCTTTGTTTTTTTGCCTTGCTTTAATTTAAACACTGCATCTAAGTGTCTTGTTTTGTTCCACTTCTCACTTAAAGCACATGAGTAATGCTGGGGTGGAGGACTCCAGGCAATGTATTATCTTACCTCAATCTATAAATGGACAAGGTCTAGTGCAGGAGGTAAGAGTAAACATCCTTTTTGTACACCACTACTTAATTGGAGTGCGTTCTTCCTTGCTAAACTATGAACTTCATGGTTGGTGTGGTCAACAGGAAAAACTTGTTACAGGCCTCTGGGCAAGCACAGAATGGCTTCTGTGAAGCTCTTGCGTAGTTTTCTTTCCTTATAAAAAGCATTTGGGATTATGCAAGTGGTAATGGTGATAATAACTTTCTGCTTTCTTAAGAAATAATGCATTATGCCAGTACGAAAGAAGGAACGAGTGCAAATTGTTTTGTAAGCACAGCTTTACATAACTTGGATTTATAACTTTTCAAATTAAAATGTTCTAGAAAGCTTTGTTCAGTGAGATTGAAGTTTAGTCTTATTTTAGTCCACCAGAAATACAGGGATATGTGTAATGTGTATTTTAAGATAAATAAAAACCACACACGCAGACACGCACAAAAAAGGATACGTACAAGTGCAAAAGGAAGATTTGACTCGATATATTGCTTATAAAAAGCTGTTCAGCTTTAAAGATTTTGGGATTGTCTGTGTGTCTGTGAGGAGCAAGATGCAGGGTCAAGCGTCTTTCACGTCGGGAAATGGATCTCGGAAGACACGCGTTTTGCATTTGAAAGGAAAGTGCGTGGCTTGCACTTTGTAGCTGGGTACTTATGTTAATGATGACCTTAGTGATGCAACACTTTCTCTTCCAGCGCATACCACAGAGGATAGTTTGAATGTGTCAGTCTGCTTTAGCTCTCTGGAAGTCAAGATGTGGATATATTAATGAGACTCTTGCTAATAATAATAATAATAATAAAAAAAGTAATCGAGAATCGTAGTCTGTGTTTTATTTTAATAGGTTATTTATTAGGGGTTTGGGTGGGGAGAGATGAAGGTAAAGATTTGGGAATGAGGAGTCTTTGAAATTCTGTTGTTCCTTCACAACCCAGAATACTATAAAACTGATGTACAATAAGGCCGTGTGATGTGCTACATGTGAAGCTGGTACAACTTTTCAGCATTTTTTTCATATTTGGTCTGGTCTCAGACCATCTTTTCTATTTGTGGTTATTGTCCTTATTGAAGTACGCTCTTAAAGTGGTTTCAGGTTTTACTTGAAGTGGTTAGAAATCGCCAGTCAATGAAATAATTTTGGAAGCTCGGATGTTAAGCTTAACTGCTATCTCTTGAGAGCCCAGCATTGCCCCATGTCAGACCACAGCCAGCTTCAGCTTCTCCAATAGGGACCTGCTGCTACCACAGCTGAACCATGAGCCACACCATGTGTGCTCTGGGAGAGCTGAGTTAAGGAAGGGAACAACTGTGCAACAGCAGCCAGGAGAGGGGAGTAAGAAACTGAGAGAAGCAGCCCTGCAGGCACCAAGGAGGGCAGGAGGTGCTGAAGGCACAGAGCAGCAGCTCCCTGCAGCCCAGGAGAGGCCCACAGAGGAGCAGGCTGTGTCCCTGCAGCCCATGGGAACCACATGGAGCAGATCTCGTGCAGCCAAGGATGAGCCTGCGGTGCAGCAGATGGGGCCTGAAGGAGCTGCTGTCTGTGGGGAGAGCTCATGTTTAGGGGAGATGTTCCTGTGGGGACTAGCCTGTGGGAAGCCCATGTAGGATCATCTGGTGAAGGATGACATCCCATGGGAGGGACCCCATAGGAAGCAGGGGCAGAGAGCAGCCATGAAGGAGCAGTGGAGAGAGATGAAGTGTGGACTGACTGTAGTCCATTCCCTTGTACTGCTGTGGGGAGGAAGTGGAAGAAGGTAGATGATGGGGGGAGATGGCTTTAGTTTGTTTTAACTTCCCAGCACTCCAGTCTGTTATTAGCAGGCAATAAATTATATTGATCTCCTTTAGGCTGAGTCTGTTTTGTTTGTGATAGTAATTTGTGAGTGATCTCCCTGTCCTTATCTCAACCCAGAAGCTTTTTTCATCTTATTCCCTCTGCCCTGTTCTGATGAATTTGGGGGTGTGAGAGAGAAGCCTGGTGGTGTTCAGCTGCCCATCAGTTGTTAAATGACTACACCATCAAAAGTGTTAGATAGTTCAGAACTGCTTTTAAGTCTGTCTGCTGGGTGAGAAGGCACTTAAAGGGGCAGATACAAGCTGCAACATTAAGTTTTCTGAAGGAATTATCTATTCTGAACATGTCTGAAAAAGGGATACGTTAACATGCTGCAGAAATAAATCTAATGAACCACTGTAGGGGATAAAGATTAGAAACTTGCAAGATAAAGGAAATTGAGTTGATCAGTTAACGAGTACGTTCAGCACAACGTGAAGCAAGTCCATGGCTTACAGTTTACAGTTCACCTGTTTATTGGTTGCTGAATTGATGGCAAACATAGCAGTCTGGGATGTATTTCCATGAGAGACTGTCGAATCTCCATCCAAGACTTGACAGAACAAGATCCTGAGCAGATTGATCAAAGCTGACCCTATACAGTGTCAAAGTGGTCTAATGATTTCCAGAGGTCTATTCCAGTTAAAATTGTTATTTGGCCTAGGATTCTGACTCCTGTGCAGCAGGAATGGGAACTCTGTATGACAGAGGTGGGGCAGGCAGTTATGTTTTAACCTTGTTTTGGTCTTGAATTGGCAGAACACGTCTCTGTGCTGTCAGTGTATAAATTTCTAGATAGTCTGTAGGGGAAGGAGTGTGTGTATAGAAGCACAGGAATGTTGGAAGTCTTCCCATAACCTCAAATGACCTGAAGGAACTAATATTTTCTTTTCTTTTTTTTTTTTTCCAAGTACTACATTAAGAAAGAAAAAAAGACAGCCTTCGGTTGAATATATAATATGCAAACTGATTTTACTCATTTGTATTTTATCTTTAATAGATATCAACTGGCATCTTAACTAATTAGTTATAGATCCTTATCAGCTCTTAATGGTAGTACATATGAAAATGCTGAAGTATCAAGTGCTTCTGAGAAATATTAAGGATGTGATTTTGCTTATGTGGTAATTTCAAGTACTTAAAATATATTTAAAATTCTGGTAGTTCTAAGACTGTTAGCTACTGTATGCACACTATGTTACGGATATCACTGCCAACATCTTCCCATTTATATTAAAGAGAATGTCTTAGTCTTCTGTTGGTCGAAATAAGTTTGCAATCTTGATTTCACCTTACAAATCCCTTTTAGTAAAAACTTGATTATTGGGAGTGTGCTTTTAATTTGTACTATTGCTTTCCTTGTCCGCTGGATGGTAAAACTGCTTTATCAGATAGTGCATTTTGGCCTGTGAGCACACTGATTGGAGAAGATTACGAACTGTAGCTTAATTGTAGCTGCTTTAAACCTTCCATCTACTGAGGTACCATTTGTTTTCTGAAACAGAACACAACTCTGTACAAGAGCTGTTCCTAGAGCATACTTCTTTGGTTTGCAGGCAAAAAACAGGAAAAGAGGAGGATGTAAGCAAAATGGAACTCCTTTCAAATGTAATCATCACATTCAACTAAAATATTGAAAAAGAAATATCCTGCCACTGACTTATCTTCAAATCTTTTTATAAAGTAACATGATGTTTTCCTATGTGTAAAAATAGGCTGGCTGCTGACTTGTTTAAATTCAGCTCCCTACAAAAGCGTGAATAGATTCTTCTGTGTGGTTGGTTTACTTCTTCATTTTGTTCCGAGTGAAGCTACTAATGCAGATTTGGCCAGCTCCCTCTGTCAGAAGCTTGAAAGGTTGCTGCGACGTGGTGGGCTGAGTCTCTGTAACTGAAGCGCTGTCTGTGAAGTGTTTCCTACGCAGGCTGCTACCACTAGGAAATGCAGGCGTTCAGCCCTTCAGCTGAATGATTTGCCAGCCAGTATGGCCAACTGAAAGAAGTAGTCAGTACCATACATTTGCCTTTTCTTGCTGATCTGTATCAGGTGTTCAATCTATAGAACTAATCCATAGATAGTCTAAAGCGTTACTAAACTGAAATGTGTCATGTTTACGTCGGCTTTTTGGCACTGAAGGTTTGGCTTTAAAGCTCTGCTGCTGTTTGTCTCCTCTACTTGCTAATGTGGTTAGTCATTGTTAAACATGCATGTTATGCCTTGTATATTTTACACAAAATTTTACAATATCCTTGTTTCTTGTATATCAGCAAGAAATATTCAGTGACCAAAATCAAATGATGTTTTTCCCTGCTTAATTTACTTTGCTATTAGAAAGTTTCCTTGGATTGAGTTTGTTCAGTACTCATATTTTATGAAGGTATGTGCCCTTCTGACTAGTGACTCATTCTAATTCAGCATGCCTTTCAGCTAATTTGGACTTTTCTCCTTTTACAGAAATCAGATAGTCGTACTTTATTGTAAGACTTTGATATCCTTCAATTATGCCCTTTTTCTGGTCCCTTGCTGCTGCTTTCTGTTCAGAAATTTCCTATTTTTGAAATGTCACTTAGGTAGGGCAGCAAAGTAATATTTCTTACTTCATTAAACATTTTAGCTTGTTGACTGGTAAGGATTTTCATTGAGGCCTACGTGTTTCTTTTTCCTTGTTCTAGTTGGTGGGTACATTCAGTGAACGAGGTTATGAAGGAAATAATAGTTACTCAAATATTATATGCACACCTGTTTTCTAGAGTCAGTAAGTTCTACACAGCTTGTAACTGGGATACATTTGTTTGAGTACTTGCAGTAGCAGTGAAAAATAATCCATTATCTTTATTAAATGCGTGAAGATTGCCAACGCCAGTCATAATTATAGCTTTTATTATTAAAAGTTATTGTTGTAGCACACTCAACTCTAAAAACACAGAACAAAAATATGAAATATGCAGTATTTTCCCTGTGCTATTATAAGTAGCTGAAATATGTTTTAAATATGAACTGTTCTCACAAAACAAATTAACTTTTAAAGCAAAGATGCAAACACAAACTCTGGCAGCTGAGTTCCTTAAAAGATTACAATCTGAGCTCCAAAGTGCAATGTACTAGCAGGAGAGGATGGCTGAATTATCACAAAGAAAAAGCAGTCTATTCAAGTATGAAATGGATTCTTGGCTAAGTTACAGTTATCACACAGGTGGTAGTTGATATGAGTTTCAGTATTTTCTTAGGAGTTCTTTAGGCTAGAGTAAGTAGAATCACTGAACTGAAATACGTTTTGGACCCTTGACACAGATTCCTTGGCTGGTTATATATTGCTGGGAACCTATTGTATGCAAGAGGAATACCCAATTGCACCTTGCAGCAAATATACAAAATGTCAGTTTTGGCGTTGAGCAGTAAACATATTTACTCATTTGTTCGAACCATTCACTTTAGTAAACTAGCAAGGAGTTCTGTTTTTAACTTTCTCAACACACAGCTTGGACTGGAAGAAATTGAAACAGTGAGCTTCTATGTTGATGCACAAACAGTGCCTTTCCACCCAAGTTACTCTTCTATTGTGTGCTTTCCAATTATCTGTGTTTGTGTCTCCCTTAAAAATTCAATAACTCGTCAGATGCAAGAACAGAGAATTATTTCATGTTTGTCAGAACTCTACAATGTAAATGAAAGCTTAAAAATAAGCAGAAGTATTTAAAAAGTGTTTTGCTAAATATTTGTTTAGAGGCTTAATCAGAAGAAATGAATTTAAGCTGCACCGTTAACTGGGATGTTTGAAGTTTTGTTGTTGTTTTGTGTTGTTTTTTTTTTCTCCTGTAATTAGAGTAAGTATTTAAAAGCATAAATATAATGAGTTTGTTAGAATAAATACTTTCAGTCATGCAGATGCCTTAAATAATGTTTTGTTACCACAGGGCATGCAAATTTCTCTGAAAATCCACCACTGTGGATTCGATAAATTCTCCGAATTTGCTTTTTTCCTGAAAAATATTGTTTAAAAAAATACTGTTTGTCCTCTTGCTGTAATTTTAGCCTGTGTTATACTTGTAGCATTTTTTGTACTTGTATCGTATTTGTAAATGCAGTTGTAAAGAGCTTTGGCAGCCGCTTGTACATTATTATTATTATTGTTATTATTGTTATTATTGTTGTTATTATTGTTACTATTGTTATTATTCCAAATTCCTGCTAGGTGTTTATCTCCACTGGGTATCATCACTTACAGCACACCACAGTGTCCCATTCCTGTTCTAAGCCTTTCTGACATTTCCTTTGCTTCTGTGTGTGCACAAGCTCCTCCGTGACCCCCCTGTTTTGACACATGGGAGAGCTGGGAAGAATGTTAATAGGTGTTATGGCAATAGGCAGTTCACAAGGGACTTCTCATGAGAATTTCAATATTTATTCTTGTCAGGAAAACACAAATGTCAACGTTGTTAACTTTTTTCTTGTTTTGATTCTTGACTTGAGAGAGAATCCATTTGCAAATGTCATTTAAGGGCTGGGCTACTGATGTGTTAGGTGTTACAGAAGCAACTCTGGTTTGTTATAAATGGAAATTCATATAAATGGAAATTCAGACGAAGGGATGAACTTAAAACTGCATAGCAACTTCTAGTTGCCATGGTACTTCAACTTGAAGTAATTTTCTTCAGTACTAAAAAGCTTCTTGGGTGTCGCCTTTGCTTTTAAGTAGTCCCTGTTAAGTAGTATATGGCTCTGGGGAGAAGTAATGAGGAACTATTTTTGAACATCTAATGTGACAACCGATGAAGAAGTATCAAGAAAAAAAAAATCCTAGCATTAAAGAATCTGCTTTGGGGATTGCTTATTTTAGCAATATAGGTATCTGCTTTTAAGATACAGTTTTAAAACACTAAGGAATGGCAAGTCCCTGCAGCCTCCTCAACCCCGTGTAGTAGGTCAGCTTTTCAAGAAACAAATACTAAGCTGAGTTTCTCAAGAATTGGAGTTTGTAGGATGAATTGATCTCCCGTTTTTCCTTTTCCTGTGTGCCGATTGGCTGCTTTTTAGTTTGTGTGCTTCTCCTGCCTGTTTCTGAGTAGGCTGTCCTCATCAGTTCGGTTAGTATACCTGTAATTCTTACTCATGTGATAATCAAAAAGATGCTTTGTCTGACTGGATAAAGCCTTTTGAAAAGACGCTGAACTTCCAGAACTTTATCTATCCTCAATAATTTTCTGTGCCAGAGCCGTTAAGTGTTGTGCTTGGATCCCCCGTGTGGAATTGAGCTGCACTACGGCTTTCTACTTTTCCATCTGAACTGCTGTTGCCTACTGGGGTTTGTTACTGTTTTATTTATTCTTTTTGTTTCAAATGAGTTGCTTCAATATGTTCTCCTTGAATAAAACATTGGATATTTTTAAAAATAGTGAAGATTGTCAGCTACTATTACATCTTATTCTTGGGAAATAGGAAGGGCTTGGAAAAGCCTCTTGAG
Organism: Coturnix japonica; assembly: GCF_054131305.1. Lineage (NCBI taxonomy): Eukaryota > Metazoa > Chordata > Aves > Galliformes > Phasianidae > Coturnix > Coturnix japonica. The sequence goes on along the minus strand of NC_140663.1, from coordinate 63,577,949 downwards.
TGTTGCAAGGTTTTGATATGTAAGGTGTCATAATCAAGAAATGGTAGTCTAGGAGCTGCCTGTACACAGATTTATATTGAATGTCATTTAGAGATTTTAATATCGAACATTTCAGTCTGACAGCTTAGCAGAATGGCATGTTAAAATTGTTAAAAAAAGAATCTCAGTAAACTTCTGCAAATTCTTTTTCTCATAAGATACTTTCAATTTAAAAAATATGTAATTCTGAAAACCATGAGTCAGAGTGTCCTGCTTTATTGTAGTCACACTCACATTGCAGCTAGTGAAGTCAGACTGTGCAATGAAATGGCTAATTAACACATGTTGCATAATATAAGCCTTACATTGCATCACTGTCTTCTTTAATGAGCTTGCATCACGCTTATTGGAATGATCAATACTCTGTGTACTGAAGGTGGCATTTAACTCCAAATGACCAAGTTTGTGGTTGGTTTGTTCCTCTGTATTTTGGCTGCTCCCATGTAGTTGCTGGTACTCAAAATTATCTTTGCAGAAAAAAAATATTACAACTTGCAGGACTGAAGTACTATGTGTACTGTGTTATTCCCGTGTTAATTCAGGTTTAGTTAATTCACTCAACTCTGCTTGTTAGCGAAGCATCGTTAAAGAAGTGAAATTACTAATATTTTTAGGAGGAAAAAACATTGCCTCAGGCAGTTTTAGGTTTGGGAGGCAACGATCATCTTTTATTTCTGCTTAGACACTGAAAGCATAACAATCTTCAGCTACTAAATATAGCATCTGGATGTTTAGAATGCTGCTATTTCAAGCTAAGGCATGACAGGAGGGTGGTATCCCTACTTAAAAACATTCCCACCACAGCAGTGTCCTAGCTCAGCAGCGTTCAAGATTACCAGCTTTATCCCTGCTTCCAAGTACATTTAGAGGAATGGGTGGGTATTTACGCATCACAGAAATCTCAATGCATTCCAGCAAGGTTTCCATCCAGCTTCCTTTCAGACTCCGGAATACCACTTGAATAGTTTGAGTGCTGTGGCCTGAGTACCATTGTCTGAGTAAAGGTCTTTTATTGGGTGAGAACATGGCAATAAAGGTTTGCGTGTTTAACATCTCCATCCAGAGCTATCTAGCTGGAAGATTATTTGGGGAATTGTAATAACTACAGTTGTTACTGACTTCTTAAGAATGCTTTTTTGACCCAGTTCTGTTGCTGCTATCCGTTATGAACAGAAGCAGAGTGTTTACGTTCTGGTTCTCAACCTATTACTCCCATCAGCTCCAGTGCGCTGTCCTGATTTCAGAGCCAAGAATAAATCACATCACTTCAGACAGCAAGTGAGTTTTTGAAAAGTGCCTACAGATTAGTCTTCGCGTCTGTCAGCAGTCAGTACAGCTTAAGTTGCTTTATACTCAATTAAAGTGACCGAACTGAACAGTGCGGTAGATGTAGCTAAGCTGTAAATTGTGCTTTAGGTTAGCCTGCCAAAAAAAATCTTGAAACTCCATGTCAACAACACTCAAGTTGTTATTGCGGATTGGCCAGGGTTTTGGAATTCGTAAGGAAAATAATTTTTTAGGTACCTGAAGCTATGAGGTTATTTTAAAAGTGCTACCTGTGCTGACACTGTATAGTAGAGTCCAGGACTGGCTTTTAAAGAGTTAGCTTGCATGCAGAAATCAGCTTAACCATAGCACAAGATGGAACTTGATGTGTTTGACGCTTTCTTTGTGATGCCTCCGCTCTGCTTGCACCTTAAAAATCTCTCTGAAAATCCTCGCTAGGGATTCCCATGTTATTTCAAGTACCTTCTATTGTGACAGCTTTCAGAAAGGACATACTTGGCTTTTCTCTGCAGCTGCTTTTAAAGCGAAGCTCATTGTTGGAAGCACGTTTGACAGCTTCTTCATTCTTTTCTTAACAGTCTGTAATTGCGTATTGCTTCCTACTGTGTTTTTTTTTAATGCTTTTGTATTTTTTGACAAGATTGCCTGCGTTTTTCAAAGTAGAAATGCAAATGAAATCATTCATACAGCTTCTGTAACTTACTACAAAATATTTCCAAAAGGAGCTTCTTGTCATGAGAATGTCTCTATTTGTCTGTTGTCCCTACTCACCAGCCAGGTACTAATAATGAGATATATAATCTAAATCTGTAGGACTTTCAGCTGCTGCCAGTGACACCACCTTAGGCAGTAGAGCTACTTAAAGAAATGTCATGTAGCATGGTAAGTCCCTTGAGTTCACTATAGCAGCTGTCCAGACACGGTGAATCCTAGTGCTGAAAGTGTAATAACCTCATTAGATTGCCTCTTCTTTACTAAGCACACTTTCAGTGTTAAGCGCAGTGTGAGATTGTGATGCTCCTTAAAAATACACTGAGTCAGTTGAGGAGGCGAAGAATCCCTTCCTATTTACATGAGAATCACAATCACCTTCAGGGTGCTGTTTCCATCTACTCTTTGGATCCCTGTGGTCTTCTCACATAACTGTATAAACAAAAACCTGTTTCCACATTGCTAAATGTGTTCAAACTTGCTTTTGAAAGAAAAGCGAAGTCTTGAGGAAGTTGCTACCAGTGCCTTTAGGCTGTCACCTTGGATTCATTCCACGTGAATACGGATCTTGTAACTGGCTTCAGAGCGAATGTTAGATTTTGCTGTTTTTGTTGTTGTTTTGTTTGTCTGTTAGTTTCTGAGGTCCCATGAGATCATGATTATTACTAACTATGGAAATAAATTCCAAACTAATGTATGAGGAATAATCATCTCCGTTGAATGTGAGGCAATTTAGGATGTACTCCTAGGGATGCTATTTTAAAATTCAGTATTTCATTCTAATCTTTGTTTTCCTAGCAGGAAACTAGTACAGATTGTTAGATTTGTTAATTTTTAATATTTGGGTGGTGTCAGGGGAGCTGAATCTGCTATAAAAAGAAGCAAAATAAGAAGAGACAAATTGATCGGAGAAGTGAGCTTAACACAGTAGATTCCTCTGACTTGGAGAAGTTAAGATGGTTGAAGATGCATGAAATGGGAAAGCAATGCAGAGGAAGAAATATGGGAGCAGAACTGAAGGGAAATAGGAATACACCTTCTGTTGTGATGGCTCTGAGAAGATATAGTATCTTTAACATAATATTGGAAGAGAAGACCTGGGAAAAGCAGTCTGTAAGTCTGGGAAAGTTCTTTGAAGAATAAAATAATTGGTTAGTTGGGCTAGAGTAGCCCTGAAGTGTTTCAGTGATCAACTGTAGGCTGAACTAATTGCTAGTTTGTGAGCTTGATTACTACTACAGAGTTTGTCTAGCTTTTTAACCTTAAGCTAGATGATGAAGTACAATGATTTGAGAGGAAGGACCAGGACTGGGCATGTTTTCTATTGCACCCATTTTCTATTGTTTGTTGGGGTTTCTCTAGCTTATGTCCAAATTATTCCTCTGTAAATACTGGATCATTTCTTGCATTACTTCATACTTGATGATTTTCTCTGTTGAACTCTATGTAATTTTTTTTATGATCATTAGTCTCTGGAATTAATAGCCATGCCAGACATGTCACTGCTACAATCTTGTACTCAACCCGTTCTTCCCTCGTTCATCTTATTACATATTTTCTCACTCTACCACATCTCATGCAAGAAAGGGACAGCAAAGATGCAGTGTATTGCTTAGATTTTAGTAAGGCCATGCATGCTGTTATCCTTTTGGGAGGTTTTTGAATCTGCTTCTTTGCTGTAACCACACACTCCGCTCTCAGGAACATCCTGGAGACTGACCTCTTTGGTCATCCTCAGTTACTGTAGACACTGATATGCAGTCAAGTGATGTTCAAGTCCCATTAAAACTAATCTCTGAGGCTCTTTTGGCAAAAGAGGTACTCGGAATGCTTCAGGAGTTAATGTTGTCAATGGGATTTCCTTGTCTACATTTGCACTGCTTTCTAGAATGAATGCACACTTGCATAAAAATGCAACTATGCACAGGTAACTTCTAAAATATAGTAATAGATAATAAAGAATGTCACTTCTCCTTTAAGGAAGCGGCAGTGTTTTCTTAATAACCATTTGTATGTTGTTGTGTAAATCGATCCTGGGTTCATTCTCTGCTCTGTTTCACAGGTTATTTGTTGCTGTTGTTTTATTTGTTTGTTTTTTATGAGTAGTGAGATATTGGTAAATTAGTAGATTGCATTGATACCACTATTGCTCATTAAAACAACTGCTGTACCTAAAATTTATATCTTTAAATAACTTAATTAATTTAGTACTCATTACAATTGCTAATCAAAACAGGTTCATATTAAAAAAGAAGAAAAAGAAATATATGTGTAAAAATCTATATGTATATGTATACACACTCATAGGATGAGTAAAGAGATTTATGTTGTTAGATAATGGATCCAGTGGTGTTTTGTGATGCTTATAGCTATGGAACAATACTTAAGAGTAGTTAAAAGTGTATTTGTTAGTATTTACACTATTCCCAAACCACCATATCCACTGGCTTCACGAGTTTGGTTTGTTGGTTTTTTTTGTTTTATTTTGTGATTTGGTTTTGTTTGTGGGCTTTTTAGTGTGCATGTGTGTGTCTGGTTGGTTTTTTGTTGTTTTTCCTCAGAAAGCAACAAACAAGGAAACTCAAACAAGGAAAAAATGGAGTGTTTACTTAAGTGGTGTGGATAAAGAAAATGTTTGCAATGTTGATACAGTGCCTACATTTTAGTGACTTATTTGCTTCATGTAAAAGAAAGTGTGGGTATTATTCTAAGACCAATGGGTGGTTATCCTGCTATACGCCATCCAGTAAGCTTTTCACATTGTAGGAGCTTATCTGCAATTCATTGGCTTTCAAAAGCATCGTGAATTCCTTGTCAGCAGTGTAGTGGTTTTATTAAATTATTCAGTAATAATTTGCTACTTCTTACATCCATGCTCGAGGACAATCCTGTTAGTATTCTTTCTTACCGCCAATTGATCATGCTGGAAAGGACTTGAAACTGAATCTCAGCGGTTCCTGTGCAATTGATTTCTCTCACTGTGAAAGCAGCGCATAGATACATCCTCAGCTGTAGGACCTTTTGTTAGAGGTGCTCTAAAAATAGAGCAGAATTCCTTTACATTTAGTAATGTGTGGTGGAAGTTTCCACTGTAAGGTTGTTGGCAGAAGTATACAGCGGGCCCTGTGGTATGTAGCTGAGCCTGAGGTTTAGTCAACATCTTTTTCCATAAAATATATTGGGTACCTGTGTGTTTATAAATGTATCTGTGGTTGGCTATCGGATCTTTCATATCTGAGCAGTGTCACTGTTTAAATCTTGTCTAGGTTATAAAATTCTTCAAGATTTGTTTTCTAAGTATGGAAAATAATGTCTGTGATTTCTGTAGCACCGGGAATTTTGGATTGTGAAAATGAGTTGTCTCCAATCCATTTTAGTAGAGCAGGAGTCTGAACAGGTTATGTGGAGTAAATTCATCCCTTTTTAATGGCAACAAAGGATTTTGGAATACACAGATTCCTGCTTTTTCACAAATCACTTCAAATACATTGTATAAAGTAGTAAAAAGATTTTAAGTTTGTGTGTGTACTACATTTAAGTATAATCAAGTGCACGTATAAAATTACATCCAGTGAGTGCAAACCACCTGATATCAAAAAATACTACAAGCCATGTGGAGGGGTGCATAGGAAAACAGCCTTTGAGGAGAGATCATGTAGCCTACGGAGGAGATAGCTGAGAGGGAATGTAACTCCAGAAATACATTAACAACTGTGGCAAAGTGGAAGGGAGTAATTGGTTTTCTGTTTCTCTGGTAGTTAAGGCAAGAAATAGTGATCTTAAGTTGGAGCAGGGGAGAAACAGACTAAAAGAATTATCTGACCCTGATAATTCAGTAAGCCTTGATATGTGCTGATCTGTATTTGCATATATTCTTGATACTAGTGCACCTGCAAATTATTGATTCTTATTTTTTTAATGGGATGGAACCACTAAAAATATTTAGCTCTAGCTTGGTTTTATAGGCTAATGCACATGCATTAGCTAATTGCTCCCACTGTCAAATTAACTTGTCACTTCACACACGTTAAACTTCCTAAATCATTGGTTGCGAATTATTTTCTTTAATATTGCCCTTTTTGATTGATTTTGTGTGTGTGTGTGTTTGTGGGTTTATTTTTTTATTATTAATCTCTTTTTTCTTTTCTTGGAGTGAACTCATCAGCATGCTGATGCTTTGATCTTACTATGGCATATGATCTGCTTCTTTGGCCTGTCTGTCCCTCATTTACTATATAAAGATAATCAATTCAAAGTAGATTTTTTTGTTATCATTATTCTGTGCTCCTTTGTCTTCCTTATGGTGTGTTATGTACAAATCAAAACGCCACTTGGTTTTTGGGATGAGAGAGAAGTCCTAAGTAGAAGCTGTCATACAGTTGGTTGCTTGCATACTTTTATACTGCTATCAGTGCATCAAAGCAGCTAGGCTATGCGGTGTCTATGCAGGGCTTTATTAAAGACTGAAAGTAGTATCCTGTAACTCACTGTCTGCCATACTTAGGAACTGGCATCACATTGCATGCTGAAGCAAGTGTTTTCAGCACTCTTTGGGGAGCTGAATGTCTTGATTTTCCTTTGTTCATCTGGTTACACAGTTTTTATATGTAAATGTTCTTCCTGCAGGGAAATTAATCTTTGTCCTTTGGGAATTAAAGCTTTTCCCCCTTATATACGTGTGAAGCAAGGGCTGAGTAGACTGCCTACAAAACAAAGTCTTTTAGTTCTCTTCCTAGATGTTGTTTTCAATGTTGTTGGGAAGCTTCTTGTTGGAAAGAGCTGTGTATTCACGTGAATTACAATATTAACCTTGCTGTGATGCAATGTAGGATGTAAGTCCATGTAGTTTTAAAGTGTATTTTGTAGGATGTACGACATCTTGGCTTTTACTGAAAGTTTGGTTTGGTCTAAAGTGCAATTAGTAATTAAAGTTTACTCTGGTGAATGAGAAGTGTATGTATTAGCACTTTGTTCTACATATACTAATGTTTGGTGTTTTTTGTTTTGTTTTTTTTTTTGCTGTCCCAAATACTTTGTGGTAAGGAGATTCAGAATGTTTTTTAAAGCTTCATTTGTTTCTTTTGTTGAACAAAATTTGCATTTCAGTAAAGTTGTGATTAATTTCTTACAGCTTGAGAAGTGATGACTAGAGAAATACTATTCAGCATCATTTTCAGTATTGCTTGTTAACTCAGCTTTCTCGGTTATCTGCACCAGTTTATATGCAGTGTCCTCCCCCCACTCTTGAAACTCAAGCCATACTCATTTTCGCCTCTGTTTTTACAGATGCTTCCACATTTTATTTGTCCTTTGCAGACGGCCCTTTGCTTTTTAGGGCTCATTTTGAGCTGGGAAAGGAAGACTGGCTTTGCAGACCGTGCAGAGTTGAACAGGGATGCTGAATGCTTTCAGTTTTCTATAATGTTTGCCTTTTTGGATGCCAGTGAGCTGACACCTCTTGAAATCACTGGGTGGGTCTCCAGCCTCTTCTTTAGAAGTACCACTTTATTAAAGCCAGATCCTTGTCTCTTTAGCAATCTTTCCTGCAAGAATCATGTTACAACTAACATGCTGGATTTCAATTGCTATCTTGTATCTCAGACAGGCTATTAGAGGCTTTCTAAGCAATCTACTTTAATCTAATTTTGCCTGTCCTGAATAATTTTGTATAAATTACAAATTATCCCTATGCTATTCACTTTCTTTTTCAGATAGTCGGTGTAGATGTGGTTATGAATATATATTCTGTTCTTATATTCTGCATCTCCATAGGTAGGACTCTGTTTTGTTTAACGACAATCAGGCTTCCTTAAAAGGACTTTGAGTATGGGATTTTTTTAAGGGTAGGAATCTTGTTGGTATGACTTGATTGCAGTAAATTTACAAGATTTTCCTTTCTGTTACAGAGGTGATGATAACACTTTTGCAATATATATTGTATATTCGTATATATGTTAATTTTGTTCTTTGTTATCACACCTGATGACTCATCCAATACCAAAGCTAAACTTCATGCTCTGTTCTTACAACAACAGCAAAAGCAGGGCACTTTCTAACCGCGAGAGTCACTGTTCATCAGATATCATTCCTCTAGTATAAAAGGTAGTTTACGCGATGTATGCAGTCATGTCATACTACTCATTTTTTACTTATTTCCTTAGAGTTACTGAATAAACTCCAATATGTCCCATCGTTTTATTGTAGTTTACTCCTACCGGCCCAGCCAAATAAATCCCATGTACTGCTATTGCTTTGAGACAGTTTATAAAACTTTCTTGGCTATAAAGAACGACTCTGGCACTTTTATGTGGAGCTTAGTTTCTCTTGTGTGCAAAATGTAACTAATTCTTCTATGTGTTTTTGTCTGTATTAAGTGCTCCTTTTATTGTCATGCTTTATCACTTCTTCACATTCTGGAAGATTCTTTTCTGATTGTTTGAAGAAAGTTTCTGGTTTGTGCCACATGCCAGAGACAGTTTTCTTGACTTTCCAAATCACGCCTTCACATTCTTTGTTTTCCGTACTTGGCCTTGGGTTTCACTTTTTAAACATATTTTTTTCCTTGTGGGCTTTATTTAGTAGCTTTTGGTTTTGAAATCATAGCTGGGTGACAGGCTGCTGTGTTTGTACAGAAGCCTCTCCACCTTCTCCCCACCTCCCCGCTTGCATCCCTGAATTAAAATGGAAAATTCTTGACTTTCTGATAGATGGCAGCATATACTGAGTATTTTCCTGTTCCAGAACTTTGCTGGAAGAAGCAATGACTGGTTAATACGTGGCTCATATAGAAATAGCACATTAGAACATTAGAACAAGAAGGGGAACATTTTTGTCATCTTCCCCTGAGCTTAGAGTGAGCACAGCCAAGGCGATGATCTGAGTACTAGGATGTGCTGTTCTCTTTTCTGCAGCATTGGCTTGGCTTGCTGTAAGCCCCTCAAGTGAGGAGTGATTTTCCTTTTTCATATTCTACTTTTCATGGTAGCTCTCAGAGGAGATTGACTAACTCTGCTCCGAAGCAGGAAGGAAAGTTAGTCTGTTGCACAATGCTAAATGCTGTGTAGAGCCTACCTACATTAAATACAGTATGTACAGATAAGGTATGTTTAACACTAGTTCAACTCAGGTGAAGTTCTGTATATTAATAAACAGAAAGCCTAGGATCCTTTTTTCTAGTAACAAGCTTGATTTCCTTTAACAGGAGAGATTATCTAGCCTGTTGAAAGCAGATGGTATTTTCAGTCTTCCTTTCAATCTCTCAGTATTGTTTTTCCATTTTGTAAACCTGCTGGGAGAACTGTGTCCAGCCTAATATTTTTACTTTGGAATGTGCTTAAAAGTAGGCTATGAGGCCAAAAATTAATGTGTGAATAGGATATGGAGTAAAATTTCATGAGACACAAATGAGGATGTATGGGGAAAAATAGGTAAGTCAGAATTGATGAGAATTTCTATATCTAGCACTTCACTCTTTCCTGTAAAAGCAAATGTACTTCACTGCATTGGGCAGCTATGCTTTTAAACAGGTTACCATATAAGGGGGGAGAAATGGTAAAAATGAGAGTTATTCTTGCTTTGCATATGAAATGATTGAGTGCATGGAGGGGGGCAGGGGGAAAACAGGGCAAAATTATGGCACAGAAGTGCTGATTTTTGTCTCCAAATAATTCTTGGAACATGATGAAAAAATAAAATGTTTCATAGAATCACAGAATGCCTTGGGTTAGAAGGGACCGTGAAGGGCACCAAGTTCCAGCACCATCACAGTAGTAGGGCTGCCATCCCCCAGCTCGGGCTGCTCAGGGCCCATCCAACCTGGCTTTAAACACCTTCAGGGATGGAGCATCCACAGCTTCTCTAGATAACCTGTTCCAGTGCCTCACCACCTTTGTTCTTCCTGTTACTGGAAATGCTGAATGTCTCCTGCCAATCATATAAAAATATTTTTAAAGTATCAGAATGTATATAAGAAATTAGATGTCAATTTGGCTCCTTAAAATTACCATTGCAATTAGTAGTGATCTTCAGATGATGTAAACTTGTTGTACTGATGATTATCATTCAGTTTTATGATTACTTATTTCCAGCAAGTCATCTCTTTGTATGGTATTATCTCTGTAATGTTGTCTCAGAGTTGAAATTTTCGTTATAGCAAAGTGCATGATGATTGTGTTACTCCTTCGTAATGTCTTTGAAATTGATCTCAACAGAATGGTCTGTGAATAGAGTATTTCCCCTTATTGCACATCTGAAAATTGCCAAAGAGAAGAAACAGAATACATCAGAGGGAAGAAGAAAAGTGGTGTGTTGTCTGAGTTGAGCTGTCACCTGACAGACCTGGATAGTTTATTGTGGCTTTAGACATCATTCCCTAATACGGGGTAAAACATTCAGAGGCAATTCTTAATAGTTTCTCTTTAAGAAAGTAGGATAGTAAGACCAGCAGGAAGCACACAGGCAAATAGCTAAATTCTCATGTTAGTCTAGACAAATTGTGATACGCTCCTTGGATGTGAACTATCATAATCTCATTCCTGTTGTGAAGTAGAATTTGTGAATAAGAAACCCGGAGTCTATTTTATGATCAGTGGCTAATGATAGAACTTATTTCGTATTAGTAGTGACTGCAGCTGTATTTCTTACATAACTTACAAATGACATATGGAAAGCATTCCTGGCTTTTAATTTATTTTCCAAAGCAATTTAGCTCAATTAACTGAAATGAGTATTTTTTTTACATAAACATGACGTGCTTGATTAGATGGTGCTGCTAAATATTTGAATTAAATATGATTTTGGCAAAAGAGTTTTATTTCCTGACACTGACATCCTCCTGATTTGCTGAGCTTTTTAGAAAGCTGCTTTTATTTGTTACAGGATTGTTTGGCTATTTCTAGCAGTGGGTTTGTATGTTGTGACTTGAACTCAGAAATGAGGAATGACTTAATGTTTAGCAACTGGCTTTGGGGGTGTGGGTTGTTTTTTTTTTTTTTGGTGGCAATACTTAATTTTCTAATTTGGAAAATTATTCTCACTGGCATCATATTAACATGCTATTTTCTATTGCATGTGAAATTTCATTAACGCATGTAGGTGTATTTGTATAATTTTGTAATTAACTACAAATGTGTAATGCAGTCTTTAGTACTTAACAAAATTTTTCATGTCCTTATTTTACTTACCTAAAAGATTGGGTCTAATGACTGTGTGAACAGAGACTGAAGTAATTCCAGATGAGGGGCGAGGTATGGGAGGTGGCAAGGGAGGTAGTTTAAGCCCTCTAGCTTCTCCCTGAAATCCCCTGAAGAGTTCGTAATTCACTTACTGGTCGAAGCATTCACCTTTATGGAAAAGCTTCGTAATAACTGTGCCACAAATGTTAAATCATGTGTCACTTTCCAATCAAATCTTACACATAGCACGTTCTTTGGGCCATAAAGCTACTGAAACTGAACAAATCCTTCCTTGTCTTCAAGGCAAAGGTAACTGATGGTTTAAAAGTATCTTGGTGCGAATGAATCAAAATTTTTTAGGAGGAGGAGAAAGATTTGTAGCGATGAATACTGGATATGTAGAGGAATTGTTATTGCTAAGAATGCAATTTTGTGATCCAATTTAATTGGTCAAGTTACTTCTTTCAGATACTTCAGTGAATAAGTTATGAATGTTCCACATTAAAACATTAATGAAGAAGATACTTTACACCTTGGCACAGGAATGGGTTTTTCCAGGTGAAGTGACTTCAGGTTGCATAAGCCATGCCAATTACTGTAATGCCAGAGAAAGGGACTAGCATATGTGTAACTGTTTCCAGATGTACTCCCTACAATTAATTATTGCATCATGGTTGCCATATTGAGTAAGCTTGTTAGTTGTCTGTTTTTCCAACTCTTTAGGTTATCTTATATTAATTAAACATGAACTATTTTAGGATACTGGTAAGGGTTCTGGAAAAGACAGTTCACAGTACAGTTTCTTGATGTTTTCAAAGAGAGTGGAAGAGGTGATTTTAGGTTATGGAGACCTGTTGCCAAATGTCCTGTGCGTTTGTACATGAAGATGCACAAGTCATGTGCAGATTTTTTAGAAGCAGAAGGTTGGTTGGAATAGTTGATTGGAGTGTAGTAGTCAATTTGGCTGTCTACATTTGTTTCTCAACTTGAAAACTTCAGTAGAATATTAGAGATTTAATGTTACTTCTTGTGTTTAATGAAATTGAGAGTTCTGGATTAATGAACGTTGCAGAGAAACATTAAATGCTGATATTTTACTTCTGAGTAGCTCTTACCAGAGCTTAAAATAGCAGAAATGCTTAATCTTTAAAATAAATACCTCAGTTTTAATACTCTTATCCAGAAGGAATAAATTGGATAATCACAAAAGATAACAGGAAGTTCAAATGGCTGTCAGACAACTTAAGTCACTTCAAAACAAATATCTTGAATCCATTATCAAAGCAAACAAAAGCAAAATACAGTATGGCATGAAGTAATGGCGAAGAATCAAAATGCCCATATGTATAAGAAAGTCATGTTTTGCTTGATGTTCGTTTAGTACTTGAAATATGAAGTGGTGATATTAATTTGGAATGGTGATGCAGTAATGGCACTAAAATATTGTATGTATGTAACTTAGATATTTGTAGTTGAAATAAATTTTTAGATAAACACATTTTCTCTCTCTCTCTTTTATTTTTCTGGATAATTCTTACTTACATTGGAATGCTACATTACTTAGAGAGGTTGATGGCTTTTGCTTCCTACTATAAATCCTAAAGGAAACATTCCTAAAATATGAGGGTATATAGGTGAAGGATTTATCTGAATATTACCCTCATAGGAAGCTATTAAACAACCCTTCAACTCTTGTTTTGTTAACAACAGGTCTTTACTAATAAAACTGCAAACTTACTTCAAAGAATTGTTGGTTCATGTATTTGTGTTAAAAGCATTTATATGAGAACAGGTGTGTTGTTTTTTAAATTCACAACACAATTGACATTTTGAAGACTACTTGTAATGTTTTGATGTGTCAGTCTGATAAGAACATTAGGTGAATATGGATTAAAAACAACCCATAAGTAAGTCTGAACACGCCTTGCATTAAGTTTATAAAAACCCTAATCTTCGTTAGCTGTGTGTCAGGATTGCTAGCAAAGACTGGGGTTTTAATATTTAAGGTGTTAATTGAAACTTATTTCCTGAAAAATATAGTTTTGGGTTCTTTTTTCCCTTTATCGAAGTTGCAGTTCTGAACAAGCTAAGGAATTTCAGACCCTGTTTTTTCAAGGGGAGTGTTTGAGTGCAGATTTGTGATTCCACCCTCCCCGTGAATTAATTCTCCAAAACAGGGAAGGGATGACACTGAATTTTATCTTGACACCACTTTTCAGTCCTGTGTATCCCAGCACTTGCTTCCTCTTGGGATATGTTGTGATTTTAGGAGAAACTGAAACTCAGACTATTAACACTTGATTAATAACCCCCAGTGAATATTTAATTTTGTTTTGTGCTACTGTCCTGTTAGTCCCAGCAGGCATGAATTATTGACAAAAATATCTACCTGTAATAAACTCTTCTGAAGAAATGTACCTCAATCTTATTTTACTCTGGTGACATAATTCTTAGGACCTATTCCCATGTAACTGGTGTTCCTGTGTAACTTAAGAATGCAATGGTGCATTTTTGTGATGCTGTTGTATCTGTGAAGTATAGTTGCAGCAGCTAAGGATTTACCAGTAAAGAATATTAATCCATAATTAATATTGTTTCATAGTTACTGGAACGATAGTCCACTTGTATGCTAGAGAGCACCCTCAGTAAATGGCTGATAGTACAAAACTGAATGTAGAGGCTGACTGTGCAGGTGATGGAGCACTGGCACGGGTTGCCCAGAAGAGGAAGTAGAGTGTCTTCTTTGGAGATCCTCAGGAGCTGCCTGGATTTGGCCCTGAGCAACCTGCCTTGGGTATCCCTGACTGAACAAGGGTTGGAGACGATGGACTTAGAGGTCCTTCCCCACCTCTGCCATTCTGTGCATCTATGAACTTCTTGTTTGTGTTGAAACCACAGTTATTGGCTGTCTTGATCATTCATTTGTCTTCTCTTTCCTTTTTGGGTTTGTGGAGTTTGGTTTTAGAATGTAATACCATACACTTGTTTTCCACAAGGAAATAATTCCTTGTTATGAATGGCTTTAGATGAGAATAAATAGCATCTGGATAGGGAGCTAGAAGATATGGTTTTCTGTAGGTATTGTAAAGGGAGGACAGTTGGACTAGATGATCTTGTAGGTCCTTTCCAACCTTGTGATTCTATGTTTCTATGATAAATCTTTACTTATTTATAGGAAGTCAGATCTTCATTGTTTAGCTATTTATTCTAAAAAAATATGATAATGTATACATTAATTCAGTGTCAGTGTGATCATGCATCTTTATTTTAAAGATGGATATTTCAATATCTTGCAAGATATCCTTGGAGCTTGCTCTCCTAACTAAAACTGACTGTAGGATTCAAAATTAGAGATGTTTACTAGTTATGTAAGTCCAATTTAATGTGGATTTTGTTCTTTCGTTCTTGGGGGGTTGTTTTTGTTTGTTTTTGGTTTTTTTTATTTTTATTTTTATTTTTTTTAAGCTTATCTCCTGATTTGAATGGTATCAACAGTATAAATTGTATGCCTTTTGAAAGATGTGAAACACTGGAGTAATAATAAGATTTTATCCCCGGGTGGCTGGCCTGAAAACAAAAGTCAATTACAAAATGCACTTAATGTGTTGCTCCCTCTATTCTTTTATTGAAGCATATAGGCTTTTTCATATTGAGGAATATAAAATTGATTCAATCAGTTAAATTGACTTCAACAAAAAGGAAAGCCATAATATGAAGATTTTCATCTGTGCTGGTTTTTTTCTGTCACTCTGATGAGATTTACTTTCAGCAGATTGAAGGAGCTGGCAGTGGAAGTTCTTGTTAAAGGTGGCTCAGCTGAATTGGCGGCAGCTTGTACTGGAGGAAACCCATGGTATTAGCAGCTAATCCAGCACTATGCTGGATCTAGACATTGGACTGAGAATAAAACTGAACAGTGAAGCTAGCTTGGGATTTTTTTGTTCAAGTATATTATACAGATATGCTGTTCTAGGCATCTGTCACTGGGAACCCAATAACAAGGATTGTTCTATCAAATATACAATTGAAAATTATCTTTACATATTGATTAGTTGATTAAGTTGAAATGTGAGTTAGCTGCAGATCATTGTGAGGTTTGATTACCCTATTAACAGGGTTAATCTTTCAGTATCTCTGGTTTGAGAATTACTGGCCTTTCCACAACTGAAATTGCTACCTTTCTATCAGTTTTCAAGAAAACAGGGAGTGGTCTGTAAGTTTTCACGCACTGGAGGATGATAGTCTTATTTAGCAAGATAGTGGAACTGGAAGTGAAAATCAACTCCCTACCAGGAGCCTGGTGCATCATTCCCTTTCTTATCAGAAAGGATAGAATCACAGAATCACAGAATTGTAGGGGTTGGAAGGGACCTCCAGAGATCACCGAGTCCAGCCTCCCTGACAAAGCAGGTTCCCTACACCACATCGCACAGGTCGGCGTCCAGGCGGGTCTTTAATTCCAGAGAAGGAGACTCTACAACCCCCCTGGGCAGCCTGTTCCAGTGCTCCGTCACCCTCACTGTAAAGAAGTTCTTCCGCACATTCATGCGGAACTTCCTATGCTGAAGTATTTCACATTTCACATAGGGGAGAAACCAGGGGAGTAGTAAAAACTGCTTAGAGAAATTTGGTTCGTGGTTCAATGAGCTCTGGAGGTGGTGGTACCATCTTGTATTTAGCAGCATATAATGGGTTTCAGTACCTATTCCTGAGCATTCAGAAACTTTCCACAAGTTGTTCTGGAGTCATAACACATTTCTGTGCTGCAGCTACATGTATTAAGCACTGCTACCTTTTTTTGTTTAAAATCATTACCATCTAGTGATCTATTTATAGTATACAAGATGGAGAGTGCATTCCTTAAAGTAAAGCCCAGAGTGACACAAAGGCCTTTATCGTATCTCCCGTTAGGAATTGCACTCATGTTCCAAGCTTCAGGCAGTGGGGATGCTGCAAGGGTGGCCTTTACAGGCATGTGTTGTATGCTGATGTCTGTGAACTATGAGAGATGATCAATATATGAATAAGTATTTGTTATAATATTAAGGGTTTATTCTCTAGTAGAAATAATTGTCTGAGAGCCCGTTAATAAAAATGTAAAGCATAGAGGATTTTTTTCATTTGCATCATTTTACATTACTGTTAGTAAATACCACTTTGTTTTACTGCTTACATCCTCTAGGTGGACCTATCTAGTAGCTCTGAACCACTAAGTATTCTTTTATCCCATTTGAACACTTTCAGAATTGTTCTTTCTTCCACTAAAATTCTGCCATTTGGTGATTCTGATGTTTCTTTTTGTCTGTCAGTTCTCTTTGTAATGTTATACTGCAGAACAGTTTGTCTTCCTCTCTTTCACACTGCAGTTATTTTGTCAGCTAACGTCAGTAGCTCTATCGGGTACACAGTGAGTTGTCAGAGAAGCATGTTTTTTGAGTAGTTGATTTTTAAAATATAAATACTAAGTTATAAGTCTAGAAAAGAACACTTCTACTTTAGAATTACATCCATTAATATAAAGAATAAGCTTAATGGTTGCCTGTATAACTGATATTCTGAGTAAGTTTAAGAACCTTGTAAAGAAGCTTTAGTTTGAGCTATTAACTTAGAAGAGAATCTGGATACTTTCCAAATGAGATCTCAGCCATTTTGACTGGTACGGTTTTAGTTAATAAAAGGGATTTGTGCCATGTGGTGGTTATTAAAAAAAAGCACTGGGAAATAACTTGCGGAACAAAAGTGCTTCTGATCTTTAATGTTTCTTTCATCTGATTGTTTTTGCTTGTGTTGTGTTGTGTCCAAAACTGACAAATGTTTGTTTTTTGCTTTTGTTCATGGTAAGTAGGACTGGAGCAGACCAGATCTGCACTAAAGTTGCTCTCAAGAAACACTGATATTGTACCTTAAGAATTTATCCTACCGAGTTGAGATTCTTGGTCAGGTTGTTGTTCTTTTTCCCCTCTGGGTGTTTTTCTAAAGCTAATGGCTAATTTAAAAGGAAAAACAAATCTATTAAGATGATAATGAGTGAGGGGGAGCCTATCAAATCTGAGTGTGGGTAGTGGGTTGTCTGTGGCTAGAAAGTCTGAGAAGTGTAGGTAGGTGTGTAGCGTGTGTTCCAGAAATGTGCTTGGTTCAAGGCTGGTCTCAGAGAGCTGGTAATATAAATTATATGGCTTATAAATATGGAAAACAGCATTATCAGAGCAGCAGTGGTAGTTTTATATGTTCGGAGGTTGGTATAGTGTTACAGATGAATCGTGTATGTAACATACTGAAGACGAACATACAGTGCTTTTATAAGCTGTGGACAGCAGAGATAAACCTTGGTTTTTTACATTGTACTTGTTCAGGGACAAGAGCAGAAACTGTTTTATGGGTAACATTTAGTATACCTATATTTAGAAAGGAAATGACAATATAAGTGGTAACACATGAACTTGTGACTGTTTGAACTAACTGTGAGCATACAAAGAGTGAAAAACCATGTCAGAGAGGCCTGCAATACAATAACAAAGAATAGGATGTATGCCATATTGGGTAATTACCAAGTTGTGAAGTGTTCAAATGAAAAGATGAGGTGTGAATAATGTCCTCTGGAGAAGGTTTTGGGGTCAGATACTGTTATGTTGTCTTGGCAAGTTCTGCAAGCTCTGTAAGACAGCTGAAGACTATCAGTTATTTTTAAGTTTGTTGTAGCTGCTAAACTTCTGAATGTCTGATAATGAATATCTGGAGTTAACCACACTGGTAAGCTGTGAAAATGCTGATAATGACAGAGGAAAAACAAACAATACAGAGATAAATGCTACCTTTCTATTATGTTTGTATGTCTTCGACCAGATTTTTGTATTTACCAGCTCCTGATGTAGTTTGCCACGTGACCTGTGCATTAATAAAAGTGGAGCAGATGTGTTTTCCTTTTTCTGAACTATATTTGTTCTTGACTGTTTGAAGTTACTGTCCTTAACTAATATTCAACACCTATTTAATTTGATTTCAGTAATTGAGGAAGGACATTTGGAGTTTTGTTAGCATTGTGTGTGGGGGGAATTAATAGATAGTTGAGAGATGAGGCAATACTTTTCAAATGAGCTGTGAAAGAATAATCACAGAAGAAAGACCAAGAGAAAAAATGTACCTGTTAGTGTAGGAAGACGGAAGTATTACAGGATTGGCACATTTGGAAATAGCACAAGTAAAACCATGAATAGGTATAAAAGTGTAAATAATATGTAAATAAAATGACTCATCTTTTAATTCTGCATGATAAATGTCCTCTATATTTCTTCAGACCTCCTGTTACTGCTCTGGTTTTGTATGAAAAATCTTTCCTCTTGAGTAGGTGACCCATCATAAAGGAGTCAGCTGATAGTTACAGTGTCAAAACATAGTGGAAAACAAGGTTTTAAATGGGTGCACATTTCTGGATAATATAGGTTTAAACAATCTGGAAGAGGAAGACTTTTGAAATGTCTGTGAGTTACTATTTGAGGAGGCTTTTTGAGATAGTGGTTACAGCAGACCAAAGTCAAGAAAGATGCCTGTGTGCTCTTGCCAAAACCAAGAAGAAAGCTGAAGGAGATCGTATATAAGAGACGTGTATAAAAGATATGATTGTAGAATTCTTTTTAGGATGCCAGAAGTATATTTAAAACTCTTGTTAAACTCAGCTGTGTATAATTTAGTGAATAACTTATTTTTAGTTAAAAATACCAGTTGCGTAAGTCAAAGCTTTAATAAAATCCATATAAGGCCTGGTTATAAGCTCAAAAGTGAATCGTATTTCATTTTGTGATAGTGGTGAGTTTGATATTGAGTACTAAAACAGACCCACACATAACGTGGAACACCAGTCTTATTAAGATGAGCTGCTCTGCTGTCAGACCAGATGATCAAAGGTGTTTGAGTGTGATGCTAAGAAGCTCTTAGAAAAGAGCAAAGGTGTTTTAAGTATTCATCACCTGATTTCTTGATAACTATATTAAAAGGGGGGAAGGAAAAACTTCAGTCATTCAATGTTTTTTATCATGTCCTTTAATTGTGTGCTGAGTTTGGTGAAATGAAACTTATACTCATAGTACTCTTCAGGGAGTGATTGAATTCAGTCTTTATAGCAGCACAGAGAAATCTGGCACTACATCTGTGTGATAACAAGGCTTTCTTTCGAATATAAATACAAAAACTTCACAAAATTATTTCAGCTTCCAGTTCTGATTTTAATCTAAAACCAGCTTCGTCAGAGGAAAACCAAAATACAAACCAGAAGAATATTTATTTTCTGAAAATGCTATTTGTAGGATATATTTCCCTGTTTATGTATTGTGTCTTTTTTTTTTTTTTCTTGAAAGAGATGTTTATTAAATTGGCAAATTTCTGCTCATTTACTGTCAAACTTTCTTATTAAATGTGCAAATCTCAGAACTCTAATGTTTGTTAAAGGGAAGAAACACTTTGAAATACAGTGAGACATTCTCATCTGCAAGTAGCATTTTGCATTAACTATGGAACCAAAAGTATTGTGCTCTTATGTGCTATTTGTAGCTATTAGAATTTCGTCATTGTAGCTACATTTGGTAGGCCATAAAGAGAATAAAAGACAGATGCATGGGAGAATTTAAAAAAGGAAACCAGAAACCAGCAAAAGTGTTCCGCAGGTTGTTCTGAAGGTGTCCTGAACTCTTCTAAGAAGCTGAGCAGATGCCCCAAGAAATGTAGATTTATTTATTTATTTTTGATGAAAAAATAAATAAATAAATAAAAAATTCTTTTATGGGAGATTACATCTGCATACATTTATTTTCAGAGCAGACCTTTTAAATTAAAATCACAGAATCACAGAATGGCCTGGGTTGAAAAGGACCACAATGCTAATCCAGTTCCAACCCCCTGCTATGTGCAGGGTCACCAGCCAGCAGACCAGGCTGCCCAGAGCCACATCCAGCCTGGCCTTGAATGCCTCCAGGGATGGGGCATCCACAGCCTCCTTGGGCAACCTGTTCCAGTGCATCACCACCCTCTGTGTGAAAAACTTCAACCTAATATCTAAGCTAAACCTACAACCTCCTTTGTCTCTGTTTAAAACAATTCCCTTATCACTGTACACCCTTGTAAACAGCCATTGCCCCTCCTGTTTATACGCTCCCTTCAAGTATTAGAAGGCCACAATGAGAAAATATTCATAATTATTGCTCATTGCGATGGGATTTTGGGAAGCAAAGAGGGATGTACCTGGAACAAGAGAACAGTGTTTTCTACAACTGTAGTGAATTTTATTAGCTGCTGTTTTTTCCCCTTCATCAGTTACAAATCTCAATCTATCAATTAGTTTGTAGAATTAATCTTTCTTTAATGGCAATTCTTTTCTTTTAATTATTTTTTAGAAAGAAGAGAAATTAAACTTAGCTGGATGAAAACATTTCTCATTAAAGGCATCTTTTACACTGGTGACATCTCATTTTGTGTCGTATTGTACTAATCTGAATCTCTGAGGAAGTTCAGAGAGCAGCGACAGAACAAATGATTGAAAGTTAACGAATAAGGAAGATACGCCTAGATA
The DNA here is from genome assembly GCF_054131305.1 of Coturnix japonica. Classification (NCBI taxonomy): domain Eukaryota; kingdom Metazoa; phylum Chordata; class Aves; order Galliformes; family Phasianidae; genus Coturnix; species Coturnix japonica. The sequence continues at coordinate 63,557,180 of NC_140663.1, read as the reverse complement.
AAAATGTGAAATATAATTTAGCACTCCTTTTTCTTTAAAGAGTTAGCTGGCAGGGACACATGGAGATTCTTATCATGATGCATGCTGTCTGATAGTAGACTGGAAAATGCATCTGAATTTTGCATCTTGGACGGCCCTTGAACTATGGGTTGGGGTTTGTATTTATTGGTGTAAGAAAATGAAATACCAAGGTATTAGGAGATCAAATCAAATGATTGCAGTTAGCATAACATGATTGTGATTGTTTTGGTTTTTCTAATAGTGGTGTACTGGTATCTCTGGAATGCAAAATTGGATGTTTGTGTGTTCGTGCAAATCAGGTTTACCGATGGCGTAGCTCCATTGTGCGTCCTGATATCTGGGTTGATGCTTGAAAGGAATTCTGGAAGTGAAAGTATGTCTATTCATTTTGTGCAAGTTCACAGTCAAAGGGCATGGGTGAATTTTAAGGTAATTTCTATAATAAATATTTGGTTTTCATACCCAGAGGTTTTCAAGAGTGGGAGAATGCAGAGTGTGAGCCTTACACCTCAGAACACCATGAGCGAAGCTACGGATTCTTGTACAAAATGCAATCACTTTTTGGCATTGATATGAAAGCCTTATTTTTATGTTAGTTCTGGACATTAGTGAAGATTAAGAATAATGTGTAGCTTTTCTGCCTGCCATTCTATTAACCTTTGTCTGCTCCACTCAAAGAGCGCTTTGATACCTGTCCTGCTAGAGTAGCCTTTTTTTCTAAATTTGGCTAAATGTTTCTATGCCCAACTGTGATGGAGACCAGGAAGTGGACTGCGTTGTGCTTATAAAGCAGCTTTTACAATACAGCATTTCCAAAGTAGCTTGCTTGGCTTTGCTCTGAGCTTGAATGGTAAACAGGAAAGCATTTGAGGAGGAAAAAATAAAAAGTACCCTGTGCCTGGGGCATGGCTTTTCTCTTTGCACAAAAGAGGAAAAGATGTAGTGCATTCATTTGAAAAAAATATATGAATATACAGTAAACACAGGGAGAGACCTGTGAGATAGCGGGAGAAAAAGCAAAGCACAGATCTCTTTACTGCTTGTATTTGAGTTTAAGTGAATTAAAAGATGTTAATCTCTGAAGGGAAGGTTTTAAATATCTGTTTTCCTTGGCATAGATTTTTTACTTGTGAATAAGCCTGTCCTTTGATATCAACAATAACAGTTACATTAGGAAACTAGATAGTTTCTCTATTCGTGAAGAGATTTAAAGTGGAGATAACCTGCTTCTAAACATAACCTCTTGTTAGACAGTGGTCTAGTCTCTCTCTTCTTGCTTCTCCCACTCCCTGAAAATGCTTCCCAGAAATCATTGGGTAGGACAGTTCTTAAATCAATCAGGGTATATTTAGCAGATGTGTTGTTTCTGTCTGATTTATGAGTTCTGCTGCTTAGTGTTCAGATCATATGCTATCCAGAAAAGGGCTTCAGTTTATTACAGTGGCATCATGTAATTACATTGAAGTACATGATGATAGTATTTAAGCCTTAAGATGTTTTGCAGGGAAATAATCCAAATAATTATCTGTTTATCAATTCAGATATTAAAAAAAAGAAAAAAAAAAAAGTGGGTGCAGAATAGGTCAAGATTCCTACTACTTGTTGGCTGAGTTTTATGTATTCCAATTAATGATTTGAGGTTTGACTTGAAGTTCTACAGTTATTTGGAAGTAGGCCATCTCATGCTGAGCTGAAGCATCAGGCCATTTTAAATGAGATACCGAGCATGCTCATATCAAGTACCCACTCTTTCAGATATTGCAGTGAGTGTCTCTGTTCCCTGTTAGTAGAGCTGTCATTCAATTGAAGTAAAGGAGAGCACAGCATGCCCTTTTGTCATCCTTCTATCGGTGCGCATATGATTTCTCTGGGAGCTGGAAATTTGAGACGTGAGCCCAGCCTTGCTGTTAGAACGTCAGTGGTGTCGGTGAGTTGATATTAATCTCTCCCTTTCTAATGCCTTTAGGTACGTCGGATAAAGCTCAGCTTCATGCTTGTCTCTATTCTCTGATAACAGCATCTATCTGAAATGTCTCTGCTACTCGCTTCAGTAAAATAATTCTGGCATGTAATGTATTAATTTCTTTAGTGAAAAAGAATTGCTTTTTTAACAGGAATGCTAGGCTGCTTAGCTCAGAAGTCCAACAAATGGGCATGTGTCTTTTCTTCTGACTTCAAATTAGCCAACTGTTCCAAATGTAACAGCAGTTCTTGTTAAGGAACTGTCACATTTTTCATGCTCTTTATGTCCTTAGTAAATTGGTTTAAATCTAGGTTATTTTGTCTATCTGACATTTAAAGGGAGTTTGAGTACTCTTGTAAAAGAATTGCATTGATGTTAGACAGTACCGAAAGACAGTCATGGTATTTCATTTCAACACAAATTGCTAACCAGCTTAAGTTAGCTATTGTCACTTGTTAATTTTGCTAATAGATGTGCATTAATTTCTTCTTTTTAATCAGTTAGGAGATAAAAAAAAATTGCTCAGCTCTGACATTTTGTGCTTTGGTGGGCTATCACAGGGATTTCTGAACAAATTTTTAGCCTTGATCATAGCTAATGTATGTTTGATCCAGCTCGATGTTTAATTCGGTTTCAATGAACTGCAAGAAGGTAGAATTTATAATCTGAAGCAGTGTCAAAGCTTAGTTCTTGCAACTGATTTGAAGACTTTGCTCCAAGAGCATCTACAATATGGCTTTTAAATTCCTCAATGTAGTGCTTTTAACTTGTAGCAAAAAAGCCAGTTGATAATACATTTTGTAAATGTGTAAACTGGGATTGTAAAAAGTAGTGACAGCATTAATAGTCTGCCCCTATACCAGTCAGTCCCTAATTGCATTTCTCCCCCAGTGAATAAAGATGATTTAAGATCAGCCTTTTAATTAAACTTCATGTGTGTTCTGAGCTTTCAGTTGTGACATACTATAGTAATTGCCTAAAATACAGCTCATTACTGGATTGAGATTAGAAGTCTTAATTATTTTCCTTAAATGACATTTTTTTGATTGGGGGAGTTATGCTTTGTGGTGGTGCGTATGTCCTTAAAATAATGCATTGGATAGAAGAGTTGAAGGACGGTGGCTAAAACTGCCCACACTTGGATACCCTGAGGTTGCAGAAGGGCTCACTACTAAACATTGCCCCCACTGTGGTTGGAGCTACCCGGGCTCACCGAAGGGTGATGACAGCCCACAGGCTGCATTGTGGCCTGGGGCTCCCAGCTTGGAGGAGACAAACGTGTTGGTGCATGTGGGTCTGAAGTTTTGGAGGCTAGTTCGCATGACCCCTCTGGTACAGAGCGCTTAGGGAAGCGGTCGAAACGAGTGGATGCGTCTGGGTTTCTGTTGAAGCCTGAGGACAATGCGTTTAATTGAGGCCTTGCTCTGGCAGAGGGTTGTCAGAACCCATCAGCAAACCTGCGCATCGGCTGTCAAAACAGGATGCCAGAGAGCAGCTGTCTGACAAATGAGAGAGAGGCACTAAGGGCTACCTGTGAGCCTGTGTTGTGCACAACTATATTCTTGTCCTGACTTGCTTTCAAAGCACATGTTGTATTTACAACGCTGCGTTTTTGCCCTTGTAACTAGAATACGTAATTTCCTAGTGCTGGTGCCTTCAGGTGCTGTTAGCTGTGAGTCTTAGAGATCTGGGAAACGTGAAGAGGTCAGACAGATTTGCCACAGGAGAGTTGAGTTTCCAGATGGAAAGCCAACCCAGAACGTTTGAGACCCTGGTTTGCTAACGGATATTAAGAGATGAAAAAGCTGAAGATCTGTGCTAGTGGCTGCAGAACAGGTGCAAGAGGTAAGTGCATGCAAAGGAAGGTGTATTTGGCTGTTCAAGCAGTGTTCGTTTGTCACCGATAACATGGAAAACTGCTTTGGGTCACTCCTTTGGATCACTGAAGGAGTTTGGGCTTAGCGTGTTTGTCCTGAGCTGTCCTTTTGAAATTACAACTAATATTAAATTATATAAAGTGGTATTTTATAGTTTGTAAGGGAACAAGTGTTAATCTCAAGGTAAGCAGAAACTTGCAAGTTGTAAACATCTCAGGTAATCCTTATAAGCTTTATCTTGTCTGTTTTACTCCTCAGAATGCTGTTTCTCCTTTCCTTTTCAGTGAAGGCTGACTCTGGCTAGTTTAAAAAAAAGAATGGAATTCCTGTAGTACAGTTATAAGAGATAACTGAAATTTATGGCGAGATACTGTCTACCCTGCATTGCTGCTCTTGTCTATACCCATTGCAAGCTCACTCTTGGTTATGGGTAGCATGCAGGAAAACACTCATATTTGTGATCTTAACTGATGGCAATTGTGCAAAAATAGGTGAATTTGAGATCTCAGAAGACCTGATGTCTGAATACTGCCTTTTGCTGCTCTGTAGTTTTACTGTGTTAGTATTAATTTCTGTATGTGTGTATATGAGTGTGTAAGTATATTGTGCAGGCATATATAAAAATATACTGAGAGTGAATCTGTACAAGGGCTGCTGGTTGTACATTTGTTTACAATGCAACCAAATTCTGAATTGAAAACTGAAATGAAAATCGGTTGTCACTTTTTGTTGTCACAGTGTCATTTTACACATACCAGTCATCAGTGAGATTTTATTTTATTTCACCTTGATTTGTTGTATTGTAATTTCCAGTCAAGTTCCAGAATAAAAGTTTAAGTTCGTAAGACTCCACTGTGTAGATGTGCCATTTAGGTTTACAGAAACCATAGGTTTTCTGGTAGCATCTTCCAGGTGTCCATTCATGTGACTGGCCATGTAAAACATGTAAATCACTGTGTTTTTTTTGGTTTTTTTTTTGTTTTTTTTTTTTTTTGTTTTTTTTGCTTGTTTGTTTTTTTTATTAAGAAGATTAAGTAAGGTTGTCCAAAAGGTATTGGTCTATTTATCACTTTTTTATTAAGATAGCTGAATAGACTTGAGAATGTAGTAGAAACTTCAGCCACCTTGCAGAATTTTAGGCCGAAATAATGTTTAAATAAACTTTATATCACTTCAGGTTTTTTTTTAGCATAAAAGTTGGCATGAAACTAAGAAAAAAAACATTAGCAAAGGATATGGAGGTTAGGGACATGAGGTGAGTGGGGGGGAACCTCTTGTTTGTATTGCAGTCAGTCTGCCTGCCAGCTGTTTTTTTTCGACCGATTAAAATCTGGATAGTGAAGGCTATCAGATTGTCTTCTAAATGAAAGATTTTACTACTGCTGACACTTGTTCATGTGCCAGATGGAGAGCTGTGACAATTTTAGACTGAAGGTTGTGTCTAAAATCCTCGTCAGCATTCTGCAGCAAGTCTTGACCCATTTTAGACAGTATTCTGTGGGCTGATAATGTGAAGAGGAAGATGGCATTTTTTTTAGATACTTTTTTTTTAATAGAGTGTAGGAAGGAATGGAGCCATGTTTCACAATCATGAGCTAAATTTACATTTCAAAACGAGTAATGAAACTGCACACCAGTATTCATTTAAATTAATTGGCTGTAAAATCTGCATTGAGCCCGAGATTTTAATAGAAAAATAGCAAAGGCATTCCTAGATCTTTCTATGTGTATATAGGATGAGTTCAGAAACCAAATGCTGATCTGAAAGTTTCAGGATCCTCCACAACTTGCTTACTCATTTTGTGTTATTTTCTTTATTTTTTTAAATCTTTAGCTGGCTTGTGACAAGAGAATACGAGTAAGAAGTTGGTTAAATCTTGGCTGAATGAACTGAGAATTGTCTGTACGTTTTCCAAGCATTGAAATTTAAAGTGGGTGTTAGGTACAGTCCTGTGAATTTTGGCAGTTTTTAGCCATGTGGATGTTAGATCATCACAATCCTGTAATGAATAGGTATTTGATGGGAATTTCCATCACTTAAACGTGTAGGAAATTATTACGTACAAGAGCTTTACATTGTCTGAAAGAGAACAAAGAGTAAAAATTCATTTTTTGTAGATCAGAAGCTCCTCATACATCAGTTAACAAAAAACAAATGGAAGAGAAAAGGAGGGGGAGAAAGGGAGAAACAAAAAAATACCCCATGGTGTTTTTTCTTGAAATGGCATATAAATTTTTTTTTTTTTCCATGTATTTTCAGAGAAGTGCCATAAAAGTAGTGGAAACATCTTTCAACTTATTTATTTACATGTATCTATTTTTTTTTTTAGAGGATTTGGAATAGTAGTTTATGCTCCAGAGAACATCAACAATTGAAATATTTTTAGCGTTTTCAATCTAATGCACGTTTCTGTACTGTGGTAGTGAGGGAATGACTTAGTATTTAAACATCTCAGTGGCATTTTGTTCATGAAACTGATCTGAATTTCATGAAAAAATGCCATATAGCAATTCATTTCATTTCTAAGCCCATCACAGTTTTGTGTTTTTCCAGAGCACTGGGATCAAGGAGAAGGAGTGAAGAGCTGATTTTGGCATATGATTTGGATTGGGTTTGAAAAATAAATTATGTTTTGTGTGTATATTCATACCTTAATCCAGAGAGATTTCCATGTTCTCCTATGTATATGGAAATTATTAATGTAGTTATTATTTCAGTATTTAAATATTATTCACCAAGCTCCCTTTGCTCTTGTGCCATTATTTATAATAGTGTGCAGATTTTCTTTTCCAGGGAATTACACAGGCACTGTAACATAACCATGCTGGTTCAGAATCCCTCATTTGCATGGAAGTTAACATATGGACACTTATTAGAGAGTTTTTAATCAGAGAAAACCCAGTGTTTGGTGACGAAACAAGTAACTAGTGGAATGACCCTCAAGCTTAACTTTTAATAGAACAATATTTGCTTTGTAGTCTTTAGAGGTCTCCTTTCCTGGCTGAATTTAATGTGACCCATGATTAAGTTAACAAAGGATCAAAATGGCTGTATTGCACTCCTAAAAATCCTGCCATGGGTTTCTGACAGTTGAGGTACATGAAGATGTATTCAGTGTATAATGAAGGATTTTGAAAGGAAAAAAAAGTTTTTCTAGAACAAAAGAATGAGGAAAAGGGTTTTAGAATTCCTGCTAGAAAATCTAGCCTAAACAGCAATTTTTTCACATACTAGGAGAGATGAAAAAGACACTACTTAAACAGTGCCATTTTCTGTTGTAATGCTGCTTTGTCCCACACTGCCCAGTACATTTGTTTTTTATGTGAGCAAAGAAATGGCATGTATCTTCTAGAAGCTTTCAGGTGAAGACTCTCAAAGTAAGTATCTGAGGGCTGCTTTTGGAAGTACCTCAAAGAGCTGTTGTTATCTTTCTGGTGAAGTCTGGCTGCTGCTCAGCAGATGACAGCAGTGCCAGTGTTCAAGAGGGATTTGCCCAGAGGGAAAGAAGAGGCGGTGTGAATTGCAGAAAATAGTCCTGAGTGATGGAATTTTGCTAGATCCCTAAAATTATATCCTATAATGCATCTCATGGAAACATCTGCAAGCCGGTCATTGATCAAAAGGAAAAGGAAAGCCAGATACCAGATGGCTAACCTGAGCCCTTTGGAGTTTTCCATTACTAAGACATTCATTGACTTCATTGATTTCGGACGAGTTGGATTTTTAACTCCTCTAATGATCAAAATACTTCAGTGTTGTTCCATTACAGCATTATTATCTTGCAGTTTCCGTTGCATTTAGTTGCTTTAATGCTGGGGAGTATTCTGTGTCGTAGTATTACAAATTGGAAATGGAAACAAGGATTTATTTGGCCAAGGTCACATAGAAATTCTTATGAAGCAGAAAGTAAAGCTGGAGGGCATATAACCCTGATGTAATTAGCCTGATGTGATCCCTGAGCTGCTGTCAGTGAAATATCTCAGGTAGTGAAAGGCATGTCAGTGCAAACCTGCACCTGGCCCAATGGGAAGAAAAGCCAAATAGCTCTAGGGAAACTGCAAGCTGCACTGTTTGTGAGAGTTTAGCTACTGGCTTTGTGTTATACCATCTGGAAATGCCAGATCGCTTGCAGCTGGTGCTGGTATCTTAACACAACACTCATGGTAACGTGGTATTACATTTAAGGTTCTTGCTTTGTCAGTTTGGGATTCCGATCACTAAGGTATCCTTCTCATTTTGTTATGTAGCGATTCTCTTTTGCAGCTATATTCAGATTGATAACTTGGTCCATTGGATGTTATCTTTAATTTCATTAACATTTCTTAGTGTTTAAATCAAGTAAATATTGTTAAGGTTTTTGTTGTTGGCTCTATTTATTTATTTACATTCAACTGAGATACTACATATATTAATTGGTTTACACTGAGAGATATCCAGTTTCTTAGTTTTCCTCTTATAGTGACAGGGGGTGGTGAGGGAGTCACTGCAGTGAGCATCTGTGTTCGTACATGTAAATTGAAGCCAGTATTAAACATTACCCACCATCTTGATGTAGCTTTTGTAACATTTCTGGTCTAGAAAGCTCTTTGGCTTTCCAAACTGATTTGTTCATCTGTTATCTATTAAAAAGGCTGAATGAAAATGGCAGAGCCTTTTCATTGAAAAATATTAGGAAAAGAATATTTTTCATAGGTTTAAAATGCTTCCAGTTATTAGTCTGCAAAGCTTTGACATCTCCGTGTAAGAAGAAAGTTACAGTTTAGAAAATTGAACCCTTTTTCAGAGAAAAATATTTCAGTCTTATCTCCAAATATAGTGATGAAATTCAGACACCTATCAGATCCTGCAAATCATTAACTTTTAGTTTTACACTACTTAATTTTCCTCCCCACTTCAGCTCACCCTCTCATTATTTCACATTCCCTTTATGGGAGAGGGAACGGTATAATAAGTAAATCTAACTCCGCTCCACTGTATGTTACCTTCTTTCCTTCTCAGGTGGTCTGATAAACATACTTAGTTTCATTTCTGGATGGTGGTTTTCAGCTTGCATGAATTGGTGAGCACTTCTGCTTTTATTTCAAGTTTAAACAATGGCTTTTGCTTTGTAACCCTCAGCTCCTTTCCAGCTCTATCTCTGGTGTGATAAAAGATGCTGACCCTTGTGTAAACCTTGCCTCTCTGCCTTCAGTCCTGCTCCTGGCAGTGCTCACATCAACACTGGCGTGATTGCCCCACACGGATTTCATTCATTTCACTGACAGAACATACACTACATAGTTTCTCTTTAGCAGCTCATTGTTTTGTTTTGCCAAAGGGTTGCCAAAGCAGAGCATCTACAGTGTTGCTTATTATTAACTGCAAACTTACAAGAACTGCTCAGTTCGCAAATAGGACTCGGCACTTTTCACCAAGCTTTTTGGTAATGCTTAAATATGCCTACCAGAAGCTTTGGAATGGTAGTGTTAATGTTACTGGGGAACGATGTGGTGTACCTCTGTTATGTTGCTGAATTTTGTGATGACGTTGGCATTGCTACGCACTGGAACAGGCTGCCCAAGGACGTTGTGGATGCCTCATCCCTGGAGGCATTCAAGGCCAGGCTGGATGTGGCTCTGGGCAGCCTGGTCTGGTGGTTGGCGGCCCTGCACATAGCAGTGGGGTTTAAAGTAGGTGATCATTGTGGTCCTTTTCAACCCAGGCCATCCTATGGTTCTATGATATTACACAATTCACAACAGTCATGCTTTTCAATTACTTTTTTCTTTGTCGTATTGAATTCAGATTTCAAAGGCTTTGTGATCAGAAGTCACTTCTCATAAGTGTTGTAAAAATCTGAGTTAGTTGTCAGACAAGGCTAAACTACCTATTAGATGCCACATTTGAAATGACGTAATCTTGCAGACAAACTGGGTTGAAGAAAGATGCTACTGGCATAGATGTCTACTGTATATAAGGTATTCCCAGAAAATCAGACTAAATTTTAGAGGGCCTGTTTAAAATTTGTGGTGTCTGTGTGTCAGCTGCTTTCTGTGAGCAGCCATTTAAGAGGTTTTTCTTAAACAGAAGATTGCTTCTAAGGCTTGTATTGTAGTTCACTAAAAGATGCCCTTTTTTCCTTATCATAACCTGAGAAAATGCTTGTCAAATTTATATCAGTTTAAAATCTGCATTGTTGGGTATTGTTGTTGTTTTTTAATTGCTTAGAATTGAAAGTTGTGTACTTGTAGATTGCTATAAACATCTCCCTCAAGATAAACCAGTAACTCTAAATGCTGGTTCTCTTTATTCCTAACCACTTATTTAAGGTTCTCTGTCAGTGTTTGTACGTCAACATAATTGAGAAAAAAACATCCCACAAGATTTTGGGATCTTGCCTTCCCCACTACTTTTGCTGAACTATTAATGTTCATGCTGCATGCAGATCCTACTGCATATCTTTAACCTGTTGGACGTTCAGGGCAGAAATAGACATGTCACTTGCAAGCCTGGACTGGGCTTTGCTGTTGGAAATACTTGTTCTGTCTGTTGTGCCAACAGTCAAACTTCTGACTTCAGAATTCATTTATTTTGGTGTATAGAACTTAAATAAACCAGGCAGGATACGGTTTAAATGCTAGAACAACGCATCAGTGCTTTCAGTCATAGATATACAGCAGGTTAATAAATATAACAGAAGCAGCAGGAGCCAGCCAGTAGGTCTTAGAGCCATATTTGCTTGCTGGGCTTGATTGCAACTCTGACCATTGATATTTTTACATGGCACTGTTTGTTGTTCAGCCTCTTCTTCTTAGTTTTGATGAGTGTAAGCTCCCTCAAAGGCCCTCTCCTTGGCTGTTGTTTTTTGTTTGTTTTTTTTTAATGGTGTATTCTGTTACAAATTGTTTTCTGAATTGTGTTTGAAACAGCTATGAATTCTTATTTTAGGGGTGTAACCATTAAAAATCAAACAAACAAACAATATCAATTCAGAGGCATTTTATTCTGCAAACAAACGATACCAATTCAGCGGCAATTTATTCTGAGAACGCTGTAATCTAAGCAATATTTTTCTGCTTATTTGACACACATGTAATGACAAAAACAAGCACTGCTCTTCATTAAAAGCCCAGCATTTAAATAGAGACCATGTTGCTATGATCAACCAGACATTTGGAGCGTCTTATTCAACTGAGCTTAACTCATCCTAAAAATAATTAGTAGTTCTCGTGTATGTTGTCTACACTTGGTTAGTATCCACACAATGTAATCTACATTGGCTGTTACTCAGAGATTGTAAACGTTGCCTTTCTTAAGAAATTCGTTCAGAAAATAGGAGAGACTTCTGTTTTATTTTAGGGGAGCATCGTGACAATCCCTCCTTTTTGAAAGAACTTTGTGATCTGATGAATATGAGCAGCTTGTGGTTTACAAGGAAATGGATACCTCACTGCTGCTTAGGCAAGTTAAACATGCAAGTTCATGGAACCAGACTGCATGCATTTGAGGTGCTCAGTGAGCTTGCAGATATCCTTGTGAAACTGGCTTTTATCAGCTATTGCAGGTCTTAGGGTTTGGTGGATAAATCTGATGACTGGAAAAAGGCAATCATTATAGTTCTTTTCAAAGGAGAAGTGAGAAGAGAATCGAGGGAACTAAAGGCCGATCAGCTTCAACTCTGATTCTGGAAATACTGCACAAATTTTTGTAGAAGCTATTTCTAGTTTTCTGAAGAACTGAAAAGTAAACAGAAACAGCTAGCATGGGTTGACTGCAACCTGACTGCTTTCTCAGATGACCAGGTCTTCATGTGAAGGGAAACCAGTGAATTTCATTCACCTTTGGATGCAGACTTATATGATACTATACTCATAGTTAAATGAGGTGGTATGGACAAGACAAATGGACAGTGAGTTGGCTGAAAAACTACTTATATTTCTGGGCTTAAGGAGTAGCAAACAGTGGTTGGAGTTTTAAAGAGGTGACTGTTAAAGGAATTGTTCCTTGGGATTGATACTGGGACTTGAATTGTGCACCCTCAGTGAGTTCCTGGATAACACCAGCCTTGTGAGGAGGGTACAGTGTGCCAGAGGGCAGTGTGGTCATACAGAGAACTCAGCAAACTGGAGGGAGTGAGCAGTTGGGAACGTGCTCGAGTTCAGCTCAGTCAAGTGTGCAGGAAGAGGAGCAGCATCACAGAAAATGGCCTGGGATCCTCATGTTGAGCAGGCTTTGAGTCAGTGATGAAAGATAATCACGTGTTGATAATAATCACCACTCTGTCTAAAAGCCGCTTAAGTCACCACTTTGGAGGATGTCTCTGAAATAGTGTCCAGTTTTGATCCCATTGTGAGTGCAGCAGAAGCAAAGCTGGTTTTGGGGCCTGAACACATGATGTGCTAGAAGAAGCCAGCTAAATGTTTATTTAGCCTGAAGAAGAGAAGGCAGGGACATAATTCCAGTCCTTTTCTACCTAAACGAGCAGAAGCAAACAGAGTAAGGACAAATGTCAGTGATCATAAACAGTTAAAACACACTGTTTTTAAGCACAGAGAAGCTATGGAATCGTCATTCGTACTCTTGAAACTCAGCTGGACATGGGCTTCTGCAGCCTGGTTTGATTTGAATTTAGTTCTAAACATGAAATTGAAGTTGGGATCTTGTCCAGCTTGTTGAGTTTTTCTGAGGTGATTTACTGCAACTGTTTAGAACTGCGGAAAAAATGGAAAACAGTAGAAAGCCAATGTAATTCAATACTAAGTTTTTGTCAAATTCAAAACGTGCTCTTACTTGATGATAAGGTACCATATATCAATGGGGCTAACCTAGTAGTTCTCCCTTTCAGCTGCCTTGGACCTGCTTGTCTTCATCTCCAAACATCATGTGCTAATACTTAATCAAATTTCTCTCTGAAATCAAGGCTGGGGGCTATTAATGAAGCTTAGATTCTTCTGAAAATAGCACAGTTCTTACAAAGAAAGGTGTTAATGTCTTGGAACTAACAAGGGATTAATTGCTTCTAGAAGCTTATCATATTCTAGCAAAAAGGAGGAAGAGATTGCCAAGTTCATTTCAAGCAGAGGATCAGTTCTTTAAAAAGGAAACATACAAGTGAGAGAGGGAAGCATAGTCTAATACTGGCTCTTTAACATGTGACTGATGGTCAGTAGATTTCTGGAATGGTAATTTTGTCTTCAAATCTCATATTCTGTACTTTTCTAGAAACACTTAGGGTTTTGAACTAGTGAATTTTGTATGACAGGGGAAATTGTTTCACAGTAGGTCATAGGAGATTTTGAAACTAACCTCTGTCATAGAAAAGTTACGTGATGTCATTAATGAGAACAACTTGAGTTGGGAAACTTCTTATTTCCAACCTATATTTCTTGGACAAGTTGTATCTATTTGCTCTGGCTTCAGGATTATTTAATTTTCCCAGTGTTCATTTATACAGCTTCGATATCCTCTTTGTATAGGATAGTTTTATCTCACTTTACTGTACTAGGTCAGATGAGGCCTATTTCTGTAATTTTCTTTCTAGAGCGTATACTCATACTGGTAAGCTTTTTCATTGTTGTTGTTGTTCCAGTTTAAAGTAATATATATAATCAATTGTCATTGATGCATTCCTGCATCACACTTAAATTATTCTGTCTTTCAGCCTTTCTTGTGTGGGTCCATTAGAAAAAGGGGAAAAGAAAAGTTAGTGGAAGTACAGACGTTATATCACAGAAGTAAACACAAGTCACAAATATACAGAGATGTTGGGTTAGAAGCAGCTACGAACACACTGGTTCGTAGTGTAGGCTTTGCAGTGTACTTCTCCATTTCAGAGGCCTGCATTTTCTTTTTGATCTGTTCTTCTATACTTAGAACTCCCCATCTTACTCATATTGCATTACTTTGTTTTGTTTTTAATCGGTTGTTTGTCTTGCTGAATTTGGATTCTTTTGTTATGGAGGGTTCATGTCTTCATACATCATAGATAATTATACTTATTACAGTGTCAAATAATTTCAGGCCTCTTTTGTACTCAGACGCCTGTGCTGCTCTCAGTCTGGCTGGCTGAAAGCAGTTCTTAGCTGCATAGCACCCCTATTGATTCCTAGCCAAAACTAAATTAGATATTGCTATTTCAGGGCTGCTTAAAATCTAAGGGCTATCATATTTAAAAATATGTGACCTTAATTTGAAGCTATTCGGGACAATAATCTATGTTAATTTTTATTTTAGTATGAGGGATCCCTGTCCATGTCTTTGTCTCCCCCTGTGTCAGTTGATCTTTTCCTTTCCATGATGCTCCTCACAGCATATACGGCATCACAGTCTCAGTAGTTTGGAAACATCCATTCTGGTATCAAAAGTTCCTGACTGTAGCATACAAGATTACTTTCTGCTGATCTTTCAGCCTGTTTCCTGGCCTTCATTTCCCAGTGGAATGAGGCAAGAGCTTTCTGAGGATCATGGGACTACCTTGTACTCCCAGGTGCTCAATTTGACCAGGGCAAGGCCTACAGTGCAAGCAGAAAAGATGGAGGAGCAGGAGCTGGGGCAGGAGGAGGTCAGGAGAGTGGAACAAGTTGCCTTGCTGAGGGCTACAAAGCAGTGTTGGGATGTTCTCTTAGCTATCTTACCTGGAGCCCTGCAGAGGGTTGTACCATGCTGTGGTGTCTTGCGCCAGTCTTCCCTCCAGATCATTCCTCTGGTTTATGAATACCACTGGAACAAATAAAGGCTTTGCGAGTTGAAGGTAAATTAGAAGAATGTGTTTGTATAATGCTGCCAACATCTGTTCTTTTTCACTTCCTCTCTCTGTAACATTTTGTATAACTCATGACACGCTCTTAAAAAAATCTTTACTGTTAGCTCCCGTTGAAATTTAATCCTGTTGTTAAATATGTTTTGTCTTCCATCATTTCGAAGCAGAGATTTTATTGGCAGAAAGGAGTTGATAACTTGGAGCTGCAGAAACACATCAGAAGTATGTGACATCACCGCAGTATCAGCTTTCTCTGGAGGCTAGCAGTCCTGACAGCTGAGTTGCTTTTTCTCTGGGTCAGGGTTGTGCAGTGCTCATTGGGGAGCAGCTTTAGAGAAGAAAGGGCTGTACCTCACGTCTTGGTGTGTATTTTGTTGTTTGCGTGTCAGACTTTTGGTAAGAAATGAATTTCCCTGGAGACTGGTGAGTAATTCTTATTTTTCGACATGCATTTTAACTGTTTTTTAGACGTAAAGCATTTCTTTCTTCTTTGGGAAAAAGAAAGCAGTTCAAATCCAGCATTTAATAATTCATCATCATCATAGGCAAAGTGATATACAGCATTTTTAGCATTCAAAGTTAAGATTTTAAATGCAAGTCTAATATTAAGTAGTAATTGACTGCTCCTTGATTATTACTTTCTGTGTGTAACTTCCAAGATTTTTATTCAACTATGCTCATCTATTGGATCATGTTTAAGAGACTGAATGTAGCAGGAATTTAAGCTTTCTTAATCAGCATGCAACACTAAGTGAAAGAAGAATCAAAACAGATGCTTTAAGTTACCTTATTTTAGCTTATAGCTTATAAGGCAGTGGTAATAGTTGACCGTCTTACAGATGTTATTTTGGGGATTGTGCATGTGTATGTGGAGGGCAACAAATGAAAAAATAGACACGCTTCCAGTGAATGTATGTGTCTGTATGTAGACTGTCTGCCAGGGTGAACGTTTATTTCTATATGAATGTCATATAGTGAGCTGCAAAATCTGTCAGCTTAAATTGAAGGGGGGGTGGAGGGGAGGGAGGTGAGAGAAAGACAAACAACCCCGCAGGACTGTGTTCGTTTGCAGCTTCAGTTTTAAATAACTCAAATACACTCTAGTTCCCACTTGGAAACTGCTTTAGCATTGCCCAAGAAATATAAAATACGTGTCTTTTCTTCTTCCTGGCACTTAAATGTGTCATTACGAAATTGCTGCAGTATTACATTTAGAATTCTTGGCAGACTCCAATTTTGAAAGGATTTTTTCTTTTGGTGTGTCAAAGCTAGAAAATGACAGCACCTCTATCTACACAAAAGTATTCTAAAGCGGAAAGCTAGGGTTTTGCTGTGTCACTTTGGTTTCGGTGGATGAACAGATGCAAAAATATGTTTTATTCATCTGTTCGGAGATTTTGGAGGAGTAGTGAAACTCATCTTGATAAAAGTTAGATATTAATTTCTAGCCGGAAATCATTTCCAGATTGGATTTAGATCATCTGAATCAGCCACAGGTAGCTCCATGGATGTATATGTTAACTATCAGAAGCATGTGCTCAGGATAATTTCTTTAATGCATCAACTGAGACAATTTGTGTGATATTATAGTGTGATAATATTTCACACACATAATTAATATATTTATGATTTATGATAATAATCATCAGCCAAATCGCATGAAAGTTTCTTTGTAGCTGTTTGTGTAGATGATTGGCTTCCAACGCAGAACTTAAAGCAATGAATAGTGGGAAATGGTTTTTGAAGTGTGTTGTCACAAATATACCTTTGTTATTACCTTCAAAATAATTTCACTGTTTATTTTAATAGTGTGTTTATTGCATCTACTTAGGTTTGTTTAAGCTGAGTGGATTTTTATTACCAACTTTATAGCTGTTTGTTTAGTGTAATTTGGGGTTAGTTGAAATAGGTTTTTATAGACAGTTAAGTTGGAATTTCTGAAGTATTAAAAATGTTTTAAGTATGCTGTGCTTTTTGATACTTGTAAACTGTATTGAATGTTCTTCAATAAAAAGGAAAAGGCTAGAGATATTGTACCCATAAATTAGTTTGTAGATTTCTAGGAGCCATGTGAGTGAATGACATGTGTGCCTATTTTCCCATTCTATTGGTTAGTATTTAAGATTGAATATAAACTTCTAATTTTCTGCTTTTCTTTACCAAAAGCATGCAGCTGTACTCTTAAATTATTGAGGATAACTTGCTTGAATTCTTTCCAGGAGAAGGAAAAAGGGAATGGAAGAAAAAGGCATTTCTTAAATATAGGTCTAAAGATACTTATTTACATTAGTTAGTTTTAGCACATTATGGTTAATATAAAACTCTGTGGTTTTTTGTTGGTTAACTGAATAGTGCCACAGTTAGACTGAGTTACTGTGGCGATCTCTGGAATTTTCCAGTTACTTCCGAACTATGGGAGTAACAATTTTGCTCTCAACTTCCTTATTCTCTTGAAGAAGTAGATTTGTTACTATTTGTTAGAGGAGAGAATGAAGTTTAAATATGAGCAAGTTTATCTTGCTAAACTGTCTGGCTACATAATGTAAATTAAAAGAGGAATATATTGGTGTGTTTTATGGCACACATCACTTATTCAAGTGATGGAAGGACGCTTCTGGCTTTGCTCTGCATTGAGCTGCTTCTGTCTTTCTTGGCTTCTGTTGTTGGTTTGATTTTTAGTTTTGGTATTTTGTGGGTATGTGGTTTTATTTCTTTGTGTGTGTGGAGGCAATTAAATGTGTTTCTTCTACTATTGAAACAGCTATTTTATCTAAATGGTAGAATCTCTAAAAGAGCACAAGCTGTGTGATCTGTTTTTTCCTTACCTGGCTTAAGAAACAAATCTCATGCAGGAAAAAAAGTGAAAGCTTTCATGCTGCCAAACATTTACAAGAACTTTTAAGTTTACTCATGTGAGCAGTAAAATAGTTTAGAGCAGTGATCATTGAATATATTCATTACCTCAAAATACCTTCTGCCTAATGAGAAGAAGTATGAACAGCATTTGTGGCAAACATTACTACTTGTTTGCACTTGTTCTTGGCGAAGCTGATGATTTTATTTCATAGCCTTACTGCCTTTCTTGATGTTCCTCATATGTTCATCTTCAGATCTTCAGGCATTCTTTTTCTGTACTGTAATGTTCTTTTTTTTTTCATGAAATGAAGATCATAAGTGCTTATGTAAAATAAATATAATGGGATCTGACATTTAACTTAGCATTAAATCATTAAAAACTTAGCTATGTGGCAGTACCGATCATTTACGTGATTTGAACTGTCCAATTGAAGATGAAAATAAGTTTTATCTGAAGTAGATCTACCAACATAACATTTTGGCTTGTGCTTTTCCTGCTCTTTTAAAATGCGTAAATAAGGTTGGATTTTCTAGTTGGGATATTTTTACTTCAGTTGTCTCCACTGTAATGGCTAGTATTCTGTTTATAGTAGAAAGTTTGGTGGTGGCCTAGAAAATACAAGGTTTAAACTCATTTTGAAGGTTTGATACTGCTGACTCTTACCATTAACCTTTTGTAAAGAAGCGTCTTTGTATTATAGGATAATAAAGCCGTATTGAATGGTCTGACAAAAGTTCCTTTCATATGAACTTTTAAATTATTTTTAGTTACTAATGTTTTACAAGTCCTGTCACCATATTGGAGCCTACCAAGATCTGTTTATAGGAAAGCTGGGAACACAACTGTGTTAAATACTCAAACAGCTCTTTAAGTTGCCCGTATGGTTTTGAAGAAATAAAATGAAAGTACTCCATTTCACTTGCTACAGTTCTAGCATAAAATTACACTTCAATTCATAGTACTGAAAGGAATCATTTCTTCGTTTCCATTGCTTATGCAGGGCTATTTGGGTAGTAGGCTGCAGGGCACAAGTAGGTGGCCCTCAGGGCCTGCTTGAGGAAAAGGGATATGAAGAGCGATGACCACAGTGAGCTTTTTTGCTGACTCTTGCTGGCCTGACAGCGTTTTCAAACTCCTTTCCCTGGGTTGGAAGGGAACACGAGCAAATTGGGTGCTATCACGCACTGCAGACAGCAGATACCTGGAAACTTCCCAGCTGAAGTCAATAGTACAGCCAAACTCTCTACATTCACCCTCTCTTGGAAGAGTTAGTCAAATTATGTTTTGTTTCCATTCTTTTGACTTACCCTAATGCCAGTTTTTCCACACAAAACAAGAACTTGCTGTTAAATTGTCTTCCCACACTCTTCACCTCTTCCACTGTTAATGATCTTGACCTTTGCTTTATGAGACTCAAATGGAATAGGAGAAGAATTAATAATACCCATAAATAGTAGATGTTGTCTTTTAATATTGGTGTCATTTTATGATCTCTTATTTCTTACTGAATAGTCAGTTCGTGATACAGAAGGATTGTTGAATGCCTTCATAGGATTTTATTCTTTTTTTTTGTTTTTCTGTCCACTACTAATTAGTAACAGTAATGCACATACAGCTCCAGACAGAAGCTTTTTTTTTATGTATTCATCAGGTTGATCAGAATAGACACACACAGCAAAATGACAAGGAGTTAGAACTGTTCAGCAATACCTTTCTGAGATCTTCTCTGTGCCTGAGTGTTTGTTGGACTCAGCAGGAATCTGAATTTAAAACAAACAAACAAGTGAACATTGCTCTTTTCTGCCATCTAAGAGGTCTTTTCAGTTCAACATCTAGGCTTTCTTCTTTAAATGATAGTGTTGTGTGACTGTAAACTCAAAGGCTATAAATACATTTTAAGCAGAAGCAGAAACCATTTGATATAAGGACAAAAGGCACTGCCCTACAGAGGCTGGATTTCCATAAAGAATGCTAGGACATTTTATACTAGATGAAAAGCATTCTGAAGCAATTTTATGTAAGAAGGCACGTAACATGTAGAAATGTGTTGAGTAGCTGGAGAACTGTAAAAACTCTACATAGCATAAATTATAGATCTGAAATGTCTCTGAAGTTGCTGATTCTAGAAACAGTCTATAAGGTCAGAGATACTGTAAAAACATTATTTTTTTACAAACACTGTTTTACAGTCTTGAAGCGTAGCCTAAAATCTGCTTTTCTGGTAGAGTGTATGTGTAATCTGGAAAGAAAAAAATGTGGCAAAGAGTTTTCACTTCTGGTTTTCTCGTGAAGAATCACTGCCTCACAAATCTCTTCCTTATGTTCATGTTTTCTAGTGGTAAAAGGAGAAATGAGTAATACTCCATATGGTAAATTACAGTTAATTTATCTTCTCGAGTATGATATATATAGTCCTTTAAAATTCATTCTAAAGCCAGCTTCAGCATAGGAAAAACTAAAACAAGTTATTAAGTTTATAGAAGATAAAAAATGTTCTCATCAGCGTGTAGGGTGATACTGGACTTCGTCATTTTTAAATACCCTCATTTTGCATTTGAGTGTAATCTGTGCCAGCCATTGCCCATTTGTCCCTGACATCTGTGGTGCCACATTGAAACAAACTGATTTGTGTCATTAGGTAAAGAGTTCCTTCTTGAAAGGAAAGTCTTCGTTAGAGTGTTTTTCATTGTAATTGTTACAACGTTAGAATTGCTCTAATGTTAAAACATCACTTTTGCCAGCTTGATGCTTAGTATATAGCTAAGCTAGTGCATGTGTCAGCTGTTGTCAGAAGCACAATTCCATCTCCCTTGCTGCGCCCCATGCTGGGTGTCCGCTGGAAATTTAGCACTGTGAAAAATGATTCATTTTCAGTGGCGTGAGTTGGATCACAGTGTGACTTTTTGAGCACTGATGATAACACAAGAGATACAGGTGTAGTAGGCTTGTCATTTTGGAGCAGCCATTTCCTCAGCGCAGTTGTTAGAACTGTAGCTCCAAACCCTGCCTTTAGTTGAATATGCGGGGATTGCACTGGTTCAGTAGGTCCTGACAAACTTGCATACGGTGCTCTTTCTGTTCCTATGTGAGCATTCACAGATCACGTCTAGTGCAAACTTTGTGATATTCCAATGTTGCCACGATCATATTCAGCATACTGAAAATGATATTCGTCTCTACATGCTGTTCCCTGGTTGTATTCTGCCAATTCATGCAGTTGAGCTAATGGAGATGCTCTTCATTTTGTGGTGTAACAACTGTGCATATCCATCTGGCACGTGGCTTGTCTTCTACATTCCTGCCACCACTACTGAAACACACCATCCACTGCCTCACTGTGCTCACATGTGCTGCACAGAGGAACTGAATGGCACACCTTTGCTTTTATATACATTTCCATGTCAGTGTTATTTTGTCACAGTGCCCCTTTGCTGACATCTGTAACACAACAATGAAGTGTAATGGAATATTGGTGGGAAGGTTCATCCTCTACCACAGTCCAACTACATCTTCCTCTGCCATTCTGGGCCAACATAACAAAATAGGAAGCATTACCTCTGCAGCAGCCCTCATTAATTTCCATGGTCTTTGGCAGCTGTGTGTGCTTCACATCAGAAAGTTTTAGCTCTTGGGATCATGACTTGAGAAGTCATCACTGATGCTATTCAGCGTTTTATTACTCAGTATGTGGGAGCGCAGCCTTCTAGAGCTGGCCAAAGATGGCTTGTGTATAGACTTTGAACAGCATGCCACGTTTCCAGAAGCTTAGAGTCCCTCAGCAGCTTGAATTAAACCATCTGTGAAGAAAAATGGCTTCCAGCTCCTAGTTCCCAATGAAGTATGAACTTAATGTAAGAAAGTGATGGCAGGGTCATCAATGGCATTGTATCTGTTCAAAAGGAAAGATTTGTCCTGTTTTTTCTATTGCTGCAGTTCACCGATAATTACAATAGAGACATCTTAGTATGTTATTCTTTGAAGGACTGTGTTTCTGGGCCACAAGTAGTTATTAATAAAAAGTGTGCTATTTTGATTGTGTGGTGAGATAAAGACATAACTGTGAAGGTCTAGATTTAAAATTAAGACACTGAATTGTAATATCTTTTTACTATATGTGTTTCTTGCACGGCTATCAAAATAAATGAGATGTAGTAATTCCCTTGCATTTATGAAGGAAATGAATAGTGCAGAACAGTCTGTGTCAGTATTGAAACTGACAATGTGAAAGTACAAGGGGAGACCTTTGAGACATTTGAGAGCTTTTCTCAAATGGAGTTTTCTGAATTTTTAGAGCCAGTAGTTTGATTATATAAGACATGTAGGTACGAAAGTGATTAACAGTTTGTGTTTAAGCGCTGGGAGGTGGATGCAAACTCCTTTTGTAATACATGACCGGATGTGTTGAAACACATCAGTAATTCTAAGCAGTAAATCATTTGTTCCATGTAACGAAGCCATTGCCTGAAAGAAAATAGTAGTTCATTTCCTTTTTGTCCTTACTGAGCATTTTTCCTTTTTTTTTTTTTAATGCTATATTTTTTCATCTACCACAGTATACATATAGTCACCGTTTATCTATATTTCCTTGTCTAGCAATAAATAGTAGTGCTGCTGAAGTTGTCATAAATTATTGCTGGTGCTTCAGAAATCTGTGTAAATGTTCATGTTCATTGATCTTACAAGAAGCTCAACAACAAGATGGGGACAAGCATCTAAAACACTACATAAAGAAAACAGTACTTAATCTCATGTTCAGATTGGCTTGCTTTGTTTTTCTTTGTATGTAGTAATCTGGTTTTAAAATAACTGGATTGTGTCATAACAATTTTTAACGTGAAAAATCTTATTTTTTTTTTGTATCTTTTCCTCCCTTCCCTTCCCTTCCCTTCCCTTCCCTTCCCTTCCCTTCCCTTCCCTTCCCTTCCCTTCCCTTCCCTTCCCTTCCCTTCCCTTCCCTTCCCTTCCCTTCCCTTCCCTTCCCTTCCCTTCCCTTCCCTTCCCTTCCCTTCCCTTCCCTTCCCTTCTCTTCTTTCCATCACTCTTAAATATTTCTAAGCACTTCCCAGTTGATAATGGATTTACTTTCCAGGAGCTTGCCAAACCTTTTCCTCTCTCAGCAGATTAGGTCACAACTAGGTATTTTCCCAATATATTCTGATAGAAGGACTTGATAAGCGTGGTTTCCTTTGAAGTTTAACTGAGTAATTAACAGAAAGGTGTGATATTTAATAAAAACTGATGTTTACTAGAGATCTAATTGCAGAAGCATGTCGACTTGTAGGGCATGGTCAAGATATCATGGAACTGGTGTAGATAAAAACAGTGTAATGTTGCTACATGCTTACATAACATGTTGGCTAAAATAAAAATGGAATTTGCTTCATTGAAAATTGATATTGGGATTCATATAACCTTTAAAATAAATAAAACATTAATAATAGCATATGGGGTAAGGGGAAGATATTCCTATATATCTGACTAAAGGAGAAAACTCTCAAGAGAAATAAGGTGTTTAAGTATTATTGCCAGCACATAACAGATTTTGATTGCTGATGTACTTACTTGGATTTGCAAGGAAAAGCAGAGCAATTTCACCAGGCCTCTTTTGAAAGTCTGCCATTGATCCTGAGGTATTAATATACTGAAATAATAATGTATGTATGCATATGTTGCATTTACAACTCAATAAAATTAAGCAGCTTTGATTCTTTGTAGTTGTACAGCAGGAGTTTAATGGAACGATTGAATAGTGCTGTAACTTCAAATGGTGCTTTTTAAAGGATATCTCTGTTGTAAGTAGTTTGAGACTAAGCAGGATTTGAGGCTATATGTTGCAGTCATAAAGAATGCTAAGCAAGAAGTGTCTTCTAAAAAGCAAACAGTATTGAGTGAAGATAACCAATAGCTGTAGAGACCAGTATTGGAAGCAAAGTGAAATGTGAGTTGTGAGAGAATGAGAATCCAATAAATAGGGTTATTTCTGTAATCAGCAACCTCTTATTCAACAGTAGTAACTGCGAAGAGGAAGTAAATGAGACAGTGAAAGCATGGAATAGTTGCACAGAAAGAGTGGAAAGCTGGGGAAGGAATTACATGCATGGTTAAGAGGTCATTTGGAAACAGAACTAAGGAGAGGAAGGGGAAAAAGGGCGAGAAGGTTGGGCTTAGGGGCTAAACATTAAAAACAGCCATCAAACAGCAGATCATGAACTGAATATTCGTAGTTCTGTAAGTAAAACAACCCGACAGTGAGATGAAAACTAAGCTTAGAAGAATTCTGATACATAATGTATACAGGGGGGGAAATATCATTAGCCAAGAGAACTTTAGATAGGAGGAGATTATAACAATTTACTGAATAGCTGGGTTTTGTGAGGAGAAATTGTCATCTGTCCAGAGAGTGCTCCAAACAGTGAAAAAAATAGAAGTGGGTAAATGAATGTGGGATTTATCAGTTTTGTTAGTAGATTTATTATTTCTGTTACTAAATGCACAGCGTTTCTCAGTGAAACAACGAGTTTTCTTTATTTTTTCTGCATCTATGAGCTTCAATGAACTCACATTTGAACTAAAAAGTGGGAAGGAGGCTGGACGGAATGACAGGATAATCAACATTGTCAGTGCTTGAGAGGTGAAGAAACTTTGGTGCAACTTTGCCCTTTTTTCAGTGTATTTCCACTGGAAGCATCTTGAATTCTTGAAAGTAGGAGAGCCAAGTAAGACTTCAGTTGAAAATACTTTTGACAGCAAGATTGTTTTTTGCATAGACCAGATATTGTTTGCATATATAAAGGCTGCTTAAAATTGTTTACATGCATCTTTCTCATGCAATATTTAAGAAGATTTTTTAAGCGCTTAATTATTATAAAACATGAACTATTAGTAAAATAGGCTTCTCTTGCAGAATATCTATGGAATTCATAATAAAATGGAATCAAAAATCGAAACCAATTTTTGAGTTCATACTTACCTGTCTAACAACCTCTCTAAAGTAGTGCATTTCACTTCTGTTTCTTACAACATAATAAATCGTGAAAGCCGAGGCTTGCAGAACTGAGTTCAGTGATGGGCATTAGAGATTATTATCTTGTCTAGTAATTTTTGATGAAAACATTTGATGCCTTGATAGCTGTATAAAAACATTTGCAAAGAATTTTTACTTAAAATTACGCATAGATTTGTGGATGGTAGCTGAGAATTGTGGCTTTTCTGCAGTCTCCAAATGGCAGTACTTGGTGTGCTGAATTGCTCCAGGTGTTGTGATATCACAGAACCACAGAATTAATCAAGGTTAGAAAAGACCTAGAAGATCATCCAGTCCAAGCATCACCAATACTTCCTAGTTAAATCATATTCCTCAACACAACATCCAAACGTTTCTTGAACACTCCCATGGTCGGTGACCCCACCACCTCCCTGGGCAGTGCATTCCAGTGCCTGACAACCCTTTCCAAGAAGTAACATTTCTTAGTGTCCAGCCGGAATCTGCCCTGGCGCAGCTTGAAACCATTGCCTCTATTTCTATCACGGTCTACATATATATATATAGTTGTGATCATGCAGTTACACAACCTACATGTGTATGTCGCTTGTAGTTCAGGTCAGGTTGTTTCTAGTTCCATAAACCTTTAACGTGTATGTATCTATAAGTAAACACCTATTAATAGTTCCTAATCAACTCTTCTTAATGAAACTTGGTGACTTCATACAGTCTAGTATGACTAGTCTATCTTTAGCAGCAAAGAAAACTGGCTTATATTAGGACAACTGTTATCTGTGGCTTCTTGTTGCCCTCTCCAAAAGTTAGCTTTTATTTCTTTTACCTTCACTGCCTCTTCAGGAGGTATTGTTGTATTGTTGTAAGGGACAAGTGGGCTTTTGGGCAGCATTAGTTGGTAGGATATCCATCAGTCCTCAAAAGGATGGGAACATTCAGTGCTAATTCTTTAATTAGCACTTTAATTCTCTAAATACTTTGCTTTTACGGTCACAGCATCTGTGATGCATGTCAGTACTTTGTGCACTTTGAAACTTGCTGTCTCTTTACACTCCCTTTTATACAGCGTCCCTGATGTTAAATTACTGTACTTGCATGTCTTCCAGTGAAGCCTATGTTTCAATCCATATAGTTGCCTGAGTTGTTTAAAAATCTTAATTGAAAAAAAGCTTCATAATTATAGGGGATGACAGTATTGGGGGGGACGCTTCCTTGTGCTGGTTACTGTACAATGTGAAAATACAGATTTAGTAAAATATAAGAGTTTGTGCAACCACAGACCATGTTCTTGCTAACAGTTGTGTAGGGACTGCATTTACTTGAAAGATTTCCAAATCCAGTCAACTTCTTGTTAGATAATTTTAAGTTACTGTATTTATTTCAGTTAGAAATGAGGCATTCTTATCTTAGAAAGCAAGCACACAATATAAAAATTGCTGATGTGATTTTTTTGTTATTATTTTTCCATAATTTGAGAACGAAATGCAGCACATAAGTTGAGTAAAGCTGGACTAGACTCATTGTATATATGTTTCCTGTTTAATCTTACCTCCAAATGTCAGTGAAAAAAAATAACATTAATTTGGAGATAACTTCATTACTTTTGTAATTTTTTGTTTTATCCATAGCTTTAAAATATTTTGTTAAGAAACATGAAAAATGTATACATTTGCTTCTCTTATGAAATATCTCTATGTACTCTTGAGCAGATTTGTGATACAAAGAGATTGCCTATGCATTAGATCATCTGACTGCAAATCTTACCTAAGGCTTAGAAAACATGTCAGGAGGCAAATATCTGGTATGCCATTCTTCTGAAATGTGTTCTTCAGTTTTATCAAAAAGAACAGTCTTTCTGAATTAAAGATGAAGAGGTTTGTTGAAAGTTATGTCCTGGTTTATGGTTTTGTTTGTATTCTTTCCGTGAAGTAGAACTCAGCCTTTGCTTTGATGATCACATTGAGAATGACTAAATGAGAAGGCCTTAGACTTTAGGACCGTATAAATAAAGTATATAGAGAAAGGGCATGAAAGAAGCTTTGAAGTGGTATCTAGCTTTAATTTCAGTGGGAGAAAAGCAGATGTGTTTTTGAGAGTTCTGGCCCTGCTCCATTTTCATGAGAGGATAAGGAACTCAACCAAATCATACAGTGGAGAGACCCCAATCCAAGTGTCCTCACCTTTGTACTTCGATCTTTCTTGCTACTTCAGAGTGAACTGCTCTGTTCCAGGGGAAAGACTGTCTAACCCTTCAGATTCAATTGCATACACTTTCCTGTACCAGCTGGATTATATATTTTTTCTGTTTCTACTGCTATCAACTGAGTTGATTGCCTATTCAAAACAACAACAACAACAAAACATTGATACTTTAAAAGATTTAAAAAACTTCAAGATGGCAAGCCTGGATCAAATTTTTAGTTTGCTGGTTTCACAGTGCTATTGATACACAGCATTTTTGGGTCAGCAATTCTGTAAAACAAAGGCAAATTTAAAACAAACAGCTGGAAAGTGCTGACCCTGGAGTTGTACATTATGTTTCTATCTATGGATAGGATAATATGTTTAAATTATCTATTTGAGGCTTTTTTTTAGTAGTCCTTGGGTCACTTTTGGCCATCAAAAAGATTGCTGTTAACTATGCAGTTACTGAGTAGATTAACCAAGATTTCTTAAACACGTTTAGCATTGGTGAGAATAAGTAAAATAGTCTTGTGTCTGTCTTCTTAAAGAGAGTGAGTGTCTTGAGTAATGGAAAGGAGAGAGTAGAGTAAGAAGGCAAATAACATGAGTCAAATTCAACTTTGTGATCATCTTCTAACCTGAATAAGATGAATTCTTATTCTCTAAGGGCTTGTCCATGTGCCAAA
Organism: Coturnix japonica; assembly: GCF_054131305.1. Lineage (NCBI taxonomy): Eukaryota > Metazoa > Chordata > Aves > Galliformes > Phasianidae > Coturnix > Coturnix japonica. Next base: position 63,529,856 of record NC_140663.1, on the reverse strand, counting down.
GCTGATCTACCTGCTAAAGCCTGCAGTTGTTCAGATAAACGATTTTGGAAGAAGAATATAAATTCCAGAGAAAAGGAGGTCAGATTTTCCTGTTCATTTGTCTTGCACTGAGATCGCTTGTTCAGAGACATGTTCCATTTTCAGCTATTTCAGTACAGTCGGGATTTTTTTTCTTTTTTCTTGTGTTGGTTGGTTGCTTGCTTTATTTCAAATGTTTTTACAGCTGGCCAGTGTCAGGGCCGCTACTAGAATCGAGAATAGTGTTGTCTTGATGCTTGCAAGACCTGTGACTTACCTTGCTTCTCTATCATCATCTTCATTCAGTGAATAAATGAGGAATGCTGTAGTGTTTTAGCAAGGGGCACACTTCCTCAGAGTCCCAGCATAAACCAGACGCCAAACCAGTGTTAACCTTTCTGATTAAGCAAACGGTTTTTGTTCAGAGAGTGGTGAAGCAGTGGCACTGCTGCCCAGAGAAGCTGTAAATCCCTGGAGACATTCAAGGCCAGGTTGGATGGGTGCCTGGGTAGCCTGAGATGCTGGGTGGCATCAGGGGGCTTGGAAGTAGATGAGCTTTAAGGTCCCTTCCAAGCCAAACCATTTTGTGATCTTAGTCAGCAGTGTTCATTTCTGGAGTCTAATGCTTATCATTGGCAAACTTTGATGGTTAATATTGAATCTTGAGAGTTTGCTAATGAATACTAACAAAATAGGGAATTTATTCCCTCTTTGGCTCTAGTCTGTAGACCATTAATACAAACTGACTCTGGTTGCTGAAATAGAAAAGGTCAGTCAAATCCTTTGGTCTAAGCACAGCTGTTTGTGTATATAGTTACTCTGCTCTCTCAACACACATTGTTACCAGAAATTGAATGGTGACTTGTAGAATTACCCTCCTTGGAGATCTTCAGAATCCTCCTAGACTCCATCTTGAGCATCCTGCTCTTTGTGGCTTTCCTTGAGCAGGTAGACACAAAGGTCTCTTCTAGCCTTAGCCGTTCTGAGAAAGAAAGAAGAAAAGTGTGTTATATCCATATACGACGTGAAGACTGTATCAGCAGAAAGTGAACACGCAGCCTTCTGGCTGCCTTTATCAAAGTAAATCACTCTTGATCACATGATAAAGACATAGACACAAAAAATACACGGAGTTGTAATTCTGAATTGCAGAGTGGAGTTTGCATAAAATGGAAAATAAAGTTTTCAGTAAAAGAAACTATTTTTGCTTTATTTCCCCTGACACTCATTGACAAGATACGCAGCTTGGGTGTAGGCCCAGGGTGAAATTTCTTGGACAGCTGTCGAAGTTGAACGTGGCTTTTAATGAAACTTTCTGTAATCTGCAAGATTTGGTTTAAAACAAATGCCTTAAACTACTGTTAGGTAGGAGGGTTATGACAACAATTACCAAGATACTCTATATCTTACACCAGCAATTTGAGAAGTCTTGTCAAAATATCTGCTAAGTGAATGCTAAAAATGCAGCATTTCTGATAAGTAATGAACAAGTTTTAAATGGAATTGTTTAAAGTCTGTTCATCCAGTAGGACATACTAAAGTAATCACACTTCTGTTCAAGCTGAATTCCATTGTTCACTTATGAGATTTCATCTCAACTTCCATCTCAGTTGAAGAGAAAGAAAAGATTGTTCTGCCCTTGTCTCACCAAAAGGGAAGTGACTGTAAGGGTCTTTAACATGCTTTAAGGAGTTTTATACCTCACTGGACATTGTTTCATGTTTTATGATTTTTCTTGCCTTTTGCTGTGTGTAATGTCAGCTACATTTCTGTATGTTCAAAGTCTGCTTGAGCAGTACAGAAAACCATATGCTGTTCAAAAACATTGTGTTACTACTGGAGTACTGACTCACTACATGACTTGAGATTTGGAAAAAAAGAAACAACAAAACAAAACGTTGCTAAATAGATTTCTGGTTTTGCATCCTCTCTTCTGTTTATTCTTTTCCTCCTCTTATCTGTTTTCTCTCCTGGCTTTGCATGACCTGCCCATGGGATTGTTGAATCCTGCCTGTTCCTGTGTCAGCATGTGCCAGGTGCACTCCCGCAGCACCTGGGATATGACACCTCTGCAGCAGACCTGGTTACTGTTGGTGCTTGAGCAAAAGTCTTGATCCATTTCTTTGTGCAGTACTGGATCTCAGCAGATAGCTGGCTGTTAGGGTTTAACACAAACATCATAATTTTTCGTCAGAATGCTCATACCCAGTTCCTCAGGAACATTTTTGAGTTCTCTTCAGTGTGAGTCATTTTCACTTTAAAGTTGTTACAGGATCGTGGCAATTAGGGATGGTACAAACATACTCCAGTGGTCTCCCTCCATTCCCCTTACTGTAATACATGAGCTTCTGTAACAAAAGCTGCTTTGGAAGCTGAGCTGAGAATTCTGCCGAATGATAAAGATTACACTCAGAGTTTGTTAGCTCATTAGCTATGCTCCATAACGTGTCTATCCATTTAGGTATTTGTAGGTTTGTAAATTCCACTAAATTTCAGCACAGGGAGGCAGACAGTCCAAAGAACGGGGTTATGTTTCTAATCTTGCATCTTAGGTTTATGTAGGTTTATTCAACTACCCCACCGTTCATGGAAGAAATGTGAATATTTTATGGGTTTTTTGAATGAAGTTGACTTGTAATTAAGTTATGCTCCAAAGCTGCAAAATGATTATGAATAAAAGGAACATTCAAGAGCCTGGGGAACATTAAGATAACCTTGTGAAGTCTCTGTTGTTTTAAGAAGCGAGAAGAGCAGAGTGCATAACATTTGCAAGATGAGTTGTGCTTCATAGTTGTGAAAGCCGAAAAGGTTAGGCAAACAGGCAGTAAAACAGGGAGCTGCTAGGGAAAATATGGCCTTTAGAGCTCCTGTCCTTTTGTACCTCTTCTGCTATCTCGCAGCTAAAGCATACTTTTTTCATCCAGGTTTGTGCTCTGTCCACAAATATTTCTAAGCCTGAAGTTGGGGTAAAAAAGGCATAGTATTATACAAGATCTTACATATTGTATCCTGTGTTCTTTGCAAAAGTATATATTTTAAAGGGAATTAGTGTTTCCTCATTATTTACAGTGCTGCGTTCAGTTACTGTTGTTTTACTCTTTGTATTAAATATTTTTTGATTGTATAAACTGTTAAAAGTATAAGTGAGGAGAGTTTGTTTTCAAATAACATGAATATACCTGTTTAATACACCTTCGTTCTGTGCTCATTACCCTTTCCTAGTCTGATTTCAGCTTCTGTGCTTTTTAATCACTGAACCAAGTTCAGATTTCATCAGCAAACCTGCCCTGCTCCACCCCTACATCTGAGGAAAGCTGTTCCCAGGGGTTGTTGCAGTTCAGGCCTTGACTTCTCACAGTGGCCCAGGCTGGCTGCTCTGCCAGCTGGCAGCTCTGCTCTTTCATGCGTGCTTGCTCACGATATGGCTGGAGCTGCAAGGCCTTGAAACTTGCAGTAAAGCCCCAGTCTGCTGCAGGACCAGCATATAAGAGTCACTTGATGGGATGTCTTGTAGGCAGTTACAACAGGACCTTCTCCCCTATGCTCCTGTCTCCTCTTGGGCTGGAAGGCTCAAGTCAAAACATTTCCTTCCTGAGTGGCAGTAGCTGAGAGCCCTTGAATTTTGGCAATTTCTTTCATGTTTTTGGAGCTGCTGTGATTTAGCAACAGCTACAGCTCAGGAGAACAAGATACTGTGCCGGGTTTGGTGTGTACTGATGAGGGCAAAGGCCTATGCTGACAGACTCCCTGGTGCTGTGAGGTTCAGTGGAGCAGCGTGCTGGGTTAGAATCATTGACTAAGCAGACCTTGAGCGTGACACAGCTCTGTTCCAATCACTGAATATTAATCTGCATTATCTGAACATTTTAAATGAGTAACTTTGTTTTCATAGGTTTGATATACTTGATGTAGTAGCTTAATATGTCTCAGTTGGAAAACTGAAGAAATTATGCCTAAGAGTTGTTCCTTATCTCACCTTATCTCTCTACAGTCACAATGAACGAAAAGTAACCTGCAAACATCCAGTAACGGGACAGCCATCGCAGGACAACTGTATTTTTGTTGTGAATGAACAGTAAGTGGCTATGAATTACATGTTTTAAAACTGTATGACGTTTAAATAAGCCTCTGTGATTGCTAATTGTGATGTATATTTTGTTTTCCAAGTCAAATTACCATGTATATAATTTCATTTGTTTAAATTAATTGGAAGTAATATTAAATACTTGATACTATTTTATTTATTTATTTATTTATTTATTTTAAATAAATAATAGCCATAAGCCAGCTTGGTTATACAGTAGGAATGTACTCTGTTTAACTGTGTAGATTGCCATTTGTCACTTCAGATGTTCGATAGTGTTGGAAAACAATGTATTTATTATGTAGTAACCCACGAGACTTCCAACAGGGAAGCCATTTTTGAATCCTATAGGCACGACCAAGCGTATTTAATTTACCTTGTTTTATCTGATAGTTTTTCTTGGTTATTTTCTTGATCTTTTCTGAAGAGGCATTTTCTGAATCGTTGGGTAATAACATATATTTGCTATCTTTGCATTAATTTTGTAGCTTACACAACAAAATGCAAAGGTGAGATGGTATGCATGGTAGTCATATCTGGCTTTAAGATGCCATATGTAGCTGGGTGTTGGGTGTCCTGTTTACTACCACTGCTGCAGCACCTGTTTCACTGTGACTAGAGTGGCAAACTGTCAGAACTACAGTATGTGAAGTTGCACAAATGCGTGTATTCTGAAAGAGAAAAGACTTAGTCTGGGTCATTAACTCAAAGGGTGGTGAGGCACTGGAACAGCTGCCCAAAAAGCTTGTGGATACCCTATCCATGGAGATGTTCAAGGACAGGTTGTATGGGGCCTTGGGCAACTTGATCTGGTGGATGGCAGCTTTGCCCATGGCAGAAGGGTTGAAACTGGATGGGCTTTAATGTCTCATCCAACCAAAACCATCCTGTGATTCTGGGAAGTGAGGCAAAGCCATATGTGGCTTTGGAGAGCATTTCTTCCTATTTCTATATCAAAGCATTTTTCCTTCCTACCTAAAGCATAAGCTAATAAAGAAATCCTATTTTAAACATCTTAAATTCATCTGTGACAGATTTAAGATTAAAACACAGTGCAGGTAACTTTACAATGAAGTGTGAACTGCTTTCAAATTGAAAAAGTAGGACGCAGCTTGTATTAGGCTACGTCTGGGGGTGCTTTTTAATAGCAGTGTGCATACACAGCATGTTCTAGTGCTATTACATATTCTATTTTCAGGACTGCTGCAGCAATGACGTCTGAAGAAAAGAAGGAGAGACCTGTAAGCATGATATGTGAAGCAACTAACTATAATCTGACATCAGATTATGCTGCTCATCCAATGAGCCCTGTGGGCAGAGTAAGTCTCTATGTCCAAATTAAGTTAAAATTAAAATGATTCAGTTATATCACAAAGTACTACTCAGTGTTGTGTTAGCATTCCATTTAAAAAGAGAAATGAAGCGTATTATCTTTTTTAGGGCACTCAGTTCCTATTATGTTTAATTTGGTAATTGAGGTGTTTGAAACAAATTATCACAGAAGTTGCAAATTTCATCAGATACCTCAGATCATAGGACTTGCACACGCGTTGTTTACAGAATTTAACCTTTCTAATCAAGTAAGTGTGAATAAGCAATCTTGGGTAACTGCTCAGACATCTGGTTGTAAGCATTGTCATGGAAATTGCTAGATACACAAACAGTTGGCTAGATTTCTTTTGCTAAAATACAGAGAATTCTAATCGATGTGGTTACTGAAGAGATGGAGGGTGATAATGGTAAAATAAATGGGCAGATATCATGATTTGCTGACGCTGAACCAGAAATCCTGGTTTCTTGAGAAAATTTCTGGGAGAAATCCTGGAGATTCCTAAACTACCTTAATTTGTGTCCCATCTTCCCCATCTAACCAGCTGTTCATAAGGTTAAGGTCGATGTCCAAATGTTTACCCAGAGGATGGGTTCAATTATGTCTATTTTAACCTCACTGATACTATCCAACAATGTCTATAAGACATTAGTAAACTGTTATGAGAAGAAGCCTCCAGCTTTCAAACTGTGCTTTAAATCTGTTGTTGCTGGGGGGAAAGAAAGGAGCTGCAGATAAGTTATGAACAGAAACCTAACCCGTAATCTCAAATTTTGTACAGTCATGTTTCCATCCATGCAGGAAAGCCATCTTAAAAAGCAGAAAGAGCTGTTAGAGCTGTAACAGTGTTGCAGTAGTAGTTACACAGAAAATGAATTACAACAGAGCCAGCTAGGAAGCGCTTTTAGAATAAATGTAAGAAGCTAATTCCAGTTTAGGAGCGTATGTTTTACAAACATATTTTCATAGTTCCCTTTCAAAAGGATAGTTTAAAATGCTCTCTGGCCTGTTTGTTTCACTGTGTTCAAGGTGGAAATTGAGATTGCTACGGGCCAATTATTGTAATTTCCTTACATTCTTTGATTAATGACGCTTAACTTCCTTTGGAAACTCCTATTTTTTGAAGAAAGGCTTCTGTGCTACTCTTCATTCCTCTTGTCTGTTTGTTCTACATGCTAAATGCACTTAAAATATTAATGATTCATGTGCCTGCATGTGCAATTACTGTACATCAGTTTTCACATGTAATCTTATCTGAACTGCTTCAACACCATTATAAAAGCTTTGCTTTCAGAATATAAATAATTTGTAACTGTTCCTCAGCTAACATTTAGTCAACCTTTTCTGGTGGTTCTTTAAGGTTAATGGTTTAAATTGCTTTTAAAGATGACTGAACAGAAATTCCCTGCTGTTTGTATCTAGATGCAACAACTGATTTTCTTCTGTTTTTATTTTTCACATCTCCCAACAGTACATAGTAAAATTCTTAGCTATCTTGTCAACATTCGAATGTAATATGTCTATTGCACTGCTATAGGAGGAGTAGAGTATTAGTGAGAAATAATGTCACAGGACAGCCCATGCTTACCTTTTTTTAGTTTTCCTGTTTTCAAAGATAACTCATTATTGTACTGAATATTAGAAGATAATGAGGAATGGAGGTCAAGTTTATACTGCAACTAAAATTTCAGATAGTTGAGTGGTGTAGAAGTATGAACTCCTTTTCATGAATGTTTATTGATCCATAGTAGACATGACACTTGGATACATTTCTGTTTTATAGCAGAAAGACTTCTGAAGGCCATTGCTGTTCAGAGGTTTGAATGGGGTGAGACAAAAATAAATCTCAGATAAAAGTCTTATTACTGCTCTCTCTTTCCCACTACATAAAGGATGGTAGTCAAAGATTACACTGCAGTCCTGGACAGAGTATTCTTTTAGGTGCCACTTCTTACTTGTTGTCTTGGACTGTCTCTAAATTTGAAACCAACAGACCCCTGACTTTGGAAATGATCTACACAGGCTTATGGCTGCTAGAGACATATATATTTCTACCTTTCCTTTTAACGTGCAGTCTTCTTTTTTTTTTTAAGTGTTAAAATCATTAACTAAACCAATATGCTCTGAAATGAATATTGGGGCTCAGTTTTTTCATATGCATGTAAAGTAAGGCATGTTACTAGCCCCTCTCCACAGTTCATCTCCCTTGCCCTGATTATCTGCAGAACCATGCTAACAATTTTCTCACCGTAAGTGGAATGAAGTCTCTGTTACAGCTAGGATGTGTCAAATTGTTTATATGTGTATCACTTCATATATATTTCATAAAGCCCTCAAGGCAGTCCAACTTTAAATAACTAGTTTCAGTACCTCAGTCCATGTCTGATTGGGATTCAGTTTAACCAGAAATAGTCATTTGATTCATCCACATTAGCAAATAGCACAGAAAACAGGAGCGACGTGCAGGGTAGTACTGGAGCTTAGGACCAAGCATCTGTACTGTGCTTTTGTGGTTTATCTTCAGGCTAGTCCTTATTTTACATTTTAGTCTTATCCAAAGTAAACAGAGTTTGCTCTACTAAGCAAACTAAAGCACAGGAAGGGGGAATGGTTGGGAGATTATTTTCAAGAGCAACCTCCTAATCCAAGCTAAAGTGCTGAGGCAGAAACCCACTCAGTTCATGGAAGACTGCAATATTGAAAGGCACCAAAATTGCCTGCAAAATACAGAAGACAGGACTGTGTTGGCTTGTGGTTTGGAGGATAATTTAAGCCTTAAACAGCAGAGATATATTTTTAGGCAGAAGTTGAAAACTACAAAAATTTAGTATCCCTTTTTTTTGAATTTTTGTTCAGATGTTTCTTGAGCCTTGTTTTTAAAGTTTAGCATTGATCATTTTTATGTTAGTTAAAGAACGTTTTTAGGTACCATTAGCACTTCTGTAACTGGGGAAGAAGACTTACGTAAGTTTGGTGTCTACCATCAGCTAAGTTCAGAGAAGAGCAGCTGAAACAGTCATTAAGTATTGAGCCCCAGCTACTGAATGAGCTGTTGCCCAGAGATCAAGACTTTTCTGGTGTTTGTTTTCTTCACACTGGAGAAAGAGTAAATATCACTGATTGGATTTCCTGGCTTCTTTCTCATTACTGGCACTGTGCAGAGTCCCAGAGGTTCTGATTTTAGAGACATCACAGTTTCTGGGATCGTTCCTCAGAATTGATCTAATTATATAAAATGTGACTAAGTTTATTAGTTCTGTTGCCTTCTACAGCTTCCATCAAGTGGTCAGTAATTAGAACTGTCATACATTATCCTTCTGTATTTTGCTTTCTCCAGAAGCTGGAGCTGTGCAATATGTCCTCTACATACAGTGTTATGGGCTGAAAAGTGTTTTAATTTTTCCATTCATGATTATTTCTTTTATTCCCATCTTCCACATTATGTCAGGTTTGTGTGTGAAGGGAATGTGAGATGGACAGGGATGCCAGATGTCAAAGGAGGAGAAGGTGACCTAAGAATTTTGAAAACTGATGATTAGTTTATATGAACACCTTCAATATTTAAATATCCTAAAATAATAATCATTGTCCTTGAGGCTTAGATTGAGAACAGATATTCTCATTATGAAATAAATGGTAAAATAAGCACAAATCACCAAAAGTGTTCTCTGTATTTGCTAAAATTAGAAATCAGTTGTGATGCTCTATTTAATTAATGGACATTTGTATTCATGAGTGGTAAGATGTATAATTAACCCACTAAATCTTTGCTCAGAGCTCAGTGAAATTGAAGTCAATTTGGTTTTTGTTTGTTTGTTTGTTTTTATCAGACTTACCTCAGATAAATCAACTTAAATTGTCTGAATTTGCAGTAGACTTGAAGGTCTTATTTTGTTTTCAGAAGCATTCTTAATGTGTTAGCCATGTAACAAGCATAGGAAGTTTCAAGCTCTTAAGAGCTTCTGAACTTTAGAGAAGTTACGAGCATTACAAATTGCTTCTGATCAAAATCTTGGCACAGCTTTTGTGTAATATAACAATATAGTAGCCATACAGGTTAACTTAGATGTCTGTATGGATGTATAAATGGACTGGGAGATGCGAGGCTGGAGAGCAGCCCTGCAGAAAGGGATCTGGGGGTTCTGACTGATGACAAGTTGGACATGAGTCAGCAGAGTGCCCTGTCTGTGTGTGCCTGTGCCCTGGGGTTCATCAGGTCCAGCACCAACACCAGGCAAGGGAAGGTGTTGTCCAGCTCTGCTCTGTGCTGTGCAGCCTCATCTCGAGCACTGAGTGCAGGTTTGGGCACCAAAGCATAAAAAGGATATGAAAAAGGTCAGGTTCTGCACCAGAGGGCAATGGGCATGGAACAGGCTGCCCAGGACAATAGGCATAGCCTCAAACCTGTGAGCCTGGAATTGGACTCGCTGGTCTTTGTGGGTCCCTTCCAAGTACAGAATCATAGAATTACCCAGGTTGGAAAAGACCTCAAAGATCATCAAGTCCAACCTCAGCCTAACAATAGTACCCTAACTCTGACAACCCTCTGCTAAATCATATCTCTGAGCACCACAGCCAAACGGCTCTTAAACACATCCAGGGACAATGACTCGACCACCTCCCTGGGGAGCCTATTCCAGTGTTTAACTACCCTTTCTGTAAAGAAATGTTTTAAATGTTTCCTAACATCCAACCTAAACTTACCTTGGCTCAACTGGAGGCTATTTCCCCTCATCCTATCACTTGTCACCAGTGAGAAGAGATTTGCCCCACTCTCACTGTATAATTTTGTGGTGTAGATTTACTTTATATAATGTGCTCCGAATTGTTAGGGGTTCCTTTATTTTCCTTTTTTATACCTGCATGTTGTACTTCTCTTGTGTACTTAAAAACTTTTGTCCATTTTGCCCTGGTAGAATTTTCCAGATGAAAATATGAAAGATTTTACTTTCATTTAAAATTATGACTTCAGTTGCTTGCTGTCTTGCTTTCCAAACAGAGCTGAGTCAATTCTCCCTGTCTCCAAGGGAAATTAAAAGCACTTTGATTGTTCTTATATTCCCTGCTGATTCTTCAAAAAAAAAAAAAAGAAACACAAAATGACCTTGTTTCATAGTGTTGTAGCCTTCAGACAAACACGCATAGTTTTTGTAATGTCATTCCTTGTAGACTAAGATATATTGTATCCTTCAGTAAATGGCATCATTGACAAAAGCTGCACATTGTTCTTAATTGCAGCTTTCAGTTTGATTCTCTAACTCACTGTGGAATTCTCTCTAATGTATGTATAAACAACCATGTAATTCGCTGAGGCATGTTGAATTTCCATAGAGAAACCTCATACTCTAATTTTCAACAACAAAAACCAAGTGTGTGTCTGGCTTTTCAATTGGAGCATCTCCTTTAGGAACTTTGCATAACCCTATGATTAATCTCAGCAGTAGAAATGGGGAAACTGAAGCACAGGATTATACTGTCTCAATTAAAACAGTGGGATTCGAGCAGAGCCAAGCACACAATATAGAAAACTTGTCTGGGCTTTCCTTATTCTGCAAAATGGGGTGCTTTGCTGTATCCCATTGCAGGGTCTTTAAGACACCAATCTTATGGAAATTAAACAATAAACATTCAGTTTATTTAGTTGCAGAGCAGACTTTCTAAATGTAGGCTGAAAAGAATGAAATGTGAATTGGCCAAGCACTGCACATTTCTTTATGCCTTTTCCAATTTGTTTTGTTTTCTCCAGTAAAAGAAGGATGAAATCATCTGTGATCATTGTGTAGCTGTAAGGATATAAGAGGTGTGAGCAACTATAGGAACGAGCACTGGAGATTCAGGACAAAAGACTCAAAGTAGGCCTTAGCGCAAGCAGATAAAATACTGAATATTTAAACCATCCAAGAGATTTATAGCAAGAAGGTCCTTAAAGGAGAAGAAAGAATTTCAGAAAGTTACTGCATGCATGTGGGAGACTCAAGAAAAAGCCTTTGAAAACAATGTCCTGTTGAAATCTTATCATGTTTCATTCATTAAGTCCTTGTTAGAAGCAGGAAAGATTAGAATTTTCTTGTCCAGGTGTTGTAAGTTTTTTGTAGTTGCAGTAGTTCTGTTAGAAGGAACTGAGAGTACACCTTGCTAGATTTGCTTCCAGCCTAATAAGATGAGGTCGGTATTTGTTTTTTCTTCTTCGAATAAATAAATAAAAACTGTAAGCATTTGTCTTGGGATTTCTCTTTAAACTTTCTGCAAAGGGAAGAAAAAAATGCTGAATCCAGCAGAACCATTGTGATTATGTATCTATAAAAGGAATACAATTTATGTTCTGCAGTCCTCTAGAGAGATGTGTAAAAAGATTTAGAGAAAAAACAAAAATAAAACCATGAAAATGCATTATGATTTTTCTATAGATATTGATATGACGTTTTCTTTAACCTGTTCAATTCAATTTAGACATCGCGATCGTCAAAGAAGGTTCATAATTTTGGGAAGAGATCAAACTCAATAAAGAGAAATCCTAATGCACCAGTTGTCAGACGTGGCTGGCTCTACAAACAGGTAATCTTCCCCTAATTATCTTTGTTGTGGTTTTTTTGTTGGTTGGGTGGGCTTTTTTGTGTGTGGCTTATATTATATACAAAACCCAATCATTTGGAAGTAAACTAATCTGATGCATTTGATCATTTCTATTTAGTAGCTGCACACCCAACCTACTGTAGATTTTCTAGTCATCAATACCAGACCATTTGCATTTTTTTTGCCCTGCAAGAGACAGCAAAACAAACTCAGTCGTATTTGGTGTATGTTTTTTAAATCCACTAAGAACCTGTTTAGAACTTTGCATTTAACCTCTACTGACGCACACTGTATATATAATTTTGAATATACTTAATCATTTACTGTCCCTTATAGAATAGAATGACCCTGGTAGCTTCCAGCATGCTGTTGATGAGTCAGTTTTAAAAATCTACTGCTAAACAGATAGAAACCTTTATAGTAGCAGAATTTTTTTGTAGTAAGTGTACGTTAGGTGTAGATTTTTCTGTGTTTAAATACTCTTGTGGTCTCTGTGTTCCATTTTACTCTTATAGAGTCAATTTCAGTGTAGTGTTTTCCTGGTGAAGAAAGAGTAGCTATAGTTTAAGATCACAGAGTTGTTAAGGTTGAAGTGATCTCTACAGTCCCATTGTGTGATGGTGCATAGTTACTCCTAATCAGATGCAGGGCTTTGCATTTTCCAGTGTTGAATCTTCATGAGATTCTTCTCCTGTCTGCTGAGGTCCCACTGAATGGCAGCAAAACCATCTGGTTTATCAGCCACTCTGCACAGTTTTACCATCTGCAAACTTGCTGTGTGTGTACTCTGTTCCAGCATCTAGGTCATTAATGAAGAAGTTAAAATGTGTTGGCCACAGTGTAAACTCCTGGGGTACCTCAATAGTAACTGGCCTCACCAGCTGCTGATGACTGCCATGTGGGCCCAGCATTTCAGTCAGCATTCTGTCCACTTCATTGTCTATATGCGTACCATCGGACAGGATTTGTATGTAGGATGGTTTAAATGCTGAAGTGTTAGACTGTGTTTTGTAAGAAATGGTTGCTATATGCTTCCATGTTGTTAATTGAAATATAACTTACTCATGAAATTCAGTATAGATATTGTCTTAAAAAATCTACAGGCTCAAAAATTTACATTAAAATTCTGTGCTGACTTCTGATTGTAATATAATAACTTTGTTAGAATATTCATACACTCACAGAGAACAGTAAGTTTTGTTTTATCCAGGGTGTGCTATGGGTGTGTTATTGCATTGAATATAATGCTAATTTTGTGTGATTCTTCTACTAATTATGACATAATCATAATAACAAGGGGAAAAATAGTTTATAAATTACTGATACAGAAGGGATTTACTCTTAAGTAGGAAAAAAAAAATCAAAGTATGGGAACCACATACTCATTTTATATACTCTTCTTCTATGAGTGAGGAAGGTAGAAAGATCATTCCTGGAATGGGTCGTTTTGGGTAGAATTATGCATGCGCCCATGTAGAGACCTGTTGGTGTTTTTCAGTGATGGAAGTAATCCAATGTTGTGTAACAGCTTCTTTTGCAAGTCCATCTGAGGGCTTGAGGTAATCCTTTATACTGAAGAAGTTTGAGAATTTTCAAATCATAAGCTTGATTTTTATGGCTGGTGTCCTTAGGGCCAGGGTTCCCATGTTCTAATCCGCTACCGAGTTAGTGACCTTGTCAGTGAGGGGAGGAAGCCAGGCTGCCCGCTTTGTGTCTGCCTTTCCAGCTGTGAAATAGGAGCTGACTGCTATGGACAGTGCTTCCAGACTTCATTAGTGTTTGTTAAGTCACTTTGAAATCTTTGGAAGAAAGAGGCTATAAAACATTTAGTTATTCTATCTATGAAAATGTTTGTAGCAAATGATTATTTATTAACTTTTTCTGAATAATGTTGCATAGCTAATGCTTGCTTTAACCTTTCTTTTCCATCCTTCATCTTCTCCCACCCCAAAAGCAGTGCCTTGAGTTTGAAATAAGAGTCTAAAAATAATGCTAACAATTTCTTGAGTATAGGCGAAGTTCTGGGTTTCATTATTGATTCCTTCTTGGTTGTCATAAAACCTATTCACCAAAAGAATATTGATAATTCACACGTTCCGTTCTTCTTGGAGAAGATTAGCATATTTATTAAATCTAATTCTGCTAGGATATGTGTGCATGCTGCAGTGCTTTAGCTTATTTACACTGCAGTAGTGACAATCTTTGGTTCTGAGTTGTGGTATAAATGGGTTATAAACATAAATGAAAATGGAATTGCTTTAGGAATAAACTTTGTTGGAAAGAAATTTGCTCTAGATACATGAATAGTAGTAGAAGATGAAGTTTAATACATGGTTTCAGAAAACAAAGGATGGCTTTTTAAGTACTCTAATTACTCTTGCATTTTAAAATAAAATTAAAAAGGTTTAGATCTACTCTTTAGTGTAGATTGTGGTCTCTAGCACTCAGAGATAATGGGCTCTCATTTCATCCATTCTCTTATGTTAGCATCAGGCTCCCTGGCGTTATCATCATGATTTGCATTGTCAGCTCTGCAGTGAGAAGTCAAAGATCCTTAAAATAAGACTTAGCTAAGTAAATGAACAACACACCACTCCAGATTTGTGGTACCCAGTTTACTTTGTGAGCTGTTACCGTTTACCAATGTGATTGCTTTTATTAATACAGGACAGTACTGGAATGAAGTTATGGAAGAAGCGGTGGTTTGTTCTCTCAGATCTGTGCCTCTTCTATTACAGAGGTAGGTTCCATTCAGGAAAGGCTTGCCTGCCAATTCTACTGCTAGTAGCAGGATTTTAACATGCTACTCAAATATAGAAAAAAGAAGCTGCTACTTGACTTAATGGATCAAATAGTTGTATAGCTGCCAATATCCAGGCCTGTTAACTTTTATCTTTTCCTTTCTTAATTAGCAATTTCACGTAATTGCTTCCTGCCTGTCAGGTTATGCTCAAAGGGCAAACCCATTCACAGCCACCTTTTTAATATGTTCGTATTATGGGTTTTAGTTTTCTCACTGCTTCTGTTGTTAGGAAGTAAATATGCCAAGTTAAATCTGATTTATCATGCAAATTAATTAACTGAAATTGGGATATGAAAGGAATAGTGGAGAAGGGCCAAAACTTTGCCTTTGGAATGATATAGAGGATATATATATATATATATAATATATGCCTTTTGGGAATCTAATCAGTGCTCATGAATACTTACAAAGTGAAATTTTGTCAGGTTCCACGTGAGTAGAAGTCTCTACTGTATTTGGAACAAAGTAGAAATCAATTAGTACCTTTATGTAGCTACATCAATGTATTTTACAGGGAAAAATTAGCTGCTTGCAATTTGAGTCTGAGCATATGTATGTTAGAAAATACCATCATTACAGATTATGTTAACTGTACAGCTCCTGAGAGGATAAATAAATAGGACTTGTGCACATGGAAATGCATTCAGTTCTGAAATTAGGTGTACGCCGATAATAGTTTAAAGGAGGCTGAGAGCAAAGAGGAGCGTAAAGCATAGCAAAATAGAGGAAAATGAACAATAAAGGCCATCTGCAGCCTTGTGGAGGGTGAGATTTTCAGCTTATGAGGATACTTTTGAATTGGTAGTAAGTAGTGTTGATGCTAATAACCCTGAAAGCAGTGACTGATGAAATTGAAATGCTTTTCCATTAAGTGCAGCATGTTTCTGCGCTAAACAAGACTAATAGGTCATGCAATATAAAAGCTCATTCTTTACAATCATTTTGGTTAACAAATTATGAATTACTGAAATATAATCATTAGGCTTTATTTCTTTACCCAAAAAGTATATGTTGGTGGATAAACAGTTGTGCAGAAAAAATTAAGCTGTAATTTCAGTCATGGAGGCATCAATTGTGCTGCAATTACACTGCATTTAACCAAGTGGTCATTAAGTACTCCGTGCTTTCTTATGGGGCTTTCTGATTTTAAACAAGTCCCCAAGCTTTCTCTTGTAAAAGCTCTAAAGAAAGAGCTGATTTGCCACTTGTGGAGAACAGATTAAATTGACTTAAAGTATTGCAAATCAAAGATTGAAAAAATCTCAACAATAGATAAAGTAAATCCAAGCAGCTCTGTAATCTGTTTCCTTTTCTACATTCTAATGTGCCACATAAGCTGAAATACAAGCAGTCTAGTTTATGAGATAAACTTAACTTTTAGCTATCACTCTTACTAGAAAGCAGTTAAAGCTTATAAACTCACTAAACACAGTGAGTCTTAAAAGTTTTCAAAATAGCTATGAATATTAAAACAAAAGAATAGACACTTTAGACCCTGTGCTTATAAGTTCTTGTATTAATGGTCTCTCCGATACTGACAAAATGGAAAGGAGGGGAGCACTCCTAGTCTCCAATCAGGATTCCTGATTGCCTGATTGTAGTTACTGGTTTGTTGGGATTTTTTACGTTCTGTTAGTAAATCTTACTGAAGTTTTACTATTGTGTTAGCAGCTAATGCTTGGATTTAATTTGTAGATGAAAAATGATTTCATTGTACTTTTCCAGTGCTTAGAGAATGTTGTTTTTCTGTTTCACTGGAGGATAAAAGACTGCTTGCTCTGGTATCAGAAGGTTATTGTTTCAACAAATAAAAGACCTTTGAACTGAACAGAAGATCTGCTATTTTTGCCCTGAATTATTCATGCACAGCATACAAGTAAAGATCGGTTTGGGGCAGTATAACATGTAGATAAAAGCTGTTCTGATGGGAAACAGATTTAAAAAATCCGGAAATGCAATGTAGGAGTATGTTTTAGCAAAGACCAAAGTCCTCCTTTGCTTAATGCTTTTATGAGACACTATTGGGTGTAACACGGTAATAAACAAGTTCAAGTGTAATCTAACAGCAGAAGAAAATATTTCCCCCCCACCCACCCACCCCAAGATTGGTCCATATAAAGTGGAAAAGCCCAACTTTGCCACACGTTCTGGCAGGGGAAAAAAAAACAGCAAAATTCCTTTGTGTGTGTCTAGTTTGGAGGGAGGAGAATGGTATTAGGCGTGAATATGAGTAGACAGTTGAGTGCCTGAAAGTAGAACTAAATCCTTGCATTTCATTTTTATCTTTTAATCAAAATGTTTTTATACTAAGTTCTTCAGTTAAAAATCTAAGACAGCATAACATTTTATATGTAACGTCTCGTGTAATGCAAGTATATCTGGGTAGAGCTTTTCCTTTATAACTCCAGTGAAAGATGCAGCTTTTCAGTGTTTAGTGAGTAGGTGAGATTTTCAAATCCATGTTTGAATCCACATTCCTTTCTAGCCGTTTACATATATTTTTCTGTACATCTTTTAATTGTAACAGCATTAATTTTATATGTTTGTACCAACTTGAAGTATCAGTTTTACATCTGAGTTTCATAGATACATAACATTTGCAGTGGACAGTGTCTTCAGTTAGGAGAAGCTTTATCAGATGATCTCCAAAGATACGGGATGTGAATTGCAGTTCTATGTCTGAAATACAATTAAGACTGACTTTGTGAATTGCATCCAATTATGCCTTTATCAAGGCATAATTGGATTTGAGAGCCAGTTGTGGTTTCCAATTAAAATGTCAATTTATTATTTACAAGTCATATTCTTTAAATTGTATATAAAACAAGGTTTAGTGAAAAAATTGTTTTTGTTTGTTTTGAAAATGATCTGACATGTATTTATTTGTACAAATAGAACATAATTGAGTGTAAAATGTTCAGGGAAATTATAACAATTTCCTGGCTTCGTATGCCCAGTATCAGTACTTCTAACCAGAAGAACGTGTCGATTTTTTTACTGAGCAGACCATAGATTTCAGGTATTGCTCCTGCCACCAAGTTAGAGGTTTAGCTTCCTTCTCCTTTTCACTTTTGAAGTCTTATGCAGGTCCTCCCTGGGCAGCCCTTTTCAGTGTCTGACCACTCTTTTGGAAAATATATTTTTCTTAATATCCAACCTGAATCCCCTCTGGCTCAACTTGAGGTCATTCCATCTAGTAATATCACTAGTTACATGGGAGTAGAGGCCAATTCCCACCTCACAACAGTGTCCTTTCAGGTAATTACAGAAAGCAATGAAGTCTCCCCTGAGCGTCCTCTTCTCCAGATTGAACAATCCCAGTTTCCTCAGACGTTCCCCATAAGACTTGTGCTCCAGACCCCTCATCAGCTTCACTGCCCTTCTCTGGACAAACTCCAGGGCCTCAGTGTCTTTCCTGTAGTGAGAAGCCCAAAACTGAACACACTACTTGAAGTGTGGCCTCGGCAAGACTGAGTACAGGGGTACAATTATCTCCTTGCTCCTGCTGGCTCCTCCCAGCTTCTGATACCTTGTTGGCTTCATGGGCACACTGCTGGCTTATGTTAAGCTGAACCAATAATCTTCTTGTTACTGTCCATGTGTTGTTAAATTGAGACTTTCAGTTAAGTGTCTGAATATGAGTCATGCATCAAAATACTTTTGTTTCTCTAATCAAAGAGTATTTATTCACAGATGAGAAGGAAGAAGGAATACTAGGTAGTATACTTCTACCTAGTTTTCAGATATCTGTGCTTTCTCCTGAGGACCATATTAACCGGAAATATGCCTTTAAAGTAAGAAAACCAACTTTTTGTTTTATTTTATGTCTGAAAGCACAATAATTTAGTGATTAGAACTCATTCTACTGAGCTGTTATAAAATTAATAAATAAGGATTTACAAACAGCTTCTGAGATTGATTTTTGCATAATATGGTAGCAGAGGATTCACGTTTTTAGTCTGATTTAAATACAGACATAGTTACCAGAGTATGAAAATGGATAAATATCACATATTACATTTATTTTTAGTTCACTGCTCTCAAATGCTGCTGGGTGAGTTAGAATTGTAAACTGCATCCATAGCTAAACTTAAACTCACTAATGAAAAGTTTTGTAGTTATTTAGATACAATGTATCTTTATATATAAATACAAAAAATGTTTTATTATCAATTAAATCACAATTATTAATCACTTTTAGGAGTGTTTCACAGCTAATCTTTAATTATTATATAAATAACTCTACTAAGTATTCTCTCTTGGCTTTTTTGTGTTTTATGAGCTCCTTTTGGTTCTTCGTTTGGCCTGCTAAGCAGCACATCTTTTATTTTATGTGGTAAGTACAGACTAAAATTTACTGTATCATTAAGATGGCAAAAAAAATCTATGCCAGTCTTATTTGCATTAATTAACTATATTCATTTATATTAATTAATAATTGATATTATTTTAATTGATTTTATTTTTTAGAAGAAATTATTGTAAGGGCCTTTTATCAGATGTGTTAATGAAGGAACAGCTATGACTGAATATTGCAGGCCATTATTTTGAAAATACAAATACAATGAAGAAGAAACATAACACTGAAATATTTCTTCTGATATTTTTTCTGATAGTATAATTTTCAGAAATGTTATTATTAAGAAATCAGAATATTTATACAGTAAGATAATTTGCCTCTTTTCTTTTACAGAATCTTCTATTTTTATTGCAATGACCATGTCATTTCCAATCAGGCAGCTCATCCAAACATGAGGACATATTATTTCTGCACAGATACGGGAAAGGAAATGGAGTTGTGGATGAAAGCCATGACAGATGCAGCACTTGTGCAGACAGAGCCTGTGAAAAGGTAATTTAGATTCATAAAACAGTGGAATTGTATACATTTTTCTCCTGTTTAATTTGACTTATTTAAATGCAGAGTACACCTTTAAAAGAGAATGTAAATCATCTGAGGTGATTCCTCTTTCTGTCAAAGAATTCCTACTAATTTAACAGTTTTGGATAAAAGTTTGCAGATTTTTATGAATACAGATGCCATGAGTGTCAGAGGCCAGAGGGGAAAAAAACTGACCAGTTCCTTCAGCCTATGGCATCAGAGAAAGTACCATTAATGGCAAGTGCTGTGCAGGCATGTTTGATTTACTGTGTCCTTTTCACTGAAGAACAATTGAATCATCAAAGAATCATAGAATGACCTGGGTTGAAAAGGACCACAATGATCATCTAGTCTCAACCCCCCTGCTATGTGCAGAGTTGCCAGCCACCATACCAGGCTGCCCAGAGCTACATCCAGCCTGGCCTTGAATGCCTCCAGGGATGGGGCATCCACAGCCTCCTTGGGCAGCCTGTTCCAGTGTGAACATTTTTCACCTTCTGAGTGAAAAATTTCCTCCCAGTATTTAACCTAAGCCTTCCCTGTCTCAGTTTAAATTCATTCCCCCTTGTCCTACCACCATTCACCCTCATAAACAGTTGTACCCCTCCTTTTTATACACTCCACTTCAAGTACTTGAAGGCCACAATGAGGTTTCCCCAGAGCCTTCTGTAATATCTTAACTGGTGGTAGTCTTTGTCTTATACCTGTTTGAAGTATGAAATTCACAGTTGTAGCTTCTGGTGAAATGAAGAAGTTGCATTGATGGATCTGCACATTCCTGCTCATCATGCTGTTATTAAAATTATATTTGTTTATTCTGGAGACTTATCTTTTCTGAGTCCATGTGTTGATAACAAAAAGTGAGTCATCACTGGAAGCCAAGTGCTCTCAGAGACTGAGTATTATCTATCTGCCCAGTAAAAATTTTTTCCTCTCTGATTGTGGTCCCTTGGGCCAGCTTCGTGACATCTGTAATGGAAACCTAATCAATAGAAAATGTAAAAGCTCTTTATTGATGGCACAGAAATTGTTGCTGATGGCTGCTCTCACTTGATTTACTTCTGCACTCCCTTAGGTCCTGCTATGCTGGAGCTAAATGAGTGACAGCAATCCTGAGAAATCTAAGTATAAAAATAAATAAAATCCCATAGAAATAGGCACCAAAGAAAGAAAAGGTTACCATTTTTGTTTGAGCACATTACATTTGTCAAAGTAGATGCAGTCTTTCTAAATTTTTCCTCAATTTGGTAAATTGTTGCTGTTAAATTGTGCCATTTCTGCGTTCTGTATTCTGATATGCTAAGCATAACATGGAAAGCAGAATGATTAGACACTTGTAATCCTAGAAGTTATAATGTTTTGTGACCTTCTCTGTCAAACGTCCTGGAACTTGTACTCAAATCTATCTGTGGGACATTCAGACAGTTAAATTAAACAAGAAACACTTCCAAATTGGCACCTGTGCAGTGTTCTAGTAACAAATTTTAATCAACAGTTTGAAACCTTAGCTGTCTAATATCTTTTAAATAATTAGATAGTAAATGAAGTATTTCATTCTTAGCATCGGACAGCATAGTGTAATAGATTAACAGAAAAATGTTCTCTACACTTAGGGAAAAACAGTACATCAGTCTGTCAGCTATCATGTCTATTTTCCACAAATTACAGAAAATAAAAGATTTCAGCTTGTATAAATGAAGTAGGGATAAACATGTTTTGTTCTGTGTCCTGTAACCCACCATTTCCTGGATGATGTGAGGGAAAGGATAAGCAGAGAGGGATAACAGCATGAATAGGCTGATGCTTTTTTTGATAACATTTTTACCTTTTAAGTTCTTGATTGAGAACTTTTCAAAAGCAATTGCACTTAAAGCAATGAGCATACCTTGACCAAATGTTTCCTTTAAATTAGTCGATAATAAATTAAATTTAAAACTTAATGTTGGCTTGCATTGTAAGCGCACTGCAGATAGCTGGTGATAGCTTATAGACAGAAAAATGATTAAACCAAATTAGACCCACTTCACTTCAAAGAAAAATCTGATCCTGAATCTATAAACATCGTAGGAAGAGTAATATTGACATTTGTCACTCTCAATCTTTCTAAACTAATGAAGGGACCTTCATTTGGTTTGTGCAGTACTCTAAGACTGAACATTTGGAAACATATTTTTATAGTAAAAAAAAAAATAAAAAAAAAAATTGGAAAAAAGTGTGATTCTGAAAGAACCTCCTTCACAAGTGTCTTCATAGTCTATCACAGAATCACAGAATGACCCGGGTTGGAAGGGACCTCAAGGATCATGTAGTTCCAACCCCCCTGCCTGGCAGGGCCACCAAACATACACCTTTACTAGATCAGGTTGCCCAGGGCCCCGTCCAACCTGGCCTTGAACACCTCCAAGGACGGGGCTCTCCTGTGATAGCCAACGTTGTACAAAGCATATTTAGCAAATTAAAGAGTACTACAGTATGCTCTACAGTATGATTTGTGATACTGGTTTTAACATAAGGAACAAATGAAATTAAAATGTTGATGTAAACATTCACTCTTTTATTCGATTTATCGCTGTAGCTGTACAGTCACGCTTGCTGCCTCAGAGCCTATCAAGACATGCAGTAAGCTTGCCCTGACAGTTGGTCCAGCTTTGTAAGATAGTTGTTCTCTCTAGGCTGTGGTTCCGTGATTGCTTTAGCATGACTGATGTGCAGCCCATGGCAGTTAAGGATATTCCAGCTTCCCTAAATGTTTGGTCATGCTCCAGTCCCCTCCTTACAGCTGCAGTGCCTATTCCAACACTGATGTCTGCCCGTTTCAAATGCATGACAGTGTACAGGCAAACAGTGGGGATTCCCAGTATAGCTGAGCTTATCTATTGCTTTTCATCCAGCTACACACTCCTGCTATCTGCCTTGCATTGCTTCAGTTGCTTATCTTAGTCCTTGGTGAATCACAGTGGCACACGCTGAAATAGTAGAAAAACACTTGACAGCAAAATCAGTAGTTTCCTGCCTGGTTATCTAGATGAATGGGCTTACAGACAGACAAAACAAGTGTTAGAAACAGGAAAAGCAAGTCTGTAATACTACCCTGTTGTTTTAACTCTGGCAAAATAAAAAAACAAAACAAGAAATTTGATCTCTTGGAAAAGTTTGTTAGTGATACACTTCAAGACCATTGAAACCCCTGAAACTTTCATGTCTGTTAACTACAATAAGGATAAAAATCTCCCTGACGTCTGTTTCTTAAGAGTCCATGTTGTAGCTATCAAACCAATTCTTAAAATGGACCATGTAGCAGGATGTGATCTTATCCAGAAGAAATACTTCCCTGTAAGAATCTGTTAAGAATTAAGTATGGAATTACCTCATCTTTTAAGTAACCTGGAGTCTGGCATGCACATAGGTTTAAGAATGAATTATTTGAGTTGAATCAGAAATTCAGGCATTGTCTTTGGCTCTCCATTCTATCTTCTCTAGAAGTTCTAGTGTGAGACTGAATGCAGTTTTCTAACAGACTAAGTTGCTTAAAATACACCAGGTCTGGGATTATTAGAAACTTAGACTGTAACCTAACTGAGCCACTTTTCTGTTCTGGTTAATGTAAATTTTCCACTAATAAATCAGAGTTTTTACAATACCGTTCTTTTAATCTAAAAACTAGGGGACTTCCTTAAACTTCTTATGGTATGATCCCAATAGTCAGTCAAGTTTAAATAACTAGAAAGCTGGAATATGTTTTGATATTTTGAGCAAGAGAGTTCCTTAGAGAGAAAAAAAGGATAAAAGAGACATTTGAAATGATGTGTGGGTTATTTTTGTCAGATTTTCCATCAAATATTCTTACTTTCCAAATATAGTGAACCATGTAATACAGAAATGAGATGCTGAGGTGAGAAAAGTAGAATGATTTCTTTTAGAACTGTTTAGCAGCTTGAAGTAGAAGAGCTCCCTTCTGATGTGTAATTGCAGGAAAGGACAAACAGTTATTGCTCCTATTTTCTTAACTATAATTACTCCTTCCTGAATGTTTTTGTTTTTATTTTACCTAGGTAGTAAATTCAAATTTTATTACCAAAATCATAACAAGAAATATTGTAATTTACAAGGAACTGCCTAAGCTTATCATTCCAAAGATGATCTCAAATAACCTGTCTGGATTAGCAAAACATTTTACTCATTCTTCATCATATCACTGCAGACCACAGTCAACTTGTGTCTGTAGTACTGCTTGCTTGTGTTTGTGGATATTAATATCCATCCACGTATCCACTAGCCAACATTCTGTCCCAAATGCTTATTTCTCTACACTCCATCATTTGAGCACGATTTCCCTGCACTCTCACTGTTAACTGTGTGTGCTGGAGCCCTTGTATCTTCCACTTGAGCACTGCAGCGTGTACTAAGAGAAGATTATTCTCTTCTTCTGTAGTTACTCTCCCTGAACAGCATAAGCTAAGCTGCTAAAAAAGCACTTGTTAGCATAACAGCATCCACAGCGGGGGCTTACTGACAGTGCTGGGTTTGAAAAACATGACTCTTTCTTTTCAAATGCCTCTAGCTGTCTTAGGGCAGTCCTCCTGTTTGTCTGATAATTGACTACGTAACCTCCTCATCTGTTTTAGAATTTTCATTTGTTTATAATATTTGCTCATGTAAGCTGAAAATAGTATTTTTCCTCATAGAACCATTCCCTACATATTATTCGTTTTGTAGTAGAAATCTATAAATCACATACAGTATGAAACGTGCATTTGATGCTCATTCTCTTTTGCCTTCTTCCTCTTCCATCCTCAAAACATACCCCACAAGCCTTGTTGAAAACCTTTGAGAGCCACATACAAACATGGAGAGAAATAAATATGGATTTCTATTTCTTACATTTGCATACAAGTTTCTGATGTTTCTTGCTTTCTTGTAACCACTGGTATTGAAAGAGATCTCTTGCTCGTGCTATGTTGTCTGATCTGATGCACAGTGTTAAAGGCAAGCCCCAAAGTCTGTTCTTATCAATTTGAATATCACACCATGAGAAGGATCATCAGAAAAAAATGTCAAATAGAAATGCTTGGCTCTGCTGCATATAACCATAGCAACAAGTGATAGGAAAAAACTATTACATGGTTTTTATTTTTATTTTTCAATTAACATCCTCAGAGGAAAGTAGTAGTATGATAATGTGAGTAGAACACTGTGCTAAGGCTTGGTTTCTCTGTCCATCTGATGAATGTCCTTAGAAATGCCACTCTGCATCACTTTACATCACGTAAAATGACAACTACCTCCTTTCTGCAAAGCACCCTGAGGGAGAATGATGTAAGATGTTATGTAAGGGGATACCTGGTGGCATTATGGTAGTATTAAGACATGCTGCATACAATATAGCCTGTGTTTAGGGCTGTTTCCAAAGGAGCGATTTACTTGCAAAGTCTTGATCTGGCTGAAAGATGAAATTTTAATGCCTTTTTTGACTTGATAATTGTGGGAAATAGCATTTTTAATTCTTGGGAAATTCCATTAGCTTGTGGTAAAACGTTAGGTCATGGAGTTTTGAGGTGAAGGGATGAGGTGATCTGCTTCTTCATGTAACCTGAAGTAGGAACCCAGTCAGAAATGTTGGGTCTTGGGATACCCTGAAGTCTTGGGGGAAAAAAGCAAACTCACCCTCACTTTTGAAGTGCATTAGGAGATGAGCACAGTAGTTCTTTGCTGATAACTGGAAATTATAAGAAATGTGATGTGGATATAGCAATTCTAACATGCGTCCTCCCTTTCTGTGTAGGAACTAGTTCTACATTAAGATTTATTTTCTCTACAATCTATCACTAGAAGATATTTTAGTATTTACTTTCTGCTATCAGAAAGCACGAGTGAAGGCTTTATGATCGTTAATGGCTTTACGATCTCTCGCCTCCAACTGAAGCAGTAGTTAGACCAATTACCAAGTGACACCAAGGTGGTAGCGTGGTAAAATGGCGATTTATTGAAGCACACACGACCTTATATAACCTTTGTCCACTTCGTCTACGCCTACTGTATTACACGTAGCAAGATTCTTCCAGAATATGGGGAAGGGCCTGTCACGTCACAGCCCGATAACATCCCCGTATTTCGCCTAATACAACATTTCCCCCTCCCCATGCTTAAAAGGCTTAACCCGTTACAATACGCAACAATATCTCTCCATCTTCCTCTTCACCTTCTTTGCCTTCTTCTGATTCTTCCTTAGCACCTTCCTCCTCTTCTTCAGCCTCTTCACCTCCTGCTTCTATAGAGTTTGCAGATTTCACACATATATACAAGGTCACACATTTATAGGTCTATAAGCTTATAGATTTATATTGTGTAAACTTCTCTTTAAATCTTAACACCTAAATCTCACCTTAAAGCCTATCTTGCATCTTATGATACTCTATTTGCGTATTAACCATTCTTTCAGCCATGCGTTGCAGGCAGCCTAGCAAGCATTGAAACACACACGGCACACAAGCCATAAATGCGAGGAATATGAGAAGCCCTATCAGCACTACCTTAAGCAATTGCTTGAACCATGGTGCAATACCACCAAACCAACTCTCCAACCAGTTACCAAAAGGATCATCTTGGATGCCAATCTTCTTGGTGTGATCTTTTAACCACTCCAACTTCTTGTGCAATGACTCACTATGATCACTCAAGTTAAAACAACACATCCCATCAAAGTCTTTACAACCATGACCCTGTGCGAGAAGCAAGAAATCAATTGCTGCTCTGTTTTGAAGCATAGCATGTCTAATACTGTCAGTGTCTTCAAGTAGCTCACTCAGCAGTGTGGAAGTCATGTTAGCCTGTTTCACGGACCTTGTTTCACAAGGATTACAGTGTCATTCCCTAAATCTCTACGTGTGATGTTAATAGCTGTTAGTGCACAGAATTCTCTGCATGGATCTTGTATGGGATTATATGATCTTACGTATCCCTGAAACTCAGAGGAGTTCCCCCATATAGGAATCCCAATTAAACATGTTTGAAATGGCGAGGTGGTTGATTGCAGGCTAAGACAGAAATCCATCCTGCCTGTTTGTTTCGCCCAAGTAACCCACAGATTCCCAGGTTGTTGGATCAAGTGAACACCCCCCACCGGCGACCAACATAAAGACCAAAGACATAGCAGCATCAAAATGGTGTCTCTCGTTGGCAGCAGGGGTTGTTTCTCTGGGTCCTTTGGGTTCTTGAGTCTCAAGAATTTCTTCGGTATCCAGATGAAAGATCTTCTTCTGCGCTCCACCAGTTCAGGATTCCTTGGGCGGCCGATCAAGAGGTCCTGGAAGAGGATACTCAGCTCTTGTTATTTCCCTGACATTTTCTTTTTCACCACCAACCTCTGGCTTAATTTTTCTCGATGGCACCCAACGTATGTCTCCTGTGCCTTTGCATTTTACTGCTGCGTACCCCCTTCCCCAGACTAGTATGGACCATCCCGACTCCCAGGACCCATTATCCACCTTGATCTTTACTGGCGGGCCTTCTTCAATGATTCTTGGCCGCCAATGTTTCTGGGTGGGGGTCCTGGAATTTTCTCCTCGCTCAAAGTGATTTAGTGCATACAGTGCGCGGACCAAGATTTCCCCTTGTTGTGATACTGGGATCTTTCCCGAATAGCCTTCCCCCTCCCCAAGGACACGAATCTTTTCTTTGAGGAGGCGGTTAGCCCTTTCGACGATAGCTTGGCCCTGCGAATTTCCCGGAATGCCTGTGGTGTGTGTGATATTCCAGCGAGCTAACCAATCTTTGGACGAACGCGAAATAAAGCAAGAACCATTGTCTGTTTTTATGTGGCGCGGCATTCCCAAAACTGCTATAGCCGTGGCCCAATGGTGTTGTGCTGCTGTAGAACTGACACGACCATGTTGTGTGGCTACAATGACGGTAGAGGACGTGTCAATAGTCACAGCCAGCCACTGTCGTGGGGCCATCCGTGGTTCCATTGTGAAGTCTGTTTGCCAGACGTTTAATGGAGCGAGACCACGAGGATTAACCCCCGCTCCTAAAGCTGGCGCAGAATTACAGTGAGGGCAGGTTTGCACTACCTCCCTAGCGACTGTAATCGGGATAGAACAGGCTCGAGCCAGTGCCTTGGCCCCTATGTGAAGTGCTGAATGAAGATCACGAGCTTCCTGCAAAGTGCACACCTGGTTCCCTGCTATCCGATCAGCCATGTCGTTTCCTGCTGTAAAGAAACCTGGCACCTCGGAGTGGCTACGAACATGAAGGATGGCAACGGGTGCAACCCTGATAGCTAAAGCATCCTCTAACAGGGCTGCAGCTGCTGTACTCGGTTGCCCTTCCTTTCCCATCCGTAGCAGCATTTTTGCCACGAACACAGAATCCGTGACAGCATTGCAAGGCTTCGTGGGCCAAAGATGTAGTGCCACTGCCATAGCCCTAGCCTCGAGCATCTGAACACTTGTTGTCTTGTCTGTTATCATCTTGTAACTCCAGCCACCCTCAACTGTTTGCCACACAGCCACCCCCTGGCCCGTTGATGACGAAGCATCAGTGAAGACTGTAGGACCGTTCACAGGGGTGTCCAGGACCCTGTGTCGCAATGATATCTGGAGGGGTTTTGCCAGTTCAAAAATTGGCAGTGAGTCTGAATAGCAAAACTTTCCGCTGAAGTCATAAACAGCCAATGACACCTCATCTGGCAGAGGTTGCACATTTCGAAAAGCTCCTGGTAAATAGATGACTTCCAAGTCCTTCCCGAAAGCTCTGATCGCAGTGAGGCGAGCCTTTCGCAGCAAATATGACAGCTGTTCTAGCCATGTGGTAAATGCTCTCACCGGCTGAGCAGAAAATAACCATGACAGTGGGCGTGGCCGAGAGTTCAAAGCATGCCCAATCACTGCAGCTGAACCATGCTGGCACCTAGTGACCGCAGCCTCCAACGGGCGATCAGGTTCCCACCTGGCAAGGGCATTGGTGGAGCAGGCTGACAGTATCTCCTGCCAGGCTGACTCCATCTCTGGATTCCAATGCCTCTCCTCTTGTGGGACTGATCCCTTCAGTTGATCATAGAAAGGTTTCATGAGGCGCGGAGGGATGCCAATGGCATTCCTCACCCATTGCAGTGCCCCCACCAACTTCTGCACATCCCATAAGTTTGTAATTTGAGGCTTAATCTCCAGCCCCTCCGGGATTACTGTGGAAGATCCAAATTTATAGCCCAGGAATTCAATCCCTGGTTCTCTCTGGATCTTTTCCTGAGAGATCACAAACCCTGCAGAGATGAGGGTGCGGACGATCTGCCCCTCCAACGTTTTCAACTGAGCATCATCAGGTGCAACAAGCAGCAAATCATCCATGTAATGGGCGATTTGGCATCCTGGCAGTGCCTTTCTCACTGGTTCTATGACTCTGCTCACCACAAGTTGACAGATCGTAGGTGAACAGACCATACCTTGCGGAAGAACCTTCCACTGGTACCTCTGAGCTGGCTCTCGATTATTTACAACCGGAACTGTGAATGCAAAGGCTTCCCTATCCTGTTTAGCCAATGGGATAGAGAAGAAACAATCCTTTAGATCAATGACCATCAGAGGCCATCCCTGTGGGACTGCTGACAACAAAGGTCCCCCTTGCTGGACAGGACCAAAGGGGATGATCTGTGAATTGACTGCTCGGAGATCGTGGAGCAGCCGAAACGATCCAGAGGCCTTCTGAATGACAAAGATGGGCGTGTTCCAATTGCTAAGCGATGACTCTATATGGCCTAGTGCAAGTTCTCTGGAAACAAGCTGTATGAGCGCTGCCAATTTTTTAGCAGGAATGGGCCACTGATCCACCCAAACGGGAGATGTATCCCGTTTCCAACGCAGCGGAATCGCATGCTGCAGCGCCAAGTGGTGGACAGTGGCCCTTAGGATAAATTTGTCAGCCGTAACCCAATGAGAAGAAGAAGATCTCTGCCTAGCAGAGATCCCCTGATCGGAGCTATATTGGGGGTGATGAAAACAGTTTTTTCTATTGAGCCATCTCGATTGATGATCGAAATTCCCACTTCCGCATCCGACACAGAGGTGGTCATTTCACCCCCCACCCCTATCAGGACCTTTGATGTTGCAACCTTTGGCCACTGGAATGGCCAATCGCGCTCTGCAATAACAGTAACATCTGCACCAGAGTCCAACAAAGCTGTAAGGTACACCGTCCTAGGACCTAGTGTAGGCACTCCAGGGTCCAACGTCATCATGACCCTCACCAATGGCCTATCACCTAGATCCATGGTCAGCGCCACCGTGTGGTCAACACGCTTGGCCCATTTTAATGAAGCGGGAAGGGGCCCTGGGCCGCTGGCACCCTCCCGTTCCAGTTTCCCTGCGGCAAAACCTCAAATTTTCGACAGTGACGCGCAACATGTCCAACCCCATTGCACAACTGACAACGTTTTCCTTGCGGCTTGCTCTGCCCAGCTTTCTTGGGGCATTGTGCTTTAAAATGACCATGCTGCCCACACTTGAAACACGGACCTTTTCCCTTCTCATCCCCGGTGCGAGCTGCCATCATCACTGCAGATTTAATCGCAGAGCTGACTTCGGCAGCCATTCCCTGCACGGCAGTTGCCAAGCCATCATTATTGGAGGGAGTATTTTTCTGATGATCTAGCACATATTTGATAATCTCCCCTGGGGTGTTCAAAGTTCCAGGAGCTGCCCTAATTATCTGCTGAACGTCCGGGAGCGACTTTTGCTTGAGACAGTCTATCACAACCAAAGGCTGGACTCCCTTCGGGAGGTCAGACCCTTCAATGGCACGAATCAAGCGATTTGCAAAATCAGAAAATGACTCAGAAGGCTCCTGTTTGATGTCGGACCACGGGAGCACAGGCTCCGCAACTTTAGCCACTGTCAGCAGAGCCTGAAAGGCTGCCTTTGTAAGCGCAGCTAACTCCCCCTCTCTCAGCCCTCTTGCTTGACCCTCCGGGGACCCCACCATACCATCTGCTAGTCCCTGAAGGCGCAAGAGAGTAGTTCTTTCAACCCTAGCTCCACGGCCCTGACCTGTATGCGCATTAGCCGGATGATTGTTATTACGAGCTGCCTCAGCGACAACAGCCTGAAGCAATCTATTCCATTCATCATACCACAGCGTGTACTGCACGGGCTCAAGAATCACCCTCATGAGACTGACCACATCGTACGGCAGGAGACTCGAGGCCATGAGAGCCTCAATTGCTGACATAGTTACCGGAGAACGCAAGCCCTTGTTCTTAACTAACTCTGCAAGGCGAGTAATCGCCTTGGAATCCAGAGGGGTCCAAGCCGGACCATCCTGTTTCACTATTATCGGGAGGGCAAAAGCTGTTGTTTCCGGGTCGGCTGTCTGGAGGTCCTCCCTTGTCTGGGCCCAATCAGTGAAAGTGGGTGGGCTCCACGGTACGGGTGCCGTGGGGCCACATCCCCCTTGGGCGGCCCCCTGGGCGGCCCACGCAGGACCACATCCCCCTTGGGTGGCACCTTGGGCGGCTTGACCAGCCCCTTGGGCGGGCCACATGAAATCATCACACCCACATTCACCTTCACTATCACATGGGTTGGCACAATCCCCCCCTTTCTGGGCATACGCACAGCAACAGGCGGGACCCGACAGCAAAGAAGTACCACCCATCCTTACACTTTTCCCCGGTGACACCACACCTCCCCCTTTCAGCTCTGGTGGGACCACACCTCCTCCTTTCAGCTCTGGTGGCACCACCATGCCTCCCCCCTTTCTCTCTCCCTTGTCCTTGTTCTTATCAGGTACAGTAGCAACATCGCATTCCTCGAGGGGCTTCCCTCCCCCTTCATCCCTGTAGGCGTCCAATGAAGGATACGAGGAGTTAGGATAGGGGGGCAGAGGCGGGGTGTCCTCCTGTTCAGGGCTGCCTTCTGGAATGTCCGTCTTAGGCGAAGGAACAGGTGTGTTCGGGGGAGCCGGCGCCATCTTGCCTTGCACTGAATCTGTAAGAGAGTCAAGACTCCCCCCCCGGCCTCCCCCCGTCTCCAAGCCCAGAATGTCTCTAGCACGTTGGTTTGCTAGCTTCTCCTCCCGTGCTGCTTTCAGCGCCTCCAAGATAAGTCCCCATACTTTGAATTCTGATACTTTTCGAGTGGCCAGCGACCTTTGAGATAGTGCGGCCGTAATTCCATCCCATCTGCCAGGATTGTATAAATCAGACGGGTTTGTTAAAAGCCCTTCCTTTTCCAGCAGCGAAAGAACTGCTGTTACCTCCTTTTTGGAAGGAGCCTGTTTCCCACAGTGAAGTTTGCAAGCGTGAAGAATTACCTTGATAACGGCTTCCATGTCGCCCCGGCCGAACGTAGTTCTCCTGGCCGCTCCCTGGCGCTTCCCCGAAGGTTCCTGGGGGTCCCCGAGATTCCGAGATTCCGGGATTCCGAGCTCGCTCTCCCACCTGTCGAAGAGTGATGGCCACTCCTCTTCGACCCTGGGCTTCCACTACTCCGCGACGAGAGGATTCGCTACCGCAGTGGGATCCTGCTGCCGTTTAGCAGACAACTACCTTGCTCCAAAAGTCCCTAATCACGCCTAATCGTGACGAATCACGTCGGCGGTCACCATTTGAAGGCTTTATGATCGTTAATGGCTTTACGATCTCTCGCCTCCAACTGAAGCAGTAGTTAGACCAATTACCAAGTGACACCAAGGTGGTAGCGTGGTAAAATGGCGATTTATTGAAGCACACACGACCTTATATAACCTTTGTCCACTTCGTCTACGCCTACTGTATTACACGTAGCAAGATTCTTCCAGAATATGGGGAAGGGCCTGTCACGTCACAGCCCGATAACATCCCCGTATTTCGCCTAATACAACACACGAGATGCATCTAACATTTGTATTTAATAGTAATGTACGAGAAAAAAGCTGTTTTAAAGTAATGATGTAAGTAACTGGAGATATACATTTTAGATTTATTGATACAAATATTTTCATTTGCAATAAATATGATGTTTCTGTGCTTCAGTGTCAGCAGCTCAGGTGTAATTGTGGGAAGAAAGAAAAAGGACCACTTAGAGCTCCTTATGTACATTTTTTTACTTTAATAGTGAATGACATTGGGATCATCACCTCTGTGTGAGAAAAAGGCGGGGGAAATATCATGCTTCTTACTCATGAAATATCACAGTAATGAAATACACACAAAATACATGTGTATTTCTTATAAGCTCGAATACAAGGTACAGCACACATTGATGTTGTGCTGTTGTTTGAAGTGGCATACTTATAAAATATAACTTCTTGATCCCCTTCACATTACTGAGTATTCGTAGCAAAGACTTAATGTGGCTCTGGGCAGCCTGGTCTGGTGGCTGGCGACCCTGCACACAGCAGGGAGATTGAAAGTAGATGATCTTTAAGGGCCTTTCCAACCCAAGCCATTCTTTGATAATTATATCATAGACTGATAATGAAAAGTACACGTAAAGATAAGCACCCAACTTTATTAATTGTGGGTAATGTTTTATAAGGACATTACATTCTTCCATCCTTTATGTATTTAGTGGAGTTGAAGCCAGCTGATAGTTGGCTTCTTGGGAATTCATGGCTTAAACAACGTGCCAGTGAAGTGTAGACTTGTTATACATTTTGGCCTGATGTTCAAGACTGGGTAAGCAAAAATGTTTACTGTTATGAGTGTAGTTACTTAGAAGCAGATCACTTTTCAGACTAGTGGTCTTGTGCTCTTGGACGTTTATATATGTGATGGTCTTTCTACACACAGGTCAGGCACTTGAACGGGACACAACTGAAAAGATAAATAATGGTCTCCTCCCCAAAAGGATGCAAAAAAACTGGAAAGAAGAGCTTGCCATCATTTTAAAATGAAATGTTATTCTTTGTTTGGTTTTATAGAGAGATATAATCTTAAAACAAATGCTTCCTCCCATTCCCAAAAATGCTAACCAAAACATTTCAGCTTTTTTTGTCCTTTTTTTTTGGTTTTTTTTCTTTCTAGAAAGTTATGCTAAAAACTATCACTGTCTGAGCTGGATGTTCAGATAATGTCCCAGTGGTGAAAAAGATACGGCTTCTTGATATTCTGAAATTTTGAAAGGAAAATGGCTAATTGAACCATATACATTCTTTACATGCATAAGTACTGTAAAGCAGTGAAAATGTCATTATCTCTGTGGTACAGTTTCCTTAGTCAGCAGCTATCTTCCCTCCTAAACTTAGGGAAGCCACAGTTATTTCCCATAAAACATATGATGTCTGAAGAGATATCATACCAGAGAAACCTAATTCATGCCAGGGACTATGAATATTTGTTTTCTTAAAAGGATCTCACTATATGTTAAATCCAGCATATGGTGAATTACAAGCTATTTAGCAGTGTAGTCTGATACCATTTTTAAAGATAGCTTCTAAATAGTGTGAATTTTTGGGCTGTTGATTTCTAGAAGCCTTGGCTTTTGGAGAACTACTTATTACTTTCACTGTTTAAATGTCCAGCCCTCTGGGAACCAAACATCTGCTTTTTCAGCATCTGGCTTTTTTTGCTCTTGCTTAGTGCACGTTTTATCAGGTGGGTTAACACGAAGCTTTTTTTAAAAAAATTGTCCTACCTTACAAATGTTTTTAAAATATCAAAGAAAGAGAAGCATGGAGAGTGTGGGGAAAGAAGGAGAGAGAAATATTTAGAAGCTGTCACTGATAAATGAGAAAATATGTCCCGTTTTTTTCTCTTGAATATAGTAGTTTAAGATATCTGGATGATGACCATTGAAATTAACCTGATAACCAGGAAAGAGATTCAATTATTATTATTATTATTGTTGTTGTTGTTGTTGTTGTTATTATTATTATTATTATTATTATTATTATTATTATTATTATTATTATTATTATTATTGTTATTATTATTAATGAATGTTTTCTTGATGTATATTCCTTTCTAGAGTTGAGAAGTTCACCACTGAAAATACACCACCTCGAGAGGCCAATAATATTTCAAACCATCGGGTGCTAATTAAGCCAGAGGCACAAAACAATCAGAAAAACAGAGAAGTGAACAAAAATGAAGAGAAGAAGGCTTTGGAAGCTGAAAAATATGGATTCCAGAAAGTTGGGCAAGATAAACCATTAACAAAAATTAACAGTGTGAAGCTAAATCCTTTGGGATCGGAATACAGGACTCTGCCCATAACCACAGTTCAGGCTGGACACTTCAGACCAGTTCATTTAAATGGAGCTGAGAATAAAGCTGTTGGTGTTGTCCTGGCAGACACTGGAGATGGAGGTCAGCACAATGCAATTCAGTCACATATGGAGTCTGAACGAGTTATGCAGAGAACTAATTCAATGCTGCAGTTGGAACAGTGGATTAAAATACAGAGAGGAAAAGGGCAAGAGGAGGAAGCAAGAGGGTAAGTAATTTTTTTTTTTAACTAGACTTTCTTATAAATAGTACTTAGGCATGTATCCTGGCTGCTTGCCTTTAATTTTCCCTCCCTGTCATGTAAATATTCTTATTGAGAACAATATTAAGTATTATGCACTGTTCTCTGTAAGAAGTGCCTGGATGCCTACTCAGAACACATTTAAAATTCACCTTTTATTAACGATGAATGATTATTAATAAGCTATTAAGAAATGGTCAGAAAATGTGACATCAATCATAAAAATTACTTTTCCATCTTAAAATCTGTCTTGTAAATGCCCTGTCCTTTATGTTTTGTATGACCAAATTCTAACAATATTTATCTAAAATGCTTCAAAAATATTCCAGTCAGTTTTAAAACTTAAACTATAATAAAGAGAGAGAGAGAAGCTTTACCTAAGAGTAAATCAGAGTAATCCAACTCACTTGATGCTTAAAGATTCTTTTTCTTGTGAAATTAAACATCTCCCAGTTCTAACATTGAGCTCAGGTGCATATTCTTGAAGCTTTGAAGTTGCACGTGAATGATTGACAATATTGAATCTTGTGCTGGTAGCAGTTACTCTTTCTGGCACTGTTTCCAGGCTGCCCTACAGACAAGCAGCTCTAGCAGTAAAATGTTTGAAAAATAATCATAAATATAGCATAGGATTAGAAATAATGGGGTGATATTAGCAGAGATGCTTTGAAGAACTGAACGATAGGAACTTCACATGTAGATAGATAGCAGAGCTAATGATAAAGCTGAATTCAGAAGATCTGTTTTCCCAGAATGTGAAATTATAGTTGGAGAATTCTTTGCAAAACAGCAAAAATGTGCAGTAGTTTGTCTTACACATGCCAAAACTGGTTGAAAGCTTCACCACTGCCTTTACTTTTT
This sequence comes from Coturnix japonica, assembly GCF_054131305.1. Taxonomy (NCBI): domain Eukaryota; kingdom Metazoa; phylum Chordata; class Aves; order Galliformes; family Phasianidae; genus Coturnix; species Coturnix japonica. Next base: position 63,493,865 of record NC_140663.1, on the reverse strand, counting down.
CATTAAATATAATTAGGAATAGTTAATGTGTTTTTTCATGAAGTGCTCATTGTAAGTAGTTTGCTCAAGCTTGAGTCTGCACTACAGAGAGTGAGTTGAACAACCTGCCATTTGTTTTATTGTGGATGCTTGCTTACTGAGAACTGAGAAAGTTCCTTGTTGCAATTAGATTTTTTTAATTGCACTGTAAAACTTGCATCCAAACGGTAGAAATTTGAAGAGCTGTGAGCAAGCCCGAAACCCAAACACTGATTTCATTGTAGCGGGAAGCACTATTAAGAATATTCTCTAATTAACAGTAATTTGTTACTGATGATAGAGAGTCTGCTTTAAGGGAAGCACTGATGGCACAAGCAGGCTTTGAGCTGCAACTCTGTAGAGAGATAAAAGCTTTAACAAGTCAACTCTTTGAAAGGGCAGATAATGGCAGGACAAGGGGGAATGGTTTTAAGTTGAAGGAGGGAAGGTTTAGGTTAAATATCAGGGGGAAGTTCTTTACCAACAGAGTGGTGAGGTGCTGGCACAGGCTGCCCCAAGAGGGTGTGGATGCACCATCCCTGGAGTGTTCAAGGCCAGGTTGGATGGGGCCCTGAGCAGCCTGGTCTGGTATTAAATGTGGAAGCTGGTGGCCCTGCCTGTGGCAGGAGGGTTGGAACTTAATGATTTTTGAGGTCCCTTCCAAACCAGGCCATTCTGTTTTTTGTGAAGCTGAAAAAGAATAGATGTTGTGCTGTCCCTTTCACTTCTGTGTGGAAGAGGCCTTAAGTAACCACCAGAATTTCTAATGCATAGTGATGTCTCTAAAATGTGTGAAGTTTTTTGGTTGGTTGGTTTGTTTGTTCATTCAGATTCTGGCAGGAGACAATGATCTGAGTGGAACTGAAGTTCATGGCTGAGTAGAGGGAAGCTCCAGTTTATGTTAAAGCTTGGGACAAGGGTCTGGTTAGGCTGAAATAAGATCTTTCTCAAATGTCTGAAACAGAGGAAGGGTTGCCTGGTACCAAGTGCATTGCTGAGAAGCTGCTAGCCCAAAGCTGGATCTCTGTCTTCCCACCATGCCCTAAGCAGTAAAAGCCTCCTGCTCAGAACTAGCTGTTCATTGTTGCATTGTCCCTCTTTGCTTGGTTCCCACATAAAGGTCAAATATTCTAGTCCAGTTGGTACTTTCATTCCTTAGGATGAAGGGATGTTTTGAGGTTTTGATCTGAAGGTACTGCTAAGTGTGAATACTTAGCCCCCAAAACTGCAGCAGCAGCCTCTTTCCCACATGGTCCAGCTCAAATACCAGAGCAAGTATTGCTGCCCAGCACCTCTGAGGGTGTTCTTAGTGAGTTTGTGAACTCATGTGAAGAACTCTTCTAATGCGAACACAGGTAGGGAGATATTTATGACAGTGGTATCTCGCAACCTCTCAGGCTGCATGACTGCTTAACTGCCTGTGCCTGGAGTAGTTTTTTAGGTTTGACTGGAAGGGCATTTACTACAAGTGGATCAATTTTAGTTATGGTTTGCCTATAAATGATGGATACATTATCCTCCTAGATGTTCTAGAATATAACGAGTTGTATGCAGACTTCAGATTTCTGTCTTTTCATATTAAGATCTTCATGTAGTTCTTGTTCACACCGCGATATTTAAAGGCGTCAGCAGGATTGTAGCGTCCATTCAATTAATGAAATAGAGGGGGGAGCTTTACTGAAACAAGTTCATCTAGCTACTGGCTGCCTTCATGACAAAATCAGACTTCACTATGCTCATTTGTGAATAACTAAAACAATGTTGTGAAAGTTATAAGAGGGACCCAAAAATGTCTCGGATGTTGTTTTTCTAATATGGAGATGGAGAAGAGCCCTTAGCATCAATTATATATTATATAAAGAAATGTAGAGTCAGGTAAGCAGATTTTGCAGTGAGAGAACAGGATTAAGAGTCATTTTCGGTGAGAATAAAAAGCAATCCAATCTATAAAATGGGGATAATACTTTCTGAACTCTTGGAAAGATTCAGAATCTGTCACAGACTTTGTATGTAAAGATATTTAACACAGTTTTCATCTCCAAAAAGATACAAGGGATTATAAATACTCAGCTATATTCAGTGAAAAGTGGTTTTCTTTTTTCTTTTTCTATTTTTACCATCATCAGTTTCCTTAACAATTATTTCATAAGGATCTAATACCCATAGAGCATCACCATTTGCTGTACATCATTTCTTTAATGTGTTTGTTGCACCGAAGCTGCTCAGAGCTGACTTCAGACTCTGATGATGCCTTTCAGGTTCCAGGGTTTCTATTTGAGTTGGGTTTACTGAGGCGTAGCTGGAAGCTGCTGCCCTCTGATGGCTGCATTGTGTTCAGCTTGAGATAGATTTTGTCTTCAAGCCAGCATCTCTCAGCAGCAAATGGCTTTAAGTGGTGCACATCAGAATTTGACATAAGGTCTGAATGAACCGATACTTATGACCTCAGTTTTGTCCTCTGTCAATAATTGCTATTCTCCCTTAATCTGCTATTGCAAATTCTTGTTGTTTTTTTCCTAACTGCTTAATTCTAATTAAGAGGCAACGGGAGATTTCTTCACTTTTGAAAAAGAGAGCATTTAAGAAGAACTCATGTTTGGAACAGTATAGAAATTCTGAGGCTAAAAACTTGGTCCTATCTAGCGTGTAGGCCAGGTTTGATCTATAATTGGCATTAATAAGTGGTTAAACTGGTGAAAAGATGACATTTGGATTAAATTGTCAAGCAGTTAATCTGAGGTAAGATCCAGTTTCTGCTGCTGTGGTGCTGAAAAATCTTGATATCATTTGAAATATCTTGATTTTTCTCCCACGTTTTTAAAATGACAGTGCTCAGAAATGATAAGAGCTGGCTGGATAAATCTAATCAGTATTGAATAACTTTTTATTGCCATAATTTTAATGTAAACTAAGATAATATACAAATATACTAACTAAAATACTTACGTTTCAGTATAATCTCATATCAGACGTTACCAAGAAACATGCCAAGCCATCGACCTCAAGCTTTACCCCGGTACCCAGAAGGATACAGAACGCTGCCTCGAAACAGCAAAGCAAGGCCAGAGAGCCTCTGCAGCGTGACACCATCAGCCTACGACAGAGCCATAGGACCTGTGACAGCTGAAGAAAAACGAAGGTCAATGCGTGATGACACGATGTGGCAGCTCTACGAGTGGCAGCAACGTCAGTTTTACAATAAGCAAACGACTCTTACTAGGCACAGTACTTTAAGTAGCCCAAAAACGATGATCAACATTGCTGATCAGACGATGCATTCAATTCCCACCTCGCCTTCTCATGGTTCAATAGCAGGTTTCCAAGGATATTCCCCACAGCGGACCTACAGATCAGAAGTGTCATCACCAGTGCAAAGAGGAGATGTGACTATCGATCGGAGACACAGAGCACATCATGCTAAGGTAAAATACACGTTCTTATAGTTAAAAATCTTATTTGCAGGAATTTTTAGAAAGTATGCCATTCATGTTTTGTTGTACCCTCCTATATTTTATTGAAAAGGAGATTAAATTGCATTGCTCCCTTCATGGAGAAAGTCTTGATTTAGAAAAGCATTTAACTCTATACGTTGTAAAAGATATTGTAATATGTTGCAGAAAAACATGTGGTCCTAATATTGCTGTCCATTAGGTTACATTTATCTAAAACAGAATTGTATGCTGTGTGTGTAGAAAGCATTCTCCCTTCTAGCTTTTCTAGCTGGAACTCCAAGAGAACTGAAAGTCCTGCATTTCTTTCCACTTATTACTGTCTATTCTTCAACCACAATTTTGGCTGCCTTGGGTTCCAACAGAAAATTGAGGGTAGACATTCCTTTGGATGCTTGGAGTTATTAGGGTGATCACTAAAGAAAACTGGAGTCTGCACAAAGCCTTTGCACCTGACTAGCATAAACGTCATCATCAGTGAAAGAGAAACTAAAAACCTGAGTGCCAAGGAAATATGTAAAATCAGAATATAGTTTCCTAGAGTTGACTGTGTAAAATACTACTGAAGCTTTTTGCTAAATCATTAGCTCACGTGTCCTTATGATTTCAGTCCCTGTCAACAAAGAAGTGTGTTCTGGCAAAAGGTTTCAATTCTGCTGAAAATCTAATAATTCTTCTCCCAAATCTGAGAAGTATTACTAAGATCAGTGCTGCAGAGCATGTGCTTATATGACATTTCAGCTATGTTTTGCTTTCAGGTATTTTTCCATCTGTAATATTTTGTGCTAGTAATTATTTTCATGCTCAGCGTCTTTTATACAAGACTCCTGTTCTTCGGTTTTCATGCCATTCAGTTTGTACTTAGAATCATAGAATGGCCTGGGTTGAAAAGGACCACAATGACCATCTAGTTTCAACCCCCCTGCTATGTACCAGTTCTCCAACCACTGGACCAGGCTGCCCAGAGCCACATCCAGCCTACTTTAGTTATACAGCTGACCATTCCTATGAGCTTAAAAACAGAAACCTGTTTCTTCAGAGGTAGATGGTTAGGAGGCTGGCTGTATAAAATCATTAGAGTAAACCTAAGCTTTAAACCAGCTCATCTATGTAAAGATCTTAGAGATTTTAAACAACTTGTTATGATAGTTGAAAACAAAAATTGTTCATTCCATAATATCAGTGTGGCAACAATTATAAGAACTATTAATGATGTGAACAATGAAATCTGGGGTATTTCTGAAATTTAGAGGTAGCCTACTCAGGTGTCAGACATGGTAGGTCAGGAGAGAAGACAACTGGCCAAAGCTTCCCAAAAATACAGCAGATCTGTCATGAGAATGTATTTGGCTTAACTTTTTTCAGCACATAATAGCTGTTGAGATTTTAGGTAACTGTGGATCACACTGCAATTTTGTTTTTGTACAGCATGTCTATATGCCTGACAGAAGGTCAATGCCGGCAGTTCTAAGTTTACAGCCTGTTACTCCTCAGAGCCTCCAAGGCAAAACAGTGAGTCGTATTTTTTATTTGGTGCATCTTATTTATTAGAACCATTTTTTAAGTATAAAGAGGCAATGCTGAAGTCCGTGTCTGTTCAAAGCTTACATTAAATATAACCTTTATTTTAATGAGCAGGGATTTTCTAAAGCTACTAAAAAGGTGGTTAAATTGTATTCTGAGAATGTCCTGTACTCAATGAGTCCAGATTTTCTTTCTGAAAGAAGGATTTTTTTTTAAATTGTCTGTGATACATTCCACCTCTTCGCAGACATTTCTGTTTCACAGAACACTTCTTCCTCCAATTCTTACTAAGAAAATCATACAAATAAAAGTTTCCTTTCTTGGATATTTTAAGGATACTAAAACCACTTTTGGAATAATGACGTCCTTTCTCACATCCCCTGTTTTTCTGTAATGGAGTCGAAACTCTCACCATAGGTATTTCATCAAAATAATGTTAGTGGATACGGTCCAGCTCCCTAACTGAAACATGACCCTTGGCTAAGATTGTCCTAAATTCATTAGATTGCTTTGGCAGTTTTGATCTCTTTTCTGTAATCTTTCTGAGGTATTTATGAATTAAGACTAAAGGTTGTGAATCAAACTGAGGGCAACAGCTCCCCAGTTAATCCTTCTACTGCCTAGACTGCTGTTTCTTGCACTTCCCAGCATGTATCCCTGGCATCTTCAGCAACTTCAGGGGTGGCCTTTGGCAGCTGGTGCCTTATCTCCACGCCTTATTTCCCGCAGACGCTTCTTTGGGTTCTTGGCCCATTCAGCTTTCATGGGCTGGGCTGCTGGAGCTGAGCTGATGATAAGCAGGGTAGGGGACAAGGAGGTCCAAGCTTCTGCCTGTACAAAACAGAAGCACTGCCCACAACACATGTGTTACAGGGTCCAGAAGGAGGAAACCTGCAGATAGCTCTTTAAGCAAACACTTGAGTTTTGTATGTTGCAAGAGTGCCAAGAGTTATATCAAAAGCACAACATTGGCAGCAAAGACAAAATTGTTTGCAGTGCTATGAAAGTCTAGCACTCCCATATAGAAAAAGAAAATGCTTGCAAATGTTGTATTTAAATACTGTCAGTAAGTTTATTGTTAATACACTAAAACTGAGCTTTTGCAAGCCGTATCAAGAAAAAGTTTGATCTTGAAAATAAATTGGTTTGTTATTCCTCTTGTTCAAAGACGTTACTTCCAATTCTGTTGTTTTTAAAATCAAAATTCCTGAAATCTGAACATCTGAAATCCAGATATTTTAAAAGTAGTAGAAGGGTAAGATTGACCATCGGGCACCTTGACTTTGGTGCTGGTTTTCCTTCAAAACAAATGGTTTTGACAGCGGAAGCGATGTGGAAATACCTTGCTCCCCCTTGTGGGTGTTGCGGGACAGGCTCACAACAGTGCCGTGCTTATCCTCAGATATTTTTTTTCTTACTACATTCTAAGAAGCTGGTATTTGGTTTTCAGTAATTTAACACTTTGGTCTTTGGAGCCTAGTTCTGTACTTCCTTGCTTTGGGGAAACTCTGAGACTGGGGAAGAGAGCAAGCAGGTTTCTGGGGTTGTGTTTTGCATTTTTTTTAAGCTCCCAGAACGTGTAAGTAAATCAAAACGTTGGATGGATATCTAACCTCTTGTAAGACTTAGTTCTGGAGAAGTGTAAGAAACAGAAGCAAACAAGAATGTAACATCTACTTGTGATGTCAAGAGTGTTTTATTTTCTTTCAAGTGTTGCTAATAGAAGTGGTTCTCAGGAAAGGCTCAGGTAGCTTTTTCCAAATTGACCTAAACCACTCTGTGTAGAATTACCTGAAAAGTACCCATTTGAGTGTGATTCTATTCACTGGGTTTTAAATACTGTGCTCTATCCCTTCCTGAGGCAGTACTGTACATCTCAGTCATAAAAATCAGTGCCTCAGACCTGTGGAAGGAAAGAAGGAAAACTTTTTTTGGCCTGCTTATGGAGTTTTATTTTGTCAAAAATGTTTGCTCCTGACATAGTTCAGCTATCCCATGGGCTTTCGTTTGTTTTTACATTTAATCGTGACATAGAAATATGAAGAATTAAAGTTTCTTGGGGGCACTTTTTATTTTTCCACTAAGCTCAAATGGTTGTACAGATAATAACATCCTAAGGGTTGGAATTATATCCCCCTTCACTTAAGTCAGAATCATCAATTTGATATGCATGTCAAAAAGTTTGAGGGCCACACAGACATCCTTCTGTAAAATGCCTACTTTTTTTTGTCCCATATTCAGAAAGTTGCAATTTTTATGGCATATGCGGTATCAATTGCTACTCGAGTAGCTGAAACTTTACCCTTTGTTCCATATTTGAAAATGGTCAATTTGGGAAAAAATGGTATATCTTTTGTTGTATCTCTATAAAAAAGTTATTGTGAGAAAGATGTAAGAAGCCTTATTTTAATTAAGTGTTGTTTAGGATACCAATTAACCTTTTTTCTACTCTTTGGCTTCTCATACTGCACTCCCTCAGCCAGAGGAGCTCACGCTGCTGCTAATAAAGCTGAGACGGCAGCAAGCTGAACTGAGTAGTATCCGGGAACACACACTAGCACAGCTCATGCAACTAAAACTTGAGGCCAACAGCCCAAAGGTCAGCTATAAAGCAATGTGTGTCGTGTACCATTCTCACTAACTTTTAGTTATTCATTAATCAGTTTGCATTTTACCCATAGTTTAAGATTCTCTGTCTGCTGTGGGTGTAGAATAGAGTGTGGTTTTCTATACTGTGTTCTGCTATATATAAGCCTTGGAGGTCTTAGCTGATAGCTTTTTGATATTAGCTGAATTTAAATGATGTAGGAATATTTTTAAATATGTTGTCGTTTAGAGTTGCAGGCTTTTCACCAACTGTTATAAGCAAAAATAGCAGTAAAAGATGGTGAGATTAATCTGTTGTTTATATTGTATCGTATCAAATATGATCTTACTGCAATCTGTCTAAAGTATTAGGACATTTAAAACAGATTTATCAAAGAGTTTATAGATTCTTGCTTAATCAAATACAGTAGACATTTCACATGAGCATTCTGTATTCTATGTGTAGAACCAAAACGTAATATAGTAGTTCATAGGGCATTTCATGACAAAATTTTATCACTTCTCTTTAGAGATCAAAACTTAACGTGTCACAAAAAGGCAAAAGTAACATTATATTTCTGTGTTAAACAGTTCACTGTCTAGTTCACACCTTTAAAAGCTCTTTTCATGCATTCTGCACCTTTCTGTCCCTTTCCTTTTTTCCTCTAACTGCTGCCTGCTAGAGTGAGATTCTTTCGCATCACCTTCAAAGGAATGCCATATATTTGGATCATCAGGTGGGATTTGCAGTTTTCTTGTGTGCTTACATTTCTTAATGACTTTTGCCTGCTCCTATCAAGCTGGAAATACTTGGGAAGAAGGATTTTCAGTGATTTTCATAAAGTTGGGTATTTAATACGTGCCCATTTTAGGTTTCACATATTATCTTAGTTTATTACAGACTTGACACACAATGAAAAAAGTAAACTGAAATTCTACAGAATACAACAGCCATTTTCCAGTTATTTTTTTTTCTATTCTTCATGTCCTTCCTATAATAACACTGACTGCAGCATTTTACCAGCATTAACAAAAGTGAAACTGTGTTTTCAAGCTCATGTGATACACGTGCAGTTTATAAAATTAGTATTCTGATTATTTTACTTGCCAAATTAAGAATAATTAGATGTTTCTGCAGGACATAAAATGAGAGGGAGATCAAACTTAGAATCGTAGAGTGGCCTGGGTAGAAAAAGACCACAATGGTCACCTTATTTCAACCCCCCTGCTATGTGCAGGGTCACCACCCACCACACCAGGCTGCCCAGAGCCACATCCAGCCTGGCCTTGAATGCCTCCAGGGATGGGGCATCCACAACCTCCTTGGGCCACCACCTCCTCCTCTGTGTGAAAAACTTCAATATCTAACCTAAACCTCCCCTGTCTCAGTCTAAAACTATTCTCCGTTTGTCACATATAAAAAGGTTTTAAATCATAGCTTAGAAAATATTTTTTTTTTTCTTTTACTCCGTTGCTTCTTAAAGATTTATATGAGAATAAGATTTGTATAACTTCTGTTAATGTTTGGAGTAAGAATATAATTCTGTCTTCGACAATGTACTTTACTGCCAGGGGAATAATTGTGATACCGCATTCCTCTTTTTATGGCTTTGTTACGTGGTCAAATGGGACTCGTTTGCAAGTTGTATTTGAGAAGTTTTTAAATGGTAAAATTTGAACAGAACATAGAAAATCACAAGAACTTAAAGTAGCCAACTAGATGACTGTTAGTTAAAAACATGGAAGTCTCTGGAGCATTTTATAATATTCTTTCTCCTAATTACATTTTTTGCCATTACACTTAAGCCAGTGACTTCATCTTCCTCTGATCTTTTGGAATTAAGGTATAAATAGTGACCAATCCCATAAGATCTGCATTTCTAAACATTTTAACCTTGTTCAAGGAGCTGCAGGAGGTCTATAAGTAGGAGAAAAACATTCTATCTAATTGCTGAATTTAGCAAGTGTATTTCATCCAACTCAAATATTTCCAGCTTATGATGTTTTGGAATAAGAAAATAATTCTGTCTTCAAAAATATAACTCATTGCTGAGGAAGAACAACTGGCTGTGAAATCTGAAACAGTGTGCCACACTGTTACCTGATCAGCCAAGCTTGTCAATATAATACGCAGGGTAAAGAGGAGAGAATGGCCTTTGTATAATATGTAAAGCAGTACAAAGGATTTTCTTTTTGCGTGCCTCAGATGAAATTTATGAATGTAATGTGATACAGTGTTATTAATAAAGTGCCAAAATCTCATGAACATGTCATAATTGCCTTTTCCAAGGATGCAAAAAATTCAGTACTTCTTACCTACAAAATCATTAACAAGTCAAAAATACACTCATCTTAAAATCATGGAAGAGCAGATTGGAATATTTGTCCTAGTTTCTCATCAGTTTTTCCTCTTTTCCATGTATTAGTATTACACTGTCATCCACTTGCATTAAATAAATCTTCCCGGGAGTTTTTTTGCTTTAGGGCTAGTGTCTCATTTATGTCTTTTTATTATTTTGTCCATTACCAATTTCTCCTTTATGTTTGAAAGAAAAGACCCATGTTTCTCTTAGTCTGAGGCCTTTCCTCCTCATTATCTGCATCTGTAACCGACTTGCGTTATCACTCGCTTTGAATTTTAAAAGCCCAATGTACATAAACAAAAATTACCACTCCCTATTCATATTTAATCTCTGAAAATAGAACTAAACCCTGTCTTCCTAGAGTATTTGGTGGAATTCCAGTCCTATTATCTTCAGCTCTCACACTGTAGTCACAAAGAATGCAATACTTGCAGTGCTGTACGCAGCATTAATTAGCAAGTTCCTTCTCAGGTCACACAGAGGAATTTTCAGAAAGGCAGAAGTTCATGCATAGAGACACTGAGTTATATTGTTGCAGTAAGTTGTTTGTCTGCTGGTTAGGTGGCATTCTTATCAAAACTCAAGAACGTCCCATACCATTTCATAAGCCTTGCTCTTTTTTTAGTAGAGCTGTTTCCCCTTGAGATGCTTGGAAATTCTTATGTTACACTTTTTGGTGTTTTTCTATTATGCTTTGAGAATTTTTGTTGTTGTTGTTGGGGTTCAGGGCTGGGGGGGAAGACTGAGGAGGCTGATGCACATATACCCATCCATGTTGTTTTTTCGATGTCTTACAGCCAAGAGAATTATTGTAGCCTTTTCTTCAAGTGAGGTTTTGAACCACTCTGCTGCATTAAGCTTCCTGGAGAGGCAGGAGAGAGTTCGGTTTTCCTTTTAGGAAGCAGTTATTTGGATATAGCTAGCACTCCAGGCAATGCTGATTTGTCTGTCAGCGTGTGACATGTTAAGAGGACAAATACAATTTCTGTCTTATGCATTACAAAATGTTAAGGGGTTGCTTTTTGTGAATTACTAAATCTAAGCCATCAGTCTCTTTACTGGATGAATTTGTACCCAGTAATTACAATAACAGCAACAGAAAGCAGGAACATATTTTTTAGATAAAAGCTAGACATGCTGCTTTTTCTCCTTTGTCAATACAGCCATGGCAGGAGGTCCCACTTGAAGCTCTCTGTTAGTACGGAAGATTCAGCAAACTGGTCTTTGAACACATGTTTTGATTTCACATTGCTACTAAAACTTTTCTTTGGCTCAAAAACCCCTCACTTCTGAGCTGAAGTTATCACTGTGAAATTCTGTGTGCGTGTGTGTGTGTGTGTGTGTGTGCACGTTGTTGTAAATCTCATCATATCCCAGTCTGGTTTGTCACAGTGTAAGTTCTATACATTATTTTTATTCTTTTTGTTGAGGCTCTTCATGTGGATGGCTTAAGTGTTAAATTGTTTGTATATTTCATATATTTATTTCTCTTTTGCTGATAGTTTTTTTATTTTTTTTTTTTTTTAGTTTCTTTTAGTTTTTAAAGGGTGCATAAAGATAAACAGAACTTGAACAAGAAGTTGTCAAATAGAGGAGTGCAGGTTCAGTAGCCAGCATCCCTGTTGTCTTGATGTTTTTCTCCTGTTTTCTCCTCTTCATCACCTTTTTTCAGAGATGATGAAGATAGTTCTGGAAAAAGGGAGTAAATTAGAGGAGGGTGGAATAGTGCAATGGCAATCTGAGCACAGACTTATGCCACCCATAGCACATGTTCTTATCTCATTGGCTAGGTCATCTGTCATGGTGGGGAGCTGCTATTGCAGCCAATGGCTGCCACCAGAACAGCACATGCTGCAGTGTCATCTGTGCTGGGTGTTACCATAGCATGGGAAAGAATTTAGGAAGAGGAAGGAAAAAAAAATGTCAGTGTCTTGGCATTGCAGTTTAAAACATAAAACACCTGCTCAAATGCTATCTTGTAAGTCATATAAGTGTTCGTGTGTCATATGTCAAGGAGGTATCTTTACATCGTTTCCAAATGATGAGAAAGCTTGCATGTAATGCATCAGAAAAGAGAAAAGGAAAGATGAAGTGTCTGGGGAGAAACAGCAACGGAGAAAACTAAGGCTGCTGGATGTGTTGCTTTGTGTCATCAGGCAGCTCGTACTTCAGTTTGCTTATGTGTAAGGAAAATCTTAATTCCAATTTTTAGATATTTTTGTGATATCTTTAACCGGAGAGAAAACAAATGTATGACAGGATTTAAAACATGTCCTTTACTGTACAGGAATTTAAAAAGCAAATTTTATTTCAATGAGAGAAAAATAAGGTGTGTTTCTGTTATGAGCATGCAAACATTTTTCCTTGACCTACTAGAAGTTTCTTCCGTGTGATTAGTGTCCAGTTTTTGTTTGAGAGTGGCCTCATGATAACACTTTAAGAGCACAAAACAGGCATTCTCTTTGCCTTTGGGCATGGGACTTGCTGTTGTGACCCATGGCTCTCTGTTTTACTCTGCCAGTTCTTCTGTACAGGTTTTCCTGCCTGTGCTGACATCAGTTAACAGAAGGGTTGATGCATTTTCTCTCATGAATATTAAACAGTCTAACAGTTGGATTTAAAGTAAAGGAAGAACAACTTCTTGTATCAGTTCTCATTTTCTGTTTATGCAATGCTGTAGAATATGGAGCAAATAGGAGGAGTTTGCTTGCTTTTTGTTCCTGCCATACACAAACAAACAGAGCATCATCAGCTTGCTTACTGAGATAAGATACTCTATTGGGTAATTAACTTACCAGCTGAACTCAACTATGTTTAACAAAACAACAACAACAACAACAAAAATAAGTCTTGTATCTATGACAACAAAAACATCTTTCCTATGAGGAGGAAAAAAAAAAGATAGTTCAAGTGACTTTTCAGTTTCTTTAGGAGATGAAAATTAGAAGGTTTTGTTTTTGTTTTTTTTTTTTTTGTACTTTTTCACTTACTGTTAGGAAGGTCTATTTTTAAATTAAAAACAATCCCTACTATGTTTTGCATACTTTGTGGAAGCCCTCAGTTATTACTGTAGTGATCCACAGATCTGTTTTTTACATTAACAAACATGACAGTAAATACAAATCAGTACAGAAGATGCTTGACCAGCTCAGAAATGTAAAACTCAATATAGTTTCACATCCATATATGAGGATGGATAAATGAAATGGTCAGTGATTCAAAGTTCCGGAGTATATCAAACAATTCAGTCTATAAAGGCATTCTGTGGTATGTGAACAAAAATCTGAGCCTTGCTTATGTATTCTGAAGGAATGCGTTTATCTATTTGACATACACTGAGTTACTAAAACTATAATTTCAAAGGTTTTCTGATAAAGGTTTGAGTGTTCCTACTGCATAACCTGATATGTATCATTACCATATCTTGCAAAGCCAGACGTATTTTAAGAATGTTAAGGATTTTTTAAAAGGGAAAGGTTTGTTCAATTAATATTTCATTGGTTTTGAGTGGTTTTATGTGGTTTTGGTACATTTGTTTGATACCATTAAATTTTTCAGATGTCTGATATTACTGAATGATGGAATATATAAAAAGCATGGGGAAAAATGTAATCTACTGTATTATTAGAAAAAAATTAAAGTAGAGGCTATATTTTACAGTGTCGTCTTTCAAATCTAGCCATGCTGTAAACTGATGTTTGCTGTATGCTCCTCCTGATTTGAAATAGATGAAAGAGAATGAACCTTTAATCACCATGGTTCACACTATGATTGAGAACTCGGCGCTAAGACCGCAACTGTACCAGCAAGTAAGGTCTCGGATAGTGAATGAAATTGCTTTATCATCTGCGAAAATTTTCCTTAGCGACAGTTTTGGTTGTTCCTCAGATTTCTTCATAACATTGGTGTTTCTCTTATTTGCTTTGGAAAACCACGAGTCATCCATGCTTTACAAAACGCTGCAATATCGTTAGCATGGCTTCCGCTGCGTTTTTGTTGTTAAGTATTAAATGTACCCCTTCAAATAACTCTGTCTGGACTACTGAATTAGTTGGTGTCTTACGCAGCTGTCCAGTAAATTCATGAAACTTCCAATAAGCTTCCAACATCTGTCCTAGCATGATCCTATGCTATTAGTGTTCAAAGGTGCTTCTTTCTTTTTTTGACCACTACAAAAGCATGTGAGTGGCGTTTACTGGTCATTTCTGGCAATTTTGTTTCATTCTAGGAAGTGGATTTACAGGTTTTTGGTTGCACCTTCCAAGCCTTTAGCCACTGAAGAAAGGAAGGATCAAAATTACTTTGATCTGGGGACTGTAAATCCAAAAGGCAGTGTCTGTTAATAAAGTCACAGCAGACTTAACAGTGCGCACTTACAGAGTGTCTAGTGACGGCTGTAAACGGTAAGATGGAAGACGAATCCAAAATGTGAATGGAAATATTGCCTGAGCATTGAGACCTGCATTAACTTATGAGCATGGCCAATACGTTATCTGTTGGCACTGCAGTGTCTTAGGCGTGCTGGAGCTTAGTTCAGTAGCTCATGTCACATCAAGGAATGTTTTAGAAGCTTTTATCCACAACTGGTACAAAGATGTTGTTCTCATTTAAATGATGGTGGTATTTTACTGTAGATAAAGCGTGCAGTTCTGGCTGCCAGTTGGAAGTGAGTGTCTGAGGGACTCTCTTGTGAGCTAAAATACAGGTGCGTAGTTCACAGACAATGAGAGGTTCTGTGCTGTAAGTCATTCACTGGTATTTAGTGCTTTGTCGTGTTTTTAAAGAAACATGCTAAAGCTTAGTTTCACAGTTTTGGTTTTGGAAGTCAACTCCATCTTGTAGGTTTGCCTGTGATTCAGAAAAGATCCATCTCAGCTTTCTGAAAGAAGTTGGGTTGGTCCGATTTGTGCTCCCATGTGCAAAACAGGAGCTCTAACATGGAACCTGAAGGGACCATTTGGAGAGGAATGAGAAAAGTATGGTGCCTTCAAGTCCAAAATAAAGGTGATTTTGCTGTTATTTATTTATTTTTAAGAAGTTTGGCCATTACAAACTTTTTTAAAGCAAATCACTTTTCTGTTTTAGACTATGTAAGAGAAATAAGTCAGTGTCATACAATGAACAGGAGTGCTTTGGATCTATCAGAGTGAACTAACTCAGCATGTACTGTTGACCTAGATGCAGTGGAGGTGTAGCTGTGCCTGGGCTGGTCTACCTGGCTCCTTAGGAACACCACTGAAGTCAGAGTGCTTCTTATTGAAGCTCTCCTGCCATCTATGGCATTGCTAAACAGCACTGCAGATATGCCCAGTCTTTCTTGCTTGACACTGAATAAGGACCTTTTTTGACATTCTTGTCAGAGAAACAGTGAACCTGAAGGATCATGAAGATTAAATAACCTTTTGTCATCAGAAACGTGGTCTGCTAAGATCAGAGCATTTGCAGTGTTGGCAGGGTTGTTCAGGAGAACTCATGTGTTGCATAAATAGGAGAAGAGCAAGACCTGCTTTCATAGCCAAAATACTGCATTAACTGACTTCCTGGAAAGGATAAAAACAAAGTGGAGTTTCACAGCCTAATTAGCCTTCTAAATGTTTGCAAGGCACAGTTAACATCTTAAAATTCTGGCATTGTATTGGGAAGCTTAAGCAACATTCAGTTTTTAATTTGAATAACAAATTGTTTTCACCAATCATCTTTGGCAGTACAGTTTGAAAGAAGTAAAAACAACTGGGAGAAGCCTCGTGTAAGTGACTTAAACCTGTTTTGCTGTCAAGTTGAACTAGTCTTTGATGAGTACAGACATTCAAGCAGGTGCAGAAAGGATCTTTGCTTAAGTTTATTCAGATCGATTTTATGACTTAACGTATTCACAGTTAGGCAAAGGAGAGCAAGAAATGCTCATGTTTAAATAGGAATTAACCTTTGCTTCTCCTTTTTTTGTAATGATTAACGGCTCTTGAGTAAAATAGATAAAAATTATGCTATTCCAAATGTCTTATTTAAAAGACGTTTTTACTGTGATTGTTCATCTGTCCCATACAGGCCTTTTGTAGCCTGAACCCACTTCTACCTCTATTTTTTATTATATACATATATTTTTGCTTCTTTCTAGTGCTAGATGCAGAGTGTTAATGCTCTTTCCTAAAGTGGAATCTGCTGAATTAAAAGAGGAATTATCCTCAGTTCCTTTCATGTGTGTGAGGTTACTAATGGGAGGAAAATAAAAATGTGAGAGGAGAAAGCTGACGTGTGTCTTTACTTGAATATTTGATCTCAATGCACAAAAAACACAAATAAAACTAGACCTGGATTTTATGAAGATAAGGAGATCTTGTTTGTGGCATGCCGATTCTTTTTGTCACTGTTATTTAACCAGAATCACAGAACTGTAGGGGTTGGAAGGGACCTCCAGAGATCATCGAGTCCAACCCCCCTGCCAAAGCAGGCTCCCTACACCACATCACACAGGTAGGCGTCCAGGCGGGTCTTGAATATCTCCAGAGAAGGAGACTCCACAACCCCCCTGGGCAGCCTGTTCCAGTGCTCCGTCACCCTCACTGTAAAGAAGTATTTCTCAGGTTTTGTTATGAATGCATGTGTTGATTGTAATTTAGTTGAAAACCTGTCATTCCCAATTTGTATTTCAAATATGAAATCTGCTGCATTAGACCAGTTTGGAGGAGAATGCTGTGGGTTAAGTGCCTATTTGTGTTGCTTCCCAATTGGAAGTACTGGAGGGGGAAGCAAACAAAATAAAACAACCTCTTGGAAGCCTGACTTTAACATCATGTTCCCTACAGCATGCCCTGTATTTTGTCCTTTTTCATTCTTCTAAGTGCCATAATTTTGCAGAGATATTAGCATGTATTCAGGTTGTGAAATGTAATTACTGAGTCAAAACCGTTAGTGGAATCTGGCAACAGTAATGCCTTTACTTGAATGTCTTAAATATTGGGTGCTTAAATAGGTCTCACCCCTCATGTCTCAAGAGGGAGATTTGCCTAATCTACATTTATTTGAAAAGATGGTTCCCACTAAAGACGTTTTGTAGCATCCATCAGGGTGGTCTTGTGACTCATTTGATCTCAGTTTTTGACAGAAATGATGCCTAACAAAGTATATGACAGCTAATTGTCTAGGAAGTTACATTTAACAATGTGAAATGGTTAAATTGTGCTGTGTATGCCCATTCACAGTGGAGATCATAGAACACGAACTAGGCATTTAAATCGATTGGACTGGCTTATCAACAGCAGTTATATCCTGTTAAGGTTGCTTTTCTTTTTCACATGCAAGCTATGCATTTGGCTGAGCTATGTGCAGTTTGCCCTACAGAAATGCTGAGTTCTGTTTGGAGGTATTCAAGATGCTGCTACTTAGCGTCAGCATGCAGCGTATTTCAGTGCAGTTGGTTTCAGGCAAGGTCTTCATATACGAGCATAGAAATGTAGAGGAAAACCGTAGAAGCCTGCAGCAAGGCGTGCCAGTCGTTCAGTAGGTGGCAGTCTTTCCCTGGAATGTCTGTGCTAGAAGGGTTCTGTGAAGGAGGCTTTTGTTAAACGTGACATAAAATACATTTCAATAACTTGATCGTTGGAGCTCTTATAATGCATTTTCCAGGGTTATGAGATTGTTAACCTTGCTTGTAATGTGTAATTGCGATTTGTCTACTGCAATTCCTCTTGCCATTCCAGTAGTGCGATAGCATTCTATCTATAGATTTTGGTCTTTAATTGATGTATAGACATGCTGCTCAAAGAGAAGCCGCTGTTTTGTCAGAGATGGATTGAGTGCTTCATATCACCTCTACTGCTTTTTTGTGTTAAGGCCATGTAAACTGTTGCAGCAACAATGTGTAAGTGGCTGTCCGGAATTGTCTGTTGTGGTGAACTAGAAATGCAGACAGAAACAAGAAGTTGGCAGCAGTTTTAAAGATGTGGTAGGATATTAATAAGAGGAATTAGCAGATGCACACTATTCTTTGAAAATATGTTTTCACTTTCTGAATGTTTGGAATGTATTCCATCCAGGAGATTGACAGGGACAGGGATGCTGAACAGGCAAGTTTTTTGTCAGATTCGCACTGATTAAGGTTGAACTGCTGAAAAATGACTTCTTAAAGAAAAAGAAATAGATACTAGCTTGAAAAAGATTCCTTTTCCAAGCAGGTTATATAAAATGTTGAGCAGTGTGTTGCAAACACGTGTTTATCTAATACTGGATTATCTTTTTTCTTGTAAGATCTTTCTGTTTTGAAGTATACGTAGGTTTTCACTGTGAGCTGAAGACATTTGGCCTTAAATTTATATTGACCATGTTTATGAGTTTTGTTTAAATATTTCCATTCCTCATTTTTCTCTCATTATGATAAAATCTACATTTAAGAAGCACAACCATACAACAGTATGGGGTCAAATAGATGTCTTAAAATGCTAATATTTGTGGCATTCATGAGGTGCAAAATGCTGTGGCTTTTTTTCATATTCCAACACTCATTTTCATAAAATGTCCATTTCAAAGAAAGTTACTGTGTGGTTTTAATACACTGTCCATACTTTTAAATTGTCACCAGGTGCATTTGCATGAGGTATGTGGACATAACATCTTGAAATGAAACACTTTAGTGTGTTGAAGATTTATTGTATGTTTGGAATGCCTGTCTGATTAACCCTTCCCTAGTCTTTTTATTTATAAGTGTCCTTTAACATGGACTTGTGTTTTTATACTCTTTCTTGCACTATTAAGCCATGATGACCTAATTTTGTGATGCACATAGGAAAGGAAAGCAAATATGATGGGATTCAATGTACACGTTTTTAATTAAATAGAACATTAAGGTTGATAGTGTTACATAAGTACTTACTATATAGGACAGTAAGAATATTCTGTATGTGGGAGTCCATTCTAAAATAGGAAGCTGCCTTTTTTCAGTGTGGAATAGTTTTAAATCTTGTTACAGATAAGTTTAGGGACTGAAAGAAGTAAGAACTTAGTGCGAAGAGCTATATTAAAGTAGATAGAGGATACCATTCATGCTGACTGGCATGAGAATACAGTTTGCATAGGCCCAAATTAAAAACAGAAGGATTTCTGTTCGTGGTATTTGTGTTCATGCTCTGAATTCTGTTGTTGGGGTGGGAGTTTTCCATAGGAAAAAGTAGGTGGAAAGGTATTTGGCAACACTTAGTGGGCATATATAAGTGATGATATCCTTTACAGATATTTTGTATGCTTAGGTCATTCCATTTTGACTTTAGATTTGCTAAGAATATCCTCCTTGAGAATATACTTGATCTAGAAGGATTAATTCCAAGTAGAATGAGTCTCTGTATTTAGAATGCAGATATTTAAACCTACGTAATTATATATAACTGTGTTCAGGTGTACTCTGGCAGTTTCATCTTTCTTCACAATTCATGTTTGATTGAGTTATTTCTCTCTTAAAATCCAGTTTGCATTAGAAACTTAGCCTATTTTGTTTATATACCTTTACGAACAGTGTTTGAGATTCTACTCAGTTACCTTCAGTTACTATAAATTTTGGCTAACTATATATTGTTCAGTGTGTTATGTCTGACATTCATGCAAAAGGTGATATGCTGTATTAAAACTCTTTAGCTGAACACTGGCTTTGTTTTCATAGTCAAATTAAGTTGTTTTATGGCAATATTATTCTTCCTTATAGTTAACACAAGAAGAATGTAGGGGTACACTATACAAATATAGAACTGAAGAGCTGGATATTGATGTAAGTAATCTGTATTTTTTCTTCACTGGAAATGTTGGTATTTGTCTTCTTTTCATAATAATCTTTCCCTTGACATTTGGGTTTGGAATGTACTTCATATAGGTGACTGCTAACAGAGATTGATCTGTGAACTTGAGAGTATAGGATTTTTTTTTAAAAAGTTTCTAAGTTGCAAGAAATATTCCATTTTAGGATGAAATTTCAAGTGCTATATCTGTTTAAATGTAAAATGCTACAAGAAAGGAAAAACTCTGTAGATGTAGTTCAAATAGAAGCACAAGTGTACATATCTAGCCATATTTGCATGAATGCACATAAAAGTAGGCATGCTGATTTAAGGGATGTTACTTTAACGCTCCAATTAAAGTTAGAAAGTAAAAGCAGCAGCACAAACTGAACCAAAAAACTAAAAAAAGAAAACAGTTTCAGACTGATTAGAGTGCACTGAACAGTTGCTCCAAACTGGAGCTGAAGGGGAACAGATTTATTTCTAGCCAAGCCTAGATTGGAGCCAAAAGAGCAGAGCACAGTTATCAAAAACTAACACCTGACAGAAACGATGGGAAGAACTAGCAGTGTGTACAACATTATATATAATAATGAAGAATATGTTTCTCAAAAGAGTTTTTTGTTAGCTGTTATTAAGTTATAACCATCTAGTTGTAGAGTCATAAATTATATATTTTGAGCAATACTGTGTCATGTTACAGTAACACTTATTTCATAGTACCTTATGGTTTCTTGAGCTTAATTTGAAAATACAACACTGATGCCTTCAGAACTGTAGAATTCATATTTTGTGGTAAAGAAATTTTGTATTGTCTCATGCAATTATTTAATGAAGTTATGTTTTGGTTATTTAAGATATTAAAAACAATTCTAATTGCAGTCATTTTCTGTTGTATATTAGGCTAAGCTTAGCCGTTTATGTGAACAAGATAAAGTTGTACAAGCACTGGAAGAGAAGCTTCAACAGCTACACAAGGAGAAAGTAGGACAATTGTATTTATTACCTAAAGTGGATGTTATTTTACATGCTTGTTATCATAACATTGATAACTGAAATATAATGAAAATCAACCCAATGATGCAGAACATTAAAAATAATTCTCTTTATTATAATAGTACACGCTTGAGCAAGCTTTGCTATCAGCAAGTCAGGAGATAGAAATGAATGCAGATAACCCAGCAGCCATACAAAATGTAGTCTTACAGAGAGATGACTTACAGAATGGACTACTTGGCACTTGTCGAGAAGTATCGCGAGCTACTGCAGTAAGTAATGCATTCTTCCTAGTAAGACCCAGTAATCTGTTAAACAGTTATCTTCATGTTTTTAATTGGTTTGAGTTTTTTCATTACATTCCAGCAAATCTCAGTTGTCTGTTACTCACATGTATTTTTGTAAAAGCTAAAAATTTAGCTATACTCACCAAGTAGTCTTTCTTGTATGTTTCTTTTGCCAGGAATTGAGTGCAAATTGTCTTCAGTTGTTGTGGTAATTTTCATTTTTATAATATATGAATTTAATTACAGCAGAAATAAGTGAAGTAAAATAATAGAAAACAGACTTTATCAGACATTCCATCTGATATGTAGTTTATTTTAAGAAAAAAAACCAAAAAACTGCAGAGTGAAAAGAAGCAAAGGTTATGCTTTCATGGCCTCTCTTAATAGTGGCCCATCCTATTTCAAAGATAGTTTAGGTCACGCACTTTTGAAAACCCTAGACGAAATGAGAGGAGTTTCTATTTAATCTCCTTTTTCACTCTGGGATGGTTTCTATAGTGAGGCAACAAAGCAAAGAATCATTTTTACTTACTTACATAAGCCTTTGACATGGTCCTACACCGCATCCTTGTCTATAAGTTGGAGAGGTATGGATGTGAAGGCTGGACTGTTTGGTGAATGTGAAATTAGTTGGAGGGTTGCAGCCAGAGGATTGTTGTCAGTGGCTCTACATCCAGGTGGAGGCCGGTCATGAGTGGTGTCCCCCAGAGACTGGTACTCATTTTATCAGTGACATAGATGACCTATGTATTCTGTGTGATAAAGGAGACAAATTTACTTCTGCTTTGTGGGTTTTCTGAAACTGTGGAAGGGCATCTTAGGATCCACACTCCTGCTAATTATAACAATGTAGTCTGGAGATTTCATCCTGGAGTGTCCTTTAGTTTGTGAAAAGATAAAATGCTGTTAGTTTGTACGTCACTCAGTATCATCAGAAAATGCTAAAGCTGTTTAATCATGGCATTCTTTAAAACTATATGTATACTTACTGCCAATCGCTATGAATTAATCCCTGGTGTTTCATGCCGTTGAATGAATAAAACTGTCCACCTTTTTAATGTTATTTTTTTTTACCCTGAGTATGTACACACAACTCTTTTCTTTTGTCATATACCTAGGAACTGGAAAGAGCTTGGAGAGAATATGATAAACTAGAATATGATGTAACAGCAACAAGGAACCATATGCAGGAGCAACTTGATCGGCTTGGAGAAATTCAGGTCTGGCATAGGTCTTAAAGATACATTTAATGCTTTTTCATTTTCTATGTTTGTGTTCAAAAGTCTACAAAAATGGAAAACAGAAAAAAAGGAGGGGGAGGATGTGTGGTCTGGTAATGTATAAGATATAAAAAGAAAGTAAAAGCTCATCAGTTCTGAGGAGGTTTTTAGCTTTTCTCTATATTTTGAAGCTACCATGTAAGTTTTCCTGTGTCCATCTCTTTCTGTTTCAGTGATCGTGTCCCAGATGGAGAAGTTTCCTCAGACCTTCATTGCTATGATAGATATTAAGTGTTCACATAAATCCCTTCTTTTACCTTATGATTTTAAAATGTAGTTATATCACAGTATCAAAATAAATGAAATATTTAAGGTACTTATTCAGATGTTAAACATCAGAACCCTTCCTGCTTATCTTATTACTTTATTATTTGTTCTCTTCTCCGGAGAACTGGTCAATAAGTACAAGTTCTGAATTTCTGAGGTAATCTTTCTGTGACACACAATTGTGCGCATGTGTATCTGGAATAGACAGGTGTGTGTGGTCAACGCTGTGAGGTATCAATGGATGTTTTTGCTCTAGGGACTAATTTTCTATGCTGCTATGAGAGAGGGATTACAAGGAAACTCAAGAGCTGAGAAATTTGTGTAATTCAGCCCAAAGCATGCATAACCATGAACGCAAATGGGCCTACATTTTATATGTAGTATGCAAACACTACGTTCATCTGCAGCTATTTTCAGATTGGAACTGATGATTCCTTTACTTTCATTGTGTGTAGGTCTTCCTTGGCTTTGCTTTTCTTTGTAAGGAGAAGATGCAATTCCATTAAGTGAAATTTCAGCTTGCAAATTGCTATCAAAATAACTGGCGTGTTTCTAAAATGACTTAATCTGTCCGCTTTTTTCTGACAACATACTAATTTGTTACCTTTTAGTGGGAGAGTATCTATCATTATTTCATTTTGTTTTCTTCATTGCAAAAGAATATGAAGTGCTGTCTAGAGAAAGAGGTTTTATTTTTTGCCCCTCCTACAATACATTCTTATTTAACACCTAAACGTGCTGTTTCTTTACTGGCAGACTGAGTCAGCTGGGATACAGCGTGCTCAGATTCAGAAGGAAATGTGGAGAATTCAAGATGTAATGGAAGGTTTAAGTAAACATAAACAGCAAAGAAGCTCTTCAGATGCAGGTAAACTGGACGTTTTTCTATCTTATAGAGTGAGACTGGATCACATGTATTTATACAAGATAAGCATCTCATTTGCTTTTGTGTTTGAAGGAGTCTGCTATTTTAAGTTGACAATTTGTGTATTTGCCTAATAATAACAGGTTATAGTTTGTGTTCATAAAAACTATTTACTGAAAACAATTCTTCTCTTTCCTCCTACCCTCTGCCGCCCCCAAACAGGCATCATGGGATCAAGGACATTTTCTGCTATTAAATATAAAAACGAGGTATGCTTTTAGCGTATTTACTATTTTAGCATCACTGAATATCAAGTATACATATGATAAGAATGGACAATATTTGCATTGTTTTAAGGATTTCTTAAAGTATGTATTCTGTGAAAATATCTCATTGTGATTAGTTTTAAAAGACTGACAGCTAGTAATTCTAACACTTTCATTTGTTCTTTGTCTTTATATTCTCACCAGTATGTTTCTCTTTTCCATTCCTCACCTTTTCCTCTCCCCAGGCTCTTACCCTAGAAATATGAACCCTGATTTTTGGATTTGCATTTTCTATCTTTTTTCTATGTCTATCAAAATCTTGAAAAAGATGCGGAATCTAATTTTGAAAAGGATAAATTCAGAGAGTTCATAATTATCTAACAGAAAGTTGCAGATTATAGAACTGAAAACTTTTACAAGTTGATTACTAAAGCCATTGAAGTATTTCATTGTACATGATAGTAATAGATTACAAAAATGTATATTTTGGCCTTTTTTCATTTTTCTTTCTTTTTTTTTTTCCTTTTTCCTCCCCCCCTTTTATTTTTTTTAAATTATTTTTTAGTGTGACATTGTCCCTTTCATACAAAAATCTATAGCTGGTGTAGCTACGGTAATATATTTTTATTTATTTATAAGTTATAAATAATTGTAACAGGTGTGCACATCTAAATAAGGTGACTATTCTACAATCTTTAGGAAGAGGAAGTAGTCCCACCTCGTCCTCCACTCCCTCGGTCCTATGACTTTACAGAGCATCCTCCCATAATCCCCCCTCTGCCCAGTGATAGCAGCTCCTTGCTCTGTTATAGCAGGGGCCCAGTACATCTGCCAGAAGAAAAGAAGATTCACCAAGTTCAAGGATATCAGAGAAATGGATCTCACTGTGTAAGTGGCTTAAACTGCCACATCATTCCTGAAGCATTCCCCCTTCCTTTGCACAGTCACAGTTTTTATTTTGACATCCGGCTACTTTTATATTTGTTTTTACTTTTGGTTTTATTTACAGCTCCATCATTTGCTTTTTGCATTTTCCTGTCATATATTCTGTGTATATATAAAATGTCTTAAGACTTAAATGGATGCATTCAGTATCTAACTTGAGCTCAAAAATATCAAACTCTTCTACTCCCAAGTACTTACAAAACTTCAGGCTCAGAAGCAGTTCTTGCTGAAGCCTTTTACAATTATTTTTCCTGTGTCTGGACATTTTTATGGTGATTTTTCTGTGATTTCTGAAAATTTGCAAACTGTTCTCAAATTAATAATGAAAGAATACTGCCGCAAGAGCAGCTGAAGAATGAGCTGCTGTCCTGAAGCGAGCAGTCTCATCGGAAAATAGCTGTTTTGAGTCTTAAGACAGAAATGCTTATACAGAAATGCCAGTTTATTTACCTCATAACTTGTCATTCTTCAGGGTCCTGATTATAGGCTTTATAAGAGTGAACCAGAGTTAACTACAGTAGCAGAAGTGGATGAATCTAATGGTGAAGAAAAAACAGAACAAATGTTAGAATCAGAATCTGCAGCTAAAGGTTTGTCCCCAGGAGTGCTGTTTATGACCTTTCAGCATTTTTCAGAAGAAATACAGAGCTTTAACTGTTACAGAAGCTATTTCATCCTTCATATTTTTGTAGCCTGACCATTTCTTAGTACGATGAAACAACTTGCACAATAAAATAATCATTTAATTATATGACAAGAAAGATTTCAGTCAATTACACCACAGAAAAATCAAACATTACACTCACCAACAACCCTGAAATCCTTATTGACACCATGTCTAATCACATCACTCACATTCCCCACACACCATTCCCTTGAACAATTACCCATTTTCTGTTCATGCCCCTGAACAATTATTCAGTTTTTGAATCCAGCTCCCAATGTTATGTCACTGGAACGTCCAAAAAGGCAGCACCGCAGAATTTTCAGACTCTCATAAGGCAGAGAAACAATGTCTTTTTCTTTTTTTAATCTTGTAATTGTTGAATTGCCTTCTGTCCTCTGATATAATAGGAATAATGATCATGACCTTGGAGTGTACAGACAATAAAGGTCTTTGCAATTGCTAAATGCTTTAGATTCTTCTCTTCATCCAGCTTCCATAAAAGCTACTAATTGCTTGGTAGAGTCTTTTTACCAGGAAGTGCTCCTCAATTCTGTTTGTTAAAACACACAGAATAGTTGGTTAAAGGTGACTTCAGGAAGAGCAATCTGAGCGCTACCAAAAAACCCCGTGAAGAGCTTTCAGAATAACTGAACTTTTTGTTTTCTTTTTCTTTTCCCCGTAATGATTGATGTTTTCAGTGCCAGCAAGATAATAGCTTGTATTAGTTTGACTAAGCATGTGTGTAGAGGTCTGGTGTAATACTACTAGAATTTGACCCAAGAGCTATGATCATGTAAGGATATTACTTTCACAAGAACAGCCATATAGGCTTTTAAAACAAAAGACAACAGTTTGCGTGCTCAACAGAGTGAATGACCCCATGATGGATGATATAATTAAGCTTGCACTTACTTACGGGCAATTACTTCATTCAGATTGAATATGATTTTTACTGAGGTGGAACAGTCACTTCAGATATGAAATCACATCTAACTTAGTGGCAAAAATATTAAGTTTAGCCTGAGATTTGCTAATCACCAACCACCTCAAGTTGCTTTTTTCACTATATACCTAGGTTTTATTGGCCTATGGTGTTTCAGGCTATTTACAGACATTTATGACATGAGGGAAATTAACTGAGACAACATAAGAAGCCTACGTTAACTAAATAAAGCCAACTGATACTTCTTGAGCACCCCAGTCTGCTTTCTATTTTCTGTGAAGATGGAAGTTAACTTTATTATGTCCACTTTCAGAATAGTGACCTTCAGTAAAGGAAAGCAATAATAGAAATTATTCTATTGGAGTTCAGGGTAGCAAGTGGAGGGAGGGCTATTTGTAAAAACAGAGTGAAGTGAGTTTGTCATAGCTGTGTTTTATCGTTTAGTCCACATTCCTTGGATTTTCTGACAGCTGTTTTTTTGTTCTGTGTGCTCATAACAGCAATCCCATGCAGTAGGAAAATTACAACCCTTCTTGGTTTTGGTTGTTGTTTGTTTGTTCTTCATAGTGCATATGTCATTATAACCATATGCTGTTCCAAGAAACATTTTTACACCATTCTGTCTTAACAGTTTGTAGGCTCTAAGGGGAACAAAACTCAAAGGCAGCTCATGTCTGAAACCTCCGATCTATTTTAAGAAGTCATCTTTAAATGACATAGTTTCCTATTTTGAATGCTTCTGAAAAATAAGTAAATTTCAGAGGGAACTTGCTCATGTTTTTCTCACTCATTGTGCTTGTTGCTGTACTGAACATTTCTCATGTTTTTCTTCTGTCAGCCCCTTCCCTCCCTTTTCAAGTGTCAGCAATCAAAGAGAAACATTTTAACGGGACTATGTAAAGTAACCCATGCAGCTCTCTGCAAGCAGAGGAATATTTATGACCTGAGTGGCACATAAAAGTGACACGAAAGGAAAATGGACTTAAGCTGTGTTTTATCCTTTTCATGTGTAAAGGAGACTCAAACTATTGTTTTATAATTTTTGTTCTGAATGATGTATTTGGCATTCAAATAACTGCACGCTATTTTATCAGCCTATCAAACAACTTGGAGAAATAATTGAGCCTTCGACTGAGTCAGTTTGTCCTCTGAAATCTGTGTGACTTCAGGAAAAACAAGGGGAGGTAATTTGACCATCAGAGAAGATATGTCCATTTTTATAGGCAAAAAAAAAAAAAACTGCAAGAAAACGGTATTTTTAATACTTTGATTTCTTGCATGTATGAAGAAGGAAAGATGAAACAGATTACCTAGTTATGTATGTACATTTTTGTATCTTTTACCTTCAGTTTTCTGCTTTCTAATAATATTTTGGCAGAGGTTCTCTAAGCAGAAAAACTCCAGTGGTGAATTATTGTTATGAGAGGCTGAATGTGTGACGGGCAGCAGCACACAGAATATCCTCAGCTCCCAGCCAGGCAGAGCCTAGCTGCTGCATTTCCTTGTCCGTGAGCTGCAAGGCTGAGCACACAGGCGCTATGCACAAACACACGTCCTCCGAACAGACCCAGCTAACCACAACGGAACAACAGTTTTGAGGCCAGTGCCATTGCAAACACTGCATAAGTAAAAACCGCACTCACATAAAAGCGGAACAACACAGATAAATGTGATCCTCTTCTCACTTGCCAGCTGACCAGACTGCAAGCTTGTTATCTCTTCTCACACCTGCACAGAAATGGGCGACTCCAAAGGCTGCCTGCACCTGTCGTATCTCTAGCAGTCAATTCTTGAGTTTCTCCAGTCTCCCCAGTAGTGAGATCTCAGATTTAAGATCGCTTGGAATCCTGGCTCCTAAACCACATGTTCTGCTTGCTGCCTTAAGTTTATTAGCGTCTAGCGTAGACAGAAGGGTCCTCATGGGTAGCAGATCCAGACCTATGGCCCATATGGTAGCCAGCCTGCAGATGTGCAGGTTCTGCCATCCCTCTGGCCCCAGCCCTATCTCCCACTCTCTCACATACTTCTACACAGAAAGGAAAACCTACATGAAAATCACATATGAATAAAGTTCAGTGAGAAGAACGCATAGACTGCAACTGTCAGGCTCAGGACTTGATCAGACAAGCATGCTGAAAAACAGCCTGCTTACACAGAGCTGAGCCTTTTTATTCCCTCTCTGTTTTACACCATGCCTGTTATTTCCTATGTGCCTTGCCCCCTCCTTTTCTTAACCTTTGTTAGCCCCCAAATAAGCAATCCACATGTATTTACTTTTCCTGCATTAGTCCAACTTTTAAAAAATTATTTCCAGTACTATCATTTAGGTAATGTTGGCCTTAAATAGTTGTACTGGTATTGTCACCTGCTGGCCTTGCAAGCTCTCTTCCACAGAAAGTCCCAGATTCTGCCTTCCTGTTATCTGTGAAGCCTATGACTGTATGAAAGCCTGACTATCTTTCACACAATTCCCCCTCAACTATATGCGAACTCTAGCCATTGCACACAGCACCATCTAACTTTAGCCCATTACTCACTGTTATTTTTATGTCCAGCAATTTCTCATGCCATGTGTGATATTTAACCATGCTTGTCTCTGCCTAACCTGCTGGTCATCTGCCTGCATACCTTAATGGATGTCACAGTTATGCAGAGTTTGAGTAGTTCCCCAGGCTGACAATGTGCATTTGCTAGAAAACCATGTACTGATTGATTATGCTTTGCATAGGCCTTAGTATGTTGCTTTACTGTTTCACAGGCTCACATTTCCCAGTGGGAGTTGTACCACCCAGAACCAAATCACCAACTCCAGAATCTTCAACAATAGCATCCTACGTCACTTTAAGGAAGAATAAGAAGATAGATCTAAGAACGGTAATTTAAAGCAGCTTTCAAGCATTGATGGATAGTGAGGTGTTAAATTCTAAGTTTAACTTCTGCCGTTACTTGAAAAGTTGCAGCTATATTTTTAATTTCCTCTACATAAAATCACTGTGATATAAGTAAAATATAATCTACTCTGTTAACTAAGAGCTGTAGAGAAAATGACAAGATTATAAAAGTCATGTATGTTAAACTGCACAGAGATTTCATTACACTAAAGCTGGCTCAGAACTGAATCATAACACTAAATCTACTAAGCAACTGGAAACTGAAGTTTGGGCTTAAGTTGAAAAGACACAAAGCATCTTTGTTTAAAAGCTTTCAAGAGCATATTTGGGTTCTGGACCATTTAAACAGCCTCTGTAAAAGAAATACGGGATTTTATTTTAATACTAAATTCATCTGAGAAAAACCTAAAGCTGGCAGAAAATGAAGATGCAACAGTCACTATGTTGGTAGTAAACCTGGAAAGTCAGGTTAGAGTCCTGCAGTCTCTGGGCTGCAGACAGACATTTCCATGTTATTTAGGCAACGGTGGGGAAAATTTCTGCCTTCCTTGCAGCATGAATAGAAGAGGATAAGTTGTGGGAAGAACGAGAGAGGAGAGAGGATGCTGAATGGTGACAGAGTACCACTTTCAGAAGTGATACCAGTTGCTATGAATCTACTGAATGCAGCCATTTGCCTAAAGCAAATAGTTCGTATTTTTTATGACAGAAAAACCTGAAAGTTGGTGAATTCCAGAATTAAAGTGTTAAAGCCATTGTTTTTTCAGAAATAATATTGTTCTTAGAACTACACATTTTTAAGTGCTGCTAAATTCAGTTAGTTTCAGCCTGAGCTTGCCATGAGATATTCCTCTCCTGTACTTTTCCTTGGAATAAAAAAGCAGAAGTGAATATTAGATCAACTGGTATAAATGACCTTGATCATTAAATATCACCTAAGTTTTTGTCTTAAGGAGGTTGACTCTCTGCTACAATATCTGGTAAATTATTTCAGCTTCACACAAAAGGTCTGAGAAAGTATTTACTTGTTCTTTTGATGTTAAGCATTGATGATAACAATGTCACTATTCAACAAGGAAATTTAGTTTTGATTTTGGTGTTGATTCGTTAATCTTGTGCTTTGTTTGTATACACGAGAGATCTTTTCTTGCCTGCTATTCTTCTGCTTTTTAATGATCATTAGGTGGTCTTTTCTGATAAGCAAAATAGTTTAAAATCTTGCTGTTTCTAAAGAATGTATGTATTCTTCCTCTTAAGGAAAGACCAAGAAGTGCAGTGGAGCAGTTGTGTCTTGCAGAAAGCACACGGCCTCGAATGACTGTGGAGGAACAGATGGAAAGAATAAAAAGACACCAACAAGCATGTCTGAGAGAGAAAAGGAAAGGGCTAAACATTATTGGTGTTTCAGACCAGTCACCTTCACAGAGCCTGTCTTTTGTCAGAGATAACCCATTCAAATTGGCACAGGTTGGTCCAAGTTCTTAAAAACAGTTAAAAAATAATAATAAAAGTAGTAATTTTGAAAAGTCATGTGACAGTATACATGTCTAATAACCGAAGTTGTTCATATAGAGAAGCAGTTGCAGTTCTCTGCCAGACTCAAGAGAAAGGGTGATGACAACTTTCATGTTTATACCTAATGATAATAGAAGTCACTTCTTTAGGGAAATAAGTCCTTCAAATCTACATGTGTTTGATTATGCATTGTGATGTTTGTTAACAGTTAATGCTTGTTGTCAGATCTAGCAAACAGCATGAAATTGCACACTTTGTGACTAAAAGCAGTATCAGGGAGAACCATGATTCATTTGATGTATAAATTATGAAGATTTTCTGTCGCGCAACATATTCAAACATCTATAAAATGATTTATAAAACATTTCTAGATAGGAATGTATATTTATGGTGATAGCTGTTGACTGGCGCTCTCTAGTTGTGGTTTTTGAGTCCATAAATACAGAAAAATAAATCACTTTCATTTTTATGCATTCTTAAGCAATTAAGTCAAAGCACAGAGTTTAGTGAACACATAAAGGTGGGGAGAGAGGAAGAGGCTGTGATTGCTTGACACTGACCAGGAAGTATGTCTTAAATAAATAAATAAATAAATACAGAACTACAATAAATCTCTGAACAAAAAAAAATCCAGGTAAGAGTTGTAAGTCTGCTGCTTTTTGACTGCTGAGTCAGGAGATCAGATCTCTTTTTCACTAGGAATTATGGTTTCCATCTTCTTTTTTTTTTTCTTCAGATCATGCTGACCTTTTTCTTTTTTATAGCAACATGCACATATCTCCTTTTATGTTTTGCATCTGTTTCTTCACAGAATTACAGAATTACCCGGGTTGGAAGGGACCTCAAGGATCATGTAGTTCCAACCCCCCTGCCTAGCAGGACCACCAGACATACACATTTACTAGATCAGGTTGCCCAGGGCCCCGTCCAACCTGGTCTTGAACACCTCCAAGGACGGGGCATCCACAACCTCACTGGGCAGCCTGTTCCAGGACCTAACCACCCTTCTAGTAAAGAACTTACCCCTAACATCCAACCTAAATCTTCCCTCCTTCAACTTAAAACCATTTCCCCTAGTCCTGCTATTATCAGCCCTTTCGAAGAGTTTACTCCCCTCCTGGGAGTAAGTTCCCTTCAGGTACTGAAAGGCTGCAATGAGGTCACCCCGCAACCTTCTCTTCTCCAGGCTGAACAAACCCAACTCCCTCAGCCTGTCCTCATAGGGGAGGTGCTCCAGCCCCCTGATCATCTTTGTGGCCCTCCTCTGGACCCTTTCCAAAATCTCCATATCTTTTTTTGTACTGAGGGCTCCACACCTGGACACAGTACTCCAGATGGGGCCTCACAAGAGCAGAGTAGAGAGGGACGATCACCTCCCTATCCCTGCTGACCACCCCTCTCCTGATGGAGCCCAGGATCCCATTTGCTTTCCGGGCTGCCAGAGCGCACTGCTGGCTCATGTTAAGTTTCTCATCTATCAGGACCCCTAGGTCTTTTTCAGCCGAGCTGCTCTCAAGGACAACTCCTCCCAGCCTGTACAGGTGCCTGGGGTTCTTCCGGCCCAAGTGCAAAACCTTGCACTTTGCCGTGTTGAACCTCATTAGGTTCACCCGAGCCCAGCTTTCCAGCCTGTCAAGGTCCCTCTGAATGGCATCTGTTCCCTCCACCGTATCAACTGCACCACTCAGCTTGGTGTCATCAGCAAACTTGCTGAGGGTGCACTCCATTCCCTCATCGATGTCATTAATAAAGATGTTAAAGAGCACCAGTCCCAAGACAGACCCTTGAGGGACGCCGCTCGCTACCGGCCTCCACCTGGACATAGAGCCATTGACCACCACCCTCTGTCTGCGGCCTTTCAACCAATTGCTTATCCATCTAGTTGTCCACCCATCAAATCCACCTCCCTCCAATTTGGAGATGAGGATGTGATGGGGGACCATGTCAAAGGCCTTGCTCAGGTCCAGGTAAATGACATCGGTCGCCTTCCCTTCATCCACCAACGCCGTCACTCCATCATAGAAGGCCACAAGATTAGTTAAGCATGACCTTCCCCTGGTGAAGCCGTGCTGGCTGTCTCGGATCACATGCTTGTTCTTTATGTGATCAAGCATGTTGTCCAGGAGGATCTGTTCCATAATCTTCCCAGGCACAGAGGTGAGACTCACCGGCCTGTAGTTCCCCGGGTCGTCCCTGCTCCCCTTCTTGTAAATGGGAGTGACGTGACCCTTCCTCCAATCATCCGGGACCTCACCTGACAGCCACGACTTCTCAAATATGATGGAGAGCGGCTCAGCAACCACCTCAGCCAGCTCCTTCAGGACCCTGGGATGCACGCCATCTGGCCCCATGGACTTATACTCATTCAGTCTAAGGAGGCACTCTCGGACTTGCTCTACCCTTACAGTGGGGAGGGATTTACCTCCTTGGTCCCCACATGGAGGGATGGGGGTGCAAGACTTAGGGACGTGAAAAAGACTAGATCTATCTATTTTCACATAGATGTTAGCTTTCTTATTTTCCCCTCTGAGCACACTAAATTGTCTGCAAAGCTGTAGGGAAGTTCCTTCAACAGCACTGGATCCCCAGAAGACCCTGAACTCAAGTCTTCCTTTTGCATTAGAACATCTGTATTTGGGATGAAGTCGTGAATGCTATAGATGAAGGGAGTGGCTCCTCCAAACTTTTTTGTGATTAACATGGCATTTCTCAAGAAGTTCAAAGCAAAGCTCTGCAGATGGTTCTTGTAGTACAGTTTACACATGTTTGAGCCTCACAACTGTTTACGAGTGTAGGTGGTGATAGGACAAGGGGGAATGTGTAAGATATGGGTGTATACTTTGTTCAAGAAAGCAGAGAGATTGATTTGTGTACAGACTTTAAGTGAATTTCCTCTTACCGACATGCGTGTGCTTAATCAGACAGGAATTCAGCTAAGATGTGCTACTTTCCTGGATCCTATTTTTCTCCACCCTTGTACTCAGTGTGTTGCGACACACAGGAGCTTCAGTTCTGCTGGGTTTGCTCTTATGCCAACATAATTTTCACAGTCCAGAATCTTAAATCACTTCTAACCCCCTTCCTCAAAATGTTTCTATTGAACATATTCTATGTGGAATAGATTTTTTTTTAAGGAATAAGTAATGTGGAGTTATTAATATCTCTTGCTCATACTCTGCCATTATCAGATGTTATGTTGACCTCTGTAAAATCAGTCCCCAGCAAAGGCTTGGAAGATACCTGAGATACTTGTCAGAAGCGCACATAGGTGTGCAGCTGATTTTTCACACCTTTTGCAAACCTTCTGCAGGTTCTTATCCATTCTTTCTCTAACCAGGAAGAAGTCTTTTCAGAAAATACCAACAAATCCAGATAAGTTCCAAACCCCAAGTCAGTTATACTCATTGCACTGTGGTGTGCTTTGCAATGGAATGTCATGTAAAAACATGTTTTAAGACCCCAAAGTTATTCATGCAGCTTCCTTAGCGCAGCACAAGACTCAGACCTAACACTGTAATAACTGTTTTAAGAACGGATGTCTCTATATCAATTTTGTTCTGCAGAATCGCAAAAAGGATGACACTGTACATAGTCACATAAAGGACTTAGAGAGCACCACTAAAGACAATAATTTGAAACAAAATAATGGAAGTCCTGAAGAAGAAATAGTGCGAGTAAAACACGATGGAGAACAAGAACATAATTCAGGTTTTACTAAAGAGGTACTAAACTCTCCTTAATTGAACTGTTAAACTTGCAGTAGAAAAGTAGTATTAACCACAGACAGCAGAGTATGGGAAGCCAAGCAAAATCCCTTTTTCTTGGGAGACAAACATCTATTTTTGTATTTAAAAAACATAGTAGTAGTGCAAAATGGCCTCAGACCTGTCTATAGCCTAGAGATTGAATTTTCTTATGTGTATATACAGTCTTCTTAAATTTTGTTCTAATATCCTCTTTACTTAATTTCACATTAATTCTATCTATCACTGTATTGATCGATGGACCAGAAAATTAAAAAATATATATGATCTTTATTTCTTTGGGTTTGGAAACAAACCCCGTACTGATGCATCTTTAATAGCCATTGATCTGTGTGGTTTTGGACGGTCATT
This sequence comes from Coturnix japonica, assembly GCF_054131305.1. Classification (NCBI taxonomy): domain Eukaryota; kingdom Metazoa; phylum Chordata; class Aves; order Galliformes; family Phasianidae; genus Coturnix; species Coturnix japonica. The sequence goes on along the minus strand of NC_140663.1, from coordinate 63,459,130 downwards.
TTATACACCTGATTTTTTTCTGTGGTTGGCTTTAGTGCATCAAACCCTGTGCAGGACGCAGCATAAAACTGATGCAGCAACTCATACGTGGATGTAGTCAGTAACTGTAGTATGTGCTGTTCAGTCATCAGATTGATTTCTGTCTTGAAATAGTCTCAGGCTCCATTAGCAGTGAGTTACCTCTGTATTTCTGGTAGCCCTAAAGACTCAGCAAAAGCAGACTGACTGTGGAGAATAGATTACTAGAGCTGTTTCCACATAATCATATCCTCCTTGGAGTGTCATATTTTTTAAATCTTATGTATACTCTTTTATATTTTTCATTATATATTCTCTCACTAATCTCCCATTGCTTTTATTTTCCTATTCCTTTTCCCTTTTTCTTTCCAATTTTTTTTTGGTTGTTGTTGTTGTTTTAGAATGATCTGAAATCAAATAGCTAGCATTTGTTATTCTTCTAGAACACTTTTATTGAGATTTGCCTTATGTTAAGTATGCAAGCCACTTAAAGGAGTATTACATAATATGCTAATATTGGTCCTAGCTAATCAAACCTTTAAAGCAGTATTCAAGCTCGTTAGCCAAGTACTGCAATTGCTGGAATCTTTGGCATTGTGCAGAGAGGGATAGCATAGAAAACTGAGGCAGGCTGAAGTCCAAAGAGTTCAGTTACGTTCTGGAAGTAATTAAGCCAAGCCCTGCCCATTGGCTCTGGTATAAGTTTCAGGATAACTCTATTAACCTGAATGGTATTGATAAAAATTTCCAAAGTTATGTAATTCTAAGTTACTAAGTATACATGATGGCAAAATTTGTCTGTTAATAAAACTGTTTCCTGATACTGTATTTCTTATCTACCGCTTAGTGTGCGTTACTGCTTTTTTGTTTCATGATTTCAATTTTTTTACAGCTGACAAAAACCGATGATTTTTTATCAGATACACATGTTGTATCTGACTCAAAAGAAGTGAATAATGAAGAGAAAGCAGAAAAGGAAAAGAATAATAAAGTGGAAGAAACACGTGATGGTGAAATAAGGTAAAAATAAAACAAGATGTTCAAATACTATTTTAAACTTGCATATTGTATTTGTTAGTGGAACGTACCAAGCAACTCATGAAATACTGTCATAAATACTCCTAAGGTATATTTATATGTTTTGGAGTGGTTTACATGTAAAGAAATCCAGTGAGAAACCTACAGGGGTTCTGTAGGAGGTAATGGGTTGGTACGAGGGGTGATGTTTATTCCCAGGTACTGCCCAAGTTACAGATGTGTTCCCGATTCTGGCTTAGCATTAGAAAAAGTATTTAGTAGTGTCAGTCCAGTCTCTGTATGAGTTTAATATGAAACTTCAGCCAGAGCTTCTATTGCAAGCTCTTTAACACTGGAGTTCAGGAAAAAAATGCATTTACAGACAGGTTGAACAGTTTACTTTATACCTCCTGCTTTTTTGACCTTTACTTGACAGTTGAGGAGTATTGCAGGATTAGACTAATACTGTATATATTGGATATTTCTCTTTAACGATTCCTAACTTTATTGTAAGCTGTGTGGATTCTACAGTTACACAGCTGATCCCAAGTTCTTGTATTAGACCATAACTTTCTCACAGCGTACTTCATCAGAGTAGGTATCACACAGCAGGAACCTGTATCAGTATGCAAAGGAAAGGAATTCAGTTTCCAGCATGTGTTTATTTTCAAGACTAACTCAACATGGTAGAAGGATTTGAAAATACGTACTTAGCTTCTGTTACACAAACTCACCAGTTGAAACTTTGTCTGTTAATAAAAGACAAATTGTGACTCCTATACTTAGTAGTTAGCACTTGAAATTAAGTTAATGTGTTCTAAAAGCCCTGTTTTTTTTCTGTCAGCTTGCAGAGTGTGACCACAGTTGCAAACCACAAACCCAAAACCAGTTCAGAAGAAAGCGAAGCAGTCAGTGTTCAAGAGCAAAAAGGAATTATTGCTTCATTTGAATTAGCAGCACAGTCTTCAAAAGGAAATCAGGCAACAGCAGGTATGGAAAAGAGTTTGACTAAAGCAGAAGTTGCACAGTACATATGTAAAACTTCACTGCATTGTGGTGATGTCATTTGATGCTCAAAAACCCTCATGACTTAAGAAGTGCTGAGCTGGTCTGAATATCAAGTATATGTTTTTACAATGTAGAGAAAAGTAGTTTCCTGCTGGGTAGCTACAGAAATTCCATTTTTTCTGAGGTTTTAATGTAGATTTTGCGGTTGCATTTATTTCAGGGAATTATTTGGCTACTGCCAAAAATTAAGTCATATTTTAGTTATTGGTTGGCGCAAATGCCTCCCTCTTTATCCTATAGAACAGTATCTCAACCCTAGGTATGTATTAACTATTTATCTCACCTCCTGTCTGATGGACAGCCTCAGGTTTTGAAGTATGAACCACAATTTGGTCATGATTTCAGACACAGGAACAGCTGAAGAAACAGAAGCCATTAGCTGATTGGTTCAAAGACCCATGGTATACATCTCAAGAACAAAAAGATGGAAAAAAGCAGAACTATGTACAAAGAGAAAAAGGAGAGGGGACAGATGGGCAAGAAGGAAGATGATTTATAGAATTTAAGATATAATTAGGATATTCGGTGACGGGAGTGGTTAAGTAAGCCAAATAGTTCAATCTGTGGATATGAAAGGTGAGCTGAACGTTTGCAATTGCAGTCAGCAGTTTTGTTCTGTGACTTGATAATCAAGACCAGAACTTGTAAACGCACTCTGTAGTGCCAAGCAGAACAGCAAATACTTAGTTAACCTGAGGTGGGATATAAAGATAGGTCTGAAAGTTTCCCAAGTAGTTAAATCGTATGTTTTTTTTTTTTCTCTGACATAACACATCAGTATTCATGTGTCTGTTGTTTGTTCCTGAGATGAACTACTAGCTGTGCAAAGGCATGAGTCTTTTCTGAGATGTTTTCTTTCATATAAGAAATAATCCTTGCTGACAATGGCTGTCCTGTCCCCTGAAGTTGTGCTCACTGTGCTGATCAGATTTTAAGTCTTAACTCATGTAACTTTTATTTGGCTCTGCTTATATTGATTGTGGCTTGAAATGGTGATTTTCAAGCTTATGTTTACTATGTAAGCCAGCTAGCTTCTGACTTGTGTAACTTGTTTTCTTGTTTATCTTGCTGTATGACTCGCAGTGAAAAGTTTGCCTTCTTCACCAGAATCGTCATTGTCACCAGCTTCATCTACACAACCACAGCTCACAGAAGGATCACATTTCATGTGTGTATAGTTACAGAGAAGTACGTCTTTTATTCCCACCCCTCCTGCCATTTTTCTAATGCTGTTTTGAGTGAATGTGTTGTAGGTATCTTTGAGAACCATGTGTAGACAGTACTTGGCAAGACAAAGGTATCTACTAGATTGTATATAAAATAACTGGAAAACAAAACAAATCAACATATTGACTTGTTGGCAAGTAATATGTTCCATACTCAGATACAAAGAAAAGGACTAATTGGCTTATTTCCCACAAGTGGCAGGATATTAGCCCTTTGAATTACATGAGAGACCTAGACTGTAATAAAGCAGATAGACATTTAAGCTACCAGCATCGGTTCTCAGGTGCAAATGAATCTTGCTGCTTCCATCTGGGTAGTTAGATCCCTTAGTGGTGCATTGAAGGGAATGGTCTAATACTCCAAAGAGTTCCAGGCTTAAGACATGGATGAGTGAGGCATGACAAACAGGAAGGAAAAAAATGAGGGTGAATGAAATGTAGCACTTAGAAAACTGTTGTGAGGGCCTTTTTTATTTCTATAGGGATATTCCTACTCAGTACCCTGTCTTAGCTGATTTCAAGGAAGTTAGAAAACATGAGTTTGGCTAGATTTACGTGTTCTTACCTGTAGCATTACTGACTCAAAAAATGGAATTGGAAATACAAGAAAGCGTAATTGTTTGTACAGGTGTTCAAGGAAACCAGTATGATACCTACATGAATGCTACAGCACTTTGCCAGCATTTAAAACAATCAACATCTCTTTGTTGTCAGGAAGTGCCCATTTAAGTAGGCTTTCTGCTAAAAGAATGAGCTTGGCTTCAATGATTATTATGTCAAATGCCATAGTTAATGCCATAAATTAAATGTAAGGAAACCTTATATTTGAGACTTTTCAGTCTTTCAGCACAAAGAAATCTGAAAATGCATTTTCTTATTTGTTGCCCCGGCTTGTATTGCCAAGCTTTCGTCTTAGTGAAATTAGACATTAATAAACACAATCACTTTATCCTGCATGAATTATGTGCAGGAACCTGTTAATGCAGATTATGGGCATCTTTTCCTCCTATTGCCTAAAAAGACTGTATTCAATACCAACACCAGCGTTGCTCCCTTTCTCCTGTGTGCAGTCCATCATTATGAAATGTAGTCTGGATTCTTGTACTTTCACTTAAAAAGTGTTATTATGAAACCATTTAAAAAATGTGTGGCACTATTCGTTTTTTTTGTGGACATCTGTGTCAGAGATTTTAATGTCACTGTATAAATGCTGATGCATTTATGATGTTGGAACATCATTATGGTGTTTTGAACTTAGGACAGACTTCCAGCGTAGTGATGTGATTGAAACAGCACTGCTGCATTCCTTCTGTAGCCACAGCACAGATGCCTTGACAGGGGAGGCAACCTGCAGCTTCGCCAGAGTTCTTTTTTTCTACCAGTTGCATTAAATTACTTTTACCCCTTGTCATCAGCCCCAGCGATCAGTTCAGCAAAGTCATTTTAATTATTAATGCTAAACACGACAGTAGCCGAAGTGAAGTGCTCACACAGTGATCTGCTTTGTAATGGAACAACTAACCCTTGGCATCCCACAGCGTGTTGTAACCTCATGGGTAGTATGTAGCTACAACATTCCCATCATGTTAAGCATGATGCTGCAACACTTAGAATTGTATTGTTATGCTTACGGCAAAACAGTGTATCTGGGCTGGTGGTTGTAAAACTATTGCTCTGCTCATATATGCACCACCATAACAAAGTAAAATAAATTATACCCCTTTGGGCTGTTTAGTGTTTGAATCGAGTTGAAAAAACTATTCGACCATGTGCATATACACTCCACCTTTCTTTGGTGCACTTGATGCCTCTGTTGGTTAAGAGTTCCAAAGCCAGTGCATGCCTTGAACTGGGCATACTGTACATAGGTGTGAGGGATGTGGTCTGCCTGCCTGCAGTAGTTCCTGCCCTTTCCCCTCTGTTCTGGTATTGTGGAACAGTGAAAGATACACACAAGAGCCTGATGTCTCTCAAATGCAAGAAATCCTGGGTACTAGAGGGCTGCAGCATCAATCTTGTTCCTATGTGGCATCTGGAAAATATATGGTAGATCTCAGAGAACCATGAGGTAATACCTATATTTGGCTTGCATGGTCAATTAGTAAAACGATACTCTGGGCACAGGGCCAGCAGAATTTGGCATAGGAAATCAGTGGCATAGGATATTCTGGGACTAAGGAAAACCCATTAATACAAAGCTGCTTTCTTTGCTACGGACCTTGCGTTGCAGAGGCACATTCTGGATGCGTACCTCTGACATTGTTACATTTTAAGCATTGCATTCAAGCCGAGTAGCAAAGGGATAATGAAAAGGATAGGGATAATGAAATTTTAGCAGCTCAGAAATAACTTTTACCAACAAACTGCTAACAGCTATTTATAGAAGTCCCTTCAATAGTAACCAAAAGGCAGCAAGCCTGGGGCTGAGCACGCGGGTAGTGATGCTGCCAGCACAGCCTCATGCAGGGATAGCGCTGTGTCTGCTGCAAACAGCACCTGGCTTGTCAAAGCAGTGAGGGCCTTTGCCACTGTCCCTGGTTCTATATGGAAGGTGTTTGGAGCTGACTGTGTTCAACAAGATAAAACTCTTGAGAACAAAGACATTTTCCTAGCTGCGTAAAGTTGAAAAAGCTTTACTTATGCTTCTTGCTGACAAAGAATTTTCTGGACAGCTAATTTTGGGAACAGCTTATTTCTGAGATAGTTTATTGTGTTCTACATCAGTGATAACTGCTGCTAGGATGAGGTCAGACATTCCGTGCTGCATTGAATCCCAGGAGTTGTGTTATACAATATTCTGTTGTTGCTAAAATGCGGTAACCTAACCTGTGTCTGTCTTCCAGCTCTAATGACTTCTGTTGAAACAATTCATGCCTGAGATGTATGGACCCGACCTATGGAAATGTGAGAAGATATTGTACAGTATATTTTAAATCTATGAAATTCATAGTTCTGATGCTTTTGGCCGCAGAGCATCATTTTATCACTTCCTGGAAAATGTTTATTCCAAGAGAGCTTTAAATGGCCCATATGTACACTCAACAACCTTCAGATCGTTCTCCTGATACCAGCTTGCTGCTATGATTTCTGTGCACATCCAATAAAGGCTCTTCTCAGTGTGCAGCCTATAGTCAGGACTTTATTTTCCAGAATTTAATGTTCTTTTAATTATGGATCACATAAGTTTACTTTTTGGCTTCTTTTAGATGCATAACTCAGTTAATTTTACATATCACCACTAAAACCCCGTTTTACACTTTTTAAACACTACAATTTATTGTTTTAACATTTTATTTGTAAAATTTTTATATATATATATACATATAGATATATTTAAAATGTGCCATTTTTATTATTGCTTAGTAAAAGATGTTCCGTTTCTGTTGTAATTATTCCTTGGTCAGGTTGAAATGTCAGCAGTTACTGCCACACTTCTGTCAACATATACTTCAATGTCAGTGCTTACTTTTACTTAAATAAAATGGAGTGTAGGTATTTTGAGGTACTGGGCTTTTCCTTTGTTGGGTTAGCGTGTGTACAGCAATAAGCAGGTTCTCAGTCCAGTACTTAGTTTGTGTACAAATGTAATTATGTTCATTGTATATATATTATACAATGAGCACATGCGATGTAAGTAAAGAAGCCACTTATTGTTCAGATAAGAATGTTCATAACCCATTTCTTTTATATCATAAGAAATAAATGTTGATGTTCTTAAGGACTGGTATGGTTAGTATTTCTTCCAGCAAGCAGATGTCATACAGCATATTCCACCTTTTGATGTGGGGAGTGCAACAATCTTATCTCACTGGCGACACCACCTGTCAACCAGAGTAGCATGACAGACTCTTAAGATTCCAGTCTTCCTCTACAGGAAAGAATAAGGCTGCAACACACGACAAAAAGACAACATGAGATCGAGATGCAAGAAATACAGGTTCAGCTCCTGACTCTCCCGGGCTTGTATCACCATGTTGGAATCATCGCTTAGTCATTCTGTGTGCCTCCATTTCCTGCCTGTTTATTTGAGACGGAATAGCCCGCCTTGCTGAGGTGTGGCAAGCAGTCACTCAGTGTTTGGAAACATCGAATGCCACATTCAGCAAGGTTAAGGAGAGACGTATGGTGATTCCTTGAGGCTCTGACATCTGCAAAGCATCTTCCAGAAACCGAAAGAAAACCCGAGGCCATTTGTCAAGTGTCATCATCCTACAGATGTTGCTGGCTTCACTTCTCCTTCTTACGCAGCTGTCTGAATTTGCCTGAGACAAGAGGTTTAGAAAGGAATGATGAAAAATGAAATGATTTAAAGGGCAAGCTTTTGAGTCTAAGATGTGAAGCTAAGAAACCTTTTAAAGATTCAAGCAACCGCTGTGTGCTTCAGTGCATGTGCGTGCCATAAGTAGTAAGGAAAGTTTCTTAAGAAGACAACTGCCAGCTCTCATTGTGCTCTTTCTATCACACAAATCATAGCCCATTCAAGTTAATCTTAAGGTACTAGAGACTCTATAATTCATTGTGCTTTTCCAAAGAGGAGTGCCTGAAATTGACACATGGTTTGAAATTAACTCCTTATCATTACCACCTTGAGGAGGAGGTTGTGTTTGCTGTACATTCCTGCCTCTCCCAGCTCTGCTCTCAGTTCTGTCCGGGGCTCTATGCCACAGAGATACAGAGCACACTGACTACCTAATTGCTCTGCCTCTTTCTTTGAAAAGAAGAGAACTGGGAGGCAGAAAGAAGTGGCGGAGCTTGGAGGGTCATAGTGAAAGAGGTGGCGGAAGGAAAGAGATGAATCACGGTGCAGGCAGACAGCATGCAGCTGAAAGTTTGACCAAGTAGCCCTTCCTCTTTTTATGGAACAAAAGCCCCAGATTAGCACGTCCTTCCATCCAAAATGCAGAACAGGAGGAATGTGATTTTTATAGCTCAGCCAGCTGAGATTTAAGTTCAGTGGCATCACTGGAACACCTGAGGCAAAACAAATATAACACACCCTGTTCCCTCCCTAACTCTTACACAGAGAGCTGTTCTGCTGTCAAGCTTTGCGATCTCTTTCTGTCCTCACTGCCAAAAAAAGAAAAGATTTGCAACCAATAAAAGAAAGAATGACTAAGTGGTTTTTGGACATTTGTAGATCTTGTCTGCGTTTGAAGCAGCTGTCAGTTTGGTGTGTCTGCACAGTGCGTGCAGTTTATGCTCAGCTTGGGGGGGCATGGGAGAATTTGCAAGTTTTTGCTGATGTAACTCTTGGCAAAGATGGCAGGCATGAATGGTGCAGGAATGCAGTCACGCTCACAGACTGTAACTTCACTTCCTGTGGGCGCTTGCAGCGAAGACATGCTGTTTCATTGGGTGCTCAATCTTTTTGTCTTATGGAAGAGAACTAATGGCTCTGCGTTCTCACAGGGCATTTACTGTCTTTTACCTCATCAGAACTGGCTCATCCTGGTGATCGTACTCTGAGATACAGAAATATCAGAATACTGATATCGTCGGCTTTCAAGCATCTTTTTAAGTTTGTATCTAGGATATTTTTATATTTCTGATCGATTGCTTTATTGGCTATTGCACTGACACTTGTATATATACAGAACATGTACTTTTTTTTTTCTTTTTATTTTTTTTTTTCAAAAGCAAGAGTCCTTAGGAATAATGCAACACATTCTCTACAGATGTTCATGCTTTTCGGAACCAATTACATCTATTTTTTGTCTTCTGTTCACCATTTGCATTGTTCCAAGACTACTAGAGAATGTGATTCTTTTCACTCCCCCAATAAAGTGACATAACTCAAAAAGTTACGGTTAGTGTCTTGGCAGTTTTTGTATGTCATTGGACTGTCCCACAGAGCAGGGCCTCAGCCGACAGTGCAAGCCCAAACATTATATATATTGTTACTGAAGGGGGGAGAAGTAACCTTCAGTTAATACTTCCTTATAAATGTCTGTCATAAAACGAATACAGTAAAGTCCAATTTTCACAAAATCAGGGGAAAAAAAAATAATGAAAAGCAGTTTGTTTTTATCTAAATCTCTCTAATTGCACAGACTGGGAAAGAATCATTGCCCACCCTGCTGGATCCAAGAGGTGTAGAAACCAGGAGCGCACACACAAAGAATCTGTGTGCATTACGCTGCTAGCTGTAGATGTATTAAATTCTCCAGTATTTGGATGGGTGGGTCGGGTTATATCCTGGGAGAGCAAAGCAGCAGAGTGGAAGGCTTTTGGTCATGGCGGCTTTGATAGCTTTTACATGAACTTCACGTTGCACTTTAACAATAAGGTCAATTATTTTCTAGTAAAAGCATAAATAGTACTCATTCAGATCTCAGAAATGAGCCACCGTGTCTTTTCTGCACAATACATTTCCATCTCTGTGATCCTGGATTCTGCTGTACTTATTTCCTGAAGTTATCCTAGAGTTTGAATTCTCAGTTATTTTCCATCTTTTAGGAAGTTGGCTTTTAAACAGCCTAAGAGCAAATTGCCTATACCTGGCATTAATTGTATGTATGAAACAACTTCATTTAACTTTTTTAAAGATGCATGTGAAGATGACAAAGCAACATCTGGCCTTCATCTCTGCTAAAGAACGGCATGTATATACTTGCAGTTGTATTCCTGGAGCTGCTCAGCTTGTCCATATGGGAACACTGAAGAAGCTGCTACAAAATAAAATAGAATATACTCTGGTGTCAGAAAGCAAACGTCTGGCCCAAAGCGAAGGCTAAAAGCAGCTGTTTTCTGAACTTGACATGCACAACTTATTACCCAGCTGTTCCAGATGTGTTCAAACGTTACTTACAGAATGAAGCTCTTGGTAGTTTTTGGAGATGTTTCTCCACTCCGTCCTATGCCAAAGAAAATGTTTTTAAGGTCTGCCTAAATCCATCAGCTGGCTGCTGTTGTGAAACTGCAGGCAACTCATAATTATAGCTATGGGTTAAGTGACATCACCACGGCAGCTGGTGATCGATTGATTCATGTCTCAGTCTTGCTATGGATGTGTTTAAAGACACTATTTAGGCTGGGTTACTTTGTTTAGTATAAAAGAAAAGACTGTGGGCAAGTGGTGCCATTTCCAGTGGACTGCTGTAGAGAATAACAGGACTAAAACAGATGTGATCTCATTAACTTCTTTATTGCTGAAACCAAACCTAAAATAAGGAACTGATTTTTTTTTTTTTTTTTTTTTTTTTTGGTCAAATTCTATCCAGACCCCCTATTCAATGGAACGGGAAGACTTCAAAGAATTGCAGACTAAAAATGGAAACACTCCCTTCCTCTTTTGAAGGTGAAATCAGTGTGGTTTAAAAGAAAAAGAAATGCAGGCCCTGCAGATTCAACTTTATACATAGGAGCAGCAAAATTTACTCCTGACTGATTAGCTGGGGCTAACCATCAAATAATGAGTGGGTGTGCTCAGTAAGTACAAACAAGTAGAAACTGCAGATAAACCACCACCGATTGACAGGAGAACATCTCAAAGTGATTGCAAAAGAAATTCAGCAACACTCAGCAATGTTGCCCCACTACAGTAGGAACTTCTGCTCAGGCTTTGCACTGCACGTGCAGCGGACCACGCTGTGTGTTGTGCAGGTTTCTTGGTAAAATCCCACGGAGGAGTGAGGAAGCTGTTTCAGATGTTTTCGCTTTTAAGATAAATTATTTTGTAGTATTTTCATGCTCACCCAGCAGTTCTGGAAGGAGCCATTAGTGGCTGTTTCTCTTTTTAAGTACTGTAAAGATCTTACCTAGACAGGGGAAAAAAAGGAACGTTCTGATGACTGTTTTCTAATGTTTCTGAGTGATTATTTCTATGCTTGATTTCTTGCCTGGGGGCTGTCTCAGAGACTTTGGACACACAGGGGCCAATACAGCACTAATGTGAACTCGAGTGTGAGTGAGGACTGCCTGAATGGTCATCCTTGAGTACGGAGATTGCTTGGAAACCTGCAAGCATTTGATCCAAAGCTCCTTTGAAAAAGCCATTTGGCTGGTTTTTTTATCGACACAACTACAGTATTCTGTAAGTCCTGGCTCTAGAGTATCATGCCTACAGACAAGAAGTACTGTCATAAATACGAAATGCCAGGATAACAAATAAGATGCTGATGGTTATTTGCAAGGCGGTAGTTACTGAAGAATCAGCCTCAACCACTGAGCAAATTATGTTGGTGAAGAAGGGGCTTATACTCCAATTGCTTGTATACTCCTTGCTTATAGAATCTGATCCTTTTGGTGTACGGGGGAAAAATTACCCTGAGCTCACAGAATTTTATTTAAACCTTTTCTTTCACAATCTTAAACTGTTCCCCTCTGTGTAATCAGCAAAATACAACGTAGCTGAGCTTCATTTCATTAACTATCGAGAATTTAGGATGAAGAAAACTAGAGGTCATGACATTTTGGTCATTTTTACCTCATTAAAATCTTACAGTCCCAGGGAAACACAGTAAGGTCATGTTTGTAAAAGGTGGGAGTCCAAAGCCTCGTGTAGAGCCATGCCTATTTCAGAGGAGTGCTCTGCATGAATTACCATGCATCTTTCCCAGCTGAGTCTGGTTCCAGGCTAAAGCACTTCAGTTATTTCACCTTCGAGCAGGACCCCCACCTTCTTCATTTTCAGGCAACTAACTACAGGCAGTCTGAGAAGTCTGAGATCTCTGCTCATCTGATAGCTCTAAACCGCTGGGAGGGCGACTGTATACACATGCAAATCCGAGATAAATCCTGAACACTCTGCACTTGAAAGATGATTCCCAAACCCTCTGATGCTGTAACTGCATCTCTGTCTGAACGCAGCTGTCAGGCTTGCAGATACCCTCCTCCAACAGCAGTAGGGATGCATCCTGCTGGTTTTAAAGGTGCCCGGCAAGCTGGATTCTTGTTTTGAGGAGTGCTGCAAGCAATCAATATTACCGCAGCACAAGGCTGTCCCTCACACAGCCCTCCCTTTTTCCTGCAGCTTTCTGTAGGCACGAAAACAGCGCTGCTACCTGTTGGCCTTCACACAGAAGCAGCCAGTCCACGCCTATTTCCATCACCAAAGAGGTACGTTGTGCTAAGGAGGGAAACAGAAGATGAACGCACATCCACCGCAGTCCAAGTTCAAGTACACACTGAAGGACCCCAAAGCACAGAGCCAGCTGCTGCTGCAGCCTTCCCGCTCTCTCCACCTTTTTTTTCCCTCCTTTTTCCTCACTGCCTCTGCTTTTGTCCCAGTGGCGTGGCTGCCATTGTGCAGAAGTTTTAGGGGATAAAAGCGAATGATTGCTGATGGGTGACATGATAGTGTTAAAATGCAAAAGCAGATTGGTTCTAATAGTGAGTGACACAGTAGCCCTGAAAAAGCAAGCGGAGGTGGCACAATAGGCTTAGAGAGACGGCCACAAGCTGAAGTGACTGACAAAAGAAACTGCAACACACAAATGCCAATATGTGTCTAAAATGCCCACAACTGTCCGATGTGTTGCACTCTGGGAAAGCGCATAGCTCACAGGTCCATGTGCAGCCCAGGCCACCGGGCTGCCGTCTCAGCAACACGGGGTGCCCCGCACCTCGGCCTTTATGGGAATCTGGGTGCTGAGCACGCGCAGGAAATCTGGGATTACAAACTTGTCTGAACTTTTCACAGCCAGACATTAACATGCGTATGCAGCAGCCCGTATGTAAATGATGTTATCTGAGCTGTTTTATGCATGCGTTTCCAGGATAAGAAAGGAGATTTCTTTGTGTGAACTAATTACCTGCTAAGAAAAAAAAAAATTAGAGCCTTTTTAATGTTAATGCCGGGCTGTATTTTTATTAACCTCCATACTCGGCGATCCCCGCTGTATGTTTATTGTGTATTTTCAAATATTAAGGGCTTGATACTTGAAACTACATGAAAGAAGTTCCCAATGTGACTTTGCATAAGCAAGTTTCTTTGTGGGGTTGTAGCCACATCCCAGAGCCTTTTTTTCTTTGGCCATTAAATGGGGTCGCTTTACCAATCATAAAGACAAAGTGACTTCTAAATATTCAATGTATTGCTGCAAAATCTTACACTGGGACAGTTAAAGGCAAGTGGGCAGTCATATTAAACTGGAACGACAGGAGTACGGCAAAACAGAGAATCAGAGGATCACAGAATTGTTTGAGATGGAAAGACCCTTAAAGGTCATCTAGTCTGAGTCCCCTGCAAGGAACAGGGACACCCACTGCTCAATCAGAGCCCTGTCCAGCCTGACCTTGAGTGTCTCCATGGATGGCACATCCACTGCATCTCTGAGCAGCCTGTTCCAGCGCCTCACCAGCCTTACTGTAAAAATACATTCTTTGACTAATCTGGAGTCTCTCACAATCAAAGCAAAAGAGCTCATATTCATGTAGCAGGGCTGAGCTCAGTGGGGGATCAGCCCTTTTGGCTTCAGGTGGACAGCTTGTATGATTAAAAGTGAAACACCCCTGCTGCAAACGTTACGTCAGGAGATCATCTGTGCAAAAGTCCATTCTCCTGTGGCTACTGCATCTCAGCCAAAATTCAGCATGTTACTCATTAATACTATAATTAGATAAGGGATGAGGGGAGTAACTCTCAAATATTTCATATTTTGATACACGTACAACTTTTAAACCAGTATTTATTTTAGCATACCTTTTTACGCATGGCAGAAACGAGGTTAAATTTATACATACATATATTTTTTTACCATATAGCATAAGTTGTTAATATTAGAATCATAGAATTGCAGAATGGCCTGGGTTGAAAAGGACCTCAAAGATCATTTAGTTTCAACTGCCCTGCCACGGGCAGGGTTGCCAACCACCAGACCAGGTTGCCCATAGCCTTTTAAGTTATATATAAGGGAAAGGACTGAGCAAGCAATATTCCAAAGCAAGTTAGAGCAGTCCAGCACAGGTGGTGGACTGAGGTCACCCGGAGCAATTGCAGGAAGTCCTGAGATCTCACTGTATCAGCATGGAAAAGATCTCCAAGACACACGCTAATGCAATGAAACTGAAAAACAAGTGCTTTGTGGTTGCTGATCCAGTGCTCATTCCATGTCAAAATAAATCAGTGGGGTGGGAGGAAGAACAGGTTTTGGTTGGTTGGTTGGTTGGGTTTTTCTATCAAGTTCCACTTTAAGCTGGCTGCTTCACTGACTCTTTACTTGGAACTCCTGTCTGTGAAACTGGAAAGGGACCCCCACTGAGAAACGTTTGTGTAAGATCAGGAAGTGGGGCTCAAAGTAGCAGGGAGATGAGAAACCGTGACCTGAAGTGGAGCCAAACAGTTTTTCCTTGGGAGAAACGAGACAAAGGAGGTCATCACTCTGCAAAGCTGATACCTTGACACCTCTCAAAGTCTGAGTTACACTTGTTATGGAATATGTGCCTCTTCATTGTGCCTCTCGCACCTAAATCAAATAGCTTTCTCAACCTGCCATCCACAGTTTGATCTGAAAGAGTTGCCTGTACACTTGAAATGTTTTAAGACGTGCCACCTTGAAAATCAGACCGTTTTCACCTTGCTCTAAACTGTGTTTTAATAATGTTTCCTATATTTTCCAGGCTTTAAATAACTGAATTCACTATTCGCCAAGATGAAACAAATACTTGGCACTGCCAAGCTCATTCAGAAATTCAACTCTGAAGATAATGGTTCCGATCAATTATTAGGCTAAGTGTAACACAATGCAAAACCTCCACCACTTGTTCTGATGCAGCAAGCAGAGTCTTAGCAGCTTGTGTAACAACAGCGTTCAGTGAAGGGTTCAAAGACAGACAACTAGACCTCGGGGCTGTCATGTGAAAGAGATTCTGCTTTGCCCACCCGAACAGTGGTTAAATTGCTGCATGACAAAATGATAAAATGGTTTGTGGACTCCTATGTAATCAGCTGCTTTGGTGAGTCTGCAAGCAACTGAGCTGAGAATAGAGTTCAGGAGATGGAATCTTTGCTTTGCCTATTAGCACATCTGCAGGGCAGGTCATTGGGGCATTAAGCTAATTTAGGCTTTAGGTCTCCCAATTCTGCTACGTGTTCCAAGCTTCCTGAGAGAGGGACCCTCTGAACTATTTAAATTCTGAATTACAGATGGGTCACAGTACAACTTAGGATCTTCCCTATGAGGTGTATTGAGTCCCACCTGCTCGCAGCCATTTTCCATAGGCCAGCTACATCAGGATTTGCTGTGGATCCCTCCTCAGCTCCCAGTTCTCAGGCTGTTTGACATTTTGTTCCAGCTGAGGTCAAAGGGAGTTCCTAGTGCTTCTGACAAACAGTTTGGGAACTCAATCAACCTGTGTCTAGTCAAAAACACCTTACTTTCTCCTTCCTTATTTATATCACAAGGATCTCAGCCATGCAGCCATTTTCTGTCACTTTGGTAAAATAAAATTTGCATTGTGGATGGAATAGTTTCACAGGTCCCCCAGAAATGATTCTTGGGGTGATCATCCAACAGGCTGCCAAGCCGTGGCATGAAAGACAATGCATTTACATGGAACAGAATGGCCAGAATTGAGCTGATAAGATCCCAATGTTGTCAGTATGACCCCAAGCTGCTCAGAGTGCCATGGAAATCCTCTCCATCTCTTGCCACAAAGCTGCCATGCAAGCATCTCATCATAGATATACATACATAGAGATAACAGGAGTGACACTTGTTACACTGATGGCCTTGGACTGCAGAATGTGCTGTTGTTTGCATAGGTTTCTTGCTGAATATTGCTGCCTTCTACAAGACATTTTTGTTGACAGGGAGGGGCAAAAGAGGATATGGGAATGCTAGGTGCTGCCCCATCTAATGAGATAGGTGAATTCAAGAGAAGGTCAATGAGACACTGGAGGGGGAGAGATGTGCATGAGAGTTCCCTTTTTTTTGCCAGATTGCAAGCATTTGCCAGCTTCAAAAGGCAAGACTGGGGAAGTTTGCAAAGTCAAACTGGGAAGATCTGACAAGCAAGCATTCCCCGGGCTCTGCTGTCAGCACAATGACCAGCAATGCAGCTCCTCTGGCACAGAATCACTGCAGTGAGCTGATGAAGATCTTTTCAGTCCCTGGGCTTCCCAGTGCTGTCATGACAACAGCTACTTTCTTGGGCCGGCTGAAACCCCTTTTCACATTCAGTGAATGCCATGCACGGAAAAGTAGGTTGTTCTCATCAATCTCCCTCTCTCTCTGAGATTTGTTTGATTGAGAATAGGGAGGGATGCTGTACTACTATGGGCTTGGCTTATTTTCCAAGAATATGGCACACGCTGATCTTACATGAAAGGTTTGAAGAGTTATGACTTGGAAACATAATTCTGATGGCTGGGTATATAAATACGGTATCTGTAATAAAGACTTTCCCTTAGTGGCAAAATGACAATAAAGTTATATTGGAATTAAATCAGTTTCAATTACTTTGAGAGTGACTTCTGTTTGGTGAATGCTGTAGTAACAGAAAGGTGAGTCCGACACACTGCTCCACAGCAGCATCTTGCCTGAGGCTGATCAGACGGGGATAAATGCCTCTCTAAAGGATAACCTCTCTCTCCCTTTACTCTCTAGCATGAAAATATTTGGGAATTATAAAAAATACATAATCTCAGTTGCTGGTCACTTTTAATCTCACAGAATTTAGCAGGATACTAGATTTGTCATACGTGCTATCATGGGAATTCTAAATTCACTTACTGGTATCTCAGGCTGCATCTGAACCTACCTGCAGGGACTCAATACTTGGTTCCTGACATGAGGTTCAACCTGGAGGTGTTCAAGGAACGTTTGGATGTTGTGTTGAGGGACATGGTTTAGTGAGAACTATTGGTGATGGGTGGATGGTTGGACTGGATGATCTTGTAGGTCTTTTCCAACCTTGGTGATGATTCTGTGATTCTGTAGCTGCAAGTGATGAGTGCTGGGAACATGGCTTTCTCATGCGGGACAAAGCCATGGTATATGGCTATACCTCTAAACACAGAGAAATATGTATTGTTTTTGCAGATATGACAACGCCTGTGTCATTGTAACATGGAAATAACATCTCAGCTTTACAGAATCACATAAGAGTTGAGGTGGGGAAGCATCTCTGAAGATCATCTAGTCCAAAGCCCCTGCTCAAAACAGGCAGCTACAACAGGTTCCTCAGGACCACATCCAGATGTGCTGTGACTTTTCTTGGGAACGGAGACTCTCAAACCTCTCTGGGCCATCTCTTCTGTGCTTAACAACCCTCATGGTGAAAAAAAGTTATTTCTGTATTTTACTTTCTGCCTATTTTCTCTGGCCCCTTTGCCTCTTACCACTAAGAAGAGTCTGGTTCTAACTTTTACCTTTCCCAGCAGGTATTTATACTCCCCTACCCCCAGCATTCACACCATGGGCTGAGCAGTCCCAGCTACCTCAGCCTCTCACCATCTGGCAGAGGCTTCAGTCTCTTCAGGGCCCCTGGCTGGGCCCGCTGCAGCCCACAGCTGTGGGTGGAAGGACACATGTTTACATGAGCTTCATCTTCGAAAGTCACAAGGTTCTTCTGAGAGCAAAGAAAAAAAAAGCCCAAACCCCATAACTAAGTTTCTACAGGGAGATTTTAATCTATTTTTTTTAATACTAATGTAATTTAAAAAAAAAAGAAAAAAATAAAGTTAATTGTTCTATTAAAAACATATATTCTAGATAAGGCCATACACTGGAGAAAGGGATTTTCAAAGCAATCCTAGAAGAACGTGGAAAAGCTGCTGCGTGTTTGTACTCCTTCCAAACTGTGATTTGTATTTAATTAGCATTCAATTCATTATTCATTTCTGCTTGGTGGTAATGGTTACACACCGGTTTTGCAACATGCAAGATCCTGATTATGCTTCTGGTTTTGAAAAGGATCTCTATGGGTGCAAAGAGAGACTCCGCTCTTGACTTTGCATCTACATTTTTAGAAGAAAAACCCTGCTGTTATTTCCTGACTCGTGCTCTTGGGCAGAATTCCCCTCTGCTGGAATCCCCCCCCGCCCCCGGCCTTTATTGTAATGGTCTGCAGTAACTGACCTGCAGAAAGTAAATGGACACAGTGGTGGCAGCCCTGTATTTGTGGTTGGGTGCACACCTTCATTTAATCCTGGAATCCAGCTCTGTTTTGCATAAGAATGTAGAAAACACGCATTCTTCGTATTAACAGCATGTAAAGAGTCTTTAATCTGGAAGCAAATATGTTAATTATCTCTGGGTAAAACTAATCTAAATGGCACCCTTTAAGGATGTTGATTCCTCTGAAACACAAGGATTTTTGCTGCCTTTTTTTGAAAAAGGACAAACCGTGCCAGTAAGAAATGCACACAAGGAAATATGGGGACAAGAAAAAGTCTCTGCTAACTTATATAAATGCACTGTTTGAATCAAAATGTAAAAATATTGACCATATCCACAACAAAATGACTCTCTTTGTTATTCTAGAGCCCTGTGTATATCGTTTTTTGATACTCCAACAATGTTATTTTATCAGCCGTGTACATTTTCCAGAGTGAACACCTTTCTGAATAATTTCAAAGAAAAACATCTTTTAATATATACTTACACAAGTCTATGGAACTCACCATGACTCGGAGACAGGATGACAGGAGAAACATTCAGAGAGATGTACCAGGGCAGAAGCACTGCGAGTTACTTCTGCTTCTACAGCAGATTCTGAGCTGGTTCTCAGCTGCGTCTGTAATAACTGCTACTTTACCCTACCTACACAGTATCTACTTGACATTCTGTGCTTCAGTTTCAGTTTTTGCAACAAGCAGCAACCTACATAAATGAACCACATTATGAGGCCTTCCAATTCCTTGTACTCAAAAGTACTTTTTTTCTTTTGTTTTTCATTTGTATTTTCTTTTGGTATCACGTGGCAGCAAATTTGACATCAGTTAGAATGTATTTTAAAGAAGAGGTTTGATGCATCTGTAAAATATCTGGTTCCTTTCACTTGTGTCAGAGAATCTATATGCAGCACGGGCTTCTTCCTACTGTTTGTGTGCACACACAGCTCAGCACACGGGTGCTCTGATCTTGCAAGCTCAAATGCAAATACAGTGAACATGAGGATGTGCTTTTGGATAAGTTCCAGAACTACAGGATGGAGTTTTCCATTCCTGAACTAACTGCTGGCACTTTAATACATACATTTTATGCCATCCCTGTAGTGTCCACGGTTACATTTAATAGAGTTGTTGGAAGCTTTTTGAATTTTCCTGACTCGACATCAACAGAACGATATTATATATATATTTTTTTCCTCCTAGTTACCACTGAAATCAGTTCCTAGTTGTAGCTCATGGCATGAGTTTCCCAGCCAAGTGTGCTGCACAACAGAAGGGGCAGTTTGTCCCCATGAGGGCTATAACAAGACCTGGATAGGGCAGAAGGGGCAGACAGACCCAAGCAATATCTAGAATCCACACTGACAAAGTGTTTTCCAACACTAGAGACAGCTCATAGGCCAGTGGGGACAGAAGGACTTCAGCTGACACACATTTCTGGCAACCTTCATTTGACTAAACAGTGCTTGAATTTTTCTATAGTCACGGGCCTGCTTTCAAGCAAACAACATAGGGAAAGATTAAAGCTTTAAAAAGAAAACACCGTGGAAGGGAGTTTAAAGGGAGAATTAACTGGGTGCTGTAGGAGAGGGTGGGGTTGGGATTGCAGAATAAGCTGGTTTCGGTCTGGTCTGAAGGGAAAGGTGAGAAATGAGCACTGGATGCTTACTTGAAGCAATGGGCAATTGCAGCCTCTTCCTCAAGACCTTGAATTTGGATGAGGAAGGGTGGGGCAGAGAGAAGGGGAGGGTGCAGTCCCCAGAGACTGCTGAGCAGGCAGAATGTTGTGAGCAAGGTGAGTCATGAGGTGCAGGCAGCAGGAATTTCCTGCAGTGTTTTAAGACATGCATGTGGAGGCAGAAGAAAGAGAGTGCAGTGACCAAGTGCCTCATTTCACAGCATTTCCCATGCCATCCTAACAAGTGCAGGATGCCATTTTTTTTCCTGTATCTTAGGCCAACGGTACATATTTTTCACTTTGTAGGCCTTTCTCACTAGTTTGTTTTGCTTGCATGCTATGCCTCATAGTATAATGACGCTGATCAACAAAGGGAAGAAAAGCTCAAACAGACTGCACTGCATGTACCGAATCTTCTGACGATCTCATCTAATTGTTCTTTAAAAAAAGCAAAAACAAAACGTGAAATTGTTGTGACTCAAGGAAAAGAAGAAACTGCTTTGGAGTCTGCTCACTATTGATTCTGCTGTCAGTGTGAATTCCCTGCACCCCTGTGATCCGGAGGTAAGACAAAGTACACTCTTCATTTCTTCCCCGTGCTCTGCTGTGTCTGTGTCTGCAAAGGAATTCAAATCTCCTCCAGATTGCCTGGGCTGTTTGTTCTTGTACTACTGGAGGACAGCACGACTTCAGTTCTTTGGCTGTGAACAAGATTTTCTAACCTGCTGGTTTGGGGGTTTTGTTAATTTTTTTTTCCTTTCCTTTGTACCTTGTTGAGAAAGTCTTCCAAATACCACGGATTATTAAGTTTGGGCATAACCACATCAGCTCTAAAGTACTGACCCTATTGTAATGATCAACTGAAATTAGACTGAGCATACCGGAGCCCTTTGTGTGAAGGACAAAGTAACATCCTCCCTTGAAGAGTAACTGAATGTGTAAGTTATTTTTTTCTAATGGATTTCCTAGCAGCGTTATCTCTTGTTTGGGGCTTTTATCAGACCAATGCAGCTGATTTTGACACTACCAAGTTTAAGACTCACCTGTTCTCAGACAGATCTCGTCTTCTGACTGGATGCAGGGTACGAGAAAGTCAAAAACCTGCAAGAAAGTGAAGGGAGAATTACCTTTTCTGACCTGATTGAACTGTGACCTAGAAATGTCAGTAACAAGAGAGCTAAGTCATCACTGCGACTTCTGCTTGATTCGGACTTTATCTTATCACTTTAGGGAGCTGACGGACCAAGCCTTCATGCAGGATTTTGTGGTTTCAAAGAACTGAAAGTAGGGCACTAAAGATCGTCAAAGTAGTTCTTTGATGACTGCTGCAGTTCTCACCGCTGCGGCACTGACCTCCCGCTTTAAACGCTAAGTGATTGCCATTAGGCGGGGTCGTACCCTCCTTCCTATGCATCCTATCCTAAGGTTTCACTCCCTCTCTCCGAATACACAAATTACCCAACGAGCCGGCGTCCCTACTCCTGTACTTAGGGAAGTGAGAAGTGTCTGCATCCCCGTCACCTCTCGGCAGACAGACACTGGGAACCCGGTGAGCGCACATGACCTCAAAGAACCCGAGAGTTCCGAAGAAAGCACAGAGCTACGGGCTTGTGAACACGGTGGGATGAATTCGGACAACACACACTGGGGAGCACGGAGTTCTTTGAGATACGTTTCCTACTTCCTTTCTTTGCTCGTTCTTAGGTTGTGAAAGGCGCCTTTCACTTCGATCCGTTTAGATCTTTGTTTTCTCGTGATTTGGTCCCTTTCTGATTCTGCCCCTCGCTACAACCGATTTCAGTAAACTCCAGAGGGAAATCAGTTGCAGAAGAGGCAGCACAGCGATTTGCTTCAGATACTGCTGCCTTCTTTCTGAATCGGAAGGTTGTTTTTGTGTGTTTTTTTTTTATACCTCGCTCTTCGTGCCTGATGAGATTAGTGACAGTAACACCCACGGGAGTGCCACACCTTTATAGGCTGAGAGGGAAGTACAGAGCACGCCGTTCCTTCGGGGGGGCTGGGGGAAGGGAGGAGGCAGAGGATGTAGAAGCTCAGGGTTCGATGATTGTTTCGATGGAGTCAGTAGAGCAGCGATGCTTACACTATGCGGATGAAGCAGCTTTACAGCCGTCCTCGTGTGTTTTACAATATCCCTGCCATTTCTAGTGTCTAGCTGAGGCTTGTTTTGAGAAATCTGGAAAGCTATCGAGCATTTTTACTGCTGTTTGCCTCACAGATCGGCTTATGCTCCTCTGCAGGTTAAAGATGTCATTTGTTTGCTCTCAAAGACGAGTGCAACGTCACATCCCTTTGCTCCAAGGCTGCGGTGCTCCCGCAGCACTGTGGCATTCTGTGCTGGCATCGCTCACTGCTGGTGTTGCTGCGAACAGATACATGCGTGCAGATGGATGGGCGGGCAGCCAGCCCTGCTTGTGCTGATGTAGGGCTCAGGAGCACCCTCCCCAGATTTTAATCCTCTGTGGCTAACTTTTCCTGTTCCTCTGTGGCAACGCTAGATGAGCCTGCTATGACTTGAGGAGGTGGTAGTCTTCCTGTTGCACAGAGAACAAAGTCTTTCTGGACTGAGCTGTGGTTCAGTTTTGTCATCCGCTCATAAGCCAAACCATCCCCAGTTCACGATTTTTTTTCTTATTAAATTTGGCAAGTTCAGTAAAAATTTCATCTCCATGTCTGGGAGGTGAAACTACATGATCCTTGAGGTCCCTTCCGACCTGGGTCATTCTGTGATTCTATGAGGTGGGTACTTCCCTGTTCTATGGAAAATCCCCATCCCACACGGATTGCTGATCATTTCCATGTGACAGTTTACTGAAGGTATTCTCCATGTCCGTACAGACAAGGCAAAATAAAGCACGATCTGCCTCGAGTAAACTTCATCCCCTTTTCTTCCAATATTAAAATGATTTTGTCATTAATTATTAATTTAATAGTTTGTTCTGAAGTCTTGTATGTGATTGGCGGTCGTTCTGCTCATCTTTCTTCCCCATCTATTCTTCTTCAGATGGCAACGTTCCCAACTCAGCCAATTTAGCAGCCCTCATTCCTCCAAACCCCGGCCTGAGTTTATGAGGAAAATATTAGCCAACTGCCTCGGTTTTAGCACATTTAACTCAGGTTTTACTTCCAATTCGGGCAGTGACGTGCGTTTTGCATTCAGCCCTGGCCACGCCACAGCCTGGAAGCTTCTTACAGCCAACGGAGGTGTGAGGCCACACTTCAGACACTCTCCTGATGCCAGTGCCACTGAAAACCTCCTTCTGTCCCATTGTGTCCCAGCCCAGCTCTCTCTTTTAGCGATTCACACAGGGCACACTCACACTCTGACCCACTCCTTGTGGAGGGGCCTCTCTCCCTTCCCCTGAGGAGACACGCCGTTCCTCCCATCTTGGCTCAGCGTTTCTCTTCGCCCCGATCCCGCTGCCGCCCCGTGACCGCGAGTGTCGCCTCAGAGGCGGTTCGGCGTTAACGGCCGCCTCGCACCCCCCGATCCCCGATCCCCGGTTCCCCGTCCCGCGCTCCGCCTTTCACAAGCTTTTTGTCCCCGGGCTCGTTCCGTAGCGCGTGCGGCGGTGGCGGTTCGTGCCCCTCCTCTTTGCGGCTCGCGCCGCCGCGCGATTGTGCGGCTGAGCGGGGCGAGGGCGGGGGGAGCGCGGCCGCGCGCACACACGAACCGGGGCACGCGCCTACCGGCCGCGCGCACGGCCCGGCTCGGCTCGATTCGGCCCCGTTCGGCTTCGGCTCGGCTCGCAGCGACTCGCAGGCGCCATGGCGGCCGCTCGCAGCGACATGGCGGAGCCGGAGGGGCTGCATCCCGGCGAGGCGGCGGCCGCCGCGGCTGAGGAAGAGGAGGAGGCGGCGGCCGTCGCTGCGGTCGTCGCCGGGGTCGGCTCCTCGTCGTCGCCTCCGTCCTCGGCGGCGGAGACGGAGTCGCTGCTGCTGCTGAACGGCGAGGCGGAGAGCATGTCGGAGCCCAGCCCGGAGAGCGCCAGCCAGGCCGGGGACGGGGAGGACGAAGACGAGGAGGAGGAGGAGGAAGAGGAGGAGGAGGAGGGCGGCGAGGAGGAGGAGAGCAGCCTGGTGGGCAGCAGCAGCACGAGCAGCGGCTGCTGCAGCGACGAGACCCGCTCGCTCAGCCCCGGCGGCAGCAGCGAGGCCGACGCCAAGGAGGAGCCCAAGGGCCCGCGGGGCGGCCAGGAGGGCGGGCTGGGCCGCGGCGGCGGCGGCGGCGGGAGCAGCTCCAGCAGCGTGTCCAGCGGCGGCGACGAGGGCTACGGCACCGGCGGCGGCGGCGGCAGCAGCGGCAGCAGCAGCTGCAGCGCCACGTCGGGGGGGCGGCGGGGCAGCCTGGAGATGTCCTCGGACGGGGAACCGCTGAGCCGCATGGACTCGGAGGACAGGTCAGTGCCCGGTGCGGGAGGCCCGCGGGCGCCATGTCCTGGGGCCTCGCCCCGCCCGAGGGCCGCGGGGCTGTCAGGCCGGCGGATGGGGGGCTGCGTGCTCCGGGCGGGGGCGGTCGGCCGCGCCGCGCCCTGGGGCCGCTCCGGTTCCGGCGTGGTTCCGGAGGGATGCCGCTGCGATACCGTAGTCGTACCGCGCCTGCTGTGCCGTGGTCGCTCCGTACCTGCGGGTGTACGTGCTGCGGGCGGCGAGCTGAGGAAACCGCCGAACACAAGGGAAAAATCCCACCTTGCTGAAAGGAGCGAGGGAACGGCCCTTCGCCCTGGCTGAGCGTGTTGTGGATGAAGCCGAGCCCAGCCGTGTGAGACTTAGTCATTTTTGGATGAATGGTTTAATGCCAAATGTGGATGATTTCTGTAGTTGCCGGCTTGAGGCTCGAGGGACGGCACAGCCCAGTTCCCAGGTCGCGTTTAGCCCAGAGGTTGGGCACTTCTAGGAGCACGGCTTGCCTAGTGGTTTTCTTGGGCGTATGTAATACAGCCTAATGGAAAATAGGATGTGGGGGGAAAAAAGAGTGGAATTTGTCGGTTCTTTTACTGCTAAGTGCTTCAGAATAGTTTTAGAAACTTCTTTTATTCTTTGCCTTTTTAGGTTTGGCTTTAAGAAAGCCTTGGGCTTTGCGGTAG
This sequence comes from Coturnix japonica, assembly GCF_054131305.1. Taxonomy (NCBI): domain Eukaryota; kingdom Metazoa; phylum Chordata; class Aves; order Galliformes; family Phasianidae; genus Coturnix; species Coturnix japonica. Next base: position 63,433,963 of record NC_140663.1, on the reverse strand, counting down.
TTGGTACAAAAATAATAATAGTTCCTTTTTTGAAGATAGTTTTGCTATTGAGCGTAAAGATGATCAGTTTTGGTCCAGGTTACGTGCTTTGTTGATGTGTTAGGTTAAATTTGAGTAGATGGGGAAACGCCCGTGTTGCAGGAGCGTGGCATTTCTAGGTCCAGCCTCACGTGTTAAATGAAACCCTCGTGAGTCAGTTCCCCAAACCATGCGCTGGGTCTGAAAGTCTTAGGAAAAATTAAAAACGAATTTTAAATCCATGCTTTTCATTTCCTCCTGACTTCTGAGTCTTGAGGACTAAAGGGATTTTTTTCGTTCCTTCAGACTTGCTGTGAAATAAGAAGGTGGCGAGTTTTTCTTTCTTTTTCTTTCCTTCTTCTCTCTGTTTTCACGTGGATTTTTACATGAAATCACATAAGTGTGGGAGTAGATTTCTGGGGAAACAACAGGTATGTGGTGGAGGTTTAGGGTCGTCACTTCTTGTTTTCTACCAAATGAAACTCTGCACTGCAGCTTGATCTCTTGTGAGTCTGTCTCAATTTGTAGGTTAAGGAAATAACAGGAATCAGTTGCAGGGGTTTTCTGACAGTGCAGCCCCGTTACGTCTTGCTCACACACTTCAGAGCTGCTGTACTAGTTTCTTTCTCTGTCATTGTTTGCAGGCTCCTCTTGTTATAGTGGCACAATCAAATCTGTGTGTGTGCTCTTCGTTGCTCCTTTCCAGTACCTTTGGAGCAGAGTCAGTTGCAGGAGCCTTTTGTGTTGAGTAGTTTTAAATTAGGACTGTGTTTTTGGTTTTTATCTTGCAAAGGTTTTGTCTTCAGTGGCCACGCTGAAAACGTAGAGATACTGAGAAGCAATTTTGCGTGGTAATTTCATAGCCTGCTGCTTGAGTTGAGTAGGAAAAGAACCACGGCACGCAAACTGCCATTTGTTATTTCTGGTGATAGAAAAGCTCATTTTGATGACATTCCTTGCTGCCTTGGGGTAGACAGCAAAAACAGTGATGCTACACGTAGTCCAACAGGTCCCTTGGCCTATCAGTGGTAATTACTGCTGCCCCTTAGAAGCCAGCTGGAACATGATGTGCGTCCTTAGGGTGATCAGCTGGGCAGGCAGTTGCCAGTGGTAGGGGAGGCATGGAAAAGCCTCAAGAGTGTTCACAATGGGATGGTAGAGTACCTGGGAGAACCTGGGAGCAGGTCAGATTTACACGATGTAACTATGACAGATTGATATCTGCTCAGCGATGTTCTCTGTAAAACAGTATCTTGTACAGCACTCTGATGTCTACTTTCTGCCTGTGTCCTGAATGGAGACTCCAGTTTTGTCACTGAAGACCTAAGGAAGTTGACATCGTCTTGTCTTGTGGACTGTTGTGTGGTAAAATGACCTCTGAGTGAAGAAATGATCTGCTGTGCTTCAGTTCTTATTCTTTGGTTAAACAAGAGGAAGGTGTTAAAAAGGTGAACTCGGTAACGATTCTCCTGTTGTAGGCAGGTTTGCTAACATTCAGATTATGCCCTGAGGCTTGGGATTTTTTTCTTGTTTCCTCTTTAGCAAATTTGAATAAATAAGAGGGTGTGGTGAAGGCCTGGAATTCCTTAAGTGATCGAATTCCTCTTTCGCTACGATCTTTATCATCGTTGTCTGATTTCAATGTATTGTCTGTCTCGTTTTGGTTTAGCGTTGTGAACTGCGATGTAAACTGCAGATGTGACATTTGAGCATGAGAATCTTGCATGCAATCAAGACATGACTACTGTTCAGCTACTTCTAATACTAATGCTTTGATTCTGTTTTGAGACATCTGCTAATCAAAGAGAATAAATAATTTGGAGCGTGACAGTAGGAAATCCGTAGGTATTTGAAACAAAACCAAAAATAAATCTGATGTTGAATATTGATGCCTAAGACTTGAGCTGAATTTTGGTCAGCTGGTTTTAAATGCAAGTTCACTTGGTACTGCATTTCTAACAGGTCACACTCCTCTCCACACCTTCCCCCCCGCCCCAAAATAAAATGACCCAAGAACAGAAACGAAAAAAGCCAACCCCACACCAGTATTTAGAACAGCCAGGTGGTGTTTTCTGCTCAGTGGTATTAGTAATGAGAGCTCAGTGCAAAGTCTGGAATGACTGCAGATACCCGTTGCGTTTTATTCCAGGGATTGGAGCTGTGTTCCCACTGCTGTGCTAAAGCTTGCCCACTGCTTTTGAGTGAGCTCATATCTCACTGATAAGAATCTGCATTCAGGTTGAGTGATCCTCCAGATAAAGACTAATACCAGCGTGTGAATGCTGGTAATTTTCCTATGCCTTTCTCTAGCTTCAGATAAGTGTTGAAAGGATGGATGCCTTTCTGCTCAGTTCTCTGGAGCAGGACGCCTTCCTACAATGCTGAGAAACGTTTCATATGTCTTTAAAATCGAGAGTAATGATTCAGTTAATTACAGAAACAGCTGAGTTCATCACTGGGCTGCAAAACTAAGCCTACATGTATGCGTGGATTTGAGTATAAATCAGCTGATATGAATGCAGTGAGGGTGTGCTTGCAGCTCACTGATGCATTATTGCTGAACTGTGATATTTACTTAGAAATACTTAACATTTGATCACTGAAATCAGTTCGGTATTTTATTTAGCAGTAAGTTTATTATGGTTGTGTCATTAAAGCTGAAATTTCACTGAAATTTTCTCAGATTTCGTTTGATTACAATTCTAACAAAACGTGCAGCAGAAATTACTGAGCTAATGAAGCTGTATGAAGTGGTTGTTTTTTTTTTTCCCACCCTGGTGAATTTGCCTTTTATTTCTTTTCCTTTGCCTGGAGGTTACCTCTGGTCTTTTGTTTTTACACGATCTTCAGCCTTTTTAGGAGTTTATTCTTTGCTCTATCCCAGAATGACAGAATGACCCTGGTTGGAAGGGACCTCAAGGATCATGTAGTTCCAACCCCCCTGCCTGGCAGGGCCACCAAACATACACATTTACTAGATCAGGTTGCCCAGAGCCCTATCCAACCTGGTCTTGAACACCTCCAAGGACGAGGCATCCACAACCTCCCTGGGCATCCTCTTACTGACCAAGGAAGAGGCACTGGAAGAAAGTACTTTGCAGCCAGGGGTATGCATGAGCTGTTGTGCCCAGGTGCTCATTGACCTGACCGGCTGATAGGCCAAACATAACTAGTTGTTGCTGGACCCATCTTGTCATCGGTCACAGCCCCAAGTATTGTTCATCTTTTTCACAGGGCAGACAGTTGGGGGTTTTATCACCTCTGTTGTTCTTCACCAATGAAGTCAATTACTGACTGAGAGGAACTGTCAGCATGACAGCTGAAGCCTCGACTTTCTAAGAAAACTTATTGAAATACTATTCAAGGAAACCTAACTGAACGTTGGACTTGTAGAATACTTCTAGAAATGCTATTATTCTGTTTCCATTTAGGAAGTGAGCAGCTCTTCACTTGATCTTGAAAATAGCCTTTTCAAGGAAGGTGGGTTTTTTTAATAATAAAACTTGAGGTCTTTGTTGGGTTTGTTCATTTTCTGGAATGGAATGAGGCAGAGTGAAACTAAACGTGTTGACTGCTAAGAGATTTAGATTTGAAAAATCCAGAATCTAACCCTAGGTTTCTTTTATTTATAATGAAAGTTTCTTCATGCTTTTGATGTGTAGATTGATCTTAAAATGTTAATACTTTAAAGACCTAAATACAGTTCTTATGTAAGGTTTATGAAGGTTCACTGTCTGTAAACCTTTAGAAGTGAATAATTTTCAGGGCTGGCTGGGCAGCCACACGTGAATAGTAAGAGTGTTATTTATAAAGGCAGAACAGTAAAACTGAAATATAATCAGGAAGGCATATGGTACTAATAGGTGTGCTTCATGTATCCGTGTGACCAGATTAGAAAGTGCTTTAGGCCTCTCTGCTGCATAGTCTCACATGTTCCTATCCAGGAAATGAAGAATCATTCATTAACATGGCAAGGTGTTTAAGTCATTAGTTTTTTGGTTTTTTTTTTCTTAAGTGTACGTAACGCTGCTGTGTTACAGTGGGCTGTGAAGACCCGAGACTCCAAAATTCTGCTCAGTATTTGTGTTGTGCCTGTACTTGTTGATGTTATTTGCTTTCAAATTGCAAAATAAAACTCCTGTTTCTGTAATTGCTCTGTTCATGCAGTGCAGAAAATAGTTTTTGACAGAAAGACATAGCAGCCTAGGTATATTCAACAGGTACTATCTTTATTACTAGAGACATCGCTTGATATAATTGAGTGGTTAACGTGAGGCCTTTTTGTGGACTAGATGAAAGAGGTTGGTCTAATGAACTGTTGTAGTATTATTTAAATACCCTTCACAGAACTTGAGAGAAATGTTTTTTGTATGAGATAGGTGGTATTTGTGCTTGATTTGTCTGTGTATTTTGTTGAATTTTATGACACCATAAAGCCCGGTAACTTTTGAATGTGGGTTTTGGTTGGTGAGGAACTTCAGGGAATTTCCCAGCAGTAGTGGAAGGAACTGCAGTGCTTTATTCTCTCTCTCCGCTGCCCACTTAAACTGTGCATTGCATGCGGCCTGAGTGACCATTTGGCAGCGATGTGACGTAATTCATTTCTGGAGTTACTCATTCATGGGTTAAGCTGACTCTCTGGGTGATGCAGTAAAAATATTCTGATGTAGCCACTGTTACTCAGATCTGTGTGTCTTTCCAATAGCTTTAATATGCTTACACCCTTTTTTAATAGCGAAGCCAAAATGCTGTTCAGTTTGATAACAGTGGTGAGGGAATGAGCAATGTACAGAGCTGACATGGAAGAGAGCAGTATGAGAATAAGTCTAAGCATGGCCGAGGTGTGGCAGTGGTAGAGGAATTTGCTACAGGGTGAGAAGTGTGGATGTGACTTAGAAGGGAGCGGATGCAACGTTGGAGGCATTTCCAGCAAGGGGAGAAAAGTGAGATGCGTGCAGAATTTCTTGTTACATTTGGAGATGAATTGTGTAATAACTTGAGGAAACTGTGAGATCTGAACCTGCTGGAAGTGAGGAGTCAGTGCCTGCCGTAGAGGAGGCAGATAATTGTGGGGAATCCTTGAAATAGATGGGAACGTAAACTCTGCTAAGCTGTGCAGCAGGGGAGAGCAAGGAACTTCCTCGTGCAAACAGCAAGGCTTTCCGTTGGCTGTTTTGTATTTTTAAAGTGCCACTTGTAGAAAACTCTGAAAGTTGCAGATGTTTTTTAATATGACTGGTTCATTTTGATCACTTTGTATGCCTGGTGTCCAAAGTTGTTCATGCTTAGAAAATGGATGTGTTGAGATATTTCTGTCTTAGAAAGTGAAGAGTAAACGTTTTGTTATCATGCCTGCTACCTGCCATTCGTTTTGTGGTGTGTTAAAGCAGAGTTTTCCCTTTCTCCGGTTGTGATTTTGCACAAGTAAAAAGCAAATCATTGAGGTAAGAAGTGTGCTGCCTCTCAGTCAAGGTGTGGTGGTGCTTTCCTCCTCCCCACCACCCCTCCCCTTTTCTTCACTCTGCAGTTCTCTGTACTAGAATGTAAGGCCTTAAATATCTTCTCCAAAATGTCTTCGGTTGTTTGGTTTTAATGGATGCTTTCTTTAATGGAGTGTTACTGAGGGCATATGCAGAGTTCTGTGATAGTGATATAAAAGCGAAAGATTCGATACCATCGTAGAAGTCCTGTAGTTGTGGATGCACCACGGACAGTTGCTCTTTCATTTTTAACTGTACTTTAATAAGTGTACAGCATAGAGAGAGACTGCTTATTGTTAATGTTATTCCACGCGGCACCTTGTGCAGATTACCAGTTGTCCCTGTAAAACTGCAGTAGAATCCTTATTTTGATTGTTACAGTTGATTGTATTTGTAACTCAGGCTCCAAATAGAAAAGATCTCAAAGCCCAAGGAAAACAATTTCAGTAGCAGCAGTAAGCAGAGAATTCTAAGTGCATTTTTTTCATTTCAAACAGAACTACTTCTGTCACATCACGGGTAGATTTCCTGAGGCTGGCTTGAATGCCAAACTGTGGCTTAGATGAATTATACAAGTGGTACTTAATTCAGCATCCAGCAGAACGAAGTCACACCTCCAGATCTTTCTATTACAAACTGAATCTGTTACTGGAGTTCTGCTTCTCTGGTTTCTCTGCTTTCGATGCTTGATTACTACTGTGAGAGTTAATGGCTCTTCTGTGAAGCGTTTAGTTGGTGCTTCAAAGAGTGTCTGACTGTATCTTTCTTTAAGACAAACCTAACCTGGCATAGGAGGAATAACTGAAATAGGAAGGGGAGTTTTGGTGTCTTTCTTTCTCAGTTCGTTTTGATGTCTGCTTGTTTTCTGAGTTCGGTGGTTGGGGTGAGAGTAACCATCCCGAGTCTGGGAGAATGAGACTGTACTGGTGACAAATGGTGGCAATTCTTTGACACCTTACCTGAAGGCTTTTAACTTCACTACTGATTAGATGTAGTATTAAACATGGTTCTCAAAAGTGGAAAGCACGCTTTAAAAAAAGCTCTTTTTACTACTGAATGTGTTTCAGTAAAGATTTAAATTACAGACCACTTGTTGCTGTTTCCTGACTCTCCAAAGAGATGATCAAGTTGGAAATAAATGGTTTCCCAGAAATGAAAGTGTTACTTGTATCTTTAACGTAGAACCACTTACAGTTTCTTGATATATGTAATGCTTCTGCATATGTAGTCATTGCTGCCGTATCACAAAACATACATGTTAAATCTGCTCTACTTTGTACTGCTCTCCTGACGTTTTGCATTCCAGGTTTCCTCATGATATTTGTTATTCGTTGATCACTAGAGCTGTAGCATGCAGGTAACCTGAATTTGTTCTGCAAATGCTTAAGCCCAAATAGTCTGTGACTGACAATCTAGATAATCAAAGTAGGTGATCCAGGAGAATGGAAGCAGCTCTGGAGAGTTGGTGATTCATAACACACTTCCTCAGCTGTGTTTTGTTTCCTCTACATGTTTGCTATTTTAAATTCCTTTGATTTCTGTCTTGAAAAGCTTTTCTATTTTCTCCTGGTCTAATACTGTCAAAATGAAGTGTTAGCAATACCGTTCCCTTTTCTTGGTATTTACACCTAATCTAGAAACAGCTTTACTCTGAAATTAGTAACTGCTTCGAAAAGAAGCCTTATTGTTGCTTTTCATGTAAAGTTAGAAAGACCCTGAAGGTGCTTTTGGAAAATGCTGTATCACCAAGTACTACTCTTTCCCTTCACTACCTTAGTGTTTTTAGAATGCATTTCTTACTTGCTAGGTTAATTCCCCTTCACTTTCACAAAATAATTTTGGTGACATCTACTGTTTTTTTTTTGTGTTGATTAGTTTTTTTCTTCCCTTGCCTCTGAACAGCTGTGCAGTTGTGCTGTTTGGTTATTGGGGGCGTTATGGATAGGAGTTGCTAAAGCAGGTGTGAACAGAAGATACTATCTTAGAGCACAGTGATAAACTTGCACTTCATGTAGTTGTGGCTTGTTTTTATCCATGCTCATTTCTTGTTGCTATGCAGATTACTCTTCTCTTTTTTAGGCATTTAGCGTTCTGCAGTCTGTTTCTGCTTTGATTGTGCTTTATGTACATACACTAGTTTTTTCTTACCGGTGGTAGGTTTTCTTAATTTCAGTAACACGATGATTATCAACCAAGAAATTATTTCCTATTTAAAGACAATTAAAAACAACAACAAAAAACTCGTTAGAAATGCAGGTAGTTCTGTTTCCTGTCTGCTTTGAAGATTGTCTCTGGATTACTTGCTGGATAAATGAAAGAGCAAACAAACAAAATGCACTTACAGGAGCTCCAAAGCTTTATGGCATTTCTGTGCTGCAGTCAAATTGCGTCCGTTAAAATATGGGGAGCCAATTTGTTTATGGAGCACAAATGCTTTGGAGAATTAAATTGATAATTCTAGAAACTCAGTAGTGGAAGCATATACGTTGTTTGTGTAAACAACTTATCAAACTCACCAAAGACAGGAAGGAGAACTGAAAAGATCAGGTGAGCGTTCAGGTTCACCATCCTCCTGGCTCATGGTGGTCTCTCGGTTTGTGAGCTGTTTTAATCTCACTTTTAATTTAGTGTAATCATTTGGAGATTATAATGCAAGGAAATCTAAATCTGCTTGGACGCGTGTCTATAGCTGTGCTTAGCACTATGTTTACTGAATACTGGTAATCCTAGTATTTGATGTTCTGATAGAATAACCACTGTGAAGAGGTTGTTAGTAAAGTTTACGTAATATTCCTTGAGAGTCAGCAACTGTTGAATCTTAAAGCAAAACCATTTGAATTTATTCTTTCCTTGTTCTGACTTAAGGGCCAATTTAGTAATTTGGGGTGTTAAGTTGTGAAGTGCTAAGGTCAGTTGTATGCCTGAAGTTGTCTCCTGCTTCAGTTTTTAGCACCTTTGATCTACGGATCCTATTGTTGAATAGAACATGAAATAAGAGTTAATCAGGTGATGCTTCTTGGAGAATTGATCCTGTGTTTGGAGGTGATAGATATGTTAGGGAAAAAAAACATCCTAGGACAGATGCTTGAGTTTTCTGTCAAGGGTAGGAGCTCAGGATTGATCACTTGCTCATTTTCAAGCTTTGTGAGGATTAATCTTCACTTAAATATTGATTACATGGGAAGTCTGTAGGAAATAGTGTAAATATCTTCGGAATTTGTTGGCTTTTAAAAAGCAGAAAAGCTGCTATGTGATCTATTCTGTGCCCGGACTTCTACTTGTTTTGGAAAGGGATAGACGGTTGGGAAGCTTGTGAACCTTTTCTCTCTTGACTTTTCCTAGCAGTGTGAAGATAATGTAGAGCTCTGATGTGTCACTAAGCACCTCAATTTCATTCCTTTCAGTTTTTGTTCTGTTTTGATTTGGCATTTGTAATTGAATGATCCGGATTGATGCTGTTTGTTTTGTTTTGGGATTAGTCCCTAATTGTGATTTGGTGTTTCACATTGTAAAAGCTTTTCTGTTGGAATTCCATGTTTTAACCCTTGAAGCTGTTGTAAGAGATGTCTGTTGTTTTGTTTCCATTATCCTAGTGGGGTTTTTCTTGTTTTATTTATTTATTTATTTGTATATATATTTATATATATTTATTCCCTGAGTCTTCCACTTCAGTCATCTTTAAGATGGATCGGAACAAAATAGCTGAAGCTTCATGTAGAAATGACAAGGTATTTCACAGGCTAGTGAAGCTAAAGAAACTAGCAGGTTGTTTTTTAAATCCTTAAAATATTCACCTGCTTCCAGTGAAATTTGTAGCATTTGGCTTCTGGAATGTTAATTCTGCTTTCATCTAGTCAGAGGCAATCTTCTGTAGATTTGATGCTTTACGACTTGATCAGCACTATGTATTTTAGAAGATTAATCAGTCACGTTTAGTGTGGCTTGATGTCTGTTCTGAAGTGTTGGTTTTAGCAATACTGCAGCGTATATTCCCTGAAATCTGTGTTGGTTTTAAAATTATTGTGTTGCAAGATAAGGTTATTTATTATAGGAACTGTCAAGTCATTTCCCCTGATGTTAGCTGCAGTCATCTGGGTCCTTTGCGTATGTACTGAACATCTGGGGAATGGACGCTGAGCATTCTCAGTGGAGGTGCTGTAACTCTGCAATGAGCTCCTGTTGATCAGACACAACTACCGCTTGTTGACCCTCAAGGGCATGGTATAAGGCCCATCTGTTAGGTCTGAGTTTTGCCTGAGGGAAGGTTACTTCAGTTAAGGTCTGTGGGGAATATATGTAGCAGACATTAAAAATATAGTTGTAAATTGCTTGGGCTTTTGTGCACGTGCTTGGTACCTGGTGGCTAATGGGGTCTCATGGAAAGTAAAAATACAGTTAGTTGTTCTTCTTCTATTTTTTTTTTTCTTTGGTTGATACTATTTCTAAACCACTACTGTTTATTGTTCTGGAAGATTAACAACAACAACAACAAAAAATGGGGGGAAGAAAATTGGGGCGTTTCATTCATCAAATTCAATAGAAGGGATTACTTGCAGTTGTGAGGAAATCAATCAACTCCGAGAGCTAAGTGCGTGTCAGGAATGATGTGCAATACACCGTTTTTTGTAATCCATTAAATCACAGGCTCGTTATATTTTCATTCACGTTTAACTGTACACAGCAGTTAGTGCCCAAGTGTGCATGTGGTAAGTTGTGTGGTTTGAAATTTGTGCATTTCAAATTGGCATGAATTTGGAGATTTTTGTTTTGTTTTTTCCTCGAAAGGAAATACTTGTACTAATGCAGTTCCAACAATTGCTTAGTTTTGTTCAGATCCTTAAAGGAGAATAATAATCCAAGATTGAATATGCTAGAAGAAATTATTTTCATGCTTTATCTATTGCTGCTCTATTTAGCTATTATTGCTAATGTTGCAGTCTAAGGATTGTTTCTAAATACAGTTTGGACTGAATTAATCAGTTAGATGCATTTGATTCACATTCAGCATAGACCATGCAGGTATGAACGTTTTAACATGAAAGTGATGCTTAAATAAATGTCTTAATACATCCTCATTATCAACGCGATTGTTTTTAGCCAAAATGTAAAAATAAGACCTCCAACAGTGCCTTTGAGGTAATGATTCCTTTAGCTGAGCTTACGTTAATTGCGTTGATTAATGAACACGCTTTAAATGTCAGTTTCATTTCTAAGTTGTTGGCCATAATAAAGGGAAAAGGTTCAGCTCTTCTGAGAAGATGCAGTACTTTCTGTTCTACCTTGTTACATCTGGAAGGCATTGTTTGCCAGCATTTGCAGGCTTGGTAAAATTAGGTGTTGGTGTAGGGAGGCGATTTGGAACAGCATTCAGTTCTTGCCCTCAGGGCTGTGATTTTAACTTAAGGTTCATTCTGGTGCTTGGATTAGGATGAAAGTAGGGAAAAACAGTCTGGAAGACTAAGTTGTGCTTGCTGTAACAGTTTTAAATTCTAGTAATTAGTCAGTCTTTTGAACGATGCTTCTTAAAAACAGCTATTGTGCATGCAGGCTCTCTCCAGCAGTGACTGTTTTTGATGCTCTATTGTTTGGGATGACCCCTTAGTTGAACTCTCTGAAACTCAAATGTCTAATGTTCTTCATCAGGCTATGGTCTATAGGTCCGTTACAATAGAGCTGAAGCCTGCTTACAGCTCGGGAGCAAACCCAGACCTGTCTGTCACTAGCAATAGGGGAATGCCACAAGCGCTTAAGTTGAACTAGTGTCATTCTGCTTTGATAGTGGCAGTCAGGATTTAAACAGATCTCGCAGCTGAGGAAAAAGGGCTTGGAGGGGGGGTAGGGAAAAAAAGAAAACGGTTTTCATTTTTTTTTAGCTACAGTTTGTTTCAATATCGTTACCTTTAGTTTGCCAGAACGTCTTCTTTCTTTACTTTGCTCTGTTCTCTGACGCTTATTATTGCTCTCTCACTTGTGTGCTCTGTGGATATTAAAGGAGAAAGCAAAAGGAAGAAGCAGAAGGAGATGTACTTACCATTACTACTTTCCCTTTTGTTATGGAACTTTTTCTACTCAGCATGATCCAAGGTCAGATTGGATTGGAAAGCCCTATTCAGGGGTTGAAAGATACACAGACGCTGCTGTGTAGTCCAGCCCTGTTTGGGCTGGGTTGATGAGCTTCAGGTCAGGACTCTAGCGGGTTAGGCAAAAAGACGGGATGTGCGCAGTTGTACCCATGTGCACACCTTGCTCTCATGGCCTTTCTGAAATCCCAGTGAATAGCAGGTAAATAAGCAGACAGAGCAAAAAGCGTTGTGATTAAATCCTCATAGACTTAAGCAGCAGCTACAGTTCTGTTTACGAAACCCATCATCATTTTTCTCCTCGATCTTGAAATAGCAGTAGAAAGTCAGGTGGTCTTCCAAGTCAGTGTTTCCTCTGATACTGTATATCTGCAAATTTTATTTGAAAAGCTTCTTGATGTTTTCTCAATGTGTGGCCTACTAGACAACATGTGCATGTGCTTCTGCTGTACAAAACATGCTGGAGGGGAAAGATGTTGCTTGTCTCTCATTCATTCTCTTCAGTCTTTCCTGACTGATCCAGAACTCACTAAGTGAGATGGAATAAAAGTTAAAAATAAATAAATAAATGAATTATTGAAGTACTGCTATGAAGCTTCTTTACAGTGAGGGTGACGGAGCACTGGAACAGGCTGCCCAGGGAGGTGGTGGAGTCTCCTTCTCTGGAGATATTTAAGACCCGCCTGGACGCCTACCTGTGTGACATGGTGTAGGGAGCCTGCTTTGGCAGGGGGGTTGGACTCGATGATCTCTAGAGGTCCCTTCCAACCCCTACAATTCTGTGATTCTGTGAAGCTGATAACCTAAAATCGATTGCTTTTGGAAGTACAGAATAAAAAGACTATTCGAGGTTTTTAAAAATTTGGTCATTTTTAGAAAAGGAATGTCAGAGCAGCAAGTTTTCTTGCTTTTTAGGGGAGCTTGTTGAGAGAATAACCAGAAAATGATCCTTTATTGTGTTGACCCTGATCATTTTGTTTTGTAAGTAGTTAAGCTGTTTAGGCCCTGTTACAGGGCCTAATATTACTAATATTCTTCTGTACTTTTAATGTCTAAGTTATGCAAGCTAGGAGAGAGGTAGGTCTTCTGTTAAATGAAGCACTGACCTACTATGACCAAGCTGGATTTCAGTTCCTTTTTCATTTCTTACTTTGTCTTGCATACCTTGAAGAACTGTAGTCCAATGTAACACTTGAAGATAAACTTCCAAGAAATTCTATATATGCTACTTCTTTTGAAATGTTATGGGCAACCTTCTTTTATTCCAGTTCTTCTAATACTTTATTTTGATGGCAGCTGTAGGATAATCTAGGTTGCAAAAGACCTTCAAAGTCACAGTGGTCAACCTGATTTAGCAAGTCCCACCACTAAAATATGTCCCTTAGTGTCATATCCACACCTTACTTAAATAGCTCCGGGGATGCAATGTGTTAGCATTTAGCAAGCACTTAGACTATTAGAGCCAAACAAGGCAAACATTAACTATTACAGTCAGATTAGCTTTCAAAGTGTTGCTGGTTTCTTGTGCCATTAACATAACTATTTATCATAGTATCTTTTGCTGAATTGTTATCACTAGTTCCAGCTCTTGAATGTTTTTCATCAGCAGTAAGGATAGTTTTCTGCAAGTAGAATAGAGTTTTGAAGATTAAAAAGAAAAAAAGGAAGAAACCCTTGAATTTGCATTTCCTGATCTGTAAAAATTAAGAGACTTGTGGTTTTGTATTGTGAAGTCAGTGTTTGTTGCATTGCACTTACATTGTAAGTAGCTTCTTAGCAGTCTCCCGCTACAGGATGCTCAATGAATTTTTGTATTGCAGCTTAGAGAAATTCTTCAGTTTCCATGCTTTTGAACTGGTGAAACTGAACACATGTACGCAGATGTCCATACTTTGTCCTTCACTGAATTTGTACTGGGTTGTGTTTTCTCGTTATTTTCACCCTTTAGAACAGGCTTTAAAAGCAGGGAACCCTTGAGAGAGCCTTGCTTGAATAACTATTTTTGGTCTGTGCTCCTGGTTATCAGGTCCATACCTCCTCTTAGACAAATGTTTGCCAATGCCTTTGTGTGGGGTTTTTGGGAATGGTCGTAATGCTTTCAGTGGATGTGGAATGTGGGCTCAAGTGTACAAATCTTGGAAGCTTTAGCTCCTGTTTAAAACATGGATAAAACTCTATACTTCAGTACCTGTCAACCATAATGAAGTTATGGTTATTTATCCGCTTGATACGATCTGAAGCAGCTGTTGTATTAATAGGGCACCTGTAGTGCTTTGCTGTCCTTGATTAAGCAACTCCCTGTTGGAACCACGGGTCAGTGTCGTGTTACTATATTCAGAATCAGTTAGGCTATGTGCCATCTCATACACATTCAAAACTATTTCTGAATGCTGATTTTGCGAAAACTTTTAGGATAACTCTTGAACTTGGATGTGTGGGAGGAACAGCGGGTTACTAATTAACCTTATTTTTTATCATGCAGACATGGGGATTGGAAGGGACCTCTAGGGATCTTCCAGTGCAACACTTCTGCTAAAGCAGCTTCCCAACAACAGGCTGCGCATGAAAGTGTCCAAATAGGTTTTGAATATATCCAGAGAAGGAGACTCCACAACTGCTCTGGGCAGCCTGTTAAAGTGCTCCTTCACCCTCACAGTAAAGAAGTTTTCCCTCATGTTCAGATTGAACAGTCTGTGTTCCAGTTTGTGCACGTTACCTTTTGTGTTCTGTTTCTGGGCACCTTCAAAAAGAGCCCGGCCCCATCCACTTTACTCCTGCCCACCTCCAGGCTGAACAGCCCAGGTCTCTCAGCCTTTCCTCCTGAGGATGTGCTGCAGGTCCCTAGTAATCATCTCTGTGGTCCTCCTCTGGACTCTCTTCAGAAGTTCCCTGTCATCCTTGAGAGCCCAGAACTGGACACAGTACTCCAGATGTGGCCTCTCCTGGGTGGAGTAGGGAGGAAGATCACCTCCCTTGACCTGCTGGCCATGCTCTTTTTAATGCCCCCCAGGATACCAATGGTGGTCTTAACCACAAGGGCAGACTGCTGACTGTCAGTAGTTTTTGCTTTCATAACCTGATCTTACAGATTTTACTTTCAAGAATAACTTTTGGCATAGATATCAGATAAAGAAGGTAGAAATGTCAGTCTCCTGGTGCATCTATTATGGACCTGGCACTGGGGGGAAAAATGTGATTGCTTGCAACAAACCTTAAAGTTTGTTATCTTCCTAGAGGGATATTAACAGTTGTTACTATTATTTTGTAGTTAAAGACTCTTAGCGTTGTTGGGCCTCTAGTTGTGTTTTTGGAAAGTTCTGGTGATGACAGATTAGACTTTTGAGAAAAGGCAGAAACATGGAACAGGTTCAAAACCATATCTGTAGGCTTCTGTTGGCCACTTGGCTTTATCACTGCTAGCCTGTGTTGTGAAAGGAACCTCGGCTACTACTTGTACAGAAGAAAGAAGATGGGGTTAGATGTGGGGCGTGGAAAGCTGTACGCAGGATATAGAAAAGGGAACAAAATAAACAAGGGGCATGTGGGAAAATGTTGCATAGCAGGAAGAAGCCATTTTGTCTTTTGTGGGGAGAAGGCGTGCCGTGTAAAGGGTTAGTCTTTTTTATGAAATTGAAAAATAGATGATGGTATTTGTATAATGTTTAGCAAATTCATGTTTGATAGACTTCTATAAAAGCAAAAACCTGTTGACAAGGTCTAACTGGAAGTGAAGGGAGTCTGCTACCTTAACATGAAATTTGATATTGACAAACAGAGTGAAATGCCTATGGTTGAGAAGGGGTGAAATATGAACAAGGGAAATTGCAATTTTGCAATGAGGAAAGAGATGGTAGCTAGCAGTGGTTAAAGGAACAAAGGAGTATGATGAAATGAGTTCCCTAGGTCAGGTTGGATGGGGCCCTGGGCAGCCTGGTCTAGTATTAAATACGGAGGTTGGTGGCGGGGATTTGGAGATTCATGACCCTTGAGGCCCCTTCCAACCCGGATCATTCTGTGAAATTATTTTAAAGCAGAAGAGCAGATGTGCTGGTGATACCCTTAAATTTTGACTAGTGGTGCAGTTTTTGTTTCATCCATGTCAAAATATGTTATAGAATGATAGTGAGTATGGCATCAGAAATATGGAGCAACATTTCCTTTAAAGTAATGCCATTTGATTTTTATTTTTTCCATGCATTTTACTCAGAAGACTGTAAAGACACTTAGGTAAATACCACTGCCACGTACTAGACTGTACTAGAAAAGCTATATCTGTTAGGTCAACAGAAGTAATAGTTCCTCTTTACCTGGCACTTTTGAAACTGCATCTGGATTACTCTGTCCATTTGGACAGATGCCTCTCAGATAGTGACATACTGGAAAGCCTCCAGTGGAGTGCCCCCAGGCTGGTTAGAAAGCTGAAGTAAATGCTGTGCTTGGAGAGGCTGAGAGGCTGGGGTTTCTTCAGTTTTAGAATAAGAATGGGAGGGTTATTGCTGTTCTATTACTGATAAGGAATGCATAGCAAAGGAAGGGCTGGAGTTGTCAACTGTAAAGTGAAGAAGATGATGGCAGACTAAAGTTGCAACACTAGAAATTCTGATGAGATGCTAGGAAACTTTTCCCTTTTTCCAAAATGAGGTTAATAAGATGTTTGCGAAAACAGTTTAGAATGGTAGCAGAAACTTCCCATTAAAAAGTAGAAGGTACTGGCAATCTTTTTAAGTTAAAAGAGGGAAGATTTAGGTTGGATGTTAGGGGGAAGTTCTTCACTAGGAGAGTGGTTAGGCCTTGGAACAGGCTGCCCAGGGAGGTTGTGGATGCCCCGTCCTTGGAGGTGTTCAAGACCAGGTTGGACGGGGCCCTGGGCAACCTGATCTAGTAAAGGTGTATGTTTGGTGGCCCTGCCAGGCAGGGGGGTTGGAACTACATGATCCTTGAGGTCCCTTCCAACCCGGGTCACTCTGTGATTCTGTGGTCTTATTTGCTGCTGTTTGAGCAGGAAATTTGACTAATTAGCTCCCTGAGATCCTTTCAGAGATGAGCTGTCCTCTGATTCTGTGGCTTTATGGAAGACAAAAGTAAAGGGTTCTAAAAGACAATGAGCTTCTTTACTAGGTTTAAAAAAAAGGCATGTCCGTAGTTATTTAATTTTTATCCAGGCACAACATCCTCCTACCTCTATAATTCTTTGTAATTCTTACATTAATATGAAATGAGCACCACAGTTGTTTTGTTTTGTTTTTTTCTTCTGGTCCAGTTTCATGCTCAGTTCTGTATCTGTCATGATTCATAACAGACCATCTGATAAAAATGACCCTGCTGTCCATATGTTCCCAACAGTTGCTGCTAATTGCTTTACAAAAGTTTACTTCCCCAGCCCTCCCCACACCCCTTTTTCCCCTCCACCCTCAAAAAAACCCACACGAAATCACCAAAAACTGCCAAACCAACAACCCCAAACAAGGTCAAATGGTTAATTTAATCTGTGTGTGTGATAGTCATACTACCAGAGCAAGGAATTAAGTGTGGGAGTCTTCAACATCCTGTAAAACTTCAGGGTCAGTTGTGAATGTAGGTGTAGATACATCTCTGGTCTGACCACACATGCTTTACCCTCATCCCCTGAGTAAAAATGTGCCTTAGAAGTAGCTGCAACCACACAAGATTTTCTGGCAAGTTAGTGAGTGGGATAAAACTTTCCAGTTCTGTCTTCTGTTGCTGTTGTCCAGGTGTTATACAGTAGAGTGATAGTGGCTGTTGCCTGGCTGAATGCTTTATTTTAGGTGATAACGTTAAGATATTCTTTTTGACCTAAATGTATCTGATACAATGCCATAAAGTTAAATGGAACAAGTAAAGTGTGTAACAAACACGAACTTTCTTCTTACAGCATAAGCAGCACTATTATGGATGTAGACAGCACAATTTCCAGTGGACGTTCAACTCCGGTGATGATGAATGGACAAGGAGTTCCTGCCTCCTCTGCAAAAAGCATTGCTTATAACTGTTGTTGGGACCACTGCCACGCTTGCTTCAGCTCCAGCCCGGATTTGGCAGATCATATTCGCTCCATACATGTGGATGGTCAGCGAGGAGGGGTTGGTGTTATTTCTTTTCTTCTTTATTTACTGATATTGCACTTCTTAATGATAGTAGTAATTCTGTGTTATAAAATATCAGTTCTTTAGCCAGTGACAACTGAGATTAGGCCCTCGGCAATGTGGTATTGGGTATTCAGCTGTTGTGTTTTAAACAATTCACTCTATTTTTCCATTCTATGGTTTTGATTGAATGGCTAGCTGTAAGAAAATATGTTCTTAATAAAGTAATTGAATCTATTGAAATTTTAATAGATTTAGTAATTTCTCAGCATCCTGATATGCTGTTTTTTTAATAGAAATACTTGGAATTAATTTTCTTGTAACTTATAGTGTATGTGCTACTGCGTGTTAACTCAGGCTAAGTCACATCTTGTTTATTTTTACAAATGGGAGTCTTGTTATTAATAAAATATATATGGGTAGATATAAGAAGTAAGACTGGTTGTCTTGGAAGTATGAGTCTTAGCAGAACAGTTCTGTTTGTAGTACTGGTGGCAGGTCTTACACCTTCAATGTGACTGCACCTAGTTTATTTTGCTTTTAACTGAAGTATGTATTTAAGTTTAATATCTGGTTAAGTGGTGTGGTTTTGGTAGGTCTCACAATTTTAAGGTTTTAAATAATCTCTAAGTAGTGTGATATTAACTCTGCACTTCTCCAGTTGTGTCATTGTGACTCATTGGCTGCATTTAGCTCATGTTAATTGTTATGGCTGAACTTCCAGCTTGATATTTAGTGACTTTTTTCAGTCCAAACTCCAGGCAGAATCATCTGACCAATGTGCCAGCTTCTTAGTCACCCATGAGACAGACTTTTGTAGTTCTATTTGTGGGTTTATAAACGTGTTACGTGTATCCTGGATGAAACAATTAAGTGGATGAGATGTATCAGTATCCTGTGGAATTTCATATAAATGCATCTTTGGTGACCTTTGTCCCACCCGCGACCCCTTAGAAAGAGATTGAAAAACCTGAAAAATGTTTCATGCTGTATTTGTGTGTTTACGTTTGGTAATTTTGGTTTACGTTTGGTGATTTGTGGATATTTTTACTTCGAAAACGTCACTGTATTCACCTTTCTGAAAGAGACAGCTGTAGATAACGCTGTGTGCCTGATTATTGTGTTCAGTTCACACTCCTTTTATTCCCCCTGGTGGAGTTGATTTATTTGTTGAAAAGTTTCTCCACTGGACGCTCTGCTGGGGAATGATGCTGGCTGTTTTCTTCCAAGGGTTGGTTCGCCATCTGCTGGTGAGGCGGTTAAGTGGTGCATCTTCTAGGGATTTTCATTGGATTTCAAAACTTAATCAACTCAATGAATATAAACGTGAAAGAAGTAGTAAAAGCTTACTGGGAACTTTTAAGCTGCTTATCATGTTGCATTTATGTTTGTAATATGTGTATTTTCGAAGTTAATACTAAGATAGCAGTTCTACTCCATGTAGAATCATGAATGTCCAGGATACTCATTTCATACTAGTGGAATAATAGTTTTAACTCCCTGAAATGTTTTGTTAGAAATAGTTTGGATTCAGCCTTCAGAGATGTGTTCCCAAAAAGCCTTGCTGGGGTTTCTTGTGGGTTGCTGTAAAACCTAGTGCACGTTTTCTGAGGAGGTTGTGTTTCAACAACCTGTTGTTTCATAGTAGTTCCTTTCTGAGTGCTCTGCAGTTGATGATGGAGATACTGGGACAATTAATGAAGTGTTTTGTTACCAGAAATCTGAAAATTCCAGTTCAGTGGCTACAGGAAGACTTTAAAACTGAGAAGGAGCAGACACCAAAGCATCGTAAAGTTAGGCCTCGTGTCAGTAAGCCTTGATCAGTCACATAGGAGTACAAGGTTTTCCAGCTTTGCATTAGTAAGCTGGGCTGTCTGTATGTTATATAGCAAGCACATAGCACTCCTCTGGCTATTCTTTTGTTTTGGAAGTACAGTCTTTTGAAGGTTCAGTTTTTTTAATCTCTGAAAGAGAACAAGAAACTCAAATCCAATTAGCTGCTTGCAGTTCTGAAAGGTATTCTGAAAGTATTTTGGACAATGCTAGTCCTGGGGACTGTATTCTGCTGCTAAAAATTAGGGCTGTACCTCCCTTCACACACAGGCTTGTTGAGGAATTTCTGATGAAAGCCAAGTTCATTGAGCTTTTTTATTCTCTAGGTTATAGATAGACACAATGAGAGGAGAGAGAAAAGCAGCATGAGTAAGTTCTACTCCCTTTAATGCACTATTGTGCGTGTGACTAATCTGTACATGGAAATAGCTAAACACCCATAGATTTTGAATCCTATGGAAGATTTTAACTTTATTCATCAGGAAGTGAGCTTAAAACCTTAACTAGGGTTATCCAGTATTCTGTATTATGAGACTTATATTTAAACAACTGTGTTTTAATTAAGGCTTTAACTTTTCTTTAAGAAGGCAGTTATTTCTTCCTTATGAGATGAAACCATTTTATCCTTTATATTTTTGCTATCCAGAAAACGTGAATTTCATCATATAAAAATTTTACATCTCAGTGCTTGGGTGATACTGATACACAGGGCAAGTGCAAGCTGTGGCTCTTGGTTGTATTTATCTGCAGGATTGCCTGGCTTTTTATGTTTTATTTTTGACTACTTGTGGTTTCAGTTGTTTTGGCCTTGGTGAGATGAGAAGTGTGTTACAGAATAAATGCTTGATTCAAAATTCTTTTAGCATGCTTCTTTGCTAATTAATTTTTTCTTACTGTTTTCGTTGTCTTGTATAAACTGACCATATTTTTACTTTATCAGGTGTTTGTTTGCTTGTGGAAAGGTTGCAAAGTATATAATACACCTTCAACAAGTCAAAGTTGGTTGCAGAGGCATATGCTGACACACAGTGGGGACAAACCTTTCAAGGTAAGGTTCATAGCAAGGTATATTATCCTTTATTTTATGAGAAATCTCTTTATTTTTCCTTATGTAATGTATTAATTGAAAAATGCTGTCACAGGAGGATTTGTTAAAACTTACCAAGTGAGATAAACTTGTCTTTGACACTACCCAAAGATTCTGTTGTTATGAAACACAATTGAAGATACTGCTTCTCTGTCCCTGTTCTTTTAAACCTGTGAACAGTAGGGTAATCTGAACTAAAATAATGCTTGTGTTCAGTTACTTGTCCTTTTCAAAGCTGAGCTGTTTATGGTGTAACAGCGAGATGCTTTGCCTCATGCTTCACGCTTTGGATGGTGCCTGATGGTGCTCATTCTGTGCTTGAATGAGCTGTTTTTGTTAACAATATTCAGTTGAAACAGTCAGTGTCTGTGTGTGGTTAACTTCTCTGAGAATGATAAGGAAGTCAGGATTGCAGGACCATTGAGCTGACTGTATTACCTGCGTAGTATTTTCTAACTTTCTCTTTCTTTCTTCCCCTAATCTGTACCTGCAATTCTAGGTATAGTAATGTTTATCATTCCCATATCCACCAATCCGTTATTAATGAGTTGCTTCATCCTCTTATGGATACAGTTGGGGCAGTTCATAGCTGTCAGTCCTGGATCACTTGATGGTAAGTCTCACCCACGCTACTTCAGATTGAAGTTCTTCCATCTAGGGTTTGAAAAATGAATGAGGGTACTTTTTTATTACATCTAGGTAGCACTTTATACCTTCCTTCCCCTTCCTTGCCCCAGCCCATCAAGTTTTAGTCACTGCTTCTCTGCTTGTTTTCTGTCTTCTTGCATAATGTCATCTACTTCTTTTAAATTTTAGGGCAGTTTTATTACAAAAAAGTACTTTCCCGTTACAGTGACCTCTCTCAGAAGTTATTGTTTCTGCACAGCTTGTTATAGTAGCTATGACAGAAAACTATACTCAAAACCCAGAGGGTGAAAATAGTTCAGTGCAGGTGAAATATTATATATATATATATATTTCCCTTCCAAACTGCTTGGTTTAGTATGAACATTTCATACAGAATGAATGGCAGGGAGTAAATTCTGTTCTTGAGATTATTGTATTCTTTGTTCAAAGGAATTAAGTTAGCATGCTGTTGGAAGCTAGCGTAAGGATCATAGATCTCTGAAAGAAGCTTTCAAATATGATTGTTCCAGTAACTGATCTGATTGTAACTGCAAATCCTTGAATCAAACTTGAAAATGAATAACTGGGGGAAACTTGTACCTTCTTTCTTCTCATTTTAGAACTGGGGGTGTGCTTTAAAGTGCAGTGGCAGGTTTTGGTCTTATGAGTCTTCTGGTGGGTTAGTTTGTGTACTTGCTTGTTATAGATCAAAGAAACTCAATTTAGAGATACTGAGTTTAAAAGAGGAGAGTATACCTCAAGAAAAAGAGTACTTCTTGAGTCTTGGGAGTGTTATCCAGCCAAGTGAGTAAAAGTAATATCTCAGGTTTTGGGTTTTTTTGGTTTTTTTTTTTTTTGGCTAGCCTCTTTAAAACCCTGCAGTTTCAAACAGTTGGTTCTGATAATAAACATCTTGTGTTAAGTGTGGATTATTTCCCCAGCTAGTTTCCCCTGGCCACTCTTGGGGAAAGAATAAAACATAGGCTAGAATTGCAGTAGTTTATTGTTGTAGCTCAAAGTGTGTCATTTCCTTTTGTTTTTTTTCCCTACCGTTGTCTTCAGTGTTTCTGTTTGTATTTTATCTTCATATTTTCCAATCTGTTCCTGGGAGCTTTGGGTGGAGGATAATTGTGTTGTGAACTTAGTAAAATTCTTTTGTTCCCCCATGAATGTAGTCCTCTGAGCCCACGTGATGTGATTGTGATAACCTGTTAGTTAACTAGACTCCTTTCTTCACTTGATTCCTTACTTTTTCAAGCTTTTGAAATCTGTCTGATAGAAAATCACTTAAGAAATAACACGAAGGATCAGCTGTTGCTTTGTCTTACATCAGTTCAAAACCAAAATGGTTTTGCATTTTAGCTGTTCTTATAAACCTTAATTCCTCACATTTCTAGCAGAAGCCAAAGTTTTTCGAGTTAGAGTTGTATTGAAGACCTTGTTCTTGATTATCTAAATTAAAAAAATAAACACCTAAATTAAAAAAAAAAAAATGAACAAAAAAAGAAAATCTATTGCTTTGTAAGGTCACACTGGAGCTCTAGCTTATAGGAAGGAATCATCAGTTTAGAGGACTCTGAAAAATGCCAAGGCATTCACTCTTTTGTTCATAAACAAATGCCAGAATTTGTGAGGGGTTTACTTAGAAGGCAGTAGAAATGACAGAGCTTGGTTCTGTTGTCTGAAGAACTGCTCAGGGTGGTTTTAAGAAAAGGCAAAGGATGTTAGCTATGGAGGTGATGATAAAATGCAGAGGAAATTTACTTTTGTAAAGTTATGAGAAAACTATAATTGTTTAATGAAGGTAGGAGATTAATAAATATGTGGCAGGGCACTGTTCCTTCATCTCTAGTCAAAAGAAGGGACAAAAATATTAGAAAGCAGTTGGGATTTGACTGAAGTCTAAAGCTGCCTTTTGCAGGTCTATTCAGTTGAAGGTTACGTTCCTGTCTTGCTTACCTTTTGTCTGTGAATAAATTCGTTTTATGTAGTTGCCCATTGTGGGTTTAATTCCCTGTTTTTTGTGATGCCTGTAATGCTGTCCATTGATTTAAAAACTGTGTCCTGCTGTGAATGAGCTGCTGTGCTTCCATTTTAAAAGCTCTTTGTGAGTTTACCTGCCTTGTCTACATATGCACATAAACTATGTAACTGTGTAGTTCATTTGTCTCTGAAACAAACCCTTTTATTAATTACAGAGGCAATTGTTTTGTATTTTTGTAAGTTCCTCCGTAGTTTCTGTGTGTGTGGTTTAGTGTGAACCCCTGAATACTGCTGTAGAGATGTCACGGAGAAGGTGCATTTGCTTATATATTGGGCAACTTCCTAGTAGCATATGTACATTTACTAAGTAGGAGATATTTTACATCTTACTCATCTGCTAGACTAATGCAAAAGTAATACTCTAGATCTTTGGGATAGAACTCTGGACCTCAGTTCCTCCTTAGCCCAAGAATTTCTTTGTTTTTCTGTTGTATTTCCTCCCCTTTTCAAAGTTTTTGATACTGGATGGATTGGATTTCTACTTTGGAAGCAGTCGTCCCTGATTCATTGTTTAGAAAATATTCTTTCCCAAGGTAACCTCCAAAGCAAAAGCATGTCAGTTAAATGAGGCATTAAGCACTGTAGCTAGTTCTCAGTCTTTTATCAGATATGTCTGCAAAGCTGTATAGTTCTTGAATCATATTTTTGGTAGGATCTGTTTCCCGCATTTGTTCCTCTTGTCAAGAGGAGCAGAGAGACTGGTCTTCTGGAATGTATTTCTGGTCTGAGAACTTCAGTGGCTGCCTATGGCCTGCTGTTAGACATTTTGAAGTTAATATTGCTCTTCTTAGTACCTGAAGTTTTTTGCTTCTGTGTTACTGGAAGTTTTCTCTTAGCAAGAACCAGACTTCTATAAGCAATTTCTTCAGTCTTTTTGCTGTTGTAGGCATTCATTTAATAAAGGTGTTCTCAGAGCGTGTAATCATTTCCCTGAAGATATTTAGTATGTTCACGTTGTGTGTTATTTTATATCTAGAGTTGAAAGGCAAATATAAACATTCTTTAGCTCTGTACTTGTATAATTTTAGCAGCTTTTTAAAAATGGGTGGAAGATCAGGGGTATCGTTGTTTAGTAGAGCTCCTATCTGAAGTTCAGCAACTTAAACTTCTGGGCTTTCAGAACACGCAGACAGATGGAAGTAGAGGAACAGACTGAGTTAGAAAACTGATGCTGGTAACTCTTTGGCAAGCCAAGAAGGAATTGTCTTAAATTTGGCTGTTTTAAATAAATAGTTGAATAGTTATTGTGCTGTGACACTGCACTGGCGCTTAAACTTTTGAACTGCTAGTTGCTGCTGTAGAAGGCATTGAAAGTTACTTGTAGACATACCAAAAGAGCTCTTAGTGTGTTATGTAGATGAACAAATAAAAAGTGTTAGGCACAGTGAAAGAACAAATGGGAAAATGAGCTCAAATGTGTGGGAGATTTTAAGCAAAATAATTGCTGACAGCAATCCTCCATAAGTACAAGACTGTGTGGGTATGGTACCAAGCTGCTTTCACATACTGATTCTAGTGGGTGTGCTCTTAATGTTTAAGATCAGTCACGCAAGGTTTGCTCACAGGGTGAATGCTTCCAGCAGCAACATCAAATGGCAGTACAGAAATTTGTTTCAGGGTTCTGTTCTTTGCTTTAAAGGAAAATGGGGGGGGGGGGGGGAAGGGGGAAGTAATAATAAAATGGAACCCTCACGCTCATTCTACCAGCTAACTTTCAAAACCCATTACGGAGTAAGTCCACTTAATGTGACTCATAATAGAGTAACATATTGTTGAAATCTGGAAGGCAAAACCAAGCAAATTCAGTCATCATTTGGAATTCATATTGACTGTTCTTTTGGCAGAATATCCTCTATTCATTAGAACATTGCAGATGCAGATAGAAAATGTGAAGGCATTCTGCTTTAATGCTCAAATGATGAGTTAGTAGGGTTTGTCCAGATGTCTAAAATAGTAATATTGAATTTATTAAAAAAAATTCACATTGAATATTTTTAAAAATGGCCATTTGGTTATTTTGAACTTGAGAGGAAAAAAAGAATCTACATTGATAGATACTTTAATGCCTTGTCACTGGTCGCTGTTGCCCATTAATAATGGTGGGTATGGGTACACTGGAGAAATTAAACTTCTTATGTGTTGACTTATTTTCTCTTGAAGTAACATATCCACCAATCCGGACCCAACCTATTATATTGCAAACTAAATGCAAAATTTTGAGGTAAAAGTTTTTGGGGAAAAGTTAAGAGACTGGTGTAAAGTTGTGCTTAGTAGTTGAGTTTGATTTATTAGAAGCCCTCTAGATCTGTATAATTATCTGGTGGGAAGCTGATTTGGTGTGACTTACCGTCCAGAGATCCTGAAGTGACAGCCTGAACTGCTCCTTTATCTTTGGAGAGAAGAGACTTTATCCATTAGTAACGGATTGCTGGATATATTATTTTAGAGAAAAAAAGAAAAAAAAAAACAGGTAAGAATTTATTTTTTTCTCCTCTTCTACTGTCTTCTGTCCACTACAAAGACATTTGTTGTTGTCTTTGATATATCAGCTGTTGATTACTTCGTGATACAATCTGGTAGTGTCAAACCATGCAGCATGTGAATGTGATGATCTTTGCAGATATTTCATGCTGAGGCTGCAGACTGTAAGTAGCCTTTCTGGAAAAATATGATTGCCAGTTGCAGTTAGCATATATGGAGGACTTAATGACTTAAAAGTCAAACTGCGGTTAAACAAAAAGTATTTTCTGTAGTGAATCTGTGTTGATTATCTGCAAAACTCAAGTTGTGACACTGGGTCAAACCATAGTCAGTCATAAGACTGCTTTTTGTCTTACAAAGTCTTACGAAGTTGTGTTTTAGAGTGTTTTAGAATTATGCCATTGCTATATTTGTATACTCAGAAGGTGTTGCTTTTTGATACTACACTTGGAAAAAGTGGTAATAAATGCATTGTACCAAGATGTCAATTTATTTCTGACCTCTAGGAAGGCCTTGGAAAGACTGAACTTTTAATTTGCTAATGTGTGGTTGAACTTAAGGATATAGCCTTAGTTTGTGTTCATTTTCTTTTTGTCAGCGCTTGTAGGATCAGAAAGAGCTAGAAGCTTGGCAGTAGCACCTTAATGGAAGTTAAACCTAAGTTTAGATTTATTTGCTTAGTGTAGTTTTGTAAAACTGCTTTTGTAAGCCAGAGAGCAGGTGCTTCAAGGACTTCAGAACAGAAGAACAAAAATAGCAGTTGAACTAATAGACACATTTATCTGTGTCTATAAGTTGAGTTTGTTCATCTCTAATGCAATGAACATTTCATCTTCAGTATTAGTTCACTGTAATAATATTACACTGTAGTTTCCTTATTGTAAATGAGATAACAATACTTTGTATTGTACCAAATACAGATATGTTATTTCTTACTGTAAGTCTTTACAGTGTAAGTGTACAATATTGCTCTTATTTGAACTTGGGTAATTACAGAGCAAGGCGGTAAGTTTTTGTTAGAGATCACCATGTTTCTTGAGATGCTTATTAGTGGTGGAGATGGGGGAGAGTTACATATGTTGTCCTGAAGCTTTTTTTCAGGGAATTACATGGTTTTAGTTAGCTCAGTACCAAGCTTTGAAGGAATTTTTCTAAAAACCATTTGAATAAAATTACTAAAAATATCCTCCTATTCTTGACTTTTATTATCATGTAATCTTGTAGTCCAGTAGCATGTATGAAGTCAATGGGGATAACACGTTTCTCTTTATTAACACTATATTCCTGTTTTAGAATAATTGAAGAAAACAGTTTGTTAGGAGCAAGGCAGAGATAAACATTTCAGGTTTCATTTTTTTAGCAGCCACAGTTGGAAAACAGCACAGCTGGGTGTTAAGAACAAAACATGCTGAGTGGTATTCTGCTGCTGTCATCTTGTCTTTCAATCAAATGTGCAGGCTTGGGACAGATTATTTGAGCTTGCAAATTCTTCTTTAGTCCTCAGAGAAAACTTAGTGTTATGTATATAGTTGCACCATTACTTGTTGCTGAACTGCTGTTGCAGCTGCCACATCAGTTTGCAGTGAAGAGATGATACACAGTTCTGTGCAGCTCGTGATGGGATACTTCTATTTTCTTTTACCCTTGTAAGCTCAGAGCACAAAAGATTTGTGCCTCCCACTCCAACTATACGATTTACTGAACTGTGAATATAAACCAAGTACAAAAATACTAATAGTTATTGTGGGCTTTACTAGCTTAGTCTTATGTATCTTGTGGTTTCTGTGTTTCTCCCAGTCACTGGAGCTCATCTTATTTTTCTGTTTCTAAGAAAATGGAATCTCTTCATTAAATACTTCTGAAGTAATTATACTATTCCAAAATAGACATGAATAGTGTTAATAAATTTTTCAAGTTACTTATTAGTAACTAGTTAGTTTTAGACAAGTGAAATATAATAATTGACTTTGTATGGCATTTATACAAAGTGCTTTGTCACATTTCATGTGGTTGGGGATTTATTTTTTTTTTATTTGAAAAAATTTACTTCTACTTTGTCAACAGAGAGAGGTTATAGAACACTATTGTATCGAGTACAGAAGGCTGCAGAACTGTGGGGTAATACAGAGTAACAGTACAGTGTTCAAAAGGGCAAGCAGATATAATGCTGGTCTGTAGGGGAAAAGTTGTTCTGTTGTGTTTTTTCTATGAGAAGGATTATTCAGTGCATTGTTCAAGACAAATTTGCTGCTATACCATACTGAAGAGTATAGTAAAGCATTTTAAAAAGTGATTGCACCATGAAATAACTGTTCAAAGTTGCAAAGTTCAGATGGGAATTTATTTCAGATTCTTTTGTTTCTATTTTTGGAATCACATGCTCATTAAGAGTTTATCTTTCTTTAAATGTGTTGGAGGTTGAGCCAGGAAAAGTAAATTGGAAGATCTATGAAACCTTTGTGAATGACTGCCATGCAGTGCTCTGATGCAGCTGTTTCATTTTTCTTCCCTCATTAGTGTGTAGTTGGTGGGTGCAATGCCAGCTTTGCATCTCAGGGAGGACTTGCCCGTCACGTGCCCACACACTTCAGCCAGCAAAACTCTTCAAAAGTAGCCAGTCAACCAAAGGCCAAAGAGGAATCTCCATCTAAAGCTGGAATGAATAAAAGAAGAAAGTTGAAGAATAAGAGACGGCGATCATTACGTAAGTTTTTCTGGATGTTTTTATATCCAAAACAGCACGTTCCTTTAGCTTAATGACGTAATGAGCACAGACAAGATTTAGTTTTGGGGAGAGCTGATTTGCTGTATTCTTTATCTTTCTCTGTGCAGTTGAGATTTTTAATTTTATATGAACCTATGTTACTTGAAGTACAATTTGTCATTTATTTAAGGTGAGAATTGTTCCCTCTAGCAATGATAGACTTGGGAGACACGGTTATTCCTAAAGGATGTATAAGCAAATTATATTATTAAATGCATCTTAAGTGTAAATCTCAAGATTTCCTTTAGTTTTGAAACCGATTAAAAGTTCAGAGAAGTTAGAATGCTTTTTCTGTCTTCCTCAGTCTGTGACTTGCAAAGTTTTCACTTTTAACAATTTACATAAATTAGAAGGTTCAAAAAGGGAAGTCTGGTGGATGAAGAATCAGGTGGTCACTTCACAGTACGCTTTTAGTTCATTTTAAGTGTGAAGAAGGGCTTATTTGAAGTACAGGCAGGTTCAGAAAATGCTGTTTTGTTTTGTTGACTATGTTATACAAACAAAATACAGATGTCTAATCATTCCAAATTATTTCACTTTTGCAGACATGCGAGTTGTGTTTTAGTTTGCATAATTATTGATATTAGTTTTTTTAGGTGACTTATTTAATGCATCTTTATTCAATGTCTCCCTCAATATATGTAGAAGTAGGATGCAGATTGGCATTTTATTAGTGATTTATGTACGTTATTGACTTAAAATTTCATATTGTAGTTAGGACTTCAAAGATGTCCCAGTCATAAGAAGAGAATACGCTACTGAATTTGTTCTGCAGATATGCACAATGTCATCTTTCTGGGGTATTGGGGGAGGTAAATAAAAAGTTCTCAAATGAATCTATGGCAAAAAGAAGTATAATTGGTTTTTAACATTTCAGGAATATTTACTCAACTGTAGAACTTGAATGGTGTGTTCTGTTCTCTTAATCAAATGTTGCACGGAGAAAAATGACAGCTGCTTGTGTAATTCTTTTTATCTTGTTACCTCTAGAGACAAACACAATGGTGGCTGTATGGTTTTGCCTTAAGGCAGAAGTCATCTCTAACTAACTGAATTGGGAAATGACTATTTAATGTATTTCTCTGGGGAATACATGACCCAGAAATGTATCCAGAGTTGATGACATTTTCTGAAAATGTTGAATATCGATAGCTTTCCTTTAGAACTTGGTGTGGATTATCACTGATTAGACAAAGAGCAAGAACAATTTTGCTTATCTGGAAGTTTCTTAGTTTAGCTTTAGAAGAAGAGAGGGCAAGGAAACTTAACTGAAAGGACTAAGTAACAGAATAACCGCATAAAGTATTTCAAGTCTGAGTGTGTGAAGCTAGGAATGAGGGCTTTTTTTACTTATTTTAGAAAGGAGATGTGCTTTTCTTCTGTACTATTTTGTCTGCAAATGGGGTTATAAGGTAGAATAATTCAGGATCACAGTAGCTTTCTTTCTCTTGTGAATACCCTTAATTGTATTCATTGCTATAGGAAGTCCCTCAGTTAGTGTTACAAGCCAAACATATTTAATGTGTCTCTGAAATGTAATATTGCTATTCTGAAGCTACTTCAGTGACTTTTGAGGAACCTGAGATTGTATGTAGTGCTCACTTGCTTTTCCTGTAGAAAAGATGACATACTTATTAATCATAACAGTTGAGTTTACTGGAAAAGATGAGATGTGATGTGATGTACGTGAGATGTGGAAACTTACTGTTGGTGAAATCTACATTGGGAATGTATTAGTTACATAAGACTTAGCGTTTCATTTACTAGGTTGCTGATCAGAAGATTTTCGTTTACTTTTGTAGGTGAAGTGTATGTGGGACTTCTAATATTAAGAAGGGAGATGTCTTGATCCAAAAATTATTGTAATATTTAATAGATATAAGATGAGCTGAAGATACGGGATTAACACTCAGTGAAGAACTAATAATACTGTTCATATGTGTTTTACAAATTGTTACCTTTCCTCTGCAGCCATTGAAAGTTATCCAGGGGTAAATCCTGGAAATGCGTTGCTACGTAAAACCAAAAGCAATATTTTGGTATTCATTTTCTATTCTCCCCTGTTGACTTTCTGTTCTGTTGTTGCCCTGGACTTTGCTCCTGGGGTAGGGATGGGCAGTAAACCTGCTTTTGAAGGTTGTTGCCAGATAGAGCAGCTCCTGCAGTAGGTGATGTGAAGACTACCATATTGGGAAAGCTGAGGAGGAGTGAGGAACATGGTTCCATGTGTGGTCTGCAGTGAACCCATGGCCGGAATTCTCCCCTCACAGGAGAGATGATACTGAAAATGGAGGAATGGAAGCTTAGTATGGCTTGCAGAACTACTAGGCTTCAGAGGAAGGACTTGTCATCTCAGGGGAGATACAGGTGTTAAATGAACCAACTTGGTCTGTTCCCCGTGTAATGACCAGTCCACACAAGAAACATCAATGGGTGATAGCAGGAGGAGACTTTTTCCTTTGTGGAGCAGGGGTGCTCATTTGTTGACCTGGTTTACTCTCTAGAGGTTTGTTGCCACATGATGAGGTTGCCAAGAAACTACTGAGTCTTGTATAGCCCACTGTTCTCTACATCTGTTATTTCATGTGGGCGCCAAAAACTCTCAAGGGCGGTCCAGAGCATATCTTGAAGGACTGTGGGGTCCTTGGAGCAGCTGTAAGAGGCTCTGGACAGATGGTCTTTGATTCTGTTGGTCAAAGGAAAAAGCTTTGACTTGACCAGTTAAGTCTGCTGAATCAATCAGTTTATGGACATGGGATTTGTGTTTTAGCCATAGATTTGGCTGGTCAGCTAGAACACACCTGAAAAGCAGCACAAAGGAATTGCAGCTATTTTGTCCAACAAAACAGTTTCACTAGGAGCCCTGCTTAAGTACCTCTATGCAAACACAGAGAGCTTAGGAAAGAAAGAGGAGCTGGAAGTTTTACTTAAGTCTCAGGGCTATGATATCCCTCCACCATGTCTCACTGAGGCCTGTGATAATTCATGTGCCTGGAGAATTTGGTGCTCTTAAGTGAAGGAGATGAAGGGTAGCCCTGTGTGTTAGGGAGTACTGTGACTGCATGGAGCTGGGCAATGGTACTGAAAGGGTTGACTTTTTCAGGGTTAAGGCCAAGGCCATTAATATTGATAATACAGTGAGAGTCTGTCATAGACCACTCAACCAGGATGAAGGCAAGAAATATTCTACAAGCAAGTATAGGAAATCTCATGCTCATTAGAGTTGTTCTGGTGGGGTATTTTAACTTCCCAGATGTCTGGTAAAAATCCAGTTGAGATTCCTGGAGTGAATGATGACTTCCTGACACAGGTGATGATAGAGAAAAGGCTTCACTTAACCTGGGTGTGTGTGTGCAAACAGGGAAGGGCGCTTGGGTGGTGTGATGGTTGGAGTCTGTCTTGGGCATAACAATGATGAAATCTTTGATTTTGATCCCTGGTGTAGTCAATAAGGTGATTAACAGTATTCAATACCTTGGATTTTTAGAGGGCAGAATAGGATGACATGTGAAAGGTCCAGGAGCAGTATGACCCAGTGTGCTGAAAATCAAGCAAGGAGGGGAGATGAGTCTTGGTGAGCAGAGAGCTGCTTCTGCAACTCAGGAAGAAGAAAAAACGGAGCTCTGGAAGAAGATGCAGACATCTCAGGGTGACTGTGGATATTGTTAAGCTGTGCAGGGAGAAAATTTAGAATGACCAGAACCCACATGGAACTCTATTTGATTACTGGAGTAAAAGATGATAAAAATGCTTTTATAAATACATCAAGAGTAAAAACAGGATTAAAGTGAACCTCCAGCCTTTACTTGATCTGAAGGTGTTGTTATGAAAGATGAGGATAAGACTGAATTATTTAATTCCCTTTTTTTCTTCAATCTATATTAGTAAGATCAGTTGTTCTCAAGGCTACCCAATTGCTTCAGTGCGAAGACTGATGAAGTCTTTATAACCCGCTGAGAAAACTGTACATGCCTTCCTATATGTTTTGGAAGTTCCTAAGACAACAAGGCTGGATAGAATTCATTCAGGCACTCTGGTGGACCTGGCCATAGTGCTCACCCTGCCATTTTCAATAATTTATGAGCAGTCATGGTAAACTGGTAAGGTTCCAGTTGTCTGGAGGTTAGCAAGTGTGACTCCAATCTGGGAGAGGTGTGGGGAGGAGGATTCTGGGGAATTACAGTCCTGTCAGTCTGGCTTAAGTGTCAGGGTGATCTGCTCTGTAACTTTCCCGTTGTGTGATGACTTGGGGCATATAGGGCAGTCAGGTGATCAGAAGCAGCTAGCCTGTCTGTGTGAGGGGCAGGTTCTGCCTGAGTCTCCTGGTCTCCTTCTATAACGAGACGACCACCAAGTACATGAGGTAAAGACTGTGGCTGCTGTTTACCTGAATTTTAGAAAAGTGTTTGACACTTGGTGCCAAGGTGACAGCTTTTCCCAACAAAGCAATGCTGCCCAGCCCCACCCCATGTGCGCACCCATTGCCCAGGGTGAGCCGCATTTCTAGCTTAGGCAGCCTGCATGTGGGCTGTGAGTTGGACATGCCTGGGGTATGGTTTAATGATGTGACTTGGTAGGTCAGGTTGGTGACTGGACTTACCTTGATGGTATTTTTCAACCTAGAAGATTCTGTGAGTCTATATGTTATACAAAGTATGTTACGTCACATAACTTCACAGAATCACAGAATTATCAAGGTTGGAAAAGACCTAGAAGATCATCTAGTCCAACCATTACCAATACTTCCCAGCTAAATCATATTCATCAACACAACATCCAGATGTTTCTTGAACACTCTCATGGTCAGTGACTCCACCACCTCCCTGGGCAGTGCATTCCAATGCCTGACTACCCTTTCTGAGAAGTAATACTTCCTTGTATTATAGAATCTTTGTTATAAATCTACAAACATTTGTTTTATAAATAGGAGAGAAACTACACAAAAGTTTCTGGCATTTGATACAACAAGCTTTCTAAGCTTGACCCATATTCCTTTTTACTTGATAGATTAATGGTTTCTATATAAGAAATGCTTGCATCAGTGACCTTGTGCTGTGTGAGAAGTTACCACTTAGAGGAAAACATTTCAGTGGGATGATTGCCTAATTGGCAGTATCCAGCTGAGATAGAATAAGGACAGAACATAACGTACAGATGAATGCTTAACAACAATTTGTCCCCAGAGTGTAGAAAATGCTAGTCTAAAGTGGAAATGATAGTTAGTTTAGAAATAATGGATAGATAATCATGATGAAAAGGAAGGTATACATTGTTTTAATTTAGGACAGAAGAATTGCAAAGAACTGTTTTTGCAGATTATAGGATGATATAGTCATTATGTAGTTTAACTATTATTGTTAGTTTTATTTTCAGCATCATACTGAATTACTGCTCTCACATAAGATTTAAAGACTCTTAATGCTTTCATTAGTAAATTGCTCATTTTGCTCTGCTACTGTACGATACTGAATCTATTTAAAAGTCTTAGAATGAGATATTTCAAAGAGCATACAACAAATATGTACTTAGTAGCAGTTAATTTTTACTAGAGTGGTTTTTAGGGTAGAGTTAATGGACCTTCTGTGCACTCCAAGTTGGATTTTAGTATTCAAGACTTATTCATAAAAGTTCTTTTCAGAATAGAAAAGGACTTTCCTAGTGCATGTTGTTTACAGACTACAAATTCTTATTTCTTTGCAGTGCTCCTGTTCTCCTTGCAGCATCTCAGCATTCAGCTGGAAAGATTACTAATTTTACTAAGAAAAAATATATATATATATATTTAGTAATTAGAAATTAGATCAGGGTAGGTGGCTTTTAATAAAGTTTAGAAATAAGGTGTGTCTTTTAACATTTTGACTGCATGCTCTATCATGTTTTGAAATGTTTTAATACTGTTTTTTAAAAGTCATAGCAGTAGTACTGGAGCTACTGACTGTGCAGTAAGGGTGCCTTGGCCAGTAAATCTGTATAGTTTAGAGGAACTTTACTGGGCTGCTTTTGCATTAAAATGGAACTCGGATTTATGTTCTTGTTTTAGTTCCTTTGTACTGGGCCATCTTTTTGGAGTTTTATTTTTTTAAATAAATAGTAGCAATAGATGTTCCTAGAAGTACTCAGTGAAAACAGTGAGTTTTTAATTGTGGAAGATAAGGAGAAAAAAAATCACTTGAAGGTTAAAACTTCAGAAGTGTAATTCAGTTTGTCAAAATAGCTACTTCATCTAGGAGTATGTTGGGACCAAACTTAAATAGATCACCACTCTGTGTTTGGAGTCAGGCCATTTTCTCAGTTAAATTACTGTTTACAACTCTGACATAGTAGCACTTATTTTATAAAGATAAATCGTTTCCTAATGACACTTCAGGTTTATTTACGTGTTCAGATATGTTAGAATGCTTTCAGTGGGTTCAACACTAAGGATCTCTTTTGTTTCTAGCAAGACCTCATGACTTCTTTGATGCACAAACACTGGATGCTATCAGACATCGAGCCATCTGCTTTAACCTCTCAGCGCATATAGAAAGCTTAGGAAAAGGACACAGTGTTGTATTTCACAGTACTGTAAGTATTACTTTGTTCATTGTTTGTTACCTGCATCTCTGAATAATTTAATGCTGTATTCATGTTTGTAACATGGCTTTTAATCAAAAACAAGTAATTGTTTTTAAATAGTTGAGTTATTCACTTCTGTTAGCAAGTAAGTTTTTAAAAATACTACTAGTGGTTATTGTGCATTTCAAATTGAGAAGCTTGCAGTGTTTCCCACCCAGTATGCTTGGGGAAATATCTGTCAGGCAGAAAATATTCTAAATAAGAATTTCCCCAGTTGCAATTCACAGTACTTATTTATTGCAAGGAAAACCATGAGGATAATTGTATAACTGATAGGTGTTAATGTGAAATTCATGTATATTCCTTTCTTAGTTTTAAAGATGGGATACTGAATAAATGCATTGTTCCCTTTTTATATTTAAATAATAATAAATTAAAAAGAACTTAGCACTGAAGTATCAGTGAATTGCTAGGAGGCAGGTTCCAGGTGGGCAAATAACCTTGAGTTTCTGTATCCTTTTGAGGATAGGATTGATGTCTGTATTTGTTTAGAAAAGTTGAAAGTAGAGAAATAAGAACTGAATTTGAATACAGGGATCAGAATTTCAAAAAGCGTAATACCTCCTGTTCTGTTACTGAATTGAGAGATAGAGTGCAGAAGAGGTAGAGACGCTTCTTTAAGAATAAACGAAATAAGGAACAGCACAAAAGGAAGAACTTCATAAATTTCCAGACAGAGGCAGTCCAAGGAAGGAGTGCTGACTGCTCTCTTTTCAGCTGTGACTTAATTTGAACCAATGATTAAATTGTTGAACTGTCATTCTCTTTCCA
Organism: Coturnix japonica; assembly: GCF_054131305.1. Lineage (NCBI taxonomy): Eukaryota > Metazoa > Chordata > Aves > Galliformes > Phasianidae > Coturnix > Coturnix japonica. The sequence continues at coordinate 63,398,060 of NC_140663.1, read as the reverse complement.
TAAACAAAAGATGATTTTATATGCACGGAACTTAGCATTTCCTTTTCTTCCGCAAGACTGATGATAGTTACAAATCTCCGTAGCCTGTTAGATGTTTTTCCAAAACGTTAGTCCTGAACTTCATCTACATTGAGCACACCAGCTGCAAAGAGAGATTTATAGGTGCCTTATTCTGCTGCTGCTGAACTTAAGCCTTACTTTAGTTTTCCTGGCCAAGACTGAATTTCAAATTCTGTGAGAAGAGGAGGTTGTCTTCCAGTTCAGAGCTTGTTTTAATTTGCAGGGTTAACTGGAGAGACTGTTAAGTTGTGGATGCTCAACTCTGGCTGTTGCAGTAACTTGTAAGGAGGTGGAATTCAAGGGCGGAATGTGCTCTTAAACTGACGTGAATTAACTTGGAGGAAGCACTGCAAACCTTTTCAGTTCATCTGTACTTGTACCACTCAGGATGGGAAGGGGATTGATTAGATCTGAAAACTTAATATTACTTATACCTCAGCTGTGGGAGTTGTTTCAGTGGCAGAACTGTTCTAAGATTCCAGCTGTATGCTGCACATCACTGCCCTATTAACATGCACAGTTGTGCAAAGTTGCACTGGACATCAACTTTACTGATGAGGCTGTTTAACATAAGAAAGGTAATAAAAGCAATCTTGTAGGTATATGTTGTTATACTGACCTAATGGTTACTTCAGTTGCAAGTAAGAACATTGAATTGGAAAAGTGTGTTATGGTTTTTGTAGTCCACCTCCAGATGAAAATAAATAAATAAATAAATAAATAAATGCATAGTTACCAGGGATGTGAATTCGAAAAGTGAAAAATCTAATCATTAAACTGCTGAAAACTGAGGTATTTATAGGTTTATTTCTTGATTCTTTATTAGAACTTCAGCATGGTGTAGTGTTTTACAGGATAGTTACCTTACTGAAAAAATACAGATGTGAAGAATTTCTATGCAGTCACTGTAACTGTTCTTTAAACATTTAAATCTTCATAAAGGCTGTAAAACAATCAACAAAGCCTTTTGCAGAAGTCCACCCATGGCTTCATTATGTTCTTATTTTCTTGATTAGTTTTTTTTTTTATTGGAGTCAAATTCTTGGTATGTTGATTCTTTGCACTATCAAGTGGAAAAAGTCAAGCAATTTTTCTTTAACATGAAGAGCAGTTTTTAAACTATTCAAGAATGTACCTAGCTTGTTACCCTCGATCTTTTTTGTTGATAGGGTTAGTTCTCCAAGATAACTGAGTGCTAAACTGTTCTCTATACTTCTAACTTTTTTAGAGACTTTAGTCTGGTGATCACATACACTGATACTGTTCACACTGTTTTGAAATCTTAAGCCTCTAAAACATAGTAAGTAAATGTGCAGGAGAGTGACATTTGTTTCTTTTTCCAGAAGAGGTCAGTAGAACTCCATTTTTGATTTGAGACATCTTTAGAGGTTTCCTGCACAGAAATAAATGCAAATTATGTTTTCTGTTCCAGGGACAGTGTATGAAATTTAGGTAATACAGTAGGATTTTTTTGTTCAAATGAAGCTGTATTGTACATACAATCACATGCTGAGCTATATTTTTTTGGTGTGAGATATACATGGATTTGAGTTATTTACAGAATGACTTTAAGTCTGTAGAGCAGCCTTATTCAGATTTGGTAGGTGTCTTCCATTTCAGTTGTAAGTTTTGCAGACTTGGCCTTAATGCTGTGAAGATTTAGTACAAAATAGTGATTCATTTTTATTTATTTATTTATTTTAATTGATGTTTTTGTCTGCATCATGGCTGTATTTCTGTCTCAAACCTACTTAGGAAGTAGGAGAATGTTGTACTGATTGTAAAAGTAGTGGATACTTTTTAAAACACATCTTTAAACTTGACAATTTCAAAATACATTTGGGAAGAAGCAAGACATGTACATATGCAGATTTCTTTTGTTTCCTAACAGAAGGCTGACATAGTACTTGTATATTAAACAAAAACAGACATTTTACTGTAAGGGATGAAGATCTCTGATCCCAGTCAAAAGCATGCGAATTGCTGAGCTTTTGAGCATGTATAAAGGACAAGATAAGACAGTAATATGAACAGTCTGCAAAACTTGCATTGGTTCCAAGTGTATCTGAGTGAAAGCATCCCTAGCTATGACTGTCATAGACTTTTCAGTATATAATTAGCTCTTTTGCTATACAGTTTGTATTCCATTCTGTTTAAAGTTACTTTCTCACCTCCTTAAGCTTCTTTGTGTGTGAACAGAAGCTGTTTCAAGCTCTTACTTCAATACTGATTGCTTGAAGATCTTACTAGGCTTCTGGAATAGGAGTGCTGCTCACAGCAGTATAATTCAGGCAGAATTGAATTGCCCAAAATTTTTTAATTTGAGTCAGTTTTATACTTGTATTTTTGTTGTTTTTGTTTTATTGGAAGCACGAGGAGAGGAGGCAGATTGTTCACAGCCATCTTTTTTTGTTTGTTTTTTAACTTCATGATTGCAAGGAAGAAGAGTCTCAAGTTTTGTACTGTATTTTTCTGTAAATGAAGAGTTGCGGGTTTTTTTTGTTAGCTGTTGGGAAGTGTAGGTGGATGCTGCTTGAGTGTTCTCTTTGAGGCTCTGGAGTCGCCATGTGTTATAAGGTAAATCCCAGTAAAAGCAGTAATTTAAGTTAGGTGCAGAATATACTTGGGACCTTGTATATTCTGGTTGATTTTCTAGCTCTTGTTCTTTCAGTTTTAGATAGGATGAAGAACAGCTTGTGGAGATTATCTTCTTCCTTTTCACTGGGTTATAGCTAGTTTACTATGTCCACACAATATTTTAAAATGCCACCTGTAGACTTTTTAATACAGTATTCATTATGCTTGCATTATATGAGAGAAACATCCTTAAAATGTGAGGGTAACTTGAGAGTGAGCTTAACTGTACAGGAAAACGTATGTTTTAAAATAGAAAAGTTGGTGAACTTCATTTGTCGTGTAAAGTGAGCCCTGACATATCTTTGTTTGGTTCCAGGCTCATGTGCTCCAATCTGCAGCAGAGAATGAATCTGGGGACTGGGCAAAGACTAAAACTTAAAGCTGGAAGGGACTGGGGCTGCACGTTCTCAATCTTTATTAAAAAAAAAAAAAAAAGTGTTTTCATCTCTGCTCCAAACTTCAAAAAGGGACATATCCTGTTATGGATGTAGCTTGAGACCTATGAGGGAAAAGCAGAAGAAATATTTCAAGTGACTAAATTAAGAATCTTACAGTATTTTTGATGTATGAGTTGATATATATTTGTCTATGAGAGAATAACTTACTCTTACGTCATGTTAGAATTAAACTAGAAGCTGCATTAGTTTCTCATATTTTCTATAGTTATTTTTGAAACTGTGAAAGTATAGAGGATATTGGTGAAACTCATCTAAGAATGCATGCACTTCAAATTTTTGGAGTGGCTGCTTAAAAACTGGAACCCTTTTTAAAGGAAAACTGTATATGATTCTTTTTCATCTATTATGAAAAAATTAAAGGAAAGTAGGTGAAAGTATTTAATCTTGACAAGAGTGGCTTGAATAGTGACGTGCATGTTCTACTTATGCGTAGGATTAATACAACCGTGAAGGATTAAGAGTAGATGTTTTCTGAACGTCCAGTTGGAAATGAAGAACAATTTATTTGAGCAACAAATTCACAAATTTGATTTTAATAAAATTATTCAACTCTTATCAGGTAATAGCTAAAAGAAAAGAAGATTCTGGAAAAATAAAACTCTTGCTTCATTGGACACCAGAGGACATGTGAGTATAATCCTAGTGATATGATGGGATGTGAATGGAGTTTACAGTGGGGTAAATGAACTGTTCCTAAATTGCTGTGCCTTTTTCAAATGCTTAAAAAAATTAAAAAAAAATTAAAAAAATTCTAATTTTTGTTGAAAAGTAATTCAGGAACTTTAAAAATAAACAGCCATGTTCTGTATTTAATTGAGTTTATTTTAGCTGCTGATTGATTATGATTTAGATTCTGATACTAGTTTGGGTAAACTTTAAGCTGCATTTTTAAAATGCATTTTGTCATTATAGATGTAAATAAAGAGGTCTTCTAATAATTGAATCACTTTGCCAGCCATATAACTTAAGAACAAAAGAATTGTCCCAGTGATTTTTTTTTTTATTTTTATTTTTTAACCACTGATATACCACAATCCTCAAGTATTTCTAGGCACTGAAGAATATTATGCCTATCAGTATAATGGTAGAACTACAAGAATCTTTACATAGAGGACACAGTTTAACAGCAAAATAACCTCAAATGGTCCTTGAAAGCACGTCTTATATTATTACTGCTTCTTTAGGCTTTCCCACTGAAGTTTGGATCAACATTTGATTACTTTTTCTTTGTTCCAAAGTTGTGTCCTTTTCCAAATGAGTATGTAAGGCAATACACAAGTAGTGCCCTCAGGTAGGCTTGGGATGTACAAAGTAGTAACTGCTTCATTGAAATAGCTGGGATCATGTCTTTCTCTTGACTAAGGATGATCTTTATTATATGGAAGAGTCGGCTAAATGATTGCTTTCCACTATGGTCTAGGAGAACAGTAGGCAAGGCAGTTTTAGGAGAGTCAGTAAGAGAGTAGCTCTTGCAAGCATTTCTTGATCCACATTTTATACAGTTTTTAAGAAAAAAAAAAATTTAACGGTAAGTATAGTTACAATAGTTTTCCATTTTTGAGTCCATACGTCTGCATAAGCTCACGATAGGTTGAATACCTACATAATTAGGTAGAATGCACAGGTTTAGAAATTCATTCTTAAAAGTAATGTTGAAGATATCTGTAAGTTGGTAAAACTTATTAACGGAACTTACTCAGCTTCAACTTTCATTTGAAGTAGTCATAGTTTCTGCAATTACTACATAGAACAAAGGGATCTTTTTAAATATGGAGCTGCCTTTGAAGTGATGGAAGGTAATGAAAAGCCTTACTGTAATAATCTCTACTTTTTCCTTTGAAGTGATAAAAATTCCTCAGTACTGCAGTGTCCCAGATCAGCTATATACAGTAGTGTGAACTTGGCAGTATCAGTCAATAGTAGCTTTCATTTATAGAGGACCAAGATTGCTGGTAAACTACCTAAACAGTGTTTGACAACTTTAAAATGTCTGTTGCTTTTCCTGCTCTTTTCAGCATTTGTGGACCCCAAGTTTCAATTAAACCTAGGAAAGAATAATTAAAATATTGTAGTATAGAAGTGTAGTTCTTTGCTGCCTTTTAGGACAGTTTGTTATACTATATGCAACAGTGTTCTGAAATTATTATCACTGAAGTATTACAGATAAAGAAAAAATACTACATCTTAAGAAGAAAGAAAAAGTATTAAAAACATAATGCTGAGGGCATGAGAAGGAAACAAAATTCCCAATTTATTTACTAGTGTAGTGACGATATATTTTTCTTTTAACTCATGAAAATATATTCAAGTGTTAGGTGTTCTACACTGGGGAAGACAGGTTATTCATTAACGTACGACCCTGATAGATGTAGGGTTGGTTGACAAGTTCAAACTAATAATGTGTTTTGTATTTCTTGCATATTGGTTGGATTAGGCACAGAGTGTGTGCTTTCTATGCTGACTTATATAGTTGGGAATTATTTGGTGGATTTAATTTTATCCTGATTATTACAGTTAAGAACACAAAAGGCAAGATACTATGACTTGTCATCCATTTGTCTTACACAGACCATGTATGCACTTTAGAAAAGCTGAATGACACATAACGATTATTTTCCATTGTACTGAACTGTTAATCAGCCTTTCAGATGGAGCCAATAATAATTTAACCTTTTCTTCTGTGAGTCATTTGGATAAACTGTTAAATTGCTCCAGATTTTCTGTACATTAAGTATTTTTGCAGGAGAACTAAATTACAGTCTTTAGCATATTTCCTATAAAGGAGTAAATTAACACTTGAATTTATTTTGGTGCAGGAATTTATTCTGAGTTCTTTCTTGTGTTTTTCTTCATATCTCCAGTTGTATTTGCTGTGAGAAGTTTTACATGCTGTTCTTATCCTTTTGCATCTTCAGCATACAGTTTCTAATTTAATTGTTTTCAAAATGCTTCTTTTCACAACATTTGATATCTTTATTTAACAAGATCTGTCTGGTATTTTTCATCATTCATGAGCTGTTTTGAACCTGGATAGGGAGGCTGCTGCTTGATTTTCTTTCAGTTTCACCTGAAAAATGAAAATAGTATCATTGGAGAAAGTCCTTTTTCTTCTTAGATAGTTCTTCTAAGTACTTTTACTAAAGAGTTGAATTTGGATAAAGTCTGTAAAGTTATGTATGGCTTTCATCAGAGGGAAAACATATATTGATTGCTTTGTTTCTCCATTTGAAGCTTCCTTCAAAATGTTGATTCTTAATTACAAACGTTTTATTTGCTCAACCTGAAATGAATTTTTTTGCTCTTGAATCACTTAAAAACAAAGGAACAAAAGCAAAGAATAAACCCCACCGTTTTATGTGGGCTGAAAATAATCGTAGTTCGTTTTATTATTTTTATTTTTTTCCAGTAGTGAAAGCAGTACAGATCACTTCTTTGTTTTATGTAGCCTTAGTCAGTGCTAACTGTTGGAAAGAGGTGGGAAGTAGATTTTTAGTGAGGCACTCATGGCATTTGTAAGCGCAGTTTCTCTCTTAACGACATAACAGGATCCACAGGGCCTTAAAACTCAATTGGTTTTCAGTAGAAGATGCAGTAATGCAATAGGCAACTCAGAAGCAAACAGGTTTGATTTCAAAGAGTCAAAAGATTGAAAGGTCAATCAACATAGATGTTCCCTCTAGCTCTCTTCCAGCAGTTTTCACTGCAAGTGCCCTGAGACAGTTCCTGTCAGTGTGGCAGGTTTTATTCCATCTCATGGTAAGAGCTGCTGTGTAGCCAAAATACATGATGATGATCGCCTGAATTTCCTCAGAAGGTACTTAAACTCCGGCTGAGTTAGGGTATTTGGACACTTAGAGAAAACTAGTGTGCCTGCAGTAAATTTTATACCTTGTGAAATTGTTTTCAAGGATTTGTTTAGTTCCTGCTACCCATAAAATAGAGAATGTAGTGCTATTGTTACTCTGTGTTTGGTTTAGTATCCTTCTGGATTAATTTAAATTCTGTTTAGCATCTTTTTCATGCTGAGAACTTGAAAGACTTTGGAGTATAATGTGTAAAGATTGGCTGTCTTTTCCTTGCTCCGGTGAAGGTGATTTTTAACCAGTGAAATTGGAGATTGCATATAGAAACTTCATATGTACTAGTTTACCACATAATTTTATGGTAAGAAAAACAGTTTATCTTTTTTGAATATTTTTTTATTTTATTTATTTATTCATAGTCTGCCTGATGTGTGGGTAAATGAAAGTGAGCGACATCAGTTAAAAACTAAAGTAGTTCATTTATCAAAACTACCAAAAGATACTGCCTTGCTTCTGGACCCAAACATATACAGGTAATGTCTTAATTTTGAAATTTTCATTACTTAAACATAGTCTTAAGCCTCACTTAACTTTTTGACGTTGGGGAATCAGAATTGCTAATGCATTATACACCAGAACAGGGAGCCTTGATCCTATCAGCGTCCAGTAGTTAAGTTCTGAGGTCTTAAGTTATTTCACAATTACTTAAGTTCTTGAACTGAACTCTAGTTGCTGAGAAACGGGGAATGTGTGTATTTACCAAGTGTATTTTACTTTTTTGTGCTTGGTGTACAGAAATTCTAGTAAAGGAGGTACATACAGTGGAATCCTGAAAGATCACTTCTGTTAAGATCACATACTGGTTTGTATACCAATTTTTTTAAAGTCCAAATTTATCTTTACATAATTTATATTCAGCTGTAATACATGCAGTATTACCTTGAAATCTGTACTTGTATACAAGTACCGTTATTTTTTTAATACAAGATTCTTTAAAAGGGGGAACAGGGGGGGACGGTACATGTCACTTGTCTTTAAGCTGCATTCACATTTATGTTTTTAGGATTTGATTGGCTTTTAACCCATCTTGTTTCTAATAATTTCTTGATTTTTTTTTCTTCCCCCTCTGTATTAATGTGCTCACATAATTGTCAGTACCCACAGTTGTATGTGTGTACAGTTTTAAAGGTAATCTGAAATGCTTAATTGTCTCTTAAGTTTTTGAAGGTCTAATGTCACATGCTTATAGGTTTATTTTAAAAATGCATGAAAATGGTGGGGATGGAGGAGGGTGTTGGGTGGGAAGAAAACAATTTTTTTCCCACAACCAGAGTTTCTTTAACTTCCAATGGCCAAGTGTCTAAAAGAGTTCCTAGACTGCTAATTTGAGGTCTCGATATGCAATAAGCCTTTCAGTTCACCTTTACTATCAGTGTATTTAACTAATCGAGTTAATGAAAGCTTGGTTCACAATATGAAAATAAATCCTCATACTACGTGTTACCTTTTTAAATAACGTATGAACTGTTGATGCTAATAGTTAATGATAAAATACTATGAGGAAATTGGATTATGTATTTTAAAACCACTTAATGTGGTCATTGTTTTGTAACCTAACTTGAGTGTTAGTTGTCTTTAGATCAGCTAACTTTGCAAAACTTGATATATTACTAGTTTGGTTTAAAAAGAAAATAATATTGAAAAATGATCTGTGGGGTGAAGTCCATTGCGAAGAAAGAGCAACCTTTTCTCCCTCTTCCAAATAAAATTAAGGTCCCTATACATTATCAATTACCAATTTTTTTTATCAATATAGATCAGTATGTGATTAAAAAGAGCTTTGGGACCAACTAGGAGACATAAGAATTAACACTGAAGGTCAAAATACTGCATGTGGAAAAAGTGGCCAGAGGAATTCAATCACAGCTATTAATGTCACAATAAAGTGTTGATGATAATGGAAACTGTGAAATCATCTGAAATGTATGCTAATTTGAGATTATAATATGGTTTTAAATCAAAATAAATGATTGTTTATAGTCATGATTTCATAATATGCTGTAGGTAATTTGGATTTACATCTTAGGATCTTTTTCTAAAAGGTATCCTATCTTCTTTTACAGAACAATGCCCCAGAAGAGGTTGAAGAGGTAAAATCCAAGCGTGTGGGGACACCTGCAGTCTTAGTCACTGACAATGGATTTAGAAATCAAGTTGCACATTAGTCAAATCCCATCTTTTTTTTTTTTTTTTTTTTTATAAATATTTATGCTTAGTGTAAACATTCTGTGAATGAAGTTGATGCTTCTGTGGAATATATTAATATATTACTGTATATCCACATTTTCATGGAATGGTACAGTGGGAGATTGAGCAAACACTCTTCTGGCAACTTAGTGGAGCAAGTAAAAGGCTTTGCATGCTTTCTTCTTTAAGCTGCTTTTTTTCTTTAGTGAATACAGTAGTTTATATTGGTGAAAAGAAAGTAACTGTCGCCATTCACTCACAATTCCCAGGAGAACTGCTAACAAGCTATTAGGCTTCTTATCAATGTGAACTAAATACAACACATGCCAGACAATAAAACAGCTACAGAGGGATTATCCTGTCACCCTTTCAATGTGGTGGATAGTAATCATTTGTCATTTGTAACTTTGTGTCCTTTTGCAGATCCGTAAAATATGTTGAATAATATTTAAGAGAAAACAACAAAAACAAAAAACATGTTGATGGAATATATGTCTCTTCCATTCAACTATGAATACATATAGTACGGTTTAAAGATGTTAAGAGTGTTGCAGTATGTCTGATCCCCCTTTTCAGGAGTAGTATAGTAGTTAATGAGATCTTTTTTTTTTTTGTTGTGATCCATATCAATGGACGGTTTTTGAAAAACCTTTACTTAAGCAGTTAGTGTTATTTGTCTTTTATTTTACTTCTTTTGAACCTGTAGAATCCCCATTCACTTGTAAAGTATACTTTTTTTTTTTTATTTGGTCTAATGTTTTCTAGTTGTAAAGAAAATGGTATTTTTAAAAAAAATATCTAGAAATTCAATCCTTTATGCACCAAAGTTGGCTTTGAAAAGGAAAGTAAAATCATTTTCTTGCTTAATAAGCAAGAAGCCATGGATTTTTTTAACTGACAAATAGAGATGTGTCTAACCTGTTAGTCTTTGTATGGAGACAAAAATGTTGCATATAGATAATAGGACATTGCTTGTAAATATTTCAGCAGATTTGTAATATATTTTTATATTATGAAATGTACTGTAGATGTTTTTCTAGAGGCATGAAAGTTAAAATGTATATATTACGGTAGAAATAATATTGAAGGATATTGTAATTCACTAGTGCTGCCAGAAGAATTGTTTAAAAAAGCACCTTCCTTAACAATAAAAAAACCCTTCTTTTACATACCTAAGGGACTATATACTACTGTTAATATCTGTTGTAAGAACAAAATCACATTGAACATCCTTCCCAGAAATCTTTGAGGGATGAATAGTACCCATAATTAATTCATGGCGCTCCTTTCTAATAGTGAACGCAAAATTAGTTTCTTCCCTTGCTATTGGAAGGAACTAATACGTAAAATTTATATGGATATATGCAGTCAAACTGCAGAGTTAGTCCTCCTTATTGGGGAGGAGTTTACTACGGTGAAACTAATAACCAGCAGTTTTTACACTAAATCTTTATTAAATAGAATAAAACTTAGAAGTAACCCTTTGGTTGCGGAAGTGAGCATACCCTGATATAACACAAATGCATTCTGCATTGGTACTGACACGAGAGTCTTGCTTAGCTCCAATGGGTTAAAAATATTACTTATATACATGGAAAAAAAAATCTTATCAAGCAAAATAAAGTGCAGATTAAAAGCACCACTAATATAAGATGTTCTGGAATGGTTGTTTAATAAGGGTATTATTCATAAAATCTGTAGTGATGTGACTTTATTTTTGGAAAAAAAAAATGCAGTGTTTTTTTGTTTTGTTTTTTTTTTTGCTTGAGCACTTCACCTACTGCTTTTTCTGTACCTATAAAATAATCCACAATCTTTGTTTCTTTTATGAATTTGTTATAAAATTGCCAAATAGAAGTGTTTCAGATATAGTTTGTATTTGTATTTTTTTAATTTTATTGCTTCATGAGTTTCTTGTAAGTCATTTATAATTGACAGATGATTGTAGACCTTGCCTGAGTATTTTTTCTAATAAAACAAAGCAAACAAACCTCAGTAGTTTCAAAATTGTAAGATTTCAATGAAGTTTTCAAGGGTAAATGTAAGCATGTCACTGTCTTTTTTTATTTTGCCCATAAGCAGTGAAACGCATACATTTAATCAAATGGGAATTTGGGAATTCCATCATATATTCTTCATGTAAGCTATGACTTTCTTTTTCTGGGTATGAGAAAAGTATCTTCAGATGTTCTCATGATCCAACTTGCCTTTTGGAAGGAAAAAAGAAAAAAGTTTAAGATCAAAACATTTGGGAACAAAAGAGTATACAATTTCCTGTAGAGTCAAAAGGTAAGTGGGTTTGTGGCAGGTTTGTGGCAGTTTTAACATGAAGGTATAGAATTGAAATAATGAAAGCCATTTTGCTTTTTTTTTTTTTTTTTTTTTTTTTTTTTTTACATACACAATTTGTAGGATGCGCTTTGATTGTGTTTTGTGTTTCAGACGACTTCTCTAAAGGTGTGTTTCATTATTATTTCTGCCCCAATCCCACGTCTTATGAATCCCAGTTGTGACAGAGTAACAAGGCAGGTGGAACTGGCATTGCATAGGAGTTCTGAGAAATACTGTTGTATTTTTCATACAGTTTTTTCTTCAAAAGCATTAATCATTCTTTTCTTAACCCCTTGAGCAGTTACAGCTATTTTAGTTTTGTATGTAACATACAAAGGCTTCCTCCAGTCAGTTTCTAAGTAACATTCTTTTTTCCAGTTACATCATTTTTCCACTTACCTGGAGAATGCATCTCCTCCCAGTTGGACTGCTTATTTTCTTTGTTGAGAAATACTATCAAGGCAAATGGTTATTTACCGTTAACTGCAAGCTGTTTTGTACCAGACTTAATAAGATTTAATAAATGTAAAAGTTTAGTAATTTTACAGTTGAATTTTAATCTGGAGTACGTATTTCATGAGGGAACTGGGCAAGTTCAGCTGGATAAGAGAAGTCTTTTGGGGGGAGGTAATGGCACTGTCTCAGTAGTTAAGCAGTTACTTAAGCAGATGGAGCTAGGATTAGTAGAACTGCATAGCACAAGGAGGAGGAGTTGTCAGTGGTCATGAAAAAGATTTTCAGGAATGACAAATGCATTTGTGGGTATCTTAGATCATCCTATCTCTAGGATGTCTTGAAAGAGCATGTGCTGAACCCAGTTCTTTGCAAGTTCCAATTTTCAAGAGATGCAGTGCGCCCAAATCCCTTTACACAAAATTACCAGTCGTTTTGTGATGCGTTGGCTTGACTTTTACAGTTTTGTAAGCATGAATAACAGGATTTTGACTGAATTTGGGGAATTAAAAACATATCTGCCTTTTGCTTGAATAGAAATTCTTGTTTGGGAAAGCTTCCCAGTATTTGAGGATAGTATACAGTTCATGGTTTGATATATGATTTCATTCTGCCTTTAAAATTATGTCTGAAATAAATGAAGCAGGAACACATCAGTTCGATATAAATAGTTTCTCTTGAGTAGAATAGTTTTTTCACATATTGCCCGAATTGCAACATATTCAGCACTTAATATATTGTTTTTTCTTGACTTACGTAAGTCCAGTACACAATAACCCTGGACAGCACTATAGGCTTGGGGCTGAGTGGCTGGATGACTGTGAAGATGCTCAGCTGAACATGAGCCAACAGTGTGCCCAGGTGGCCAAGAAGGCCAACAGCATCCTGGCTTGCATAAGAAATAGTGTGACCAGTAGAAGCAAGGGGGTAATCGTCCCCCTGTACTCAGCTCTGGTGAGGCTGCAATCTCAAGTATTGTGTTTGTTTTTGGGCCCCTCACTGTAAGAAAGACATTGAGGCCTTGGAACGTGTGCAGAGAAGGGCAACAAAACTGGTGAGGGGTCTGGAGCACAAGTCTTATGAGGAGAGGATGAGGGAGCTGGGGTTGTTTAGCCTGGAGAAGAGGAGGCTCAGAGGAGACCTCATCGTATTCTACAACTTATATTACAACTTATATCTGGAGTAACCTGTGAAAAAATGAGTTAATTATGTTTAAATCTATATTGTTTGTAGTAAGAATCAGTGTTTGATTTTTTTCCACATAAATGTATCAAAGCATTTAAAAAAAAAAAAAAGTAATCAGGGAATTAAAAGCAGTGAGCTGAATCTCTGGTTTCTTTCAGTCATAGCTGTTAAGTAGACATTCTGTGAATAGGCCCTATGTATGCATGGCTTTGAAAATAAACAGTTTGATCTGTAAAGCAATCAGTGCTGAACAAAACATTCAAACAGCTCCCATCATCAGGTCATAACATCACATGGGTCTTCTTAATCCAGTAGAGATGCCCTTAGGCCTGTTAGTTATCCTGCTATTTACTTACTTCATGCTAATACCCTGCTAAATTACGTTCCTTCAGCTTTTAATAATTCTCTGAATTATGTGTTTTGAGAAACAAAAACCACACCAATCCTTTTCTGTTTTCTTTGAGCAGTATGATGCTAAAATATTTTAAAAACAATAATATCTTCATATATTTTCAGGGGGGGCTCCCTTTTTCTTCCCTAAAAGCCGTGTGCTTGCAGATATACAAGCTGAGTTGGGACTAACAGAATAAAGTCACATTAATACAGTTGTAGTCGTGTAATGCTTGTAATGAGGAGAATTGAAGCTCACAGGTAACCAGACTGTGCATGTTTTCTGCCCAGTGTTTTTAGTAAATTACCTGGCCTCTGAAGTACTTTTCATGCTAGCCCATTTACTCTATACAGGAGTACACGGTACTGCAAATACAGAGGTGAACCAAGGTTAATTTCCTCATAAACCTGTAACTTTTGTGTGCCCTAATTTTTGAAAACTAGTCTTGTAACTTGATCTTAATGTGCTTTTATCCGTAATTTCATACATGACTTTGAGGTATATATGTATTCCAGTAATAACAGTACCTTACAATCATTTTCAGGGATAACAGCAGAGCTGGAAGGTGTCTGTTGATATCCACAATATCTGTTGAGGTGTTGAACTGTCTTACTGGAGCTAACAGTAACTCACAGCAGTAGTGGGTGACATCTATCATACAACTTTGAATAAGAGGGAAGGGGAAATGACTTGAGGGCTAAGTACGTAAAGATTGAGTGTTAGGAATACTAGGTCCATTTCTAGTCAGGAAAGAAATGCTGCTTCTCTTCTAAGCTTCTGTGTTAAATCCTTTATTTATTTACTTATTTATGTAGTTTAAACAGCTTTCTAGCATATTTTCTCATCCAGCTGTTGCTATTTGACTGCTCGCTGTCAAGTTTGTCATGTTTATTTGCCCTTTGCACCCACACATATAGGTGTAATTTTGTCTGGGATTATTTTCTGGAGAAACAGGGTCTTTGTCACAGCATTGTTTATAGCAAAATGAAGAACATAGAGTATATCTTTTAAGTACTGGAAGGCCACATTGAGGTCTCTCTAGAGCCTTCTCCAGACTGAACAAGCCCAACTCCCTCAGTCTCTTCACAGAAGTGCTCCAGTCCTCTGATCACTCTTGTGGCCTTCCTCTAGACCTGCTTCAGCAGATCCACATCTTTCTTGTGCTGGGGGCTCCAGGCCTAGGAAGAACTCCAGATGGGGCCTCGTGAGGGTGGGGTAAACAGGGATGATCACCTCCTTTGCCCAGCTGGCCACCCCTCTTTTGATGGAGCTTGGGACACAGTTGGCCTTAGGGCTGCAAGCACTCACTTTTAGGGGTCCTGGTGGATGAAGAGTTTGACATGAGCCAAGTCCTTCTCTACAGAACTACTCTCAGTCAGTTCTCCCAGTTTGTAGGCATATGTGGGGTTGCCCCGATCCTGCTTGGCTCTTGTTGAGTCTTTCAAGTTTGTCCATGTCACTCTGTATGGCATCCCCTCCTATTACATCAGCTGCATCACAAAGCTTGATGTCATTAGCAAATTTGCTGAGGGTGCTCATTTCCTCTGTCTGTGTCATATATAAAGATGTTGAAGAGCACTCATCCAAAGATGGGTCTCTGGAGGGGGTGAACACCACTCGTGACCAGCCTCCACCTTTACACGGAGCCATTGACAACAACAGCCCTCTGGCTATGACCATCCAACCAATTTACCAACCAAATATTCAATCCTACAAATCCATCTGTCTCTAAGATGAGAATGTGGTATGGGGCCATGTGAAAGGCCTAGGATCAGATTGCTTAAAACTCCATCCAACCTAATTCCATTGACCACACTGGGAGGCTTTGTCTGAATGTCATCATGTTTGTTTTTTTTTTGTTCCATCCATGTTATATCAAAACTCAGGTAGTTCAGTGAGATTTGTACTTACATATTGTGTCTGCCCAGAATCTCACTGACTTTAGGAGGATTTCATTATGGATACTTGCCTTGCCTATCTCAATTCACATCCATTGTCTGAAACACAGATTGTTAAATCAGAAACACTGGGACAGGGTTTTCCTTAAGATTCATTTAAACCAGATGGTTCAACATGAGCCGCTTAAATGTGTCTAGGCAGTGAAATATATACTTGAATTTATATGATTTCAAAGCCAAAAAGTTAGTAAATACATCGTGGAGCAAAGCATTGAAATGTGGAATTAAAGACTAACTTTCAACAATAAAGCCATTTTAAATGGTTTTCATTTTAAACAACGCTTTGCAGCTTTTACTTTCTAATGAATAAGAGGCAGGGGCTTGGACCTGGCTTGCCTTTTCTTTCTTCATGTCATAAATATTCTTTCTTAGAGCACGGAAAATACATCAATTACCCTTAAAGCAGTGTTTATTACACAGCAGATGTGTGCATACAGTAACTGTAGCTGAAAACCAAAGTATTTAATTAGCAGTTGCCTGCAGCTGTATTTTTTTTTTTTTTTAAACAAATTGGGAGGTGGGGAAACATAAAAAGATGTCAAGAAATTATCTGCTGCCAGTGAGCAAGTTTATGTGTAATTATTAAAAATATTAATCTGAACTCATAGTTGTTGTGTGATATTGCCTCCTATTCTTTGTTGCTTCATCTGTGTAATGCTCTACAAACTGCACGTCGTAGTTTCTGATGTATTTCCACATGTAATTATTTGCATTGAGTCGTCTTTCAACTTTTTCCCCTTCAACTAATATACTTGTTAGAATGTATTTCATACTTCAGTAACCATAGAATGCATCCTAATGGGAGCTGGTTTCTATAGGAGAAACCTGAAGTCATTTTAAACTGGAAAATGTGTAGATGCAGTGTATAGAAAATATTAATGATACTCTTGCCCCACCTCACTGTTTTCTGGGATCCTAGGACTCCATATAACACTGAATGCATCTACACGCAATGTGTGCTTTAGGTAGAAGTTTAACTCCCTAACCGTCTATAACCAAAAGGGGGCAGCAATCCACCATGCTAAACACATCCATGTTCTCCTTTCACTTGTTAGTGGTGTTACTTCAGATGTATTCTTACTTTTCTAAACCAGTTTCTTTATGGGTAACTTGCTGCCTTTGCTGATATGAGATGGAGTTATGTACTGTTCTAACAAATCTCCTGTCTTGCTGGTCTATGTCTAAAACATTACAAAGGAGAAGAGAAGCTGCAGAGGAAAATAGAATTGACTGATGAAGGTTGAAATACATTAATGAAATGTTTTGTTGTCCACATACTCAAGGATTCTGTGAAATGTAGCTGGCAAATTATGATGCCTGGTCATGTCATTTTGATATTACCTTTTCTGTCCCAGGGATACCTGAGACTGTACTTCTAACCACCTGACTATTTTACTGAAGGGGCATGACGGAATTAAGTTTATAGAGTTCTCTTAGTCAGATCAGGCTCTTTTTTTTACCCTCTTAAGTGAAAATCTGTCAGCTTCCGCATGGATTTAAAGAATGAAAATAAAAATTCCTGCCAATTGCATCTACTGGTTTGCAGTAACCACTTGCATAACCTTTTCCTTGAGTAGGTAAAGATGATGCAGCAGTTTTTGTTTCAATAAGGAAGGCGATTATTTTGCATCTATCCAGGGGTGTTTTGAGATAATACGAGTGCTACCATGTTCTTATTGCTCAAAACCTGCAATTTTAAGCTATCTCAGAAATTATCTTATGTGGTTGAACATAGCAGAAAAAATGTAGCAGCAGTTGGATCATGCTCCCCACCTGGGCCAGTAATCAACTGCTCTGAGAAACTGTACAACTTGAGCTATTGTCTATCAAGCTGCCTATTTGCCTATTGGTTGCAGTCCTTTCCCCTCTAGCAGTTGTCTGGACAATAGGCCAGCCTGTTATTCACTCTACAGCTTACCAGGGATCCTGACAATATCATCCTGTGGTTTCTGATCTGCTCTGCTCATGGTTACAGTCTCAGGTTCTCTGCAGTTTCAAGTAGAGGTTGATATGTTGTGTATAATTGGGTCATACTTTTGGTTACTGTTCACAACTGTGAAGGCTTAAAAAACGTGATTATCTTATCATCAGATGAGTCTGATGAAGTCACCTGAGAACTTACACTTGAATCTCACTCTTGCTATGTCAAGGATTTGGGAGGAGAAGGTGTTAAGATAGAAGTTTTTTAACTAGTCTCTTTTCTGTGTTTCTGCAAATCCAGTTCTTTATGTGATGTCAAATAAACCTCTGTTCATGTTCTTTTAGGCAAACAGCGTTGCCAGAAATTGTTATACCAAATTCAGCGTTGCTTTTCAACTTGGTAGTCATTTAGAATGGTTGCGCAATACTGCCAAAGTAGAAGTATAGGCTTTATGTGCTTGTTCTGCCATGATGGGAAAGGCGACGAATGATAAACTGGAAGCTGCTGCTGAAAACAGAATTTGGATGATTTGGGAGATTTTATCCTATGGCTTGTTTTCCAGTTCTTAAATGTTTACCGGGTGCTTATAAGAAGTTATAGAAGTAATTTGATCTGTTGTTGTTGTTGTTGTTAGAAATGGATGCAATTTATTTATTTTTACAAATTGATGCACGTGGGTATTTGGCATTTTACAAAACACTGATGCACAAGATACATTCATTCTCTTGTTCCCCTTCAGACTTCAGAACCCAAGCTCTGTAACTCAGGTAGCTGTGTCCATTTGAATTAATTCCTGAGTGTAAACACAAGCAAATATTAAAGGATTAGGCCAATACATGCATGTGCATCACAAAACTTGATGTTATTTTGTATAACTGGTGGTTCGGGTAAAAATATATAGATTTCCATGGTCCTGAACTATGTGCTTTGTATGATGTACTGCAGACTTTGATCTATTCTGTTATAGTTTCCATTGCTAAAAGGAGCACAGTAGTTCCTGTTATTTTTTCTTACAGAAACCAAATCTGTTAGCTGATGTGTGATGTACAAATGACAGAAATTCAGCAGTTGGTGGTGGTGGATATAGATGTGCAGCTAGATACTGGCTGCATGTTTAGGAGAGCTTCAGGCTTCCATGGAACTTTTAGGAAACCTGTCTGAAACTCCAATTCAGTTATTGGTGTATATATATACATATACATATACAGTTCTATTGTGCATGTGCATTTTCACCATTTATTTTCAATTATAGATGTCTTTTTCCAAAGCTGATTTCATTCCAAGTGCCTGAGCATGAGATCAGTTAAGAGAAATGATTGCTCAGGCAGGTTTTATCTTTCCAGTTGTTAACTTATTGCTTCTGTAAACAGAAGATAATCTGGACTCTACATTCTTTTGTATTTCAGTGTTAAAAACCTGTTGTGCCAAAGAGTAGAGACGGGCATGATATTTTGCAGTCCTATACAGAACGAAAATGCCAAGCAATAATCCCACTTTTGTTTCAGACAGATGAAGTGATCCATTTTGTATCCACAGTAATTAGAGTTTATGAAGCAGCCAACTCAGTACACAAGCTTCCATCTGCCCTTCATCATAGGCTCTTATATAATAAAAGACAGCATTTTCCTTGTCTGTCTTACAGATAATGTGTGTTTTCAGTGATTTTATATTTTAAGTGTAAAAATACAAAAGTCTGCATTCCCTTATATTCTTGTACATGCTTTTTTTCTCTTTCCCCATTTGAAGATAGTAGTCTTCAGTTTGTAGCCCTTTACTTTTTGCTGTCTGTCCACAAAAGAATCTGTGCTGATTTTCATGGAAAAGGGGCACCCATTTTCTTTCCCTTTCTTTTCCCCTCCTCTCCCCCTCCCCCTTCCAGCAGTTATGATTAAATCCTGGTAAGAAAGGTGACTTGGATGTAGCAAAAGGGTTCTGTGGTTATTGTATGTGTGCCATAGTCAGGGCTAAGGTAGGAGAGGTAGGCAGTGCAAGAAGATTTCAACAGCTCGACAGCTTTACAGGCACAGGTTCTGCCATCTTATAGGCCACAGTTCTACAGGACAGACTCCAAGCTCAAAGTCTTATTTGAGCTCCCAAGCAAAAACCATAGTCAAACTTGATTTGATTTTTGTCTAAGTGATGACTAACCAACCAACCCAAAAAAACCAACCTGAAGATTTTGTCTTGAAATCA
Organism: Coturnix japonica; assembly: GCF_054131305.1. Taxonomy (NCBI): domain Eukaryota; kingdom Metazoa; phylum Chordata; class Aves; order Galliformes; family Phasianidae; genus Coturnix; species Coturnix japonica. Next base: position 63,378,423 of record NC_140663.1, on the reverse strand, counting down.
ATGTTACAAAGTAAAATCAAGGGGAAAATTATCATAGTATCATAGTATCATAGTCTCGTGCGGGTTGGAAGGGACCTTAGAGATCATTGAGTCCAACCCCCCGGGATTCGAGCCTCTGTGTATCAGAGCCGCACTTCTACCACTTGCGCCACAGGGGGCAAAGTAAATAAATACACCTCTTGTAACGTTTTTTTCTGTCCCTCTTTGCTTAAAACACCATTTGCTGTTGAACAACATATATAAAAATATATTTTCAAGCATACAAAATTATCTGTTGTTGTTCTGTTCTGGCACAACTCCATATACTATAAAGGAAAATCAGACTGGCGTAAAATACGAATTCCTTGTAGTATCTTCTCTGCAGTGACACCAGGGGGTTTTCTTCAGTTAAACTAGGAATGACATCAAGCCAGACTGAAAAGCCACTGGGATAATTGTGCATTTATGCTTATGTTGGTAGGTGAGTTTAACTCAGATTGGTGCACTGTACTGGCAAAACTGACGTGCAGACGAGTTCTTGTTTTCTCAGGGTAAAGACAGCTTATAGTTCAAAAGTATTATACCATGCAGTGTTTGACATCTGGGAGTCCAGGTGCTGAAAATCTTTCAAAACGAAAAGTGTTGTTTGAGTTGAGGGGGGAAACAGAAGCATGAAAGTAACAGTATGTGGTTTTAGCTATTATGAAGAAATCTCTCATCACTGAGGGGGAAGAAGTGCTTAGAAACAATGTTAAAATGGCAACCTATTTCCCATTAATGCTTCAACTCACTTCTCATTTTCCCTACTTGTCAGGGGGCTCTGAGTTACCTTTGCATGAACTCCTGCTTTCTGGTATGATCAGCCTCTTTGCTGCATTCCTGATCTGTTTTAATACTGTTAGATAAATGACCCCAAGTGACTGCATTCTTCTGGACCTGTTCACTATTATTAGCAAGGTTCCATGAGAAATGCAGGGGCTGATGCATTAAGTGAGTCTTTAGTAAACACAAGTTATCGGAAAATCCTGTTTTAGCAGCAGAGAGTACAGCATGTCTAGGACTGATGCTGGAGTTAGCTGCCGCAGTATTTCTAAATTAACAAAGTATACTCTGCGTTAGTGCTGTTCTGTCAAACAGCTGCTTTTGAGATGATTATATGAAAGGAAAAACGTCTAAGTTTTCTTCAGTGTAGGCTTTGTTTTCCAGCCCTCAGACAGTGATAGATTAACTAGTCTTAGTCTGAATTGTGTTTTGTGTATTGGTGAATGAAGGACAGTGGGCTGTAATACTTAAGTAAGGGTACATTTAGTAATGACCAGTGGACTGCTACTGGTTATAATGCAGTGATAAAATATAAAGCATATTGCATCTGCCTGTAGTACAAGACCATGAGGACAGGCGAGGTTTGAAACCAGGCTGCAAAAATCCAGTGGGGATACTATGCCTAGACATACTGTTAGTTCTGTGAACGATGTCAGTCTCTTTCCTTCTGCTTCCTTGATAGCACTGAAGGCAGATATGGCAGCAGAACACATAACTTTTCTTTGTGCCTGGATGCTTAAAAAGTGATGTGCTGCCTGGTGCCTGGGATGGGAAGGGATGTAGGTGGCAAGGCACCAGGTTTTATTTTATCATTATGTCAGTTAGTTTGAATACAAAGATAAGTCCAGCTGCTTAACCATGCCAGCTATTCTATTTTGATACTTCTTCTGATAAGTAAGAAGCACAAGAAGTACAAGAGCCACTTCTGAGACTCAGGCTGTTGCCAAAGGTTAGTTGTCTTTTTTGATATATTGTATTAGACTTTGCACGTTTATCATAGAATAGGTTGAGTTGGAAGGGACCTTTAAAAGTCATTGGGTCCAACCCCCTGCAGTGAACAGGAACACCTGCAGTTATCTCAGGTGCTCAGAGCCCCATCCAGCCTGACTCTGAGTGTCTTCAGGGATAAGGATCCACCACCTCTCTATGTAATCTATGCCAGCACCTCATGGCCCTTATTGTAAACTTTCTTTCTTATATCCAGTCTGAATCTCTCCTCTGTTAGTATGAAACCCTCATCCTGTCACAACAGACATCTGTTGTATCCTGAAAGCCTACTTCCAACAGTTTGCTTCCTTGACCCTGCTTCCTATTCCTGGAAGAACCTTAGTTGGATTGGGTATGTTTTTTCCCTTTCAAGGTTCACTGATTTACAAAGTACAGCTTCAGCCCTTGCTGTAACCAGGATTTTGGTGCTTAGATCAGTAACACTTCTGCTTACCCTGTCTGCATGCCTGACGATGCAGCTGTGTACTCATGGTGTATCTGCATGATCAGAGTGTAAGGACAGAGCATCTGTTAGATTTTGTGTCCTTAATAGAAGTTCTTTGCAGGATATCGTCAAGAAACTCAATTTGCATTGCTGTTTATTTGTATGTGCCCAGTCCTTTGAATTTGGTTTCTTGTTAGGTGCACGCATTTAAAAGAGGATTCAACAGAAAATTCTCTCCTTTCAAATGCTTTTCTCCCTTCTCTAGTCTGAAGAAAATAAGTCGCTGTAGGAAAGGCAAGTGGGTTGTGAACATGCAGTCACTACTGTGTCTGTGTGCAGCTCATTCACATTTTGTGTGCATGACTTAATGGGGAAAAAAATAAAATCCTATATACAAGATTCTGCATGAAGTGAATAAAATATGGGACTGGCTGTGTTTACAGAATCACAGAATGGCCTGGGTTGGAAGGGAGCTCAAGGATCATGAATCTTTAACCCCCCTGCCAGGCAGGGCCACCAACCTCCCCATTTACTAGATCAGGCTGCCCAGGACTCCATCCAACCTGACCTTAAACACCTCCAGGGAAGGGATTTCCTCAGCCTCTCTGGGCAGCCTGTTCCTCACCACTCTCATAGTAAAGAACTTCCCCCTGACATCCAACCTAAAGATTAGATTTCACTTTGTCTTCAAGTAATGAGCTAAAACAAGGTTACTGTTCTCAGGTAGATTACTTTTGTCATCTGCCCACAAAGTGATGATATTCATTATTTAAATTGACAGTGTGTGTTAGTATACTTCTGGGAAACAGATTCTTCTGGAACAAAAATCCTTAAACCTTTTCCAAAGTTAATGACTCTATGATCTGTCCATTTTACGTATGATAAAGGTAATAGTGATGTGGTGTTTTAAGTAACGGCTGCCTAGTTCTTGGTGGAATGTCTTGCATGAAAATTTCATTTACTTAGGTTTTATTTTCTTCAGATATCTGATCAGTTGTACATATGCCACAGTGCTCAACCCCATCCTTGACAGAATACTTCCTTGAGTCCGTTTTTCCCTGTTTGCTCTGCATTCAGTGTGAGAGTGTAAAGCTGTATGAGCAGGAGCAAGGTTAATCCTTGTAAATTCAGGAGGTAGGATGATGGAATGCCTTGAATAAAAAAGCCAAATTTTGACTGAGGAAGTACAGAAAGTTTTATTTCATGATCTGAGGGGAGATGATTGGAAGGAAGTGTTCTGATCTTTCATGGAAATTATATGTGTTTAGAAGTTCCAGCAACCACATTCTTTGCATTTTCCATGATGATTTTTATCACAGAATCATTATGCAAGATGTTGAATGATCTTACTTCATCAATTGCAGCTGATGTGCTTGTAACCTGGTGTTTTGGAAACTTGTGTGGAGGACAGTAGCCAGACAAACTTCCTCATACACACCTGACACCCAATCTGTTACAGTGTCTTTGAACTCGCAAGCATCACTTGGAAACAAGGATCTTTGGAGATTATGTGGTGTAGAAAACAAGGTAGTAAACAGTTTGAAGGGGAGAGCAGAAGTGAGATCCATCAGGATTATCTCTACGGTAGATCATAAGACTCAGAAGATGAAAACATTCGTTAACAATCAACAGACAAAGTTTCTTTCAGCCTCGTGTTAAAGGTGAAAAACGTGTAATTAGCCCCATGATGTGCAGTCTCACATAAGCTCCTCATGTAAGAGCTCTCTGTAACCCCAGGGGCCGTTGTTTTAAATCATATGTAATTTGCAAAATCAAGAGCTGAACATTACTCAAGAACTATTCGGATAACACGAACGATTTAATCCTGCCTGTGGAATGCCTGAGGTTCTGTTTTGTTTTACAGCGTTGCAAACTATTTTTATCTATATACTTTAGGAGAGAAAAGTGAGCTTGCAACCATTCAGTGTTAGATGTGCTTCATTTAAGCTTTGTAATTAGAACTAAAAGGAAATTGTTGGCAGACTTGTTCCTAAAATGATGTATTATTTTTTGTTGTTTCTTTTTTTCTTTCCCCTGTTCCAATTGTGGATAAGACAGCAGTGAAGACCTGGATATTTATGATTCCTTGGTTATTTCCCCTAGGCTTTGGGAATGGTCTGTAGTATGGTTTTCCAACTGGAATTGCATGCAATCACAGTCAAGATCTTGCTCAGATAACAGTGATGGGGAAATACAAAGCACTACCTGCAGCCTGAGAATAAAGAATGGGATCACTACAATTTTGATGCTTCCCCTCAACAACAGCCTTTTATTTTTCCCCCTGGAAAATGTGTATCGGCAGGATGAAGGAGGGGTCACAAAAATGTTAATGTTTTATATTATATGGGGAATGCCAGGTGTTCAGTGCTTGGCACATCAGGAGTCATTGAGGTTCTGCAATGGGGGGCAGATGACAGTCCCAGCCAATTTTATTGTAGACCAGGATGTTTGGAGGGAAAAAAATGAAAGTGTCAAGTTTAATTGTACCACAACTTCTTACATTCTGCTCCCTTGTTCCTTGAGCACTTAACTTGCTTTTACTCTTACATTCTATTTCTTTTTCCTATCTTTTTGGGAACTATATTCCATTTTCACAAGCATAATTCAGTGTTTTCCACTGTCATAAAAGAGGTTGGCTTAGGAATCAGACCACCCAAGCGTTGACTATGAAGTCAAGTAGGATGGAGCGGGAGGTCTGGACTTGCTGGTTTTATTTATTTCTTTATAGATTTGGAGGTGAGTGTAGTTCCCAGGAGGTTGCCAAAGTTCTGTGGAATGGGGAGTTTATTTCAATTCACCTCCAGCTAATGGATGCAAGCCCAAGAGCTTCAGTTGCTTTTGATCCAACTGTGACTCCACTTGTTTTTCTTTCTGTCTAGGAATTTTTTTAACAGCAGCTCCATGACAATGGTACCTCTGTTTCATTCTAACAGGACATGCCAGTAATTCCATTCTTCAGATGCACAAAAAAGACTTTTCAAGAAAAACAGTTTTGCCAGTACAAGTCACAGTGGGTCTCCTGCTAAGTGTGTGTAAGCACCAACTACAGTGGCGTCCTTTTGATCACACATGTCTCTGTGCTTCACGATCTCTGTTGTGTTGGCTCCTTGTACTCCCAACAAGATGGAAGTTGCTATTTGTTCCATTCTCAAATTATTATTATTATTATTATTATTATTATTATTTATTATTATTATTATTATTTTGAGTAATTCTTCTGTACTCTTTTTCTAAACTTCAGTTTCTCCCAAAAGCAGAGTGTAACAGAGAATGAGATACTGTATATACTAGTAGTGCCCAGTAGGGTGGATATATACCTACCCATTTGAATTGACTGCACAAAACATGTCATAATCTTAGCCATAGGGAAC